>NC_090935.1:944124370-944749370 GCF_040938575.1 Ambystoma mexicanum
AGAAGAAATCCGAGCGGTCTTCTAAGACCTTTGAGGGCGCCCCGGTGACGGGGGCCCAACATAAGGCCAAGCACCGCGAGTCCGCTGGCACCGGGAGCGCCGAACGGTCGGGCTCTACGGGCGCCAGGCAGGGCGCACCCTCCCCGGCACCATCAACCACGAGCCAACGCTCTGGGTCGGGTAAGAGGAAGGCCGAGCACCCGGCGAAGCTCCTGGAAAGACCCCGGTCGAGCTCTAAGGCAGAGGAGGAGCGTGGCAGTGCCCCCTCCCTCAAGGATAAGGCGGTGAGCGCACCTAAGGTGGTGAAGGCCTTGATCCATCCGACCAAGCCCTCTATCGAAACGGTCGCGGCGGCCCTGGCCCAGCCTGTGGAGGCTGCACCAGTGGTGGCGACCTCAGGGCCCAGAATCTCCCTGCCTCCTCGGAGGGAGTCTTCTTTTGTGCCCATCGATAGGACCCCCGTGAAACCCTCCGTGGGGAAGAAGGGGGGGCAGGGCGTCGTCGTAGATTCGGCCTCAACCTCAGAAGAGGAGCTGATCGAGGTCTTAAGCCACGGCCTAGGCGTGGAACAAGGCCAGCCCGTCGGAATGGGCCCCGACGCAGGTGACGACGACGACATCGTCGAGGATACCGACGGGGCCCCTGCTCGCCCGTCGGATTCCCCTCTGCCAGCGCCGCGAGACAACTCGGCGGCCATTTTGTTGGCCATACAGTCCTTATGCACCGAGATAAGGACGAGGCTACCGTTACCGACGGAGGAACCTCTCCCGTCGGGGGATCCACAACCGGGACCTTCTGGTGTTCCCCCTACCAAGAAAAGAAGGATCCATCCTCCACCTCCTTTTCAACCGTCGCGCCCCGTCCAGCCCTCCTCCCCGTCCACCCGAGGGGATGATACGGGGACTGACACGGCAGCGACGGGTACGGACGACGAGGCATACGACGAGGATTTTCCGTCGTCGCCTCCCACCAGGGCTTCTCCGCCCGACGAGATCGGATCTTTCCACTCCATGATCTCCAGGGCTTCCGAGCTTTTCCAACTCTGCCCTGAGGAGAAAAAAAAGGAAGGCTTCCTTTATCAGCGGCGCGAGGCCAAGAGGAAGACGGTCCTCGCAGTGCCTCTGTTGGACGACATTTGGGATGAGGGCCTTTCCCTCCTCAAGAACCCTTCCACTACGCCAGCTAGAAGAGACCGGTACGAGAAAAAGTACCGGGTCCCGGACACGGCCCCCCTATGCCTCCGGGCGCAGCCTACCCCGGACTCCGTCGTCTCCGCGGCAGCCAGGAAGAAAGCGGGGGGGGGGGGTGCGGCCTCCACATCGACTTCCCCGCCGGACGGCGAGGGAAAGAAATTGGATGCTATGGGACGTAGAGTCATCTCGTCGGCAGCGACGACGATTAAAGCGGCCAACGCCTTGGCTATCGTGGCCCGCTACGACAGGGAGCTCTGGTACAAGATAGCTCCCCTGCTGGATTTTCTGCCGGACGACAAGAGGGCGGAGGCCCTTGAGATCCTCCAGGAAGGTGAAGTGGCTTCGGACCACGCCATCACCGTGGCGACGGACATCGCCGACACTGGGTTCCGCCAGCTGGGCAACGGCGTTTGCCTTCGACGTCGTGGATGGCTCAAAGCTACGGACTTTCGGCAGGACGTCCAGACCAGAGTCCTGGACATGCCCTTCGACGGGAACAACCTGTTTGGGAAGACAGTGGACGATTCCCTTCAGGCCATCAAGGCGGATACTGAGACGGCCCGGGCCCTTGGAGTCCTGCAGCAACGACGGACGCCCTTTCGGAGCGGCGGAGGCAAGGGCGCCTCCAAAGGTTCCGGCGGCGGTTTCGCTTCCTACCGTCAAGCGGCCCGCTCGTCGTCGCAAGAGGCCTACAGAGGACGAGGCAAGTCTAGCGGACCCCGCCGTCGTCGCCAAGGAGGTCAAGGCGGCAAGGCCGCGTCCAAGCAGGATTGAACCGGCCGTGGGGTCGGGCCCCCACCGAAGCACCCCGGTGGGAGGCCGGCTGGCGGGCTTCGTCAGCGTGTGGGAGTCCATCTCCACCGACCGTTGGGTGCTGGACGCCCTGGCCCGGGGCCACGCGCTCGAGTTTCAAAGAAGGTGCCCGCTCGTCCCCCCCCGTGGCCAGAAAAGAACTTCACGTCCCTCAACTTCTCCTGGAGGTAAAGGCGATGCTCAGAAAGGGCGCCATCGAACTCGTCCCAAAGAGGCTTCGGGGCTCCGGAGTCTACTCGCGATACTTCCTCGTGAAGAAGAAGACGGGAGGATGGCGCCCCATCCTGGACCTGCGACGGCTGAACAAGTTCATTAAGGCGCAGAAGTTCCGGATGGTCACCCTCCAGCACGTCCTGGGTCAACTGGAGGAAGGAGACTTCCTATCGTCGTTGGATTTGGAGGATGCCTACTTCCACATTCCCATCCTAAAGGGGCACCGAAGATTCCTCAGGTTCGTGGTCCAAGGGCGTCATTACCAGTTCAAAGCCCTTCCCTTCGGACTACGGTCGGCACCCAGGGTATTCACCAAGTGCCTCGCACCGGTGGCGGCGCAGCTGCGCCGCGAGGGTATTCACGTCTACCCCTACCTGGACGACTGGCTCATCCGCGCCAAGACGAAGGAGCTCGCCGTGGTCCACACGGCAAGGACCGTCCAACTCCTCACGGACCTGGGATTCTCCGTGAACTACGCCAAATCCCACCTGGTGCCCGCGCAAGTCGCACTGTTTCTGGGAGCGAGGCTCGACAGTGTCCCTTCTGGCCTCCCCGTCGGAGGAGAGGACCAGGACCATCTTGGGCAAGGTGCAACGGAGACTGTGACCACGGATGCCTCCCTGGAAGGGTGGGGAGCGCACACCGAAAATCTGCACGCGAGGGGACTCTGGCTCCCGACGGAGAAGTCCCTGCATATCAACGTCCTGGAGCTCCGTGCAGTGTTTTGGGCCCTCAGGTCCTTCCTTCCGTCCCTCAAGGGCAAGGTGGTGAGGATCTTCACCGACAACACCACCACCATGTTTTACATCAGGAAACAGGGCGGAACCAGGTCCCCAGCGCTGTCCAAGGAGGCGCAGGACCTGTGGCGTTGGGCCGTCGCCCAAGGGATTTTTCTGGTGCCGTTTCATCTGGCAGGGATAAAAAACACCATCGCCGACTCACTCAGCAGGGAGCTGCGCTCGTGCCACGAGTGGGAACTACGGCAGGATCTGGTGGATCGCCTCTTCCGACGGTGGGGCACACCCCAGATCGACCTGTTCGCGACGGCGACGAACGCCAAGTGCCGGAGGTTCGCCAGCAGGTTTCCCCAGACGAGGAGCATGGGCGATGCTTTCTCGTTCCCCTGGGAGGGCCTGTTCCTCTACGCGTTCCCTCCCTTGCCTCTGCTAATCCGGCTCGTCAACCAGCTCAAGAGGTCACGGTGCAGGATGATCCTCGTCGCACCTGCGTGGCCGAGGCAGATATGGTTCCCGGACCTTCTGGACTTGTCAGCGTCCCCGCCGATCAAGCTGCCGGCGGACGCGGATCTACTCTCCAGGGAAGGAGGCGCCATCCTCCACCACGACCCGAAGTCGCTGAACTTGCAGGCCTGGCTCCTGCAGCGCTAGAGTTTGGAGGATACGACATACCGGCCGATTGCAGAGAGGTTCTTGCAAAGGCCAGGGCGTCCTCGACTCTTAAATGCTACGGACACAAATGGAAGAGGTTCTCTGTCTGGTGCCACGCACAGAAGATTAACCCTCTACGGATTACGGCTCCCCAAGTACTGCCGTACCTGCTGACGCTGGCCAAAGCTGGTTTGGCACACGCGTCCATCAAGATTCATCTTGCTGCGATCTCCCGATACACCAGAACCACGGGGCGGACGTCCTTGTGGTCTCATCGTCTGGTGAAAGAGTTCATGAAGGGACTGTTCAGATCGTTCCCGCCGGTGAAGGCTCCGGCCCCGGCGTGGGAGCTCAACGTGGTGCTGACCAAGCTCATGGGACCTCCGTTCGAGCCTCTGCACTCGGCCCCGTTGAAGTTTCTATCGTGGAAAACAGCTTTTCTTGTGGCCATCACCTCCGCACGACGAGTGGGAGAGATCCAGGCCCTTTCCTGCAAGGCCCCGTACTTGACTTTCCACGACACGAGGGTAGTGCTCAGGACGCACCCCTCCTTCATGCCCAAGGTACCGTCGGACTTCCATCTCAACGAACCCTTGGTGTTACCTGTGTTCTTCCCGTCGCCTTCGTCGCCGGCTGAGAGGACTTTGCACTCGCTGGATGTAGCTAGAGCGCTGAAGTTCTACGTGGACCGCACGAAGGGTTTTCGGAAGACGTCGCAACTCTTTGTGAACTTTGGACCTGTCAATCAGGGGAAGGCTCTCTCGAAGGCTTCCATCTCCAGATGGCTCTCCGGCTGTATCATGTACTGTCACCGGTTGGCAAACCGACCGCTGCCTGGCCGTCCGAGAGCCCATTCCACCAGAGCGATCGCAGCTACCACGGCGTTCCTATCTGGTGTGCCCCTGCTGGACATATGCAGGGCTGCTAGGTGGAGGTTGACGCACACCTTCACGAAATTCTACTGCGTCGACCGGGATTCCAGGGAGGAGTCCAGGGTCGGCCAAGCAGTGCTGCGCAACCTGTTCGCCTGAGGTGAGCCTGGTGAGGAGGTAAGATGCTTAATGTTGAGTTGATGTGATGCTTAATGTTGAGCCTTTGCCACCTCCCGTGGTTGTGCATGTGTGTACTGCTATGTATTCTTTATTCATGAGCATGTGAATCCATGCCAGACCCCATGCTGGAGAAGGAACAAGTTACTTACCTGTAACTGTTGTTCTCCAGCATGGGTCTGGCATGGATTCACATGCGAACCCTCCCGCCTACCCCTCTGCGGCTCTTCACTTGGTCATACTGCCACTTCACGTGCTTCCAAATCTGAAGATGGCTGCCAGAGGCGGGGCTTAGGTAGAGGGCAGTCATTGGCTGTGGTCAGTATGACGCAGAGACCAGTGATTGGTTATTACTACGAAAGACAGATCAGAAACGAAACTGATACTGGTTTTTTCTTTACCGAGGATTCCCAGCCTGACGACGGGGAATATTCATGAGCATGTGAATCCATGCCAGACCCATGCTGGAGAACAACAGTTACAGGTAAGTAACTTGTTCCTTCAAGCCTTATACTCGAACCTTGGGCTTCCCCGAATATGTTCCTGCAATTGGTGAAAATAATATTGGGAAACCAGATTCTCACGCTAATAAATGTATACTGGAATCATGACGGGATCAAAGATGAAGTCCTTTTAAAAGACTTTATATCTCTACTGGACATGGTTGCACTAGACACTTCGATAAACTACTTTATGATAGCAGGTGATCTAAACATAACGTGTCTTCCAAAGAAACAGAAAGTTATATCTGTAATAGAACAGCAGTGGCTATCGATAATGGATGAGAGATTATTACATATGGTTGATGGTGCAATGGCAGATGACATCCCACCTGCTAACACGTGGCAAAGAGGAAAGCAAACTGCCCTGATAGACTATGGGCCTCATTACGACCAAGGCGGTCCGGAAATAACGGTGGCGGTAAACCCGCCGCCCCCGTTGTTTCCGGACCGCCTGAGTCCGACCCCTGCAGGCGGGAGGTGATGTGCCCGCCAGGTTTGACCTGGCGGGTTTAACACCGCCCGCCTGCAGGCGGACGAGGAAACACCGGCAGCATTACGAGATGCTGCCGGTGTTTCCATGATCCCCATTCCCATCGAGTCCCATAGGACTCGATGGGAATGGGGATTAACACCATTCCGCCTCCGTGATTCCTGAAAAACCGGGGTTGTAATGCCCCGGTAATTCCGGGAATCACGGAGGCGGAATGGTAATACGAGTCCGGCGGTACCCAGGCGGTTTTACCGCCGGACTCGTAATGAGGCCCAATATCTTTGTCAATACAACACTCTTTTCCCAGATCACACACTTTCAAATAAAACCACAAGTGTTCAGTGACCATAATCTCCAAGCAATAAAGTGGGTGTGGCAAAGGATAAAAAAACAAAAACATCGATTGAACGCCAAAAACTTTGTAGTCTCAAATGGAAGAAACAGACTCAAATGGGATATATCTGCACTGAATCAAATGAATGACATCTTAAATACTGGGGAAAATAGCGAATATAGTAATAATAACCTCGGCAAAGATACCTATATTTCAACCATGCAAATATGTGCAAGACCATTAAAAATAGCCTGTAAGGACAATAAGCAGACCTTGCATATATATGATCATGAGCTTGCCCAAAGAAAATCGAGACATCGTGCGGAAAGACGGTAACTTTTAGCAGATCTCCCCAATAACTTTCTAACACTTTTGCGTTCATTAAAGTGTCAGTATAAAAACTGGATCAAAGCAAGAAGGGCCGCACTATTCCAACGAGATGGAGAACACATGCTGAGTGTGATAAAAACTAAAAATGTGGCTTTAATATGGAAATTACTTAATAAAGTGACAAATGAAACTCAGATGAGCATGCAGATTCATGCAATTCCAGAGGAAGTATGGACTGCATATTTTAACTCCATATGCAGTTCACCCCATGTATAGTAGAAATAACAGTCAAAGATATAATACAAAATACAATCTTCAGTTTGATATGGAAGATGTGTTATATTACATCATGAGACTAAGTCCGTCTAGAGCCGCTGGCCCAGACTGACTGTCCAACTAAACTATCAAAGCCCATCCTTATGCATGGGCAGAAATTTTAACCACCATCTTTCGACAAACAATTGACTTTCAAATCATTCCAAAATCATGGAGAGTATCTATTGTAGTCCCCATTTATAAAAAAGGAACCGAAATGAGCCAAAAAACTATCGGCCCATCACGTTACTAGACATCCCAGGCAAGATTTTTGCCAGAATCATACTGAAAGAATTTACAAATTGGATTGAATTAACAAAACTACAAGATCCGAATCAGACGGGGTTCAAACCGGGCCTTGGAACTGCCATAAATCTGCATGCTCTGCAGCTTATCAAAGCACAGGAATGGCAAAAGAAATAGCCGCTATATATAGCATTTATTGATTTCGAAGCTGCTTTCGATTCTGTGCCACGAGAGAAACTGTTTGAAAAGATGCTACGAGATGCATGCCCTATGAATATAATTTTTTGGGTGAGACAGTTACATACAAACACAAGTATTCAAATTAGATTGTCACAAGATGGCACTCTTACTGACCCAATTTTAACATTTAGAGGGATAAAGCAAGGCTGTGTTTTGGCATCCACTTTTTCAAAAAAAATTCATAGGAGATATTCAATTTGACCTAGTGGGCGTCCAATCTGATCCCCTAGGTTGGTGTGAGGGTCCCATGGGTGTTTTATGCTGATGACTTAGTGCTGTTGGCAAAGACACTGTCGCGACTTCAAGTACTGTTATATCAACTAGGCAAATATGCCAGTAGAAATGGTCTAAAAGTAAATGAATCTAAATGTAAGATAATCATTTTTTCTAGCAGAAAGATGAAACGCTATAGTTGGGTACTACAGGAAGAGTCCTTGCAAGTGACAAATGAATACAAATGTTTGGGATTATGATGAGTAACGATCCGCATGATAAAGCATATATCACCTCAAAATCAAAAGGAAACTAAACACTGCAATCTCTCAAGCCCGAATACTACAACATAAATTTGGAAAGTTCTCACTAAAACCGATAATAATGTTCTATAACCAAAAAGTAACACCCACCCTACTCTATGGTGCGGAAACAAGAGCATGGCTACTAGAAATGTTTTGGACTAGGATGGAAGGACGTTTTTAGAAGTCAGTCCTGGACCTACCTAAAACAACATCAATGTGCACAATACGTCATGAATTGGGGCTAACGTCGCTAAATGCCATGTACAAGTGGAAGGTTTGTTCCTTATATAGGAAGTATATTATGCCAACGAAGAGCTATCAGCTATTGCACACAATATCTGCTTATGTGATTGAGACAGCTCACAAAGAAGCGAGAAATTGGAGAATTAAGACGCAACAATCTCTGAAATTGGATGAGGTACTTAATGAGGATCTAATTGCAAACCCTACTGCTGCTAAGTGGCGTTAGGGAGAATTCTTTTTGGGCTGAATTTCCTAACCTAGTGAGTCCCCCAGCAGCTTTGCTGGATTTCTGGAGTTTGTTTTTTTCTCCTGCCAAGAGTGAGACTCTTTTTCTCCCACTCTTGGACATGATTTATGGTGTTCCTTTGACTGTTTGTGTTTTATGGGCTATTTATTTTTAAATGTCTTTATTGGCATTTGTGAGTAAACTTGTACAAGGATAAGATTCTGAAAGCAGTTACATTCAAAATGCAATAACTGGCGTAAATGTGATATGGTGATCAGCTTATAACCAACGACAAAACTATTAATAAAGAACAAACAAACTAAGGAAGAAAGGGAAAAGAAGAGAAAAGAAATAACAATAACAGTAACAGTGACTGTCCCAACTCTCGGTGTGGTTTCTTAATCAATGTCGCCAGGTTCGGGGAGTGGGTCCGGAGGCGGGTATCGGCTTTGCTCCCTCAGTACAGTTGCTGGGTGGAGCCCTTGGGTGTGGTGGGCTAATCTGTAGTGTCTGTTGCTTTCTAGGATGCAAGGGGGGTGGGTTCAAGGAGGTTTGTAGCTTGTTGCAAAGACCATGTCTCTAAGGAGGGCTTTCCAGGCCTCCAGCACATTGCTCACATCGTCGCCGCCACATTTGTTTCCCTCCTCCCAGGCTACAGTCTCAGCCGTAGTCCATCTTTCCATTTCCCTGATCCAGGGGTCATACCTGGGGCCCGCTGGGGCCTTCCAGGCCATGGCAATTGTTCTCTTAACTAGAAGGCAGGCCATATCCATAAGCTTCGTCAAGTGTTTGATTTTACCAAGTCTCGGATAGGTGCCCAGTAGGCACTCCTTGGGTGTCCACTCGTAAGTTTCTAGGCCAGCATTCCTGCAGGTCCGTTCAGCGGCCTGCCAGAGTTTCTGAGACTTGGAACAGGTCCAAAACATGTGAATCATGTCCGCCAGGTCTGAGGAGCACCAGGGGCACCTTGAGTCCGCTTTGTTGTTGAACGTGGATATCCGGTGAGGGGTCATATACGTTCTGTAGAGTACGTTCAGTTGGATCAGTCTAAACCTGGCGTTTCTGGATACCTCCTTTGGATATATCAGGGCTCTCGCCCATTCGGCCTCTGTGATTTCAGTCCGGAGGTCTGCCTCCCATTTTACCTTCAGCCGGGCGCTCTTTGGGTTGGGTCGATCGTTCAGTTGAGTGTACAACCTGGACGTCGGTCTCCATCCGTCACCAACGTCATACATTTCTCTCAGGAGGGGGTGAGTTTCTGGTTCCTCAGGCCATGCGACCCAGTTCTTTCTGGCCACATGTCTCACTTTTTGGTACCAGAGGAAATGGCCCAGTGGTAGTCCATCTCCTTCTCGAAGCGACTCGAAGTCCCTGAAGAGGCCATCATGAAACATGTCCCCCCATGTGTAGAGACCATGGTTCTCCCATCTCCTCATAGTTGCCAGGTCGGTGGAGGTTTTGCAGACATCCGTCATCATGGGGGTGTCGGGTGTATAAGAGCGTTGCAGGCCCGCCATGGATCTCACCTTGTTCCATACCCGCCTTCCAACCTCTAGTATAGTGGGTGGGTTGGGGGGTCCAAGTCGGGGGTTCCAGAGTAGCTCCTTGGGATACAGCGGTGAAGAGGAGTGGGATAGAAGTTCTAGCTCAGCTGAAGGTTCATCTGAGAGCCATTTTGCCAGGTGTGTCGACTGAGCCGCCAGAAAGTATCTCTGGAAGTCGGGGAGCTGAATGCCGCCCTCTGCGTAAGGGAGTGTGAGGGTATTCAGTGTGAGTCGGTGCCGGGCTCGTCCCCAGAGGAAGTCCCTGATCAGAGAGTCGAGTGTCCTGAAAAAGGGTGGGGGAATGTAATACACCACGTTGGTGAAATAGTAGAGGAACCTGGGGAGGATTATCATTTTAGCTATCGCCGCCCTCCCCATCATGGAGAGCGGGAGCTTTGACCAGAACTGTATGGATCTCCGCACTCCGCCCATTGCGGCCTCCGTGTTGGCTTTGTGGGTGGATATTGGTGAATGTGTGATGTTGAGGCCTAGGTATCGAAAAGTGTCCACCTGCCAACGGATCCCGATCTCAGGAAGCTCCTCCTCAGGTTTATTTTTCAGTCTTGCTAGTGGGAACGCGCAAGACTTCTGCCTGCTAAATCTTATCCCCGAGTATCTTGCAAAGTTGTCCAGAACATCCAATACAATCGGGGCATTCTCCAAGGGGTCGCGCAGGTATAGGAGGACGTCGTCGGCATATAACGAGATGATGTTGTCTGATCCTCCAATGCTGATGCCAGCGTCAAAGAACTGCTTCCTGAAGTATATTGCCACCGGCTCCAGGCCTAGAATGTATAGCATTGGAGACAGTGGGCATCCCTGTCTGGTACCCCTCTGGATGGGCCAGGCCCTCGATATCATGACACCCGTTTTAACTCTTGCCAATGGGTCGCTGTACAGGACCTCTATCCAGCGGATGAAGTGTTCGCCAAGTCCGAACTCCCTCAGGGTTTCGATCAGCCACTCCCAGTAAATAGAGTCAAAGGCTTTTATGGCATCCAGTGAGAGTACTGCTAGATCTTCCTCGCTTTCAGACGTCTGTGAAATGATATGTTGGAGCCTCCTGAGATTGGCGGAGGTGTTACGCCCCGGAACGAAGCCATTCTGGTCCTCATGTACCAGGGAACCGATCACCCTCGAGAGCCTTTTGGCCAATATGGTCGTCAATATTTTGCCGTCGTAGTTTAGGAGCGCCAGTGGGCGATATGAGTCACATCTATCGGCTGGTTTGCCTGGCTTGAGCATCGGGACGATGAGGGTTTCTCTCATAGTGTTAGGGAGAGTGCCCGACTCGTATGCCTCCGTATATACTGCGTGTAGTATAGGAGAGGTGATCTCCTCGTAGGCCTTGTAGAATTCTGGGATGAGTCCATCTGTGCCAGGAGCCTTGCCTGTGGAGAGGGATCTGATTGCATCTGTGATGTCCTCCACCGTAATAGGCTCCCCAAGTTTGTCCTGTTGTTCCTGGGTCAGCCTAGGCAGTCCCACCTCAGCCAGCGTATCCTTTATATCTGCTATGGGGACCTTCGTCTCATGAGTGTATAGGTCGTTATAGAATTCCGTGAAGGTATCATTAATCTCTTGTCGTGTTCTGCAGGTCTTTTCGTTCGTATCTTTGATCTCCTTGAGGGCCTGTCTCGGGTGCTCTTTCCTGCATAGCCATGCAAGTATTCTGCCCGGTTTGTCAGCTTCCCTGTGGGCCTTCGAGGTGCGCACAGAGAAGTCAAACTTCGAGAGTCTTTCCCATGCCTCCCTGCAATCCTCTCTGATCAGTTTCAGTTCAGCCTCCCTTTCGGTGGTTGGTGGGGCGCCACTTTCAAGTCGCTTTATTCTCTCCTCCACGACCTCCAGTTCTCTCCTCAGTTGTCGCCTTATCCCGCCCGCCTCGGCGATTATCTCCCCCCTTGTCACTACTTTCAGCGCCTCCCAAAGCGTGCTCCACTTCTCGACCGAACCCTTATTTATCGCTAAATATTCTTCCAGCTTTTCTCTTAGGGTTTCCTTGAATGCTGGGTCGGTCAAGGCATCTGATGGCATGCGCCACGTCGGGATGGGGGGGCGGGGGCCCTTGAGGGAGAGCTGCAACAGCAAGGGGGAGTGATCAGATATTGTTCTGCCCATGTATTCTGCCAATTCAACTTGCGGGGTTAGTTCGTTGGCGATGAAGAAGTAGTCCAGTCTCGTGTGGAGGCTATGGGGAGCCGAGTAGAATGAATATGATCTATCCGAGGGGTGGAGGTCTCTCCAAATGTCCGTCAGGTGTAGGTCTGCCACCATCCTGGGGAGGGCCCCAGGAGAGGCGCTATGGGGCATGCGTGGAGCTGTCGATCTGTCCAGTTCCGGGTTCATAATAGAGTTGAAGTCCCCCCCCCATATGAACGTATACTCTCGGTAGTGCAGCAATTTTGCGCATAGGTCCTTGATGTGTGAGGGTATATTGTGCTGGGGAAAATACGAGTTTACTATACACAGGGGAGTGTTCTCAAGCATGCCCCACACTATTGCATACCTGCCCTCTTTATCCAGCTCCGTTCCCATTTGTTGAAATGGTGTGTCCGGGCTCACCCATGTATAGACTCCTCTTGCGTACTTTGAGAAGGATGCGCCGCTACCCTGGCCTCCCCAGTATTTCAGGATTTTGTCTGTGGCCTCCAAGGTGAGATGTGTTTCTTGCAGGAGGGCCAATGATATTTTTTTCCTCTTTAGATAAGAAAAAATCCGGTTTCTTCTTATGTATGTTCCCATCCCTCTAACGTTCCATGTAATTAGCTTGAGTCTTGCTGCCATTGCATAAGTGGGTTCCTCGATGAGGGGAGTGCCACCCCTTCTCCCAGTGTTGCATGAGCCGTATTGTAGGGTGGGTGATGAGCCATTTGTGTGGGGTGGGTAGGCCCGCCTAGGCCCAGGAAATCTTTATTCATCCGGGTTGGGACAGTCATAACAATAACAACTTGGAACAAGTAACTAAAACTAATGCACCCAGCTTCAGCCACCGGGGTGGAGTGCTCGGGGGCCCTCGCGCCGTCCGACCTAGTCCAGGTCTCTGGCGCGAGTGGTTGTGTGCAGGAAAGAGGTCTGCACTGGTCAACGGTGGGTCCGTGGTCTGTGTCCATGGGCGGGAGGTCGAGTGAGCCCGCAGTCATTTAGCGTTCTGATGTGGTAGTTTTTCTTCAGTATTGGTATAGCCTCGGTTCGGTTTGGAGTATAATACCAAAGAAATGGGTGCTCCAGCCGCGTTAGTATGCGGTCAGCTTTTTGGGCGTGCTAAGTGCGTTCCTCTAGCGTGGTTTCTTTGGGAGCCTCAGCAAGGTTATTGTGTTCCATCCACATAGTGGCCGCTTCTGGTGATTCCAAGAATATTGCCCGCCCATTGTGGATTACTTTTAGTCGTGATGGATAGAGCAGCATGTATTTTATGTTCAGTGTCCTCAGCTGGGCCTTGATGGGGACAAAGGAATTCCTTGCTCTCTGCACCGATTGGGTATAGTCGGGGTAGATGGTAATCTTTGAGTCACCCCGCTCGATTATACCTCCTTCCCTCGAGAATTTCAGGATCACCTCTCGGTCGCGGAAATTGAGGACCTTGGCGATGATGGGGCGGGGGTAGGATCCAGGCGGGGGGCGCTTCTGGAGGGATCTATGAGCTCTTTCAATGGCGAATCCCTGCGAGAGTTTCGACACCCCTACTTCCTGCTGTATCAGGGACTCCACATAAGCCGTCGGGTCCATGGTCTCCGACCCCTCCGGTACGCCCAGGATCCTGATATTGTTCCGTCTGGCCCGACCCTCTGCTTCTTCGGATCTCGCCTCCAAGAAGTGCACTTTCCGTTTGAGGTCCGCTACCTCTTTCTGTAGAGACGTCGTCTCATCTGAGATGTCCTTCTGGGAGGATTCGACTATGGTGACGCGCTCCGTTAAGTTGCGGGCATCTTGCCTGATAAGTTGTATGTCCGTCTTAACCTCCCCGATTTTCGTATCGATGAATGTCCTCAGGGCCGCGATCGCCTCAAGCACTTGATTATGTCTGGTCTCATCCCCAGGGGCATCTTGTGCTGGTGAGGTCTTCGGTGTGGATTGAGCAGCAGGCTTGGATGTTACAAAGGGGTCCAGAGTAGCGTGCTTGGCTTTGTTCCTCGCGGCAGCCATCTTGCCTCTTTGATGCCGTCGCCACCCTCTCCCCCGTGTCTATCGGCCGCGTAGCGATCTTCCTCCTAGCCCTTCTTGGCTGCTGCACCGGGTCCTGACGGTGCCCTCGAGTGGCCCGAGCCGGGGTGCACTCGACTGCAGGGAGGGACTGCTCGAGTCAGCGAGTCGCTGGCTCCCGGATCCAGTGCGAGCCGCTGGGTTATCAACGTGAGGCGTCCGCCATCTTGTGTGCCTCGCCCGGGAAGAAGGGGGAGCCAGCGCCGGGTCGCGGTAGAAGCTTCTCAGGCCCCGATTTTCGTCGGGGTTGGGTGGAAGACAAGGTCTCCCGCTTCGGCCGCCGGTGGATCTCCTCGGATGCGGTGTCTGTGGGCTGAATCACCTTGAAAAGGATCGGACTGCTGCGGCCCAGACGGAGCTCAGGGAACTCGCGTCCTCACTCCGTGGACATCAGGCCACGCCTGTTTTATGGGCTATGGGGTCCTTTACCCCATAGGGCCTCATGTGTTTTTACTATGTGTGTTGCACCGCACCCTCCGTGCAGTGACACAGGGGTGTCATAGTGACACCCCACCATAGACTCCATAACCTGGGACTGACTACTGTCTCCCAGGGCATGTAAAGTCATCATTGGCTTTACTAGTCCCAAATTATGAACAGAAACCAGTACAAACCATCATATTGTGGACATACTGGTCGGGGCAATTCGGTTGCCCCGGGGTCTGTTAGTCGAGGGGGCACGTCTCCGTCCCCCCTGATCGAGTTTTGCCTGGTGGCAGTGGATACTACTTTTTATATTCGACCGCAGGTATTTTTTGCCAGGACTCGATTCTAAAATGGCGTTTGTGTTCTCTTCTGTGACTCCAACCCAAGTCGAGCCCTTTGTTCCACTTTTTGGCAGGCTTCTCCACAGAAGCCTCCAAAAGTGGTGCCACTCTGTCTGGGTACCACAAGGGGTGTGGGAGGGGGTTTAGGCACCCTGGACTGAGTTACCTTGGTAACTCAAGTCGCACTCTTGTGTGATTGGCCCAAGTGGTGAGCTGGCCGGCTCACCACTTAGCATGTTTGATTGACAGCTAGGCTGAGTTAATGGGGGTGTGCTGCATAAAAGCAGGGCTTTGGGGACTGGAACTTCAGAAGTCGCCACAGGACCTGAGTATCCAACGAGGGAGAAGCTGAGCCGACCTACGACGACGACACCACCGGTGGAGCCCTGCAGACCCGACTCACCACTTCCCGACGACAGAGAAGATCTCCCGGCTGGAGAGGCTTCGTCCCCTGACTGGTGGGCACAACCAGTTTTCCTTTCTTTGTTTGCACCCCAGCCCGGTTTGTGGTCTAACTGCCCGTGCCAAGCACCCCGGCAGCCGGATAGCCACTCACCACTGAACCGCGAATCACCGGACCGCTCCTTGTACCTGAGAAACTCTGCGGCTGGTTTCTTCCCTGGCAGTGCAACAGACTCCTGTCTTCCTCCACGACGAGATCCTCTCTTCCCCCGGACGAAGCACCGACTTGCACCCGCTGCCAGGAACGACTGCCCCTGCTGGAGCGCTCTCACCACTTTAAGGTACCGTGTCCGCCAGGCCTCCCTTTCTAAAGATTGCTACAAGGTAATAATATCTCCTTAACCTTCTGGACTGGGCTGGCCACCTTGACCCTCTAACTGGTCCCTTTCTGTGGTCCAACTCCTTTTTGAACCTTTACAAGACTCTTGTGCACTGCAACCGTGTGACCTTGGACACATTTCGTTTGGATCCTCTGGAAGTGGATCCGGCCTCTTGAACTCTAACTTCACGGTTGTACCTTGCCTTCCTCCCTTGTTGTGTTCTTGAAAAAGTGTTGGGACCTGTTTCAATTTGTTCTCTGCTTTTCTCTCCCTTTTTAAAAACTAACTATTAGAGTGCCATTTAGTTAAGCGCTCACCGCTGTCTGAAAATAAGTGGGGCTTTACTTAAGACTTGTCTAATATTCTTTTAAGGGAGTGTATATCTTTTAGTGACCGTGTTTCTGAATTGCTTATTATTAGTGCCTGTGTGTTTTTCTAGATGTGGTTTTAAATAAATAATTATCTCTTTTACACCAAGCCCTGGTCAGTGTTTACTTGTTCTTTTGTGTGCTCTTGACCTATTGTGAATACTCTGTATACTGCCTAACTCTTCTTGAGGGAAGTCTGACTGCTCAGCCACAGCTACCAAGTGAATCTGTGTGGTACAGACTGCTACCAAGTGGGTTTACTGCCAAACACCTGTAGTCCTAAATCTTTTGCAGTGGTCCCAGAGGGAACTGCACAGGTTTCTGCCTAACAAGTGGAAAATAAAAAAAGGGGACTGGATTAGAACAAGAGACCACTGTACAAAATTAACCCTATTCAAAAATCATGATCTAAGGCATAGAAAAATGGGCACATCGGAGATGTATACATCAATATTTCCGGATCGACAAATGAGAACCCAATATGAGATTTATGGTATACAAGAGAGGTCATGTGTAAATGGAAAAAAGTGACAGCTATTGAAAGTGATTGTCGGTTTTGTGAAAATTTAGCTATTGTAGAGACATTAAAACACGTTATATCAGAATGTCCGGCCCTTGCAAATATTAGGACAATGTACTTTCTACGCTTTTTCAAATATCCGGAACTAATGACAACTGAGATGATATGGAAAAGACTTTTTGACTCACAGAAAGTATCAGTAAACATAGCAGTGATAAAATACTTAATTTATCTGAAATTACACGAGAATGAGAAAAAGGAAACCGTGTGACAGCCGAAATGACAATAATATAGCTGTCAAAGGGGAACAAATGTATCAAAGAGAGAATCCTGTGTATTTTTAAAATGACTAAGAATTAAGTTTTAAATTTTAATTGACTTATATGATTTTCTTTGAATCAAAATTCAGTGTTTTGATTGAATTTTAATCCCGAAGACACGATGTGGAGGTAGACATATATGTCTTAGTCATGAGGGTGAAATTCAAAAATGGAATATGTATACTCAAAAATTGAATATGTATATGGAATATGTATGTAGAAACTCTGTGCACTTCTATGTTGCTGTTATTTCTTAATGTTTTTTTTAAATATTGTCTATTCTTTTGTGTATTTTTGAAAGGTTGTATTCAACCGTATCAAAATAATTTTTACAAAAAATATGTATATAATAGTTTGGCCAGGAGAATAATCGTTTACCAGTGCCAGTCTGCCAGCCAGAGTAATGGGAAGCAACCCCCACCATGCCAATTTGACATCCACCTGCTGTAAATGTGCCAGGTAATTTTCTCACAAAATAGGTTTTATACCTGGTCACCACTACCCCTAGTTATGTTATTTTATCTGGGGCCCAACGTAGAGGATATTTCCCTCTAGGTCCTCTTGTGCACTCAGTTAGGGGAAAGAGCTCAGATTTTGTATAATAGTATCACAAAGCCAGAGAACTCACCCACACATGTGATGTCTTGAATAATCGGGTCAAGATTTGTCTGAGGGTCTCTAATGTATAACAGGACATCATCCGCATATAAAGAAACTATTTCCAGCAGGCCCTTTAGTCTAGTTTTATACCATGTTGTTTATGGCGTTCCCAGAAAAGGTCTACCATGGGCTCGATAGTTAGTGCAAACAATATAAGGGCAAGGAGCAACCCTGACGGGTGCCCCTTCTTAGCACAATTGGTTCGGAGAAGCCCGAATTCACACAAATCCTAGCCAATGGGAGGGTATACAGAAGCTTAATATATTGGAGCATCTCTGTCCCCAGACCCATCCTCTTGGCCACTTAGAACAGGTGTCCCATGAGACCATGTCAAATGCCTCTGGGCATCAATTGTCACTGTTACTGATTCAGCCATCGGATTCAATCTGGCCAATACATTGAATAAACGCCGGATATTAAGTGAGGTGGACCTGCCATGAACTTATCCCACCTGATCACGATGGACCATATGGGTCCACATTCATCAAAGAGAGAGGACGGCTAGAGCCACATTTGTTAGCTTGTTTGTTTGGCTTAAAGGGGACAGTTAAAGTAGCCTCCCGTAGAGATTCAGGGAGAATCAAATTATCAAGAGACTCTTCCCACACCTCCAAGAGATGCATAACCAATAATTCACTGTACTCCTGATGTTAATCAGTCCGGGCCAGGGGACTTCCCTTTAGGTAACTCCTTGATCACTGCCGTCAGTTCCTCCCTCGTGAGGGGAACGTTTATAGTGTCCTTAGCCTCCGTGCTCAAAGGGGACACGAGTATATCCTCAAGCAGTGAGTGAACCGCTCTCCCCATGTAGTGTTCCCTACGTGTATAAAGCCTAATAGGAACTGCAAAAGACCTTCAGAATGTCATTGTCTCTCCATTTTGTTACCCTTTGATCATCAAGGATGCAGTCTATACGGGATCGTCCCCTCTCCACCTTCCCCACCCTAGCTAATGTCCGCCCCGGTCTCTTCCCCTCACCATATTTTCGGCCCGCTACTGGATGTGCAAAATAGCAAACCTCTCGTGAAGCGTGGGACTGTTCAGCATCGTCCGAGTTAACGCCAGTATAGAGGGATCTGGCGATCGCGCATATTCGGTCTCCAGGGCCTTCAGGCTGGTCTCACACTCCTGTAAGTCCCTCCTAATCATTTTAAGAATGCCTGTTTCTCTGGATATTGCCATAATCGCATATATACCTTAAATGCCTGCCACGGAACGCCCTTAGATGTAGTATTGGCTGTGTTGCAGGCAAAAAAAGTTTCAATCTCGGATCTGATGTCCGCCTTAAAAACAATATCTCCCATGGCTTCCGGTTGAAACCTCCAACCTGTCCCGGCTACGGGAATTGTCCAGAACTAGGGTCAACACCATGGGAGAGTTGTCCATGAGTGTTCGAGGAAAAATATCTGCATCAGTGGCGATGCCGACCATAGAGGCAGAAATTAAAAGCATATCAATGCGCAAGGCCATATCGTGTACTGATGAGAAAAAAAGTATACTCCTGGTCGCATGGGTGTAGTAGGCGCCAAATGTCTCTCACAGATGGGGAGTCCAAATGACCTGACAACGCACGCAACGCCCTTGATCGCGGCCTGGGGGATATACCTGTGCGGTCTAGTATTTGGTCCACTATCAGATTCATGTCACCTCCCCAGACGATACGGACCCCAACATGGGTAGCCAGTATCCCAGTCACTATGTCATAACATTCTGGGGTATCAATGTTCGGGCCGTACGTGTTCATCAACAGGAGCACAACCCCCTCTATAACACAAAGGACGATCACATAGCGTCCTTCAGTGTCTACATACACCTTCTTCTCAGTAAAATGCACCGATTTATGAACGAGCGTCATAACTCCCTATGACTGTGTAGAGTAAGAGGTAAAGTATCTATTGGACCCCCAGGAGGCTGCAACACCCTGACATGTCCCCAACAAAGCGTGTGTTTCCTACATTAGTAATACATGAACCTAATGTCTGTTCACATATGCCATAACATTGCGTGACTTGGTGAAATTCCCCAGCCCCCTAATATTCCAGCTCTTCATCTTGATCTGCATTACACTGAAATGATTTTATTATGAAGCGATATTTCTTGCACGTCCCAGTCATCCATATTCCTCCCATTTCGTTGTCTGTGAGTGTCCTCTCGCCAAGAAGTTTTTTTTCTTTTCCACCAACCCAACCAGGTTCACCCATTCCACTCCCCAGCTTGGGCAGCACTGGGGAACCTCCCACCTATGTAGTGCCCTCCCTCCAACCCTCACTGCCTCCCCCCAACCAGCAGCATAGTACTACCCACCCACTCCAAACCCTTTTAACCAACCATGAACATATCAACACCAACAAACACCAAGCTATTGCAAAGGGGACTAATGTTGCTGTTGTGGCTGAGATTGAGCTGTTACTAAACCAGATATTTCATACTGGCGTAGATTTAAACCCACAGGTACAATGACCTCATAAACATGGCAGAGCAACCTATGACCACATAGAAACAGACTGCCGATCTGGCTGCTGATTGTCTGCCACCCGAGCCCTCTGGTCAGGCAGCGGGATCTGGGCCTCAAGGAATTTCACAGCCTCCTCTGGAATAGTGAAAAAGTCAAATTTTCCCCAAAACTGGAAACCGAGGCGTGCTGGGAATAACCTTGCATATAAGATATTGCATTCCCGAAGTAGTTTCTTAACTCCAGTGAATTGATGTCATTCCTGTTGGACTGCCACCTGAAAAGTCTGGGACGATCCAAATAATTTGGGACCCCTATCGCAGTTCTCTGGTCTCTGGCCAGTTTGAGAAGATGATCCATGTTGCGATAACTTAAGATCTTTGCAATAATGGGGCTTGTGAATTCAGCAGGCTTGGGTCTGGGCGCCAAGGCGCAATGTGCGCTCTACTGCAAAAAAGGGGGACAATTGCGGATCATCAAGAAGGTCTTTCAATAGCTGCTCAACCGCCTGCTCCATGCTTCCAGACAGAGCGTCCTGCAGAAACCCCACAATATGGATATCATTCCTCTGGGAACGGGATTCCAAATCCTTGCACTTGCTCGTGACGACTTTCATGTCTTTTGTCTGTGTAGTCACCGCCATCTGTAGCCCCTGCACATTGTCCTCCTTCGCCCCAATTCCTTATTCAACTTCATTTATGCGAAGACCTTCCTTTGCCAGTTGTGCACGAATGTAAGTAACATTGGCAGTAATGTCATGAAGTTTTTCATGCACTGTTGCAAACCCCGTGGTCATAGACTCCATCATCTGCTGAAAATCAGTGAGCACAGTAGGATTAACTGGATGAGGCGCCAGATGAGCCTGTATTGATGCCTGTGGATCCCCTCAAGGAGCGGCTTTTGCAAATGTGTCCATAGCGCCTGCCTTCTTCCTTGCATTGGCGCTTTTCGTCATGGCGCAAAGCATGGCCAGCTCCCAAAGGAAAACAAGGCCAGAATACATTTTATCTTGCAACGGAGAAAAAACAGAGCAATTTGCCAACACACTGCGGGTAGCTGTCACCAATATATATCCTCGCCAGGTACACAATCTGGGGCTGGCGCACCCTATGAAATGTAAGGATAAGCTGCCGCCGCCTTCCCACAGATTCCACCAGAGGGCTTTCCAAGGGAGAAGTCGCATGCAGCGACGTACGGCACAGGGCCAATCGACCCAACAGCCACCTCAGTGTTAGTAAATTGAACTCCTAATGGTCAGTGGTAGCAGCAAAGTAAGATGGTCATTGAAGGGTCATCCAATGCACTCTCCAGTGTCTCCAGCAGGGCAAGTAGGGAACATAGGCAGCGGCAGCACCTAAAAGGGACTCACGCAGGCATGCATCACACAATTCAGCCCAGATGATCAGCTGGGTCTTTCAAAAATTCAGTATATACAGTCTACCATGTGGTAGCACTATGGGGTGAAGGATCCAGTAAAGTTCCAGAAAATAATCAAGTGTCCCTCTCGTAATGCGCAATCAGGAGGAAGACAACACTGGGCCCCCCTCCCACTTACTCTGTGTGTCGTGCTGCCAGCAGCCGTTGAATCCAGTTAATATACTCTCCCGGGAGCTGAGAAAGATGCCTGCTTAGCTCAGCATTGAGCGGTGAACAGTATACGATGCAGTCGGCGATCAGTCCGTACACTTCTTCAAGGTGGCTCGGTTCACAGATACTACGTCCTCAGTGGGTCATGGTCCAAGCCCATAGACCGTGTGGAAAGTCAGACCATGCTGCGGGCCCGAATTAGCCACTTCGCCCAGCGGGACAGTTATTGGCCTAAACCCAGTCGCTCCCCTACGCCGCATCTGCAAGGAGCAGCAGGATACACCAGGGCATTGTGTTGAAGCCGCCCAGGTGTCACCGCTGAGGCAGTCGCTGCAACAGGAGGCCCATCCTTCCCGCTCACGGCCGGCGGATAGTTAGCCCAGCCCAGGCACTCACAAAGTGCTTCACAGCAATCGCCCCCAAAGTATGGATCAGGACAGAGGGATTCCCAACAGCAATTGCTGCCACAAAAAATCTAGCAGCAAGTCATTATTTAGGATTATGTAGCTTCGCCACACGGAGCTCGATCGCTACGCAGCCATCTGCATCAGCTGCTCAACTGCGCCCCCTCTCACGTCACAGTTCAACACAAATTTGCAAGGCGCTCCTTTCCCCAAGTTTACTGTACTTCGGGTCTCCCTCAATTGGGCTTGGACCCCTTTCAAAGACTTACGAATGTGCATGGCGCTTTTACCAGACCACTGCATGCCCACTTCGATTCACAGATCACTGTTACTTTTACCTAATTTGCTTTCACTGTCTGTCTTATAACTTCAAACAATGCACCTTTCACAAAAGACTTTCGAGTGGGCTACTTCCTTTTGCCAGATCACTCCATTACTTAGTATCGCTGATCTCACAGCTGCTTTTTACTTCATAGTTCATTCACAGGTCTGCCTTTCTTCGCGTCTCATCCATACGCGTGCAGCCTTCACTTGTGATATAATGTTGTTCCTTCATCCGCTTTTACACACAACTGTCTCTCAGGTCGCTTGCCAACTCACCAGCTGTGTGCGCTTCTTTCTTGTTTTGCCATTTCCAATTCACAAGTCAAGTTTCGTACTAGAGGTTTGGCCTCGCCTCCCCAACTCTGCCGTTCAACTGGGAGTGTCGCTGGCATCCTTGAAATACAATGCAGTTTTCACTTGCGGGATATGGCCTTCTCCACATGTCTCTCTCGGCTTGTTGGAGGCAACAACCTCCAGTAGGGAACTCTGGGATTTTCTGAGTCGCTGCTCTCGTCTCTTGGTCCGTCGCTGTGCTCCGATAGGTTTGCCTATGTCCCAGAGGTCCTGCTCGTTCTCGTGTTCCGCCTTGCTCAGAGTGTGTCTGTAGGTGTTACCTTATATTCGTGTAAGGAGAGCTAACTGGTATCGGGTGTATGCACTTAGTGTGAAGGGCCTGACTTTGCCTGACCAGTTTAACGGGACATGTCCAGTACGATGTAAGAAAGTGAGTCTGGTTGCTCTGTCATCTCTTCCTCGGCCGAGTGTTTGTGAAAAAGGGGGGGGAGAAGTTGGGACTTCAGAAAATCCTATAGAGTAGGATGGGGTAGATTAACAAAAAAGTGGGGACTGCCACGTCTCACCATTGGCTGACTCACCCCCACTCCCCAAACTCTCCTCACCCAGGTGATCCTCCCGCACTGGTCCTCCCCAGGGTCTGATCCATAGGCGGTGGCTGTGCCCTGGCTACCTGAGTGAGAGATCCCTGGGGACTGGTGAGCGAGACACCCTGTGGTTGCTCACAGTTGGCTCTTGGTTTGTAAAAGTCTAAGAGCTCAGTGGGTGTTTTAGCCTCTACTCATCATTGCAATCCTGCAGGCCTGAAGTCCATTCAAGACCCTAGATTGTGGGAAGTCCGTTTTTCTATAGTTTCTTATTTAATGCTTTAAGTTCCTCCTCAATTCTGACCACCATCCTGTTCACTTAGTGCTTTGGGAGTTTTTCTGAAGGAACACGTGGGAGGAAGGTATTGATTAGTAATGCAAAGTATTATTGGTAATGTTCTTGCTGACGGACATGGCGTTCCTCACACAGATTTCTCATTGACCTTCTTTTCTTCAACCGACATGTGTAAATGTTACTAAATTTTTTGTGGCACATGTGTGACTACTCTAGAACGGGGTCTGGCATGGATTCACATGCTCCTGAATATTCCCCGTCAGGCTGGAAATCCTCTGCAAAAGAAAAAACTGTTTCACCTTCACTTTAAAACAGTATTTCTTCGCTAAACCAGTCACTGTCCTCTGAGTCATACTGTCGCCAGCCAATGACAGTCCTCTCTCTAAATTCCACCCCTGCTGGCCATCTTCCGATTTGTACTGCACGCTTCAGTGTCCTCTTAGTGCTCGCGAGCCTTTTTTTCTAATATTTTGAGTTTTGGAATAAAAAGTAAAGTTTTGACAGATTTTTTAATTCATTGTTCGACCAGAGATAGACTACCGGCAGCGGGCACCCATTGTCAGTGAAGATCAAGCTTCAACAAGGATCTTCATCGGAAGGCCCAGGGTTGGGCCTACTTCGTGCCTTTTCACCATGACAGAGAAGATATGCCTCTTCAAACTCTGCGAGAAATGTGGACTAAGAAACGTTTTCATGGGGGACCAACACCACAAATGTCTTTACTGCCTGCATCTGGAGCATGATGAGGAGGGATGGGAGGTCTGGTGTGGGTTTTCGAAAAAGACTAAGTAAGACTGCTACGCAGGCTGAAGGCATAGTTAAAATTAGGTAAGTCCCTCTGACTCGGCCTCTGGCCATGATCGAGCCACCTCCCAGGGACGGCCAGTACCACGATTAAACTCCCTCAAATAAGAGGTCGAAGTCCTTTGAGGACGCCCCGCCTGTGGGGGTCCAAAAGAAGGCAAGACCGCAGGCCACGGATCCCACTGGGTTCGTCCTTGTTGCAGGTCCTGGCTCAGGATGGGTGCGGTCGCCATTACCGACCACATCCACTTTGAGCCTACCAGGAAGAGTCTTGCACTCGAAGAGAAAATCCTTGACCCCTTTGAGACTCCACTTACCCTCGACGGATAAGGAGACCAAAGAAAATCCAAGGCGGGACCTTCTCTACCTCCATTACCCTCTCAATCAACCAAGACCACGCCATCAACTGTGTCATCAACGGCCACCTTGACGACGACTGCTGTTGCCACGTCGACGGCCTCGTCGATGACCACTACTTATTCAAAGGGAGTGAAGCCCTCAGTCACAGCGGCAGCTGCTCCGTGGGTGTCTTTGCTGGCATGACGGGAGGTTACTGCCACGGTTACGGCAAAGCCCCTTGGAAAGGGGACAGAAGCCTCTTCCGCCGGAAGACTTAGGAAAGGGGAAGGAGTAGAACTCCGACGACCCCTAGCAGGGGTACGGAGCTGGGAGCTGTGCTAAGTGTGCCGGGCACATTTATACTAGCTCGGATGAGGGCGACGACCTGCCCGAGGGCTACTATTCAGACCACAAAGGTGGTCAGGGAGGTGGTTCGCCTCAGGGTGAACCCTATAGTCTACCGGTTCAGAAGAGGCATACCAGCCCGGAGCCTCCACCTCCCATTCCTGCTACATCTCAATCCAGGGATGTTGGGTTGTACATTCTCACCATGCTGCACACGCTGCTAACAGAAATTCAGCAGAGGCTGCCTCCCACACCGGTCCCTGCTTCGTCTGCAAGTCCCCCAAGACCACGCAAACACAAGTCAAAGGACCCTGCTGGGCCAAAGCGCCAACCAACACCATTGCCTCTGGATTTGACCCCAACAGGTGATCCTGCCGCACACGGGTATGGATATGGCGGCTGCAGACACCGAGGCCAATGACTTTGTGCCAGTGGACGGAGAGCCAGCAGCTGTGGATGACCCGCACAGGTCCTTTACTCTGGATTAGGTTGGTTCCTTCCATTCGATGATGGCTAGGGCCTCCAAGCTCTTTCAACTAGTGCCTGAGGAGACGAAAAAGGAAGGGTTCCTTTATCGAAGGCGTGAGTCCAGGAGGACGAACATCATGTCCGTTCCTTTGCTGGACGATATCTGTGAGGAAGGCCTAGCAGTGTTGAAGAACCCAAGCACCGCCCCATCCAAGCGGAATAGGCTTGAGAAAAAGTACAGAGTCCCAGACTCGGGCCACAGGTGCCTGAGGTCCCAGTATTCACCTGACTCTGTGGTCTCAGCCGCGGCAAGGAAACGCTCTGCGAATCAGTCATCCTCATCTGTGGTACCCCCAGACCAGGAGGGAAAGAAACTGGACACTATGGGGAAGATAAGTCTTTATACAGCTGCCGGCACCATAAAAGCTGCTAATGCGCTGGCCATTTTGTCGCGCTACGACTGGGAGCTTTGGTATAAACTGGGCCCGATTCTTGACTTCCCACCTGATGACAAGAATGCAGAAGCTCTTCAGCTGTTCCAAGAGGGAGGTTTCGCCTCGGACCACCCCATCACAGTGGAGGTGGACATCGCTGACACCAGATTCCGTCAGATGGGAAACGGGGTGTCTCTTTGTTGGCAGGGATGGCTGAAAGCCACCAACTTCAGGCCAGACATTCAGTCTAAGGTGTTGGACATGCCATTCGACAGGGAGAACCTGTTTGGCAAGGCAGTCGACGAGTCTCTTCAACTCATCAAGATGGATAAGGAGACGCCACGTTCGCTGGATATCCTGCAGCAACGTTGGCCGTCCTTTCGTTCCTCAAGGGGAAAACCTGGCAGGTCCTCCAAGGGCTACACCATCCTTTATCAGCAACCTTCCCATTCCACGACGCAGGAGGTGTACATTGGCCACTTGCAGGCATACGGCACTGGAGGATAGCGCAGCACCGCCTGCAGGACACAAACCAGACCTAAGCAGGCCTGAACCAGTCGTGGACTTGGGCCCCCTCGTTAACCCCAGTGGGAGGCTGGCTGACTAGGTTTGTCAGCACGTGGAAGACCATCAACACGACAGATGGGTGCTGGATGCTCTTGGACAGGGGCACACCTTCGAGTTCCAGCGCAGGTGTCCCCGTATTCCCCGTAGCGTGTCAAGGACAACACACAGCACAGCTGCTGGAGGAGGTCCAAGCCATGTTCAAAAGGGGCGATGGAACCTGTCCCCGAGTACCTCTTGGGTGTACTCCAGATACTTTCTGGTCCGAAAGAAGATAGGAGGGTGGAGGCAGATCTTGGACCTACGACGCCTCAACAGGTACCTGAAGGCTGAGAAGTTCAGGATGGTTACGTTGCAGCATGTGCTCGGCCAACTGGAGACTGGCGTCTCTGGACTTGGAAGACACGTATTTCCACATCCCCATCCATCGGAAACACAGCAAGTTCCTATGGTAAGTGCTCCAAGGACGGCACTATCAGCTCAAGGCACTTCCCTTCGGCCTGAAATTGGCCCAAGGGTCTTCACGAAGCACTTGGCTCCGGTGGTGGAACATCTTGCTCTCAAGGGCATCCACATTTACCCTTACCTGGATGATTGGCTGATTCAATCCCGCTCCCATGTTCTGGCGGTCCAGCTCACGGCAAGGACTGTCCGTCTGCTGACAGATCTGGGATTTTCCATAAATTAACCAAAGTCCTGCTTGGAGCCCTGGCAGAACGCTCAGTTTCTGGGGCAACAACTCAACACAGTGGCTTGCCTAGTGACCCCCTTGGAAGCAAGGGTGGTAGACATCCTGGGGAAGGTGCAACGCCTGTCATCGGCGAAGTCTACTTTGGTGCGATCCGTAAAGTCGCTGTTGGGAATGATGTCTTCCTGCAACAACCTCTCCCCACCCCCTTTTGCAGACTGCAGATAAGGCCCCTCCAGGAGTTTGTGGAAGCGAGATGGCTGCAAGTTTCGGGATCCTGGACGGACAAAATCCCTCAACAAGGAGTTCCGACGACTGCTACAGTGGTGGGGCATGCGCTCTCATTTCACGCATTTTGCCCTGTTCCAAGTCCACCCCCAAGTTACCAGGAGGGACAGTTGCACGCCAGAAGCCTCTGGCTGCCAGAAAAAAAGACCCTTCACATCAACGTCCTGGAGCTTCGGGCCGTCTTCTGGGCCCTCAAGTCTTTCCTGCCATCGATGAGGGGCAACATGGTGAGTACCTTCATGGCCAACACTACCACCATGTTCTACAACTGGAAGCAGAGTGGGACGCGCTCTCCGGCTCTCTCCAGAGAGGCCCATGATCTGTGGCACTGGACGATTCGTCAGGACATGTTTCTCGTCCCTTTCACCTGGCAGGCACCAAGAACACCATTGCAGACAGACTCGCTCAGCCGGGACCTACCTTCATGCCTCAAGTGGGCGCTCCGCCAGGACCAGGTTGATCTTCTGTTCCATGAATAAGGTCAACCCCAGATTGACCTTCTGGCCACAGCAGCAAATTCCAAGTGTCAGAGGTTCGCCAGCAGGTTCCCACAGCCAAGAAGCGTGGGGGATGCGTTCTCATTTCCTTGGTGGGGTGCGGGCAGATTGTTCCTGTACACTTTTCCTTTGTTCCCACTCCTGCTAAGAGTGATCAGCACACTCGGACAGTGTCACTGTGGGATGATACTTGTCGCGTTGGTGCGTAAAATCTGGCATCGAGTCCTGCTACGTCTGTCAGCGGCTCTGTCCGTCAAGGTGCCACGACTTCTGGACCTTCTGTCCAGAGAGGGAGGATCGATTCTGCACCACGACCCAGCGTCGCTGAACCTCAGAACTTGGCTTCTGCAGCCCTAGAGTTTGGACATGCTTTACCTGTGGAATGTAAGGACATCCTCGCCAAGGCCAGGGCCTCTTCAAAATTGACGTGCTTTGGTCATAAATTGAAGCATTTCTCTGTGTGGTGTCGGGCTCAGAAGATCCCACTGCGTGTCACAGCCCCACAGCTCCTACCATACCTGCTTTCCTTGGCCAAGGCTGGACTGGCTCATACCTCTATCAAAGTGCACCTGGCAGCCACATCCCGCTACACCAGGGTGCTGGGTAGCCTTCTCTGTGGTTTCACAGACTTGTCAAGGAGTTCCTCAAAGGGCTCTTCGGGATTTTTCCGCCAGTGAAGGCTCCTGCCCCGGCTTGGAAAATGAATGAATGTGGTTTTGAATAAACATAGGGGGTGCCTTTTGAGCTGATGCATCAGGCCCCGCTCAAGTTCCTATCATGGAAGACTGCTTTCCTCGTGTCGAACACCTCAGCCAGACGGGTCAGAGAGATCCAGGCACTGTCATGCAAACAGACGTACACACCCCACATTTATGCCGTAGGTGCCGTCGGAGTTCCACCTCAACGAGCCTTTAGTGTTGCATTTGCTGGTGGTTGCTTGTGCCTTGAAGTTCTACGTTGCACGAAGAGCTTTCAGAAGACTTTTCAGCTGTTTGTCAATTTTGGTTGTGTGAATCACATAAAGGCCTTATCGAAGGCTTCCATCTCCAGGTGGCTCTCCGGCTGCATCATGCACTGTCATAGGCTGGCTAACAGACCCCTTCCAGGCTGGCTGAGAGCCCATTCCACCAGAGCCATCGCAGCAACTACAGCGTTTCTCTCTGGTGTGCCCCTGCGCGACATCTGTGAGTCTTATTGCTTCTGTTGAGCCTTGCCACTTCCTGTGGTTGTGTATATGTACTGCTGTGTAATCGGTATTCATAAGCATGTGAATCCATGCCTGACTCCATGCTGGAGAAGGTTTAAGTTACTTACCTGTGGGGGGCGTGGCTTGGCGCCATGATGGTCAGTCTGGCTTTGTGAGAGCTCTTGGCTGGGACCACGCGCCCAACGTATTATGCACCAGTGAAACTATCTCCCGGTACTAATCCTCGGTACCTGCTACGGCGGAATGGCTGCTGCACACACTCATCCATTTGTGGCCGTGGACACTGCGTGAGAGTCAGTTATTCAAGTGTCAACGGTATGCAGAGGTGACTGTGCTCCCAAAATGGCGCAAGCGGGTGGGGGAAATCGAAACGAGAACAGAAGAAATAGAAACCACCCTGTTTAAACAAAACTTTGAAATTGGGGGGGGCGGACAGACTAGCGGCACTCGAAGCCAGATGCGAGGCCCTGGAGATCAAACAAGAAGATGTGGAAAACAGGTCCAGGCGGAATAATAAACACATGCGAGGAATCCCCTCCACCATCCCCGACGAAGAACTGGGGGCCTACGTCAATGATCTTTTCCAATTCATCCTAACCCTGCCGGACGGAGCCCCGCTAGAACTTGACAGGTTCCACCGAACAAGAGCAAAGCTAAGCACAGCCTCCCCTCCAGACGTCCTATTTAGGATCCACTTTTATAAAATCAAAGAAGAGATTATGCACGAGGCCAGAGGTTCAGCCCGCATACACTTCCGGGATGCCACCATATCCCTGTACCAGGACCTTACAGCAATCACCCTAGCAAAGAGAAAATCCCTGAAACCAATGACTGAGTGGCTCCGTGAAAGAAAAGTCTCATACCGCTGGGGTTTCCCCACATCCCTCTCCTTCGCTTGGGAAGGGAAAACCAGACACATCCTCTCCCCAAAAGAAGCAGAGGGCTTCATGAACCCTGAAGAGGCACGAGATGAACCCGATAAATCCACACATAAGGAGTATGGGGGGCGGAGGAGGCCCTCAAATCCAAATCCCTGGACCAGAGTTGAAAGGCGCCGTAGAATCCGCAGCCCCCCGCCAAGAACAAGAAAAACTGAGCAAGGAACTCTTCCCTCCTGGGCACCTAATTCCACTGAGCCCCGTGGCTTCCTACAATTTTATGACTGACATAAAATGATTGGCCCCACAATTATATAGGGAACAGCAAAAGCTCATAAAGCTCCGTAGTCCGCAGTGTCTGCTGTCGCGGGCACCTCTTCCCACCGCAATATCAGGCGGAGTCCAAGGAGTTCTCACTCCTATCGGCACTCAAGAGGCCTCGGAAGCTGGAGCAGCCCGAGCCACAGTCCAATTCTACTTCACTGGAAAAAATAAGAGGCACTGTTGCCTCCATCGGAGTTGGAGCGTTGGTACGGCCGCCTGCCCCGTTGGCTGAAGGCTGGTCTGGAAGTTTGTTATTCTTTGGGAGGGGGAAGGGATGGAGGGGGGGTGGGCTGTGAAGAAGGGGTGGAAAACCAGAAAGGGGGGGAGCAGAAGAAAATCAGATGAGACGAGACAATGCCATCCACAGGGGAGACTCCAGATCACTTTGCTATAGAGCCACCTGATGGATTCCCAAGATAAAACACTCACAATAACGACCTGGAATGTGTAGGGTCTAAATGCCCCTAGGAAGCGAAACGAAGTGGAACACAGACTTTGCCAGCTTGGTTCCGACATAGTATGCCTTCAGGAAACCCACCTCATAGAGCCAGATGAGAAGCGGATAAACTTCCGACGCTACCCAAAATGTTACTTCGCCTCGACAAATCAAAAGAAAAGAGTTGTCGCCATCTTACTGTCTGGCAACCTGCCGCTAACTCGGGTCACGGTAAAAAGGGACCCGGAAGGGCGCTACCTGCTCCTAAGGGGCCTCTTGGTAGATTTGCCTATCACACTATTCGCCATCTACAGTCCCAATAAAGAACAAGGCCAGTTTCTCTGCAAGCTACTCCCAATTAACGCTGCATTCGCCAAAGGTCACCTACTGATAAGGGGCGACTTTAACCTATACCCGGACCCAAACGCGGACAAAACTCTCCTGCCATCTAGGGAAGACTTCACCAAAGCCCTGATAATAAAAGAATTTGTGAGAGAAACGGAAACCATCGACATGTGGAGATTCCGGAACCAGGGAGCGAGAGACTATACTTTCTTTTCACACATCCACAAAGGCTATTTGGTACTAGCTGCTAACACCCTTGCCCCTTGTGTGGAAAACGTCCAAATTGGGCATACCACCATCTCAGACCATGCGCCAGTCACCCTGTGCCTGAGTGCACAAGAATTCCTGAAGCCCTTCCAAAGTCATTGGAAAATTCAGGACCAGATCCTAACAGACATAGCTATCAGAGCAGAACTAGCGGAAGCACTCACAAACTATTTTACCAAGAACCTGACCCAGGAAGTCCCTTTGGCTACCATGTGGGACGCGATGAAACCAGTTATCCGGGGGGTGGCGATAGACGCCACGGCTAGATTCCGCCAGCTGAACAAGTTGCAGCAATCTAAGCTGGAGTAGAAAGTGGTGAAACTGGAGAGCAGTCTTAAACGCCCCAACAAAACTATCGGACAAGAACTAAAAAGAGCGAAATCGGCACTGGAGATACACCATGCTGACCCTGCAGCCAGTGCTCTAACCTACAACAAACAGTTCTACTACCTCAACAGCAACAAGGCAAACCGCCTCTTAGCGCACAAGCTGAAGAAGCTGCACACAAGGAACTACATCCAATGGATGGCTGATAAGGCTGGGAAACTGCACCACACAGAGGCACAGAAGCTCGACTTAATGTCACAGCACCACAAGGGGGTCCCCTACAGAGGCGATGGCCATACCACAATTCCTAAACTCAATTCCGAAACTACCACCTAACCCATCAATAGAAGCCCTGGAACGCCCGATCACAGCAGAAAAGGTAGGAGACACGATCCGCTCCTTGAAAAACACGGCCCGGAACACAATTCTACAAGAAGTTTGCCCATATCCTGGCACCACACCTGGCGAATCAATTCAACTTGTTCCTGGAAACGGGCTCCACTACGGCCTCCATGAAAGGTTCGGTAACAATCCTTATCCCGAAACCAGGAAAAGACCGGGTACAATGTTCATCATATAGACCATCACGCTACTACAATGACGCCAAGATATTTGCAAAAATCCTAGCAAAAAGATTAGCCCCGATCCTCCCAGACCTCATCCATTCGGACCAAACTGGGTTTATCCCTGGCCGGAACACCCAGGACAAGACCCTGAAGAACCATCAAAATCATCGAATTGGCAAACAGAATGGGTACAGAGTTGGTGGTCCTCTCTTTGGACGTGCACAAGGCGTTTGACATGCTGGATTGGGGCTACTTAAGAGAGACCCTCCTCCACTACAGATGTGGGCCTAACTTTGTAAAATGGGCGGTAGAAAATTATCAGCACCCATACACCCACCTGAAACTGAATGGGACCAGGTCAGGCAAATCAACATCTCCAGAGGTACCAGACAAGGATCCCCGTTCTCCCCACTGATGTTCGCGCTCTCCATGGAGCCGTTCGCCAGCAGGATTCGACGCAACCCAGCCATCCATGGCCTTGAACTCAAGGGAGAATCTTACAAGACAGCCCTATATGCGGACGACGTACTGCTAACGCTATCCCACGCAGAAGAATCCAGGGCAGCCCTGTGGCAGGAGCTGAAGGAGTTCAGAGAAGCTTCTGGGTTTACGGTAAATGCTGCAAAGTCCTCAGCAATGGGTATCAACATCCTGGACACGCTCAGGGCGCATATGCAACATACCCAATCCCCTGGTTTAAATCACTGATAAGCTACCTGGGAGTCCAGATCCCTAGCACACCCGGACAAATATAAAAAGCAAACTGCCCCCCCACTGCTCAAAGACTTAAGAGGCGATCTAGTGCGCTGCCGGAAGCAAGAAATCTCTTGGTTCAGCCGTATCAAAGCACTGAAGACGAATTTAATACCGAGGCTACTCTGCTGCTGCCTGGCACTGCCTATAACCCTACATAAGACAGCTATACACAGGCTACAGGGAGACATCTTAAAATATCTCTGACAAGGCAAGAAAGTGCGTATATCAAGGCGCATTATGCTCTGGGGATCGGCGATGGGTGGCCTGGGGGGGGTCTCAGACGTGGCTAGGTACTGTCTCGCAGCTCAGCTCTCCCACGCCTTCACTTGGAGGATAACCACTAACTGGCCCAGATGGCTGAAAATAGAAGAAGACTGGTGTAAAGGTCCAATTGAGGGGCTACCACACATGAAAGACTGCGGCCACTTCCGAGCTGCGGGTCCACTGCCGGCGACAATGAACACGGTGACATGCTGGAAAAAGGCAGCATGCCTATGGAAGTGCAGGAGTGCATTAGGCCCACGTACGCCTATCTGGGACAACCCGGACTTCTCTCCCGGCATGACTCCAAACAACTTCGCCAGATGGCAGGAGGGCGGGCTGAGAAAGATGGGCGACTTCAAGGACAGCACCAAGTTGAACTTCGAAGCCTGCAAAGCCAAATTCTAGGTGCCAGCGACAGAGCGATTCCGATGCACGCAACTTAGGCAATGGATGGGCAAGCCAAGAAACACTGCAGCAGGAAACTAACAGCCCTGGAACGAACACTTACTGTGAGCACCCCAAAGGAGAATATAGCGACGCTTTACAAACTACTAGACAGAACGGAGCCGACCAAAAAAGAGCCCTACATGCTAAAGTGGGAAGAAGACATCAGCAGAGCCATTGAGCCAGAGGAGTGGAGCCATGTCTGGACCCGAGCGCACAAAAGCTCAAAATGTACGACAAACAAAGAAGGCGCATATAAAGTGTGCTACAGATGGTACCGCACCCCAGAGATCATGAACAAATACAACCCAGCCATCCCCCCACAGTGCTGGAGAGGTTGCCCGGACAGGAGCTTGCTATTTCATCTCCCCTGGTCCTGCCTGAAAGCCACACAGTTCTAGAAGGAGGTCTTGGGGCAAATCGAAGCAATAACTGGCCTCACGATCGCTTGGGACCCGGGAATTGTCCTCCTAGGATGTACTGGGGAGGGTCAAATCCCACTAACAGGTTGTATGTCGAACTTATGCTCTCACCTCCTAACGGCCGCGAAGATATCAATCGCCAGACTCTGGGAAAACCCTGAAGGCCCCGCCACCTAAATGTGGTGGGCTAAGTGCTGGGAAATAATGGTGGCAGAAAAAATTACAGCCATTAGATTCGGAAACATCTTTAAGTTCAACCAGACGTGGCCCCCTTCATGGACTACACGCGACAATTCCTGGGGGTAGCGAGACAACCTCCGACGCTGCGCTGGATGGAGGACCAAGACTGAAGCGCCCAGCCCAAGAAGTGGCTAACAGCGGAAAAACTCTCACCTTAAGACACTGGCCACCCCACTCCCCTGCCTTCCTCGCCCAATAGTCTCTCACTCCGGCACAAAGCTGCACCCATGCATCGGTGGGGACACCCCCCTCGGACCAACCGAAAGTGGGGACACCCCCCTCGGACCAACCGAAAGTGGTACCCCTAATTCTCCCTGCCTGCCCTCGCCTCATTCGATCTCCTCCCCAAAGACATTTTTTGTTATTTCAAGTTCCTAAATTCTGTTTTCCTTTATGTTGTTGGTTGTTTCTTTTTTATTTCTTGACCCCATGCAAGCTCCAAGAAATGCCTCGATACGCTTTGTTTAAGCTTGTGTGTACAAAGCTCAATAAAAAGATTTTGGGGTAAAAAAGTTACTTACCTGTAACTATGGTTCTCCAGCTTGGGTCTGGCATGGATTGACATGCAAACCCTCCCTCCTTCCCCTCTGTGGCTCTTCCTAGTTCATAATGCCATTTTGCATGCTTATTAAATCTGAAGATGGCCACCAAGGGTGGAGCTTATGGAGAGGACTGTCATTGGTTGGGGGCAGTATGATCTCAAGAACAGTGATTGGTTTAGAGAAGAAATACAGTTTTAAAGTGAAACTGTTTTCTTTTACTGAGGATTCCCAGCCTGATGGTGGGGGATATTCACGGGCATGTGAATCAATGCCAGATCCATGCTGGAGAACAATGGTTACAGGAAAGTACCTTAAACCGTCTCTACTGTGCCGTTAGCCTCTGCAGACTATTGGCTGGAACTAGACTATTGGCTGGAACTGAGTGAAGTGACACGGATGGCTATTGATATGTACCCAGGAAGTTATTTCCAGCACCAGGTTCTAAATAAATTCCATATAGGCACAATGAAGGAGTCAATTTAATGCCCCCAGGTGGCTATGTGAACGTCTGAGTGTAGTCTAGGCTGGGCCTGGCGTTATTGTGGAAGATGAGAAATCAAAGGTAGAAATACAACGGTCATCAGGAAGAATATAAGTGAAGATGAATAACTTTGTAATTTTATTTTAGTTTTAGGCCATAAGAAACTTAGGCTTAATTACTAAGTGTTGTTATGAAGATATTATCTGCTTGGGCTTGTAGTTCCACTCAGCCCATCTGACTGATTGCAATGTGCCTCGAGATCTTTATTGAACCACTCGTTCTCCAGCATGGGGTCTGGCATGGATTCACATGCTCATGAATATTCCCCGTCGTCAGGCTGGGAATCCTCGGTAAAGAAAAAACCAGTATCAGTTTTGTTTCTGATCTGTCTTTCGTAGTAATAACCAATCACTGATCTCTGCGTCATACTGACCACAGCCAATGACTGCCCTCTACCTAAGCCCCGCCTCTGGCAGCCATCTTCAGATTTTTACCGCACGTTCATGTGTTGGGATCCTCGTGCTATTGCTCTCGAGCGTTAGCGCTATTTTTTTCACGTTTTTTCTCAAAAACTTCGTTTTTTCGGTCAAAAGAGCCTCAAGTTCCACCGACTCTCCATCCGATCAACGGGGACCCGTGTCGGATTCGTCTGCGCCCCTCAAGGGTGAAGATTTCGTCGAGCTACGCTTTTGGAGGACTCCAGAAGTTTCTCAGGCCCGGTCATGGCCCAGGAGAAGGGAAGCTCGACGCCCGGAAAGCTGTTCAGGGTCTGCCCTGGATGCCAGCTGCAGAACGTCTTCAAGGAGGACGAAAACTCTTTTTGTCTTTACTGCCTACATGAGGACAAGACGCACGTGGAGAAGGACTGTGCGTTTTGCGGCAACATGTCGGAGCGGACCATGAAGGACCGCCATCAACGTCTCGCCAACTGGTTAGAAGGGAAGAGCCCGTCCGGCGAGAAGAAGAGGAAGAAATCCGAGCGGTCTTCTAAGACCTTTGAGGACGCCCCGGCGACGGGGGTCCAACATAAGGCCAAGCACCGCGAGTCCGCTGGCACCGGGAGCGCCGAACGGTCGGGCTCTACGGGCGCCAGGCAGGGCGCACCCTCCCCGGTACCATCAACCACGAGCCAACGCTCTGGGTCGGGTAAGAGGAAGGCCGAGCACCCGGCGAAGCTCCTGGAGAGGCCCCGGTCGAGCTCGAAGGCGGAGGGGGAGCGAGGTAGTGTCCCCCCCCTCAAGGATAAGGCGGTGAGCGCACCTAAGGTGGTGAAGGCCTTAATCCATCCGGCCAAGCCCTCTATCGAAACTGTCGCGGCGGCCCTGGCTCAGCCTGTGGAGGCTACACCAGTGGTGGCGACTTCGGGGCTCAGAGTCTCCCTGCCACCTCGGAGGGAGTCCTCTTTTGTGCCCATCGATAGGACCCCCGTGAAATCCCCCGTGGGGAAGAAAAAGGGGGGGCAGGGCGTCGTCGTAGATTCGGCTTCAACCTCGGAGGAGGAGCTGGTCGAGGTCTTAAGCCACGGCCTCGGCGTGGAAGAAGACCGGCCCGTCGGGATGGATCCCGACGCAGGTGACAACGACATCGTCGAGGGTACCGACGGGGCCCCTGATCGCCCGTCGGATTCCCCTCTGCCAGCGCCGCAAGACAACTCGGCGGCCATTTTGTTGGCTATACAGTCCTTATGCTCAGAGATAAGGACGAGACTACCGTTGCCGACGGAGGAACCTCTCCCGTCGAGGGACCCAGAACCGGGACCTTCTGGTGTTCCCCCTACCAAGAAAAGAAGGATCCACCCTCCACCTCCTTTTCAGCCGTCGCGCCCCGTCCAGCCCTCCTCCCCGTCCACCCGAGGGGATGATACGGGGACTGACACGGCAGCGACGGGTACGGACGACGAGGTATACGACGAGGATCTGCCGTAGTCACCTCCCACCAGGGCTTCTCCGCCCGACGAGATTGGATCGTTCCACTCCATGATCGCCAGGGCATCCGAGCTTTTCCAACTCTGCCCTGAGGAGAAGAAAAAGGAAGGATTCCTTTATCAACGGCGCGAGGCCAAGAGGAAGACGGTCCTCGCAGTGCCTCTATTGGACGACATTTGGGATGAGGGCCTCACCCTCCTCAAGAACCCTTCCACGACGCCAGCTAGAAGAGACCGGTACGAGAAGAAGTACCGGGTCCCGGACACGGCCCCCCTGTGCCTCCGGGCGCAGCCTACCCCGGACTCCGTCGTCTCCGCGGCGGCCAGGAAGAAAGCGGGGGGGGTGCGGCCTCCACATCGACTTCCCCACCGGACGGCGAGGGAAAGAAATTGGACGCTATGGGACGCAGAGTCATCTCGTCTGCAGCGACGACGATTAAAGCGGCCAACGCCTTGGCTATCGTGGCCCGCTACGACAGGGAGCTCTGGTACAAACTGGCTCCCCTGCTGGACTTCCTGCCGGACGACAAGAGGGCAGAGGCCCTGGAGATCCTGCAGGAAGGTGAGGTGGCTTCGGACCACGCCATTACCGTTGCGACGGACATCGCCGACACTGGGTTCCGCCAGTTGGGCAACGGCGTTTGCCTTAGGCGGCGTGGATGGCTCAAGGCTACGGACTTCCGTCAAGACGTTGAGACCAGAGTCCTGGACATGCCCTTCGATGGGAACAACCTGTTTGGGAAAACAGTGGCCGATTCCCTTCAGGCCATTAAAGAGGACACTGAGATGGCCCGGGCCCTTGGAGTTCTGCAACAACGACGGACGCCCTTTCGGAGCAGCGGAGGCAAGGGCGCCTCCAAAGGTTCCGGCGGCGGTTTCTCCACCTACCGTCAAGCGGCCCGCTCGTCGTCTCAGGAGGCCTACAGAGGACGAGGCAAGTCTAGCGGACCCCGCCGTCGTCGCCAAGGAGGTCAAGGCGGCAAAGCCTCGTCGAAGCAGGATTGAACCGGCCGTGGGGTCGGGCCCCCACCGAAGCACCCCGGTGGGAGGCCGGCTGGCGAGCTTCGTCAGCGTGTGGGAGTCCATCTCCACCGACCGTTGGGTGCTGGACGCCTTGGCCCGGGGCCACGCGCTCGAGTTTCAAAGAAGGTGTCCGCGCGTCCCCCCCGTGGCCAGGAAAGAACTTCACGTCCCTCAACTTCTCCTGGAGGTAAAGGCGATGCTCAGGAAGGGCGCCATCGAACTCGTCCCAAAGAGGCTTCGGGGCTCCGGAGTTTACTCGAGATACTTCCTCGTGAAGAAGAAGACGGGGGGATGGCACCCCATCCTGGACCTGCGACGTCTGAACAAGTTCATCAAGGCGCAGAAGTTCCGGATGGTCACCCTCCAGCACGTCCTGGGTCAGCTGGACGAAGGAGACTTCCTGTCGTCGTTGGATTTGGAGGATGCCTACTTCCATATTCCCATCCTAAAGGGGCACCAAAAATTCCTCACGTTTGTGGTCCAAGGGCGTCATTACCAGTTCAAAGCCCTCCCCTTCGGACTACGGTCGGCTCCCAGGGTATTCACCAAGTGCCTCGCACCGGTGGCGGCGCAGCTGCGCCGCGAGGGGGTCCACGTCTACCCCTACCTGGATGACTGGCTCATCCGAGCCAGGACGAGGGAGCTCGCCGTGGTTCACACGGCAAGGACCGTCCAACTTCTCACGGACCTGGGATTCTCCGTGAACTACGCCAAATCCCACCTGGTACCCGCGCAAGACGCTCTGTTTCTGGGAGCGAGGCTCAACACAGTGTCCCTTTTGGCCTCCCCGTCGGAGGAGAGGACCAGGACCATCCTGGGCAAGGTGCAGCGGATGTTGGTGGCCGACGCGGCCAAGGTGAGGTCCATCAAGTCCCTCCTCGGAATGATGTCTTCATGCATCTACCTCATTCCCATGTGCAGGCTCCGGATGCGCCCGTTGCAGGAGTTCCTGGACGCGCGCTGGATCCAAACGACGGGCAGCTTCGAGGAAAGGATCACACTCGACGAGAGTTTCCGACGAGCGATCCGGTGGTGGGGCACCCGCGCGCATATGACGGCAGGCATGGACTTCCAGACCCCAGCCCACCAGGAGACAGTGACCACGGATGCCTCCCTGGAAGGGTGGGGAGCGCACACCGAAAATCTGCACGCAAGAGGCCTTTGGCTCCCGACGGAGAAATCCCTACATATCAACGTCCTGGAGCTCCGTGCAGTGTTTTGGGCCCTCAGGTCCTTCCTTCCGTCCCTCAAGGGCAAGGTGGTGAGGATCTTCACCGACAACACCACCTGTCCAAGGAGGCGCAGGACCTGTGGCATTGGGCCGTCGCCCAAAGGATATTTCTGGTGCCGTTTCATCTGGCAGGGATAAAAAACACCATCGCCGACTCACTCAGCAGGGAGCTGCGCTCGTGCCACGAGTGGGAGCTACGGCAGGATCTAGTGGATCGCCTCTTCCGACGGTGGGGCACACCCCAGATCGACCTGTTCGCGACGGCGACGAACTCCAAGTGCCGGAGGTTTGCCAGCAGGTTTCCCCAGGCGAGGAGCATGGGCGATGCTTTCTCGTTCCCCTGGGAGGGCCTGTTCCCTACGCGTTCCCTCCTTTGCCACTGCTAATCCGGCTCGTCAACCAGCTCAAGAGGTCACGGTGCAGGATGATCCTCGTCGCACCTGCGTGGCCGAGGCAGATATGGTTCCCGGACCTTCTGGACTTGTCAGCGTCCCCGCCGATCAAGCTGCCGGTGGACGCGGATCTACTCTCCAGGGAAAGGAGGCGCCATCCTCCACCACGACCCGAAATCGCTGAACTTGCAGGCCTGGCTCCTGCAGCGCTAGAGTTTGGAGGATACGACATACCGGCCGACTGCAGAGAGGTTCTTGCAAAGGCCAGGGCGTCCTCGACTCTTAAATGCTACGGACACAAATGGAAGAGGTTCTCTGTCTGGTGCCACGCACAGAAGATTAACCCTCTACGGATTACGGCTCCCCAAGTACTGCCGTACCTGCTGACGCTGGCCAAAGCTGGACTGGCACACGCGTCCATCAAGATTCATCTTGCTGCGATCTCCCGATACACCAGAACCACGGGGCGGACGTCCTTGTGGTCTCATCGTCTGGTGAAAGAGTTCATGAAGGGACTGTTCAGATCGTTCCCGCCGGTGAAGGCTCCGGCCCCGGCGTGGGAGCTCAACGTGCTGCTGACCAAGCTCATGGGACCTCCGTTCGAGCCTCTGCACTCGGCTCCGTTGAAATTTCTGTCGTGGAAAACTGCGTTTCTTGTGGCCATCACCTCCGCACGACGAGTGGGAGAGATCCAGGCCCTTTCCTGCAAGGCCCCGTACTTGACTTTTCACGACACGAGGGTAGTGCTCAGGACGCACCCCTCCTTCATGCCCAAGGTACCGTCGGACTTCCATCTCAACGAACCCTTGGTGTTGCCTGTGTTCTTCCCGTCGCCTTCGTCGCCGGCTGAGAGGACTTTGCACTCGCTGGATGTGGCTAGAGCGCTGAAGTTCTACGTGGACCGCACAAAGTGTTTTCGGAAGACGTCACAACTCTTTGTGAACTTTGGACTTGTCAATCAGGGGAAGGCTCTCTCGAAGGCTTCCATTTCCAGATGGCTCTCCGGCTGTATCATGTACTGTCACCGGTTGGCAAACCGACCGCTGCCTGGCCGTCCGAGAGCCCATTCCACCAGAGCGATCGCAGCTACCACGGCGTTCCTATCTGGTGTGCCCCTGCTGGACATATGCAGGGCTGCTACGTGGAGGTCGACGCACACCTTCACGAAATTCTACTGCGTCGACCGGGATTCCAGGGAGGAGTCCAGGGTCGGCCAAGCAGTGCTGCGCAACCTGTTCGCCTGAGGTGAGCCTGGTGAGGAGGTAAGATGCTTAATGTTGAGTTTGATGTACTGCTTAATGTTGAGCCTTTGCCACCTCCCGTGGTTGTGCATGTGTGTACTGCTATGTATTCTTTATTCATGAGCATGTGAATCCATGCCAGACCCCATGCTGGAGAAGGAACAAGTTACTTACCTGTAACTGTTGTTCTCCAGCATGGGTCTGGCATGGATTCACATGCGAACCCTCCCGCCTACCCCTCTGCGGCTCTTCACTTGGTCATACTGCCACTTCACGTGCTTCCAAATCTGAAGATGGCTGCCAGAGGCGGGGCTTAGGTAGAGGGCAGTCATTGGCTGTGGTCAGTATGACGCAGAGACCAGTGATTGGTTATTACTACGAAAGACAGATCAGAAACGAAACTGATACTGGTTTTTTCTTTACCGAGGATTCCCAGCCTGACGACGGGAATATTCATGAGCATGTGAATCCATGCCAGACCCATGCTGGAGAACAACAGTTACAGGTAAGTAACTTGTTCCTTCTGCTGTTTCCCTTTCAAATAATGCTATTTCAGGGGCTATTCTGCAGTGAAACCTTGGTTAGGCTATTATGCAAGATTTTAGAGTGCCTAGAGTCGGGCTGGTCCGCCTTTTAGTTTTACACGTATGAATTCAGCATGGAATTGCGTACGGGCTCCCCCGGCAAAGCTTTTTGTTCAAAGTCACCAGCATACGAGAAACGGGACAAACTAGCTTCCCCTATGCAGGGCATACCCGTACGTGCAAGAAAGCAGTCCTGCCAAGCCCGTAAGTGGTGGCAGGATGAAGCTCTGAACAGCGAAATTATTTGAACCGCATTATGCAATGAGCATCGGGTCAATTGTGACATAGTAGGCTATGACAAAGCGGAAGCTAGACTTTTTGTCGTAGGAGCCCGCCCACTGATGAGAATGTTAAGACCTGACGGGTTTGCCGATTGTCTTTGTATCCACCCACATATTAAAACCACCCAGAAAGCCTGTTTTATTGTAGTGTGATTTGCGGTTTTACACCAGTGTGTGAAAGTCGTCCAGCCACGCTGTTTCCTCTGGTGATCTGTTAGGAGGCAAAATTCCGTGAAGAGATGACAACACATTGTGCTGCCCTGGGAGAAATCATTGCTGCCCCTCTGTCATACTTGCGAGAGCAAGGTTTTGGCGATGGTAAAAAGATGTCATTGTATGCTGTGAAGTGCAGTATGTTTGACCACGTTTTCACGGCTGAGTGGCCATTAATAGCCTGATGTTTAGTGCCTGGCATTCTCTGCCTTAAATGTGGCGCCTTAAGTCTTACTGGGTGTCAATTCATTGGAGGAGTTCTAACATCCATTAGAGGTTGAACTATTTTAGCTATGGAGCGTTTTAAAAAAAGTAATGGGAAGCGAGGGGTGGGGGTACCTTGATTGGTCATTGACAAATTAGGGAGCAGGAGCATGTTTACAACCACGCATTCCTACACTTTGCGCCATCTGAACATAACGTGTCAGGAAACTGAAAATCAGAGAGGCAAAAGCAACAGAGGTTCGTTTTTCAATTTGACATGATAATCACTTTTGAACTGTATTCGCTTATTAGCATTGAAGAATGCACCGTGCAACGCAACCATGATTGTGTCACTATATGTTGAAAATACGTTCTACTCATCCTGAAGTGGGTGTTAAACTTGTGTTAAGGAATAGGTGTTTCCTAGTACCAATTAAGTTTTCATATGTGGCATTTTCTCATTTTTTTTGTTTTTTTATTTTTTTTGCAGGATTTTGAGAGATCGTTCGTTCGCAAGGATAAGTGACGCAGACTGGGGTGAGCTGTTGCTAATTATGTTTTGAACGCACCGAATTTATGTATTTTAAAACTTAAATCTGCTTTTGCTGCGTAGCATTTTCACATTTAAGTTTTACTGATATCTTGTGGGCATAATCAGTAATAAGTTGAAGAATGAAAATGAAAGAACATTACGGGGCTTATGTTGAATGAGCCATAACGTAAGGAAAATGCGTACAAGCCTTGCGTAAGTCTTTTGGCCATTTTTCTTACACCAAGGCTCTTTTTCATTCATTTGTATGGCAGAGAGGATGGGTGGAACGCAACTTGCGTTTGCACCGCCTCCCTCCCTCTCCGCCTTACAAATGCTCCAGCATGTGCGCCAGCATGCATTTTCATGCCTGCGCAAATGTTGGGGATCCCAATGGAGCACGCCAGCTTGTTTACGCTATGCCTTATTCTAATCTCACTCTACTATAGTCTGGAAACCATGATGTGCAGACTGGCTGTTCTTTAGTTGGTTCTCCTTTCCTTTCCTTATTAAGGCATGTAAATAGCTTCCCTTGGCATCAGCACATTGGGGTTAATGATTTGTCTTCTGAAACCGAGTGTAACGGATGACACAGACATGACTCCAAGTAGTTAAAGAGTTTTTGTTCGTGAGGCCTAAGGCCATCCCGCTCTCCCTCATCTGGATTAGACCCTCCTCCCTAACCCATGCTTCCATAACCATTGGTTAGTGCTTGTTGGGGAAGATGTTCTCCTTTGCCTCCATAGCTTTCTATGGGATACCCTTTGTTTTTGCTTGTTTCTGAACCCTGTCCTGACTTTTTGGAGGTAAGGAAAGCCTTGTACTTTACTTCCCTTGCCTGTTTTACTCATTCTTATGGGGAAACTGTCTAGTCCCTAAGAGTGTGTGACGAATCCAAGGAATTTGTCTCTTCTCCCCTAGGGGGAGCCACCCTGTTTGAGGCTAGGGAGGGGAACCCGCTCGGGCAAACGCTTCCTTGGAGTTTGGGCAAGTGGGACCTCGCTGGGAGTGACCCTCCTCGGATAAGGAACTGCCAGTCTGGAATACATTGTCTGCCTACATGAGAATTAGAAAGACTGTTGTTGCTTCTGTTATGACTCCACCTAACCGTAAAAGTCTTCTGTCTCTTTGCCTTCAGGTGATGCTGGATCTCACCTGAATTCCACACTCAAAGAAGAATGACACCCCTTTTGTTTCTGATGACGTATATAAAACCAAGAGGAACTTTGAATCTAGATGAAACTCCTACGTAGGGAGGAGAGTCTCGTACATAGAGGCAAGCCTCATATGCGAAGACTTCCTGGAGGGGGCCACTCTATACCGCAGAGCCAGCGGTAGAGTGAAAAGCGAACAAATGGCTAGCTGGACACTAGAAGGCTGGTGTCCTAACTGACCAAAAAGCCAAGGTCGGGAAAGAGAAAGAGACTGGAAAACAGCGGTCTCGTCTGGTTGTGCGACCACAAGGAAACTGATGCTCAGACTAGTCTGCAGAGGGGTGCATGGATCCCTGAACTCCGCACGAGAAGTGCATTTGTTGCTGAGACGAGCAACAGAAGGAAATTGAACGCTCCCGAGGAGAGAACGCAATTGAGAGGCATGCAGATTAATAATGTAGGATGGGGAAGCCAACAAGGTTAAGTGAGCCTGATAAACCCGGGCAGAGAGAAAACAAGGATATCTGAAGGCCATAGGGCTTCGGAGTGCCCTGAGAAATTAAGAGACTTTAACTTTCGAGGTAGGGATAGCCTCTGGGGTTGTGACAACTGAGAAAACCAGAACTGGCTAAAGCCCAACTGAGACTGAGAGAAAGTAATCCTGTTAGCAGGCCAGAGGACTTTGGCGAGTCAGAGATCCGCAATGTTTTATAAAGAGAAAGGTAGAGAAAGAGAACCTAGAGGGTTTCAAACATCTTTTTAGAAAAATTCAATTAAGAAAAATTGTATGAAAAGAAACTTATTTTTCCTGAGGAAGAGGAAACTATATTGAAGATATTAACATTTGATATCCAGAACCTGCAGAGGTGTTGTGAACAGTGTTATTGAACATTGACATACTTTTAAAACGTCTTTTGGAGAAGATCCAGGACTTGAACTTTTAATTTCTTCGTTTGGAGAGTGATGCTCCGGTCTCCTTCTTTTGTTACTTTTTCTAAGCGGTCGGACCAGATAGATAATAGGGGTTTGGACTATGTACTATTTCATGTGGAACATTTTATGGGCACCATTACTTTTAGTTTTGATGGGCAGGAAACCTCCCTTATAGCGGTAGGTCTAAAAAGGTGTTGTATTTTGTTATAAAACATCCCACTACCATGTCATTGATTAGTCTAAGTCCATTTTCTGGTTTGCCACAACGGTCAGTACTGAGATGCTATGTCTCTCTTTGTGAATTCTTGTATTGTTCCAATTGCACCCATTACCTAAGTCTCTCCAGTGAGACGAGGAGGAAGGTTTCCTCGAACGTTCACTTTGCTGAACTACACAGGGTCCCAAGCCTTAAATGCTTTCCAACCATTTCACTGTACCGAGGAAGTCCACCTCGGATGCACTCTGCAGTTTTGATGGAGTCCCAGACACTCCTTAGCCCCTCTCCGGGCCTGTGCTTGGAGTTCTCAAAGTCTCACAGGGTCCCAAGCCCTCCTTGGCCCCTCGACCCTCACGGGGGCCTTTGGCGACCCTCATTGACTCCTCTTGTCCGTACCTATCTGCCTGCTCCTAGTTTCCATTACCTTCTGGCATATGGTAGTGTATTTTCGTGGGACTGGAGTCTTTCGTAAGTGCGCTCTCTGTCGTCGTCTGCTTCCTGCAGTTGTTGGTTTCAGGTTTGGCTCCTTGCAGTATTGGTACGATTTGGGCACCGCATTGGTCTAACTCCACCTGGGGTTTGTACCACTGCATCGCTTCAGGTCTGTAGGATAAGCCGGTTGCAAATTTTACAAAACTCAGACGCCCGGCAAGCTCTTGGAACCCCTAGACTCGCACATTCTAAGGAACTGCTTTGTCATCTGCACTGGCTCCCAATGAAGAGCTGGATTAAGTTTAAGACTGTGTTTAGTACACAGTGCTATTCACAACTCGGGTGCTGAGTTTCTAGCGTCTAAGCTGACCCGTTGCAAGCCCACTAGAACTCTCTGGTCCTCTTCCGAAACTTTGCTATGTGTTACAAGTTTCTGTAGGGCTTGTGTAGGGGGGAGATCGTTTTCAGTGCTGGCTCCAACTCTGTGGAACTCTTTGCCTAAATACTTCTGTGACATCTCGCAGTATCTTCAATTCTGCAAGAGCCGGAAAACATACCTGTTCTGACCCTGCCTTTTGATCAGTCCTCACCCTATCTTTTATTAGCGTCTAGATGCCTCTGGCCTTAAGCTCACGTGCTTCAAATACCTCTAGATTACAATACAATAGGACCAACAGACGTCAGGACCTGGAGAGCAGCCTTCTGCTTCCCGCTGGTGGTTTCTGCTCTCCGGTCTTTGCCGTTTCTCTGTTACCGCGCCCGACAGTGTCCTTTACTGCTGCCGGTCCGGGGCTGGCTCGACAACGTGCTGAGGCCTTCCTTGGTTTTTCTTTGGTTTTTAAATTCTGCTAATGTCAATTTCCCCGTGGAAGGCTAGAAGGCTGTTCTCAGATCCAAGGCTCCCTCTTCATGCCTCTCTGCATGAGAAAAAGGTTCATGTTATTTATCACCTTCTTCTTCCCAGTACTTTCAAAAGTACACTGGGGTTGTGACTATAGGGCCTGTACCCTAGTTGGTCGTCCTGATCCCCAGGAGGGGCGTTCCTCCCTGTGAGTTTCTCCCGCATGTTACCACCTCTCGGGGGACTCTTGGTTAGCGGCCGCAACCCCCTAGCCTCAGGTAAAGGGGCTCCCCTCTGGGGAGAAGTGACTCCATCTGGAGTATCATCACACAAGGGATATGTTGACTTTTACCTAGATTTGAGATCAGTGTATCCTCTTTACCTCTGCTTGCATTTTTCAGCACTGCAAAGTGCAAATTGATGTCCATGTGTTGTGATGAGTTTTTGGTTCTCGTCCCTTCTCCCATAGGGGAGGACCCCTCCTATGTGGCCAGGGCGGTGTGGCCACAGTCCAAGAGTGCCCTTGGGGGTGGTACATAATGGGCCAATCACATGGATGGGGAAATCCCTAATGGGACGAGGGATGATGCTACAGGGAGAACGCGGTATGTAAATACCCCAGTAATCACTCCCTTACCCCTTTGCACCATTCCCTATTCAGGGCAACTGAGTCCCTCCATCATATGTATTATTGTAAGTGGACAATACCAATTCCTTACCTTACACCGAGACGAGGGAGAACACTGACTACCCATGTGAAAGTGAGACAAAGAAGAGGCGTGCAGTAATACAGAATACAGCGGAAGTCTAAACAGCGCGGTCTAGTCAATCTCGGCAATCAGAAGAATGGAGTATAAAAATCGAGGAAGGACTGGGAATGGCGTTGAGCCGTCCCTGGAGGAACCGCGAGCGCAAGCGGAGACCCGAGAGAAGGAAGAATGCTGACCGAGATGCCGAGGCAGGGGCAAGCAGAAACTGAGCTGGCCCCGAGCAGAAGGACCGTTTCACAAACCTGGGAGGAGAAACTCCTGGCATTGCAGCAAAATGCAAGAGCAAAGCGGTGCATTCCCCAGCGGAAGATTTCGACTACGAAGCCACCGCATGACCACGAAGTTCAGGGAAGCCCCACAGCAGACCGCAGGTGCCTGGGAAGACCCGAGACCATCATGGACCGTTAAAACATGTACTCTGGTTATCGGGGAGTGTTAGGGAGAATTCTCTTATAAGGCTAATTTCCCAAACCTAGTGAGTCCCCCAGCAGCTTTGCTGGATTTTTGGGGTTTGTTTTTTTTCTCCTGCTAAGAGTGAGACTCTTTTCCTCCCACTCTTAGGCATGATTTGAGGTATGTCTTTGACTCTTTGTGTGCTTACGGGCTATGTTTTTTACTCCATAGGGTATCATCTGTTTTTGTGTGTGTGTTACACAGCACCCTCAGTGCAGTAACACAGGGGTGTCATAGTGACCCCCAAACATAGACTCCATACCCTGGGACTAATTACTGTCTCCCAGGGCATGTAAAGTCACCATTGACTTTTCTAGTCCAAAATTATCAACAGAACCAGTACAAACCATCATATTGTGAAAGTACTGGAAGAGGTTAATTCGATTGCCCCTCGGTCTGTTTCCAAGGGGGCACTGTCCAGTCCCCCCTTGTCGAGTTTCTGGCTGGTGGCAGTGGTTACCACGCAAAATATTCCACCAGAATATTTCCTATGTGATATTCCCATTGATTTTAAACGCACCACTTTTTGGTGCAATGTTAAAGATACCGCTGGTTTATTTATTTAATATTAAATTCACGGTTGGGGCTTTTTTGCCTGAACTCTTTTCTAAAATGGCGTTTGTGTAAGTCTCTGTAACTCCAACTTAGGTCGGGCCCTTTGTTCCACTTTTTGGCGGGCATCTCCACAGAAGCCCTCCAACTGGTGCCACTCTGTCTGGGTTCCAAAGGATGTGTGGGTGGGGGAATTGGCACCCTGGACTGCATTGCCTTAGCAACCCAAGTCGCACTCTGTTCTGGTTGGGCCAGTGGTGAGCTGCCCGGCTCACCACCTACCATGTTTGAGTGACAGCTAGGCTGTTGAATGGGGGTTTTTCTGCATAAAAGCAGGGCTTTTGGGACTGGAACTTGAGAAGTCGCCACAGGACCTAAGAAATCCGAAGAGGGGAGAAGCTGAGCCATCCGCAACGACGACACCACCGGGGGAGCCCTGCTGCAACGATCTCACCACTTTCCTGACAACAAGAGAAGATCTTCTGCTGAGAGTCTTCTTCCTCTGAGCTGGTGGGATCAACCAGTTCGCCATTTCGCCTTCCAGGACGACTCTTGGTCGAATCGCCCGTGCCAAGCACCCCGGCGGCCGGATAGCCAAGCTTCACCACTGTGACCGCGAATACCAGGAGCGCACTTTTTAACCGACGAACTCCGCGGCTGGTTTCTTCCTTGGGCAGTGCAACGACTCCAAGTTTCCTCCTTGACGAGATCCTCTCTTCCCCTGGTCGAAACCATGAACTGCACCAGCTGCCAGGAACAACTGCCACCACTGGAGCTTCCTCAACTTTAAAGGTACTGTGTTCCACCTGGCCTCCCTTTCTTCGGTTTGCTCAAGGTGACCCTTAAATCCTTGGCTTTCCAACTGGATTGGCCCCCAGACCTTCTAACTTTATCGTTTGAACCGCCCCAACCTCTTTTGAACATTTCTACAAAGACTTGAATGCATTTCGCAACTGTGTGATCTTGGGCACATTTCACCTTGCTCCATTTAAAGTGGGCCTGGCCTATGAACTTTGGCTCTACAGTAGACTCTGCCATCACTAACTTGTTTGTGTCTCTTAAGTGTTGAGACTTGTTTTATCTTTATGACCTGCCTTTTTCTCTCCCTTTTATTTAATTATTGGAGTGCCATCTAAGTTACGCGCTCACCTCTGTTTTGACAAAAAGTGGTGTTTTGACTTAGACTTGTCTAATAATTCTTAAGGGAGGTGTGTATACTTTTCTGATTGTGTTTTGAACTTGCTTTGATTAAAAGTGCTAGTGTATTTTCTGAAGTGTGTGTTAAATAATTATATACTTTTGATACAAAGCCCTGGTCAGTGTTTGCTTGTTCTACTGTGTTTTTAGCCCTATTGTGTATCCTCTGTATACTGCCTAACTCTTTTTGAGAGAGGTCTGACTGCTCAGTCACAGCTACCAGGTAAATCTGGGTGGTGCAGACTGCTACCAATTGGGTTTACTGCTTACTCCTGTAGACTTAATCTTCTTGCAGTGGTCTCCAAGGGAACTGCACAAGATTCTGCCTAACAGGGAGGTGCAGGGGCCCCAAGAAGTTTGTGGAGAACCCAAAAGGGTGAGCAAAATCCAGAAGACAGGGTCTGAAGCCTTGATGGAGGCGAGGGAACTTTAACATATACAAAATTGCCCGATGATACTTGGCAGGGAATGTTCCAAGAATTGCAGAAAACATGATAGAAGTCAGAAAGGCGAGTTTATGCCTCGCACCCATATGAGGAGTCAATGGACATCATCATAGTCACAGTACCTGGCAGGTTATTGAACCAGGTTGACTGTGAGAAAAGCTGAAACCAGGGGAAGGGAAGTATTCCACCTGGTGTTTGCTAACATTATATTAAGCCAAGAGAAGGGAGACACGCTTTTGGCACTTTGAAGAAGCTGAAGAGAAATCGGGGGAAGGGCGTCATTCCCCCTGGTGTTTGCCATCATTTTGGAAAGCCAAACTAAGGGAGACATTCTCTTGGCCTTGTGAAGACCCGGTAACCTTTTTGGCACAAGGCTGTACACCCTTTGGAAGTTTGTTTTTGCACCATTTTCAACTTTGTTTTACAAGCTGGAAAGAGGCTTTTAAAACCCACCTTCAGAAGAAAGGCATTCTTTTGAGCCAAAGAAGATCACCTGGCACCTTATTTTAAGTTCTTAGTGTAAGGTCTGGAAATAGGTTTTTAACACAACGGTGGACTTGGTTTTCTTTGCACATCTTGACTGACTCCTTAGATTATTCTTTGAGATAGGGAAGCCTCTTATTATTAGCGATAGTTGGGTTTTCCCCTGTGATGCTGGAAATGCATTGGAGGGACAGGGCCTCCATGTCCTTGTCCTTGTCCTGCACTCCCTTATGTGTGTTTTGTGTTATTTTCTGTACAGGAGTCCAGTGGGACCCATGGCAGTGCAGCTCTTCCTCTTTTTGGTCATGGTGAACAGAGACCCTTGGGGGATACCCTTATGGCACCCATGGATGGGGGTACAACCCTGTACCCGTAGTGTATGTTTTTGGGCACCTATGTGTTGCCCACAGAGCAGGGTATTGGCTGGTGGCAGCTTCATGCTGATGTGACAGGAGCTCTGAGTATCCTCCATTTTGGGATACCAAGGCCCTGCCATAGGAATCAGTAGATTCCTGATGGTAGGCAAGATGGCCCCTGGATCCTCTTGGTTTCTATTGCCTGTTACCTTGTTTTCCCAAAGTCCTGGGAAGCCCGCACTCTGTCCCTTCCCCTGATTGGCTGTTGGGTGGAAGAACCATATATGGTATTGTGAGAAAGTCCAGGCCAGACTGCCTGGAGCCTTCCCAGTGACTGTATGTTGTGGGTGCACCCTTAGGGTGGGACATGTGTTAATAGAGTGTGTGACCAATATGCATTCTAGGTTATGGGTGTCTGGTTTCTGTGTGTGTGACACGATGAATGAGTCAGCCTTGCCTGAAACTGACATGAATGCTGTGTGGTGTGCTGAAAGGCTGGGTGCTTGCCCAAATCCACATTCCTTGTTATGGGTGTCTGAGTGGATGTTAATGGCCTGAATGTGTTTGAGGCTGATTGACTGCCTGCCTGGATGAATGCCCTTCTGTGTGATTGGCTGACTGAGACTGGCTCAGCCAGAGTGAATGAGGAACAGATGTGTATGTCTGTGACGTCTCACTTCCCAATGTGTTCAGAAGTTGAATTTGAAACATGAAGCTTGTCCTTGAAGCCCAGCTGGAAGAAGAATTGCTGCTGCATTTCCTTCGACGAAATATAAAAGTTGTCGAGTCTGTCGAAGACTGATCCGAGGGAGGACCTGGCTCGAAGACCCCTCCCCGAGCTACAAAGGACCATCGTGCAAAACATGCTGCTGTTCATCGAGGCCCTCTGGAAGCCAGTCCCGAAAGGCTGTTGACTGGAGAAGGGGGTCCGCCGAAAATCCTGAAGAGAAGCACTGGGACATCGAGGCCATTGAAGACCATTGCCGTCAAACAGGGTTCGGAAGATTTCCGTAACCGCTGGAATTCAGGCGGTTCGTGTCACACAGAAGCGGGGACATCTTGATGCCGTGCTGCTCGACACCTTGAGCCGAGAAGCTGTGCTTCGCCTAAGAACATTTCAACTAGGGCTCCCTTGCCATCACCGGTTTCCTGCTACCCGAAGCCTAAAAAGATGTCCCGAGGACACTGTCAAAGTCATGATCGGAGGTCCAGCCCGTGGTCGAGTCCCAGTCGCCGAAGCTATCCCGAGGTACATGCTGCGGCTGTAGCACTGAAAGGCCAGATGACCGCCGAAGCAACTCCCAACGCCCGTTGCCAGGCCTGCATCCATCACCGAGACTTCTTTGCGGCACCGAACACGTTGCATCGGGTGGACCGCACACCTCATCTTCCTAGGACTTCCACAAAAGATCGTCGAAGAGCACCGCAAAGGTCAAAGCTGCTGTCTCAAACACCAGTGTTCCACTTTTCTTTGTGGATCTCGACGCCCTGTTGCTCCTGCTGTAAAGGGAGTCAACCCTCGAGGGATCCGTCGACAAACCGTCAAAGAAACTCTTCCACAACAAGTAGGTAGCCCAGATGGGGGAATCCTCACTCAGAATTGTGTCTTAATAGCGAAAGAAAGCATCTTGCCATTGTTTAACCTAAGCTGCCTTCCTTCCTATAATCTATGTTGATACACCTTACTGCAGGATTTGTATGCTACCTTATAACTGTCAGCAGTTGATGCATTTTAATGGAATGTATAATCTATCTATAAGCTAACTGTGGTACCACATAGAAACTATATTTCTGATGTTTGTTAATCTGCTTAGAATCACATGCTGTGCATAGGTCCGACATCCAGTGGTCACTGCAGAGTATTGCATTTTGTTTTTCGTAGTCGAAAAGGACGTCGACAAGGTGTGTCTGTAACACTATCCCTATAGTGACATGCGTTGTACCCACAATCCCTCACGCGTCGAGGTCCCTCAGATTGTTTTTTTCCGCCCAGCTACTGGTCGCCTTTATGCGGAGCTCCTCGAGAGACATTGCCAAATAGTTTTTGACCTTTGGTCGTTTGTTATTAATATCAATAACGTAGATCCCTCCCTCGACGCAGAGCTGTTTCTCCGCCGAGCAAGATATTTGACGGAAGGACGAGCGGAGGGGATCCTTCGGCGCTGCCGAACACGTGGCCTGGCCTCGCCGGCCATACACAGTAGGGAGAGTGGGGTTGTGTGGTCTTTCTTTCTCTTTAAGAATACCTTTCTCTTTCCCCTCCCTCTCTTTCGAGGTCATAGTCACACTTCTTGCCCTCAGCTATGGAGAGGACGCCATTTAGGTTTTTCCCGCTTTGCAAGGGTAAATATACCTGGAAGGATAAGCACAAACAGTGCAACCGTTGCTTACCCCTCGATCACCAGGAGGACTGCTGTGTGGCCTATAAATTACTAAAGCCCAAAACTCTAAAAGACCGCAGGGTCAAAAGGTGGGCGGCCTATGCCATGTCTAGGCCCGACTCCTCGCCCGCTGCCGCCGCCGCCGAATGTGACGAGGACAGTGACTACACGGCCCCCGTAACGGAGGTTGTAGACCTCTCAAAGGAACGTTCACGCTCCTCGTCGTCCGTCCCCGACAAGCCCGGCTCACGCCCAGCTTATGAGGATGAACACCCCGGCGACAAGGAAGCACATGGAAAAACACCAAAGCACATACCCCCCGGCACGCATTTGTCGAAGACGAAGGCAGCCATATCGCCAACGGGGGCGCCGGGCCCACCGGCGTCTTCCGCCGACTGTAAGGGTCGTCAGCCCTCCCCGCCTCCGCGACTGGGCATTCTAAAGATAAGGGCGCTAACCCCAAAACCTCCGGCGACGCGCATCGTAAGAGCGCTCACGTTGCCAGCAAGGACTCGACGAGCAAGGACTCGACGTTACATAGCGCGACGGCAACCGATCCCTCAGAAGAGAGAATGATCGCCGAAAGCCTTGCGCGCATATCATCGAAGGACGGCCAGAGACGTACGGTGAGTGAGACGCCGAAAACCGAGCACAAGGCCAAAGATACGCCGAAAGCGCCGGAAAACAGATCAGGCCAGTTCCCGCCGCTGACGGAAGGCCCTAGCCAGCGAGAAGGCTTCTCAGAAGGCGAAGGCACTCTTTCTTCAACGTTATCGGAACAGAACCAGACAACTACAGGAGGAAGAAACTCCTTTTTCATTCCCAGACCGTCCTGGCCGACCTCAGTGGACCTTTGAAAGGTTCCAGACCTGTATGGATAAACTAGACAGGTTCATGTCCATCCCAGAAGACGGGGCACCCAAGAGACCAAGGGAGGCACCCCTGGAGAGTCCAAGGGCTAAATACCAGAAGTTTTAGAACCCCATACAGGAGGACATATACTCTTACGACCTCACTGAGGAAGACACCCTCTTCCAGGAGGAAGATGAGTTCACCTATCTTGAAGACCAACAAGAAGAGGATGGTTTTCACAAGGACACTAATTTAGGTGAGGAGGGATTCCAGGAGGACACAGGCGAGGGCGACCCAAATCCCTGGCAGTCACCAGCTAGGTCTACAGACACAGGCAGTAGCAGTATAGTCATCAGGTCTACTGAAACTACACCAGTCAGGAACCCTTCGCCTGTTGATGATCAACCCACCTTCAATGCACTGCTGAAGAAGGCAGCAGCACATTTTGAACTTGAAACTGGGGAGGTCACCCCAGACACCGATTTTGTGGAGAGGATTATCAAAGAAAAACCCCCCACTAGCCAAACTATCCCCATCCTCGCCTCAATTAAGAGACGTATTACCCCTTCTCTGTCAACTCCTGCACTGGTGAGAGGGGTCAATCCAAGGATTGAGAAACTGTTTTCTCCCTCTCAATCAGACCCATTATATATTAAGAGTCACTCAATCCCGGACTCCCTGGTCGTGACCAACACCAGGAAAAGGGTCGGAGTCCCACTATCTACCAGCGAGGCACCCCCAGATAAAGAGGGGAAGAAGCTTTATGCCCTAGCCAAGAGAATCACCACCTCTGCAGCATTCGCTACCAGAATTGCCAATAATAACACACTATTGGCAAGCTAGGCTGATGCTCAATGGGAAAAGCTTAAACAGGACATTGAAGAAGCTCCCGAACCCCTAAGAACTTGTTTGCTGGCTACAGTTAACGAGGGCTCTCTGGTCAACCAAAGGATCGTCAAGAATACCCTCGATGCAGCAGAAACGGCTGGCCGCACTTTGGTACAAGGAATTTTGCTGAAGCGTCACGTCTGGCTTCGGGTTTAAGGCAGAAACACAAGCGTCCCTTATTAATAAGCCCATAGAGGAGTCCAACCTCTTTGGGAAAGCAGTTGATGACGCGCTGGAGAGCGCGAAGAAAGAATTTGACACAATAAAGACCTTAGACCAAATTTCAAAACCCCCTAACAGGCGGGGATTTGGTAATAAGCGCTTTTTTCGTGGCCAACGCCAGCAACAAAACCAACAACCGTATTCTGCCAGCAACTACCAAGGAAATAGTGGCCAGTACAGTCAGAGGGGTCAACGCCATGGCAAAGGGAGAGGATGGGGTTCCACCCCCAGAGGCTCCCAAGCCACCAACACCACCAAGTGACGCGAAGATTCGCATCCCCTCCCATGCAACGTCGGTCGGGTGGCCGGTTAACATCCTTTCTTCCAGCATGGGAGGGAATAACATCGGACCGATGGGTGCTTTCCACCGTAGCCCGCGGCTACTGTGTAGAGTTCAACAGTTCCCCAACATACAGACCCCCGAGGGGACGCCGCATGACACCAGAACACCTCGCCATCCTTCTCCAAGAAGTGGACCAACTGCTGGAAAAAGGAGCCATAGAGGTCGTGCCTCTATCTCAGGTAACGGAAGGTATTTATTCAGTGTACTTCCTTGTACCCAAAAAGGATCTAACTATGCGCCCTGTATTAGATCTGCGCCCAGCGAACAAGTTTGTCAAACCCCAAAAGTTTCGTATGGTGACCTTACAGGAGGTGATCCCACTGCTATCACAGGGAGATTACATGGCGACACTAGACATGAAAGATACATACTTTCATATTTTAATGTTGCCAGCGCACAGAAAATACCTCAGGTTCATGATAGAGGGCAAACACTACCAGTTCAGAGGGCTACCCTTCGGCACAGCATCTGCTCCAAGGGTATTCACGAAGGTACTGGCAGTGGCAGCGGCCCACCTGCGCAGGTTATCCATCCCAGTATACCCTTATCTCGACGACTGGCCCCTAACAGGGGACTCTTATGAGACGTGCTTCTCAAACACCCAAAAGACTGTAGACCTTTTGTTCCAGCTGGGCTTCTCCATCAACGAGAAGAAGTCCAGCTTAGACCCCACCCAAGTCAAACAATTCCTAGGGGCTCTAATTCGAACAAAGGACGGCCTCGTCTTCCCCTCCAACGAGAAGGTCCAAAACATGCTGTTTCAGATCCCCCAATATGTGGCAGGTCGAGAGGTGACGGTGCGCAAAGCAATGTGCTTGCTAGGAATGATGGCGTTGTGTATTTATTTGGTACCTCACGCGCGCCTGCGCCCAATGCAAGAGTGGCTCAACAGCCAGTGATGTCAGGCCAGCGGACAATGAGACGATCTAGTGGTGGTCTCGCAGGCCTTGGTTCTCTCGCTACGGTGGTGGAGAAAGGAAAACCTGATAATAGGGAAACCTTTTGCCACACCCGCGGTGGAGGCCACTCTAACCACGGACGCATCCCTCACAGGATGGGGGGCTCACCTATCCCATCAGACTGCTCACGGAGTGTGGACTCCGAGCGTAGCATCCAAGCACATAAACCTACTGGAGCTACTGGCAGTGTTCAAAGGACTAAAAGCCTTCCAAGAACACCTACAAGGGAAGACAGTGATGGTCCTTACAGACAGCACCACAGCCATGTACTACATCAACAAGCAGGGGGGCACCCACTCTCCAGGACTGTCCAAGCTGTCCCAGAATATATGGAAGTGGGCTCTCAGACACAACATGTTCCTACTGTCACAACACGTACCAGGGGAACTCAATCTGCTAGCAGACGAACTCAGCAGAGACTTTCCCCTGCCCGAAGAGTACGAATGGGGATTGCACGAAGATATTGTCTTAGACGTCTTCACGCAATGGGGATTCCCCGAAATAGACCTGTTCGCAACTCTGGAGAACTCACAATGCCAAAGTTACGCCTCCAGGTACCCCCAGAACCAGTCCAAGGGGAACGGTCTGTCTATTCAATGGTCAGGGAAATTTGTTTACGCTTTTCCCCCGACTCCCCTTCTCAACAAAGTTGTGCACAAGATGCACCAGGAACAAGTTACCATGATACTAGTGGCCCCGATGTGGGCCCGGCCGCCATGTTTCGCTCACTTGATGGAGATGTCTCTATCTCCCCCAGTGAAACTTCCCTGCCCACACAACATGCTGTCACAGGACAGGGGCAGGACACTGCATCCATGCCCTCAGACCATGAACTTAGCAGCCTGGCTCCTGAGATCATAGAATTTGGACATCTACAACTCCCGCAGAGATGTATGGACATCCTCAGGGAAGCCAGAAAACCTAATACTCGCCACTGCTATTCTAGCAAGTGGAGAAGATTTGTTATCTGGTGTAGAGGAAAGAGCATCAACCCGGTTGACTGCTCTCCCACACATATTGTTCTGTACTTGACCCATTTATTGGATTCAGGTCTAGTGTTCAATTCCATTAAAGTCCACCTGGCGGCACTTTCTGCATACACCGCTTCCCAACTTGGTGTCGTGGTGGAAGATCCCAGATATCAAAGCCCTCATGGAGGGGGTAAAGAGAATACACCCTCCGAGAGCTAACCCAGCTCCCGGATGGGACTTAAATGTGGTACTTACCAGACTCATGGGCTCGCCATTTGAACTCATGCACAAGGCAACTCTTAAGGACCTCACTCTTAAGACTGCTTTTCTAACAGCTATCACCTCCATTAGGAGAGTAAGTGAACTATAGGCTCTTTCTGTTCTAGACCCCTTCGTAACAGTTCATAAAGATATGGTGGTTTTACGCACACACCCAAGGTTTGCACTGAAATTCATCTTGAAATTCCACGTAAACCAGTCAATAGAACCACCTACGTTCTTTCAAAACCCTTCCAACTTGGGAGAAAAAAGTCTGCATACACTGGATGTACGCAGAGCTGTCATGTTCTACATGGAAAGAACCAGGCCACTGAGAAAGACTAATCAGTTCTTTGTCTCGGTGGCAGCAGGAAGAGAAGGAGATGCAGTCTCTAAATCCACTATATCTAGATGGATTGTTCAATGCATCACTCTCTGTTACACTCTTGCTAAGAGAGAACTACCCTTCAAGCCAAGAGCACATTCCACTCGAGGCACTGGGGGCATCCATAGCATTCATTGCAAATGTTCCCCTTGAGTCCATCTGCAAAGCGGCTACCTGGAGTTCTGTGCACACCTTTACAAAACACTACTGTCTAGATGCACACTCTAGATCTGACTCCTAGGTGGGACAGGCAGTATTAAGACATCTTTTCTCTACTGTTCCTTCTCATAACCCACCGCCAACTCCGGGTATTGCTCGCTAGTCTATGCACAGCATGTGATTCTAAGCAGATTAACAAACATCAGAAGACAATGCATTACTTACCGTAAAAGCATTTCTGATGGTTGTATCTGCTTAGATTTCCTCCCCGCTCGGATGGAAGGAACATAGACATCTTTCTACATCTCTCTCTTTTCTGTACTCACTCACATATAGAAGGCTCCCTCAGGGCAGAAAAAATACAAACAGAGGGACCTCGACGCATGAGGGATTGTGGGTACAACGCACGTCACTATAGGGATAGTGTTACAGACACGCCTTGTCGACGTCCCCTTTTCGACTACGAAAAACAAAATGCAATACTCCGCAGTGACCACTGGATGTCGGACCTATGCACAGCATGTGAATCTAAGCAGATACAACCATCAGAAATGCTTTTACGGTAAGTAATGCATTGTCATTTGCCATATTAGAATTATAAGAGTACAAAGTGTGTTATTGAATTATGCATATATCTTGAACCTTATTTTTATATAAAGAACTGTGTTGGCACATAACATAGCGTGTGGTCATTCCTTTGTGGAGGCATGTGGACTCACTGTACTTTAGAACCAGCCCGCATCACCTTCTGAGAGCTTAAGCTCGTCCATAAGCTACCCTCCAGTCTTTACATCCCCAACCCTCATTTCATATTAACGTTTATAGCAATAAACATGCCACCATTGTGTTGATCTGTTACTTGTGCACCCGTACAGTGTTCAGAATGTGTATGCCGCAGTTCTAGCACCTCCAAGGTAGTGCCAAGAACGTAGTGATTAGTGTTTCAGCAGTAAAGGGGTTAAGCCAACTGGAAATTGCATATTAAAAAATGTGATACAAAGTGATACAAATCATGAAAGCACTTAGCACAAAATAGCCAGCGCTTCAAACCAAAAAGATGACCTAAACAAACTTTGTTCTGGATCCATGTGGGCTGATAATTGTGAGTGCTCTGCTGTGATCCATTCATTGTCTGAATATATCAGTAGAAAACTTTGTATTATGAGATTTTCATGGTTTAAATGTACTAGCAGTTGTATTTGGTTTTCTGTCCTTTCTATACACCTAGTTCCTCTGCATGTAGCTTTACCAGCAAGATAGAAACAGACTGTGAAATGTCCAGGTTAAGTGAACTGTGGTGTTTGTTCTGTGTGCATTATATTTTAATTTCCCTGGGGGCGTGGCTACATGGCCTCTGAATAAGACGTGATTCCTAGGTGCTCCTGCTGATCTTCCAACGATCCTGACAATAAAATGCACTCTTAGCCTGCTGTGACATGCCGGTTTGGAGCTGTAGTAACATGAATACTGGGAGCATGCAGCGGTTCCAAATCTGACCCGAATTGCAGTAGTAGCGGTAAACCACGAGCCAGAGAAGTTTGCAGAAGCCAGCTGGAAAAATTAAACAAGATGGCGCCCAGCTGAGCACAAAGGGAGGGCCTGCAGGACAATCGCCCCGAAACACGGAAGAGCCGCTGGGCCGTTTAACGAGAGTGGACCCTGCTAATTGCATGTCAGCTCGGAAGCAGAGGAAAACAGCTGTGCAGTGCGTGAAACGGAGGCGCAAGTGAAATCTTGCAGAAGCGCGGAGTACAGCTGGTTGGAAGATACTAAGTATCAACCAGTATCCGGAAGACCGCGACTGACTGAAGCGCTGGAGTGGCAAACACAATATGCAACTGAATGCGGTGGCAGTGCGGCGGAATACAATGTAAAGCCTTCAGAAGCTCGGATAAGCACGTGCGAAATCGGAAGCCTCGCATCGCGGTAGCTGAGGAGCGGTACAGCCAGACGGCCCTGAGAGGGAGCCCCACATGAGCTGGCGTATACATTGTTGCAGCCGTAAAGCGTATACATATTGACAGACAAAGTGACACAGAGCTGCAGTCAGCGGGTCTCAACCAAAACCAAAATTGCCATTGGAATGGCGAAATAAGAACATTCACATACGTCAGATGCTCACAGTGAATTATGAACATCGTAGGTATGGCGAGCCTCTGGCGCTGCATATGAGCAGGAAACAAAGGGATCACCAGGAATCGGTGAGCCTCACTCGTGGGGGAAAAGTACCGTAACACACAGTAAGTGACTCGCAGGGCAGGACACACCGCCTGATTAAGCCCTAAAGAATACAAATAGTGAAACAAAGGATAGAAAATGGCGGATCCAGACAACAAAGGGTCCGCCTAATGCAACGGCGCACAGTAAGGAATCTCGACTGAAGCACGCTCCTGCCACGTTGGACATAATACGGAGGCTGTCTCGGGTGGCTGCAACGGCACCACCAGAGGACGGATGACGCTCGCCTACATGCGGCCAGGAGAGTCCCACTGGGTTCCAGCATTGCAACACCCTGTGGGGACCTAGTGGCCTGCACAGAAACAGTACTGCATGCTGTAAATAAAACCTGCAAACAAAGGTAGCAGGCAGGCCCTGTGAGACACCTAGGTCAGCAAGGGCCCCCCTGAGGGCAAGCGACCCCAGAGATGAGGAGCTTAACAACATCAAAACTGTATAACAGAGGGGGGGCGTGGCTTATCAGCCATGGAGTGGGCTGCATCTCCTGTGAGCTCCTGACCACCCTACAATGATCCTGATATAGGCGACGATTAAACAAGACTGAGAAGGTATTCAGATGGGCTGGGGGCTGTCGGAATGTGAGAGGCTTGCAACAAACTTCCTGCGGTGTACAACGGCGAGGTGGAAGAAAAGCTGTGAGACTTTGCTCGCAGCAATACTGTGAAGGCTGCACACACGCAAGCCAGCGGGACAGCGACCCACAAACAACATTAAAAACACATGGGCAGCAAAGCGAATACCTGATGTGGATGCTACCAGATCAGAACAAGGGCAAGACTTCTCGTACTATACAAACCCCCAGGCGGCCCCTAAGTGCCCTGCACTAAATAATTACAGAGCTGCCCTTGGGGGTGCTAGGGGAAGCAGGTGACCCCTTGCCCCCCCGGAAAGGTTCCCAAGAGTGTCATCGGTCAAGGAGGGAAGAGACCTGGCATAACCACAACATCAGAATGCCCACAACACGAAGGAGCACATCCTAACCCTTCCTGGCTGAGCCTTTAGTTCATGAGACTGGCAGGGCTCCATTGTGCAATTGATAAAAATCAGACCCCAGCCCTTCTGAACTGGAATAAACAGACATTGTGATGACATCCAAACTTCCCAAGACTAAAGGGAAGCAATCCACACTGGAGGAAGTCACGAAGACTCCACAGTCAATGGAAGGGGCCAGGAATAAAGACAGGAACCCACAAATAGACACAACCCCTATGCGCAATGATCAGCAGATCCTGGGCGCGAATGTGGACCTGAAAGCAACGTGGGAAACCAAACTAGAGGCAGCCATGGCCCAACTCAAGGCAGCGCTAGAGCTTAAAGTGGGCGCAGTACAAGAGGATGTCAACCTACTCAGACAAGACGCACGAACAATAGCAGAATGCATAGGCGAGCTGGAGAAAGAAGTGACCACAAATACAGCTGCCCGTGCATCCCACCCTCGGAGATTCACGTACTGAAGCAACAAGTAAGCAACCTGGAAAATAGAGCAGAGGAAGCCAAAGGGCGTGCCCGAAGGAATAACCTGCGCATAGCGGGTCATAGGGCGAGGAAGGACCTAACCCAATGGACTACGTTGTTACTTCAGGAAATAGGAGGAGGGGCACTCGCTCAAGGGTTCGTGGTGGAGAGAGCACACAGAGCCCTCACAAGGAAACCCCTCCGTGCCCCCCCACCCCCATCCCCCTTAGGCCAATACTGAATTACCGGAACAGAGAAAAGATCCTGGAACACATCCGGAAAGGTGGTACAATACAAAGAGCAACTGTGTCTTTCATGGCATATCCAGATTATACACTTCTGGTGCAGAGACGACGATTGAACTATGGAAGAGACTGTGTGAAGCAGGCTACAAATACATGCTGATGTACCCGGCGAAATTGAAAGTGTTTCATAGGAACAGGGCCCTGTTCTTTGAGACCCTGGAGGATGCGACAGAGTGGTTGGATGCCCAGAATTGCCAGTCTGGAACAGACAGCCAGAAAAAAGGCGAAACGCATAAGTGAGGCATGATCCCAGAAGCCGAGGTGCTGTATAAACTGTGACATTGGGACGTGAATATAAGATAGGGCAATGTAGACTTGGAAGTAATAGGCTGTGGGCTGAACATACAGAACTGAATGGGCATAGCATAATGAGGCATAATAGCAGGAGGCACGATGGACTCACTCTTATACCCCTACAGATAGTTTAGTTGGGTTGCCGATAGTGTGGTAACCCCCTGCTGTGTCCCTAGTATTGGCACCGCCGAATAGGTACTAAAAGTGGGAAGGCCTGAGATCCAGGGATGGAGCTCGGCAACAGTTGGCAACGGGAAGGGTGGGGTGTGTTCAGAGAGTTGGAGGGTGTGATGTGGTTTTAATTAAAGAACGAGCTTACGTCCATGCGCCGAAGCGCAAGATGCAGAAGGTGAAAGGGGACAGGAGCGGAACTGGGTATGCATAATGATGGGGGACCTCAAGATAGTTACCTGGAATGTCAGGGGGTTAAATAGTTATCTGAAGAGAAATAAAATCATGATGTACCTGAGGAGGCAGAAAATACATATTGCTCTACTGCAAGAAATCCATCTTACAAAAGAAAAACAAGAGGTGATAGGGAAGAAATGGAAAGGGACCACCGTGGGGGCAACTTACTCTGCATATGCTAGAGGGGTAATCACCTGGGTGGAACCGCATGTCCCTTTTCAGCTGCTACAATCTGTGGTAGAGTCTGATGGGAGGATGGTGACAGCACGGGGACTAATAGAAAACAAAGAGGTGTGCATAATTAACACATATGCCCCGAAAAAAGATACTGTGGCCTACTTCAAGACCATATACAGTAAAATAAGCCCAGGGGGGTATGGTTATATGGGGAGGTGATTTCAACTGTATGCTAAATCCCGGGGTAGACAGGTCAGACGGGAAAAACCCACCCCTGCAGCCAGAACCTTGCAGAACTTGTTGAAAGACTTTAAGCTAGAAGACATATGAGGTTACGCCATCCATATGATAGACATTACTCTGCCCCACATAATTTGTATACACGGTTAGATTACATGTTTGCCTCCCCGGAAATGATGAGAGATAGTGCAGACTGAATATAGAGCGAGAATCCTTTCGGACCACTCATCACTGGTATTAACATGGCAGTATCAAGCCCCCAGAGCTAGAATTCCTACGTGGCGGCTGAGAGCCGAAGCTTTAAAAGACAGTGTTTAGAGAGGACCTGAGGAGCGAGAGAGTTGAATATTTTGAAAACAATACTGGAAGCGTAAAGTCGGCCGGTACCCTATGGAAGGCATTCAAAGTGGTGGTGAGGGGGGAGGATCAGCGATGGGTAAATCCAAAGGACTGCAAGGGGGCATATTGCAAGACTGCAGAAGGTAAAGGAGGAACTTGAGGCAGCCATGCGCAGTTATGTTGACTCCCTATACAAGGCGGATACTATCAACGATTTACAGCAAATATGCGAAAGACACTGGGAGACGCTATGCAACCTAAATTATAAGAAATACATAGAGAGGCAGCACGCCGGCGGAGACAAACCGGCGTGGCTGTTAGCATGGTTGCACAAAAGCGAAACATTTTTTGGAGCAATACAAGGGGAAGGAGGGCAGATACTAGATACCCAGGAGGGAGTGAATGAAGGTTTCCTCGAGTTTTACAAATTATTGTATGAAGATACAGATGAAGGAAAAGGCAGCAAGATAGTGGAAACCATGGAAGATATTGGCCTACCCAATTTGAATGCTAAAGAGAGAGAACTTATGCGCCCCTATCACACTAGAGGAATTAGAAGCAGTGATTGAGGAATTGCCCACTTGCAAAGCCCTGGGGACGGATGGACTCCCTAGCGAGTTCTCTAAAACATATATAAGACAGACGTGCTTCCCTCACTACTGGCCATGTTAAACAAAGCTCTCCAAATCGGAATGTTGCCAGAATCCCTAAGGGAGGCGATAATCATCCCGATTCTTAAACCTAACAAGCCGAGCATGGATCGCGGATCGTATAGACCGCTATCCATGCTGAACCAGGACAGTAAAATACTCACGGCTGTGTTGGCCGGGAGAATGAGACGGGTCATAAGCAAACTTATACACCCTGATCAAACTGGATATGTCCCACATAGAAGTATATCAGACAATCTTAGGAGGCTTCACCGGGTCAAAGAGCAGACAGAAGGGGAGGCGCAAGAAGTCGCAATAGTTTCATTGGATGCAGTGAAGGCCTTGGGTGATAGCAGCTTTACAGGAATATGGTGTAGGGCCTGAGAATCTAAAATGGGTTAAACTATTATACAGTTCACCACTAGCCAGAGTTAAAACAGGAGCGGTCATTTCCGAAAGGTGGCAACTTAGTAAAGGTACCAGACAGGGGTGCCCTTGGTCCCCGATGCTATATGTCCTTGCATTAGAGCCCCTAGCGATATACTTCAGACAACAGTACGGAGAGGTGGGGATTCTCACGAAAGGAGGGCCACACCTAATATCGTTGTATGCGGATGACATGTTATATTTAAGATATCCAGAGGAAAACCTGCAATACATCCTAGAAGTAATGGAGCGATTCGCGTTGCTCTCGTGCATCGCAGTCAACCCCAAAAAAAAACGTGCATATTCCCCCCTGAGAAGATATAAAGGGATCCCTAGGGAGCATCTACCCATTCTCCAAATACCCTAGGAGACCAAAACCTTTAGATACCATGGGATAGATATCTATCACACAGTGGAGAACGAACACAACCACAACACAGAGAAAGCAATAACAAATATTGAGAACATTATGAGATTCTGGTCTAAGCTCCCTTTGGCCATGGTAGGCCGAGCGGCTCTATTGAAAATGGTTGTATTACCAAGGCTGATGCACTTTTTTGGTAATATACCATACATGATACCTAAGTGATTCTTTGCCAGACTCCAGAGAATATGCAGAGGCTTCATCTGGCATAACGCCAGGAATAGGATAGCCCTGTGGAAACTACAAAACACATATGACAAAGGAGGCATAAAACGTCTCAATTTTGAGATCTACCACTGGGCCCGCCAGCTACAATATGTGGCCAAATGGTTATTGGAAGACCCAATAGCAGAGTCCAGACTGCTGAGGTCAGAGTGTTCCCCAATCTTCTTGGAAGAATGGATAGGGTTTCCCAAATCTGAGCTAAAGGGGTGTCCGAGAATGTTGGAATTGGGATGGCAAATGTGGCGGAAGGCTTGCGAGGCCATGGAGAACCCGACCCCGTGCTCCCCGCAGATACCACTAGTAGCACTTACAGAGGGGACGTTCAATTGAGGAAAACAATACGCATGCACTGAGAATCGGTGGGTATTGCAACAATAGGAGACATATGGCAAGATGGGAAGATACTGGAATTTAATGCATTGGTAGAGGAAGCGGGCCTACATCAAGGGCAATATATTACATATACTAGACTGGTGCGACGAGTGAAAGAAACATGGTCTGAAATAGTGCTGGAAGACTAACCAGATACGACCATTGAAACAATCTGTGACATTGCAGAGGGAGGGCACGAGGTTTCCTGAATCTATGAACTGCTGATGAGTAGGGTTGGGAAAGAGGTGACCCAGCTAAGACGAGAGTGGGAAGAGAAAGTGGGGGAATGTATGAATGATGGGCTGTGGGAGAGAGCTCAAAGGTACCATAAGGTGTCCAGAAATGCAGGGTTGCAACAATACGTAACTCATAGAGCGTATGACACCCCAGAGGATAGCCCGATTTAAGAACGCAGAAATTCAATCCTGTCCCAAATGTGGAGAAGTGAATGCGGAAATTACCCATATGTTCTGGGCATGCCAGGAAATTAGTAAATTCTGGAAAGAAGTGGCCCACCGCCTGACAGAAAAGGGGATCACTCTAGATGTGGAATCCGTGTGGGCATGCATCTTGGGAGGGTTTCCTAGACCATGCAAGCTAAAGCATGTGGGCAAACTTAAAGACATGGCTTACATACTAGCTAAGCGCAGGATTGGCATGGGCTGGAAAGCATGTAACAGGCCAAAGATAGAGGTGTGGTGGAATGACCTCAAGAAGTGGGCTGAAACCGAAACTGTGGTATGGACTGAATCAGCCAATAAAGGGGGGGAGGAAGAGACAGATACATTGACGGCCTGGAGGCATTTAGTGGCCACAATAGAGGATATAACCGCGGGAGGCGAAATGGAGTAGGCTCAAGTTAAGGGGGACGGTAAAGGGTAGGCAGCGGTTATATTTTAATACAATACGAAATATTCAAAATGTGTAACATGCACCGCTAAGTTTGTTTTTGTGTGTTGATTGGTTGTTATAAAAGTTAATAAAAATTGTTTCCCAAAAAAAAAAATTCCCTTTAATTTTATTGTATAATATGCTATGTGCCTCAAATCTCTAACATTTATTTACACGGTTTTTCTCTTTCAACTGTTTAAATATCTAAACCATGTTTTTAGATACGTTGCTAGTCTCTTTACATGTGCTTTACTCTAAATCAATTAAGACTAACATGAGATTATTGTAGCTATTTACAGTATATAGCATTAGAATTCAGTTAATATTTTGTAGTTATCTTGCGCTGATTCATATTTTAGAAATTCCTTTTTTAAAGTTCTGTGCACCATCAATGATGCTAATAGGTACATGCATCACTTGTACTGTTGCTGTACTCAGTTTATTAATGTTAATAAAAATGGGAAAATTTGAAATTTGTAGTGAAATCAACATAGAAGATATGGGTAATTATACAAAGAATGTTTTTGGATTTTATAGGCAGTTCTCAAAATATCAAAATATATGGATCAAAGTTTTGAAATTGCAAGAATAAGTTGTGCAAAGGAGGGAAATGAATAAAACAACTAAATATCGGTAGAACCAAATGTTTTAGGTCTGTATCAACTATTTATAACCCCACTGACCCAACCGTAATATTCACCCAATTTTACTCCAATGCACATTATCTCTTTCTTCTTAAAATGTGGTCAACCAACATGAATTACACTTCTACTGATTACCTCTCTGCTAGATTTATTGAACCCTCGTCTAATGTGTTAATAATACCAGTTTCACTTGACAATTCAAATGCCTAGGTTGGACTATTTTGCAGGCCCATAAGGGTCAATTTCTCAAAACAATGGTGTTTTTTTACCTTGAAAGGATCCACTAAATGTACCTTTCTCTGTGCCTATGTTCAATTCGTTTTCTTCCAGATATCATTCATAGAGTGCATTTGAGAGGGTCGTTCCTCGTGTCAAGAGCAGCATGGAACCACATGAAGAACCAGAAGTTTGGAAGGTGATGTCCTCTTCATAAAAATACCTGTTGATTTCGTTTTGGGACTGTAATGGGGCTTTTTTATTGCTCTATAAATATTTAATGGCCTGCAACTCTTACAAAGGGTTTGTGCCAAATTAATAAAGTCATTGTTGGGATTGGAAGAGAACGCACTTTGTGTGCTCCTGCTCTAACTTGCTGTTATTCCTTCATGCTTTTTTCTATATGGTGTGTAGTTTTTTTGCCATCAACTGCATCTCCTTCAAGGCTGGATTTCAGCATCCTTTGATATTTTCTTGTACCTTTTTCTCTGCTTTTGACGCATTATGTCTAGTGCCTTACTTGAGTGTTCCTTAATTTATTTTGACCCCACTGGCCCATCCTTACTCTATAGGATACTTCAGCCAGCCAGGCTATCCAATCCTTTCTTGCCTTTCCTTTGACTAAACATCCAACATATCACTTTTATATCCTACCGTGTTTTATATTTCTCTTAAAGGGCTTCTTCAAAGAGTCCACTCTTGCCATAGTTATATCATCATCTGTCCCCTTCTCGTTTCCTCCTAGACCTCTGCGAACCAGTGCCACTTTGTAATAAAGCCGCCTTCACACATGATCGGTTTTCCCATTTACTTTACACTTCAAGTGTCACTGAATTTTTTTTTTTTACTACAGGTCGAAGAATATCCCTTTACCTGTTCTCACCCTGAGTCCTGCCTCCACTCTGCCCCTTTTTGCTCAGACCTCTTTGAATTTGTTTATTTACTTCTCAATACTTTTCCTGCATTGAGAGGTAAGGCTGCCCTGTTAGTGAACAGCCATCCAGAGAGCCTGTGCTACTGCTTATTTGTTTGATAATTTTAATAGCTTGAGACCATATTTTAACTGGCTAAGATTGTATTTTAAATTATGCTGTGATGTGAATGAAGTGAATTGCTACTTTTAAACTGTGCACTGCTCCATTCCATTTAGAACTATTACGGCAGCTTGTGTGTTTGTGTTACGGCCAGGACTACTCCCGAGTCCTCTTTCTAGCCCCATTATACCAACCCTCTGCCTCAGTTTCGTGCCGATCCTTGCACTTATGTGCAGAATCGACCGCCCGTGCAGCGGGAAGGCGCAAAAGGCACACTTACGGCAAGCCTGTCTGTGCCCGTCCGTGCCGGGATGGGACGGGAGGGACTGCTCGAAAGAAACCTCTGCACTAGTAAATACAGTTTGGCCAGTTGGGTGGAACCATTGCTCCTTCCCTATTGCCCCTGCCTTCACTAATACTACTGGTGGCAAGAAGTCTGCATCTGAAACACCCACTGTACTCTTACTGAACACTCAGTCTCTCCCAGCCCATACTGGTGAAATCTGGGACCTGCTATCCAGTAGGCAGCCTGCACTTCTCTGCCTGACAGAAACCTGGCTGGCACCAAGTTTGGCGCCTGCATTGGTTCAAGCCATACCCTCGGTTTACCGGATTATTCATCTTGACCGCCCACCCCCGCAGCGGGGAGGCGGCGTGGCTGTTATTGTCCGTGCTGAGTATACTATTACCCAATTATCTTGCTCGCATAAGCTTAATATGGAAGCTTTATTCTTCAGATGTGCCATCGCACCCTCCTGTATCAGTCACTTACTGCTTATATACCGCCCCCTGGACCTATAGGACACTTTGGGAAAGCTCTAGTGAATTTAGTGGCAGATCTGAGTCTACAATATACCAATTTAGTGGTACTAGACAATCTCAATCTCCACTTTAATCTCCCTAAATCAAATGAGCTGAGCTCTTTCTTTGATAGCTTATCTGATCTGCTCCTGCAACAACTGGTCCAAGGCCTCACTCACATTCATGGGAACACTCTAGACTTGGTTTTCTCAAAGGACTCACTGCTGGCCCTGGGATCATTGACCCAGTGGTATGGTCTGATCACCACTTAGTATCTTGTACATTTAAATTGTTGAGTCCACCTAATAAGCTTCTTCCTCCAAAAACCTTGTTGCGCTCTTGGTGCTCGGTCGATACTAAAGCACTCGGTGCTCAAATAGCCATCAATTGAGCCCTTTCAAGGCCTTTATCACTGAAACTACTCTCTGTCCCTCCTAGACGCTGCAGATATCTGCGCCCTATTAAAATTGGTTCAGTGTCGTAGGTTACCCCCCCCAAACCCTGGTTCTCGGAACAACTTAAAACCGGCCGCCTGAAATTAAGGCAGACGGAACGCAAATGGCGCAAAAATTTGGATTCTGAACTTAGAGAATCGTACAAATCCTGCCTCTCCAGCTATTTGGCCAGCGTTAAAATAGCTAAAGCCACCTTCTTCTCCCAGAAGATCGAAACTGCGCTATGTCGGCCAAAAACTCTTTTTTTTCTATCGTGAAGTCATTGGCTTCCTCTGAGACCCTCACTTCTAGGGTTAAACCTCTCAAGAGCTGTGCAATGATCTTTCTTCTTTTTTTATTAATAAAATTGAAGTTATCCGCACAAATATCTCTAAATCCCCAGCTATACTGACTACTAGTGCTGATAAGCCGCCACCCGCCCTCCCCACCGAACCCATCGCCAACTGGTCGACCTTCCCTCTCTTTACTGAGACGGAAGTTCTAGTTGCTATTCAAAGAATCAAATATCCTCTCCTGGGGATGCCATTTCTGTCACAATTATGAAGAAGATTGCTCCAGATCTACTGGTGGAAATTACATTGGCAATAAACAATTCTTGCCAATCAGGACTTGTCCCCTTGGAGTTGAAGTCCGCAAGGGTTGTCCCTCTTCTTTAGAAGTCCTCACTTGATTCCCACAGTCCCAGCTAATTTTCGTCCTATTTCTCTGCTCCCCTTCCTTTCCAAACTATTGGAATCTCTCATCACCCCTTCCTATCTTCCTTTCTGGAATCCTCTAAAGTCTTTAATCCAGCACAGGCAGGTTTAAGACCTGGAAGAGGAACTGAAAGTGTGTTGGTTTCCGTGTAGGACGATATGTCCAGGCTAGTTGACTCGGGTGGGGTTGGTGCTTTGATCCTGTTAGATCTGTCGGCCACGTTTGACACGGTTGACCACCCCATCCTGTTGTCACGCCTGGCACAGATCGGAATATCCGGCCAAGTTATTGCTTGGTTGACCTCTTTTCTATCAGACCGCACACAAACTCTTGCTATGCCCCCTTTCCTTTCTCCGTCCTGTCCCCTCACTTGTGGTGTCCCACAGGGCTCTTCACTTTCCCCGATCTTGTTTAAAATCTACATCTGGGCGCTGGTCTGCCTCATCCGGGCCCACGGCCTCAACTGTTACTCCTATGCCGATGACACTTAAATCTTGATCCGGTTAGATCAAGATCGAGTTGAGGTGTTGTGTCTTCGTGACTGTTTGAGTGCCGTCGGCGACTGGATGGATCAGAACTGGCCCAAGCTGAACGGTGGCAAGACCGAGGTATTGGTGGTGGGCTGTCCCCCTGATCCCTCACTCTGGACCTCTGCCTTTTGGCCCACTTCTTTGGGTCCTCTCCCCAGCCCAATAAGCAAAGTAAAAAATCTGGGGGTCATCCTCTCTGCTTCCCTTTCCATGTCTAACCAAGTGACGACTGTGTGTCAAGCCGCTCACTATCAAATCAGGGTCCTGAAGAAGGTTCTACCCATGATACCTGAATCCATGCGCCCTCCTGTGGTCGCAGCGTTCTCTCTCGCTTAGATTATTGTAACTCCCTGTATCTGTCGCAGCCGATTTGTTTAATACAGCGGCTACAGCGCATACAGAATCTGGCGGCCAGGCTGGCCATGGGCACCCCGTATGGAGCTCACATCTCCCTGATGCTACGCCAACTTCGCTGGTTCCCGGTCGGCCAACGTGTACATTTCAAGGCCCTGTGTATAGTTCATCGGGCTATTCATGGTCAAGGGGCTGAGTTCCTGCAGACACAATTTTCCCGCCATCCCCCCGAACGGGATTTACGCTCCTCTACTGTGAATCTTCTTGTTGTTCCAAGATTCAGCCGTATGAGGATCGGTGGGAGGGCTTTTTCCATAGCAGCAGCTTACCTTTGGAACAGTCTCCTTCATGTCATGAGGAAAATCCCCTATCATCTTGGTTTTAGAAGAGCACTTAAGACTGTTCTTTTCTACCTCTCTACCCCGTGGTTTCCTCCCCTACCTGAGTAGTCTTCCTCTTCAGCGCCATGATGCCCTCGGGCGACCGTGCGCTCTATAAATGTAGATAACATAACATTTATACATGTCTTTCTCTCTGTACTAGTTCTCAAATGTTTTTCTTATTCTGTTCAAGCCCCGGCGTTCTCTCTTGCTAAAATTGCTCCAATTCTATCTCAGAGTGATACAGAAAATAAACTTAGAATAGCAATTACCTTTCTTCTATCTCTCGCCTTCATCCTTAGTGTTTCTTTAGAGATCTTTCTGCTAGAGAATGTAACTTAAAATCTCACTTGTTCTCCCAGCCCCCACGGCTTTCTTGTCGTCCCATCCAAATTGATCCTTTCCGATCTTGTACCGTTTCTGACCTTTTATTGTCGCTTCTTTCCCATTTAAAATCTCTTCTACCCTCATCCGCTCCCTTCCAACCCAGTCCACTATCTCCTAATTCTCCAACTCTTTCCACGTTTGCTTCAGTCTCTGACCCAATACCTTTCTACTTTCTACCTCATGCCAAATGTATCTCTTTACTATTGACTCCCTTTTGGCAACACATATGACTTCCATTTACTTTTACCTTCTTGTATTTCTTACACTAAGTTTTGACACTTTAGCCAGACTTTAAAGCACAGTTTAGTAATTGATATTGTTCAATAAGCTGTGGCATGTGTGTACCGTTTCTCCTCTTTGTGTCTTGTAGCTTCCGCCTTTTCGCTTCAAACTCCTTGAATGCTCTGTCCATGTTCATGCTGTATTCTTTTATTTATTTGTAAAAAATGTTTACATTTTTATTTTGGTATCCCTCTTTACATTTAGCAATTCATACTTTCACTCTTTCCATTCCATTGCAGCCATCACATTCTCCCCTCCAGGCTAAATGTTCTTGTTTTCCGTATTTTTTTACCCCTACTCTGCTTTTGCCATACTTTCCCACTCATATGCTTGAAACACACTTAAATCTGAGTATGTCTGTTAGCAATTTTACTGACTCTCTTACCTCTCTAACATTACCCGCGCTGCACCTTACCTGTTATTCAGCTCCATGTTGATGGCACTTTATCTAATCCAGTGGCTAGGCATAGAGCCAGGGCCGTCTACCACCCTGGCTTGGATACTAAAATACAAAAGCCAGGGAAGGAAGCACATTCCCGACACCACTGAACAGCCCCACCTCTGTTTAAAGTGGTGGCAGAAAGTGCAAGCACTGAACAGGTGTGTGGTGGAGCTGGTGAGTCAAGGTAACCATCAAGGTCTAGTATCCGAGCTAATGACAAGAGGAAACTAATGGGCAACGTCAGATAACCCAGATATGGGAGAAGGTGTTCCAAGGCTCAAGTACAGCAAGGAACACAAGGCAGAAAAGAAGGTCTGGGAAGAGGGAGCAGCGTTGCCTTAAAATAGTAGAGCTTGTGATGTGTAGTTCCCTGTACTGCAGGGCAGTGCAAAGGGTACGTGAACTGACAGCAATCAGAACACATATTTGTATTCTTTCTGCATATATGAAATTGCAGGCCATGAACGGGCAGTTCCGACGTTTCTAAACTGTGTGCACTGAACTTGTCAGAAACCACATGGTTTCGTTCTGTTCAACTTCTGATTTTTTTTGTATCTGTAGATGCTCATGGAGAGGAGCATTATGCAAGCATGTTTATTTTCCGAGGATTTTACGATCGTTTTAGCAATAATATGGAAAACATAGTTACAATTGGGAAGTATCCTTTTTACAAACACATGATTATTTCAGTAAACGCTTGCATTGAACACAAGTATTTTTGGGACTCTTGTGTGTATTTATCATAAAGCTGCATCTCTGTGGTATGTATATACACATTATTGTGTATGTTTTCCGTAACCTTTTCAATCCAGACACCTTTGCTGCACAACTGTTTTGGTTATGTGCTCTTTCAAGTTTAGTTATGTTGTGGTTGCCTGTCGCATATGTTTTACACTCTTGCAAAGGCAAACCATTTTTACTCTTACAATTTAATGTACACTCTTATTAAAACAATGTGTAAAACATTCCCACCTCAAAACCTTACCTGGGTCTTGAATGTATTTGCAGTGCGTTGTTTAAACATCCATTAAACCTTAACTTGAGTCAGTGTAGGTAAATGGTACTATAACTGGGCAGTAGCAGCAGGGCCCTTGCACAGGGGTGAGTGATTGTTATTACACCAATGTTCACGGCCTCTTTGAAATCTTCAAGAATACACTTAAATCGTAAATAACCTGACTCTCCAGCCAACGCAATCACTGTTACAAAAGAACATTGAAATGGTTGCATTTCCAAATTAAATAGAAACTCAGCAAAGCGCTCCCGCAGTAGTAATCCAGATAGGTATTAAAAATGTGTACAGAGCGCTTCATGCAGCATTCCTCCAAATTCTTAGCACCGTGATTATAATTAGCTTAGTTTAGTCATTTTACTGACCTCTGAAGGATATAAGGCTAATTTGGGCAAGCCAAAGTTTGACCCTGACATTAAATATGGATTTATCATTGAGCACTTGTATCTCTGCACTATTGTATCACAACACTGTGTCTCGGAGTAAGAGACGACACGAGGGTGCATGTTGATTGGGAAATACTTTTATTCAAAAACGAAATGGAGTGGTTGGAGGAAATCCTAGCTATCCCTAACTCTAAGAGGAGTTTCCCTGACTCAACAAAACAAGCTAATGAAGCTGTAATTGTCGGGATGTCAATAATAAAGTTTGCAGTCCTGTGTCCAAATCCTAACCTGTCCCTCACAAGCTAAACTAAATATAAGGTGATAGGCGAATGTCTCTTAGCTGCCGTCCTGCAGCCCAGTTTTGCAGTTCCCAAATTAAAAGTTCCAACAAAAGGTGTTGACAAAAGCAAACTAAAGGTTGCACAAGACTTCGGGTTGTTTCTGTTTCCGCTAAAGTCTTTCCAGCTTTTTTTTAAAAAAATGTTTATTTTAAACCAAGGCAGGACAAATTACAACATTGCATGAGGATTTTACTCCTTTTTGCCAATTCCCTTTAGCTTATACTCTTCCTCACTCCCCCCTTGTCCCCCCGGTCCCTGGACCCCCCCCTCCAGTTCCCCCACTCTGTGGGATCGTCCACCGCTCTTGCCCTTCAAGTGGGATCTTGGTCCTTCAGGGCCCATCGAGTGTTGAACGGTTTGAATGTTAAGGCAGGGAATCGCTGATCGTAGTCCAGCACTGGGGCCCAGACATTGTGGAAGCGGTGCATGACTCCCGCCCTTGCTGCGGTCACTTTTTCCGCGATCAGGATGTCCCATAATTTTCCCCACCAGTGGGCCATGCATGGGCCGTCCGGGGACTTCCAGAAGAGGGCTAGCACAGTTTTGCCTGCCAGGAGACATTGCGTTACAAGTTTCGCTCTCTGTTCCCGGAACGGGGGTATACCCCGGGGGTCGGGATCCCTAGAAGGACCGTTTCGGATTCCAGGTGGTGTGTTATCCCGGTAATTTGTTCAATCCTCGCCAGGCACCGTTCCCAGAATTGCCGGATCTTTGGGCAGGCCCACCACATGTGGAAGAAGGAGCCAGGCTGGGGGCATCCTCTCTAGCAGGAAGAGTCCACCCGTGGGTTCATGTGGTGCAGTCTAAGGGGGGGGTAGTACCATCGAAGCATGAGCTTGTATGCACATTCTTTATTGGTAACACAGGTAGATGAGGAGTGGGTACGTTTCCAGATGTCCACCCAAATCTGGTCGTCGATCGGGTGACCCAGGTCGGCCTCCCATTGGGCCATGCATTGCGTTCTTGTGCTTAGGAAGTCCTCCAGGAAACGTCTGTACAGGGTTGATATCCTGCTCCGGGATGGAAGGGCCTTAAGCGTCAGTTCAAGGGGAGTAAGGGGGCGAGTGGCAGCCCGGAGAGTCTGGGGGTGCAAGCACCAGTGCCGGAGTTGGTAGCAGGTCAATCTGTCCCTTTCCTGTAGTTGGAACACCGCCTTACATTGCTCAAAGGTGCGGGGTATGTTTCCAGCGTATAGCTGTTCCAGGGTCTCGAGGCCGCCCTCGATCCAGTTCTGGAAGTTACGGGGGTTCGTCCCCGGTGAGAAGTTTGGGTTATAGAAAATTGGGGAGAGTGGGCTCTGACCTCTTGGGATTCCTTTTTGTTTTTGTCCCATGAGCTTGGTATGTGTTTGGTTGTTAGCAGGAGTGTCTTCCAGTGTTCTCTCAGGGAGGGCTGGATATGCGTGAGGTATCATAGGGGGAGTGGTAGTTGCGCTTGCCAAGCGTGGACGTGTGCTATCTGTCCTGCTGCTCCATAGGCCCGGAGATCGGAGACCCCCAGTCCTCCTAGTCTAGTGCTGCCAAGCAAAGTTTTGTGGGGGATTCTGGCTTTCCTGCCTCTCCATATGAACTTCAGCATTTTCTTCTGGAGATCCTGAAGAGCCGGCTTTGGGATGGCCACTGTGAGGGAGGAGCAAGCATAGAGGAATCTCGGAAGCAGGTTAATTTTGGCTGCCGTGATCCATCCCATTAGTGAGATTTCCTGAGTGGACCAGCGCTTCAAATCCCCTTCCAGTTCCCCGAATAATCTGGGAAAGTTTGCCTGGTATGTGTCTCTTGGGTTTGCTGTAATGTGAACTCCAGGTAGGGGATGGCTTGTTTCTTCCATTTGATCGGGCATAGGCTGGTTAGTGCCTCTTGTTCCTCCCGGTGGAGGCCGATGCCCAAGTTGACGGCGATCCCGGTGACCTTCCCGAAGTTAGCTATTTCCATCAGGGCGTGTTTAGCTGAGGACTTGGGATCTGAGAGCGTCAGAAGAACGTTGGGCGTATAATGCAATTTTGTGTTGGGATGGCCCTACTTGGGGGCCTTTGATGAGCTTGTTCCGTCTGATTCTTTGGGCAAAAGGCTCCATTGTTAGCGCAAATAGAAGGGGTGATAGTGGGCAGCCCTGCCTTGTCCCACAGGTCATGTGGAACGGGGTTGATAAGGAGCCATTGATCTGTAGGAGGGTCTTGGGGGATTTATAGTTGGCCACTATCATAGACCGGAAAGTTGGAACAAAGCCAAAGGCCTCTAGGGTGAGCTTCATAAATGACCAGTCTACCCTGTCGAATGCTTTGGTAGCATCTAGGGCCATCAGTGTCAGGCCCTGGGAGTTTCGGTGGGCGATGCCTACCAAGTTCAGGGTTCTCCTGATGTTGTCCCCTGCCGCTCTGTTCAGGATAAAGCCTGTTCGATCGGGATGGATTAAGGCCGGAAGGATGTGCGACAGCCGGTTGGCCAAGATCTTAGAATAAAGGTTAGCGTCTATGTTCAACAGGGCAATTGGCCTGTATGAAGCTGGATCTCTCGGGTCTTTCCCTGGCTTGGGGAGGAGGATAGTAGTAGACTCCTGCATTGAGGGGGTCACGAGCCTGTTTCGTTCAATGAGTTGAAGAGTGTCACCATTGGGGGGATCAGTTGGGATCTAAATACTTTGTAGAATCTTTAGGAGAAGCCGTCTGGGCCTGGGCCCGTGTTTTGAGGGATTTAATGGCTTTGTCGACCTCTTCGCCCGTGATCGGAGCTTCTAGGCTCTCTCTCGTTGCGGCGGGCAGGTGTGGCAGGGCTGCCCCCCGTAGGTATTCCTCCTGTTTGGACCGGTCCCGTGGGGGTGCGTTCGTTACTTGGGTTAGGTGATACCTTGCCAACCGTTGTTTCTCCGGCTCAGAGTACTGCATCCTCCCTTGTGGGTCGCGGAGCCCCGTGATGGTGTTAGTTCGTCTAGTTTTGGCCAGTTTAGCTACAAGTAGCTTGTTAGCCTTGTTGTTCTTGGCCTAATAGAATTGCCTAGTCTTGGCCATTAGTTGCGCAGTATGTTCGGCGTAGTGGGCCTCGAGTTTCTTTCTGGCTGTGCGGACGGCTCGTTGGGTCCTGGGGGACTACCCCTTCTTCTTTTGGGTATGCTCTGCTGTTTGCAGTTCCCCTTCAAGCGCTTGTCGGGTTTGACGGCGGTTCCGGTGGAATGCCACCCCTTGTGCTATCAGGGCTCCCCTGATCACTGCTTTCATTGCGTCCCAATTGTTTGCGGGGGAAGTGCCTGTGACCGGGTTTTCCTCGAGGAAGTTTTTAATAGTGGTTGCGATCCTATCTCTAATCAGCATGTCGTTGAGGATCGGGTCGTAGAGCGACCATCTGCGTGTGGGGTTGGCTCTGGGGTCATGGGTACGGAGTTCCGTTATTATTGGTGCCTGGTCCAATAAGATTATTGGGCCGATGGAGACCTCGTTGGCGTAGGCGGGAGTATGGGCGAGGTTAGAAGGAGGTCAATCCTCGAAGGTTCGGTGGACATGGGAGAAAAAGGAGAAGTCTCTCTCGGTAGGGTGGAGCACCCGCCACGTGTCCACCACTTCTAGAGTTCTGAATAGGTGTAAGAGGCCAAGGACTTGCGTGAAATCCCCCAGAGAGGGGGGGTAAGATTTATCTTTGGTGGGGTCCGGCACTCCATTGAAGTCCCCCCCATTATTGTCTGGCCTTCTGTGAAGCCCGAGAGGGAAGCGCCCAGAGTCATAGAAGCTTGCTTTTCCCGAGTTGGGCGCGTATACTGAGATAAAGGTGTAGAGATCTCCCAGTAAGAGGCATTTAACTGCCACAAAGCGGCCCTCTGGGCACGAAATTGAGTCCAAGATCTGGGGATTTAAGTCTTTCCTAAAGAGGATCGCCGTTCTCCCCCCTTCTTAGATCCTCCTGAGGCGAGGAATTGATGTGGATATAGGCGGTCTCGTAGGCGCCCAAAATCTGCTGGGAGGAGGTGAGTTTCTTGGAGCATTGCCACCCCGGCGTCTTCGTCTTGTAGTTTCTGTAGGATCGACTTGCGTTTAGAGGGGGAATTCAGCCCATTAACATTCAGCGAAAGGCACTGTAGTGTCTGGTGCTCAAGAGCACGTGACTCTGCTGTGTCGTGCTCTGGTGGGAGGGGGTTGGAGGCGAGACAGTTAGCCGCCATCATAGGTGGGGATTAAGTGTGTGTTGTCCTCCTGCTCTTGGGGTTTTAACAGGGGCCCCCAACGGGAGGCCAATTTTTTAACTGGCAGGGTGGTCGGCATTGTGAGTGCGGCCAAACCCCTGGCCAACTGGGCCAATTGATTCATTAGGTTAACTTGGGTTTCCAAGGACATAGAGGTGGAGCGTACCTTGGAATGGGCATGGGCAGTGGGTGAAGGCCGCCGTATTGGAAAGTAATAATCTTCAGATGTGTAGGATGTAGTGAATCGTTGTAGAGGAAGGCTGAGCGCCTATTCTGGCTGTGCGGCATTGGTTCATGTGGTGTGGCCTGAGTAGAATTTACCACCTCCTGTTTCGAGAAGGTCTCGACCACGAGGACCGTCTAGGCTGTGTGGAGGGGGCGGGCTCCAGGTTCCCTCTCGCTTCCGAGACAGCTGAGGTGTCCTCTTTGTGAGTGGATGGGTGCATGACCTTGCTGGCATCTTCCAGGTGGCTAATTCTCCGCAGGGCACCACTATATGAAAATTGCAGGGCTGTTGGAAAAGGCATCTATACCGGACCTGACGTTTTTGAAGGAAGAGAGCTAAGAGTCGGACTGCTTTTCTCCTTTGGAGGGTTAAGAGCGAGAGATCTTGGTAGATCTGGAGAGGTGAGCCCTGGAAGGGGATATCATCTTGTGAGTGGCTGATGGCGGAGATGGCCTCTTTTGTGGAGAAGAAATGGACCCTGGTGATGACATCTGGGGGGAGGTCCGAGTCCACGCCCGATCACGATGCAGTCTGTGGGTGCGGTCTACTAATAATAGGGATTTGTCCATTTGTGGGAGAAGGGCTTGGAAAACGTCCCCCACATATTCCGCAAGTTTTTTGTCTGGGACCGAGGATGGAATGCCTCGGATCCGAAGGTTATTGCGTCAGGCCCTATTTTCCAGGTCTTCTTGCTTGAACTCGAGGATTTCGCACTTTACTTGAAGGGCTCTGTTTTTTGGATGTAGTCCAGCGTGGTTGCCTGGTCCTGGGAGTGGTCTTCAATCTCCCCCAGCCTCTATTCCACCTCAGTTACTCTGTGGTCGGTTTGTTCTAGTTTAGTGGAGAGTTCTGTCATGCAGGACCTGAATTCGGCCTCAATATCTGCCATGAATGCTAGTAAGTCACCTCTGGTGGCTGGAGCATCGCCTTCCTTTTGCTGGTCTTGCGGCGTGGGCCCAGCAGGGTCGGGTGTTTTCCCCTTTGCCAGGAGCTGTAAGCATGATGGCTATGTCCGCGTTTTTGCTCGCTTTTGTTTGGTTGGACATAGTGCCAGTTCGTGGGGTAGAAGCTATGTTAGGGTGGCAGATTTTTGTTCCACTTCGGAGGGGCTGCTTTAGGCTGGGTTGTGTTGGTTCCGGAGTTCAATAGCGTGGGTCTCCCAGGCGTAGGAGACGGAGGCTGACTGGAGAGGTAGGCTGGGGCGCCCCAGGAAGTGGGGAACCGAGGGAAGTGCTGATTCTTAGGAGCTGGCCTTGGTGCACAGACCGCCTGGGCTGAAAGTTGTGATCTCTGCTACCGGACTAGAGGGCTTGGGGGGCAAGAGCAGCTGCCTGGTGGGTCTGGTTGCGTTTGGCGCCGGATGATTGGGAGTTCCTCCCAAAGTAGAGGTGCTGGTTGGAGGGGTTTGGTCTCCTAAGAGGGCGCAGCAAGGCCCTCACTGCCCCCCCAGATGGAGATGTCACAGGGTATGGTGAGGGCAGCGTGGGACCACCAGTTTCGTTGGGGAGGGTGGGGGAGGCAGATCCTCCGCTTCTTTGTTTAGTGGAAGAAGCAATTGTTGGAGGGGCTGGCCCGGGTGCCCCCGGGGCTGGAAGTACAGGGCTTATGTTTTAACCTGCACCTTCCTGCGTGGATCAGCGAGGAGAGGGGAGAGCCACGGTTCCTCGGCTCTTTTAGCCAGAGGATAGGAGCCAGGAGGGGGAGTGGGGCGGGGCACCCCTGGAGGTGGGCCTGCAAGCTATGTGCAGGATGGCGCTGTCCAGTGCGGATCGGAGTGCTGCAGAGTTCGTGCAGAGTTCCGAGAGCCGCCGGAGGGGAGGGGGAGCCGGAGGGAGCCGGAATCTCTGCTTATTGCTCCCATGCCGGGGAGAGGTCTGAAATCCCCTCTGGCGGGAGCTCCGACAAGGCGTGCCCCGTCTCCCACCCCTTGCCCCCAGCGGGCCCTACCTGGATATATGCCTTCCGCGCCTCCTCCAGTGCCGGTGCTGGATCCCTCTCCAGGAGAGGGGCCGGGCCTTGCGACACCTCGTAAGCAGGTGTTGGTTCTGGTGCTAAATCTTCGCTCCGCGGGGGCCACAGGCCCAGAAGGGAGGTGCAACTGGGGAGTCCCCAGCCCCAAGGGGCACCGTGGACCCCGCCAAGCACCGCGATGGAGGCTGGGGGCGCCGTTGGAGATGCGCAGAGAGATGCGTGGCCGCCACCCCCTCGGTGCAGACCAGAGGCTGTCGCCGTGAGTTTCCAGAGGTCCCGGATCCCAGGAGCGGGATCGCTGGAGTTGATCTGCTGTCCGGGGGGGTATTCGGATGTCGAGTCCGCCCTGGGAGCCCTCAGTGCTGCCTCCGAACTCGGGAGGCGGGTGCGCCCACCATCTTGGATTTTCGGGGCCGTCTGGGGCTGCGGGAAACCGGTGGAATTGCCGGGACTACAGTGAGTGTTACGCTCTCATCTTTGGCCCTTCGCTGACCCAGGAGTTCCGATTGCCCTGGGTGTCAGTGGGGCCCCGGCAAGAGTGCGGGAAGCCTCATATTTTTGCAGTTACGGCGGGCTTCTTACGGCTGGCTTCAAGGGAGCAGCCACATCGATGGCGCTCCAAGCCACGCCCCCAAGTCTTTCCAGTTTTAAGACAAAATGATTCCTGTATCTTCACTGGTTACAAATGGATCCTTGTCTGTAGCTCGCAGGCCTTGCTTTCTCAGGAGCACCGCCACAAGTAAAAATGGCCATGGAATGGAACAGAATGTTCCCTTCCTGCTTGGGTTTTGAATGAACTTTAACCAATCAGGCGATCATAAAGACTAGACCGAGCGCTCTGGTTTTCCCAAGTGTGCTGCACAACTCGGTGCCCCTTCCTCGTCTCAATACCATTATTCAGCCAGGGTTGAACGGGGCTCTGTGATATCTTGTGAGGGTCTTTGATCTTTACTGGAGATATGTCACAAAAGTACATTGGTGTACTTAATGGAGGGGTGAGAGAAGGGGTCAAAGGAAAGGTGGGAGGGGGAAAGGGATACTGCATTCTCCCTTCATAGTCACTGCCCTCAATGGGGCCCTCCCTCCCCATGAGATCGTTCCGCCGAGCACCACCCCCAAAGGGACCATCGAGGAACAGCCTCCCCACCATGGCCTCATGGAAAGGGGATTCCCCATTCAAAGCAGTGACAATACCTCATAATTCGTCACAACTGGCATACCATCAAGTAGTACTATTGCAGTAAATGAGCACTTTCATTATTCATCAACAGACAATTCTGCTATGAAACCTCAAAACACATAATACACATAATTTTAGTTTTAATGTGTATTTTTTGTTTGTTTGCGTCTTATGTGAGGAATCGGGAATGAAACTCTGACACAAGTTAGCCATGATTTTGGCTAACGACTTTTCCTTTTAATAAACAGGGGTTGGGAAAATGCCTCTCCTGACCCTGCTCTGAGCATTTCCTTACCTAAACCAAAACTAAGGATCTGTCAGAATGTCCAAAACAAAAGAACTGCCCTGTGTCCAAAGTTCTATTCGGACCCTCCCACTAAAACTAAACTCCAAGGTGAAATGGAAAATGTCTTTAACCATTGGAGGTTTAGAAAAGTGTTCACAAAAGAAGAATACATGGCTCCAAAAGAAAGGATCTTCAAGGATAAAGGTCCTTGCTCCACAGGGTGGCTCCCTGCCCCTGGATGCCTCTTTGTTCTGAGGCTTCACATTCAACAGTTTCTTGAGCCTTCTTGCCTCAACAATATTACTGTACAAACTTATCTGACTTGCAATTATCTCTTTTTTGCATACTTCATGTGCTTTTTCGGCCAGGCTTTTGCTTCTTCTTTCTTAGTCCGCATAAACCCTTTTCTAATCCCAATGTTTCTTCTCAGGACTTCTCTCTCACTTCCTTGTTCAATTACTTGCATTAAGCGTGGCCACTGATAAGCCGTAGGGTCCCAGCTGCCTCCTGGTGGACTCACCGGCTTTCGTTGAAATTCCGGGATTGCCGCACGATCAACAGGATAAGCATTTCCATCTGCTTCCTTCTCAAAACAGCTTCTTTTTGCATCGGCTCTCTTGGCTAGCACTTGACACGTCTGCTTCGTTCTGGGCTCCGGTTGGTTAAGCGCTACTGTCACCTGCGAACACCCAGGAGTCTCTTCCTGGCTCCTGGTGTTCCCCTAGCGTGTCCTTCTCGCACAGCAGCTTCTTCCTTCTTCGCTGGTGAGTCACCTGGTTCCACGACACCGGTAATTGCCTTTTCGATTTCTTCAACCTCAAGGAGAGACGCAGCTCTCTCCTGCCAACAGCAGACCATGGTTCTGTGCTTCACTTGCCTTTTAAACTTCCTGGGCACAGATGTGTGTGAGCAACCACTGGAGCGCTGACTGGGCTTGTGGCCTTCCTTGCTCTGCATTGCACGATTCCTCTTACTCATCCCAGTATGTTGGTCATTCTTGGAAAGGAGGTCCAGTTTTGGGAACCGATTTGGAAAACTAACATTTTCAGTTGTCTTAAATGCTGAATTAGTCTTGGATGAATGATAGGTGGTACTAGAGAATGTGATCTCACTATTCTTAATGGGAGAAGGAGTGGGTGAATAACAGTAGGCCATGAGGGTATTATATATGGTAAGGTTATTTTCAAGAGAAAATGGGGGATGCCATGTCTCACCCGAAGAAGCCATGACATCTCCCTTGAGGTTGACTCCCCCCGGGGTCAGGATCAGGTAGTCCATGGTGTCCCCTGGCCACTTGGGAGAAGGTCACCACCAGGAAATCAATGATGACTCCATCTGATTCATCACACTTACAAATGAGAAAATATACAGAAGAGATCAAATGTGCAGACCTCTGAAGAGGAAAAATTAAATTCTCCAGCATGGGGTCTTACATGCTCATGAATATTCCCCGTTGTCAGGCTGGGAATCCTCTGTAAAGAAAAAAATCAGTTTCAGTTTAGTTTCTGAACTGTCTTTCTCCTAATAACCAATCACTGGCTGCCCTTTACCTAAGCCCCTCCTCTGGCAGCCATCTTCAGATTTTTACCGCACATTCAAGTGTTGGGAGTCCTCGTGCTATAGCTCTCCAGCATTTACTGCGTTTAGCGATTTATTTATTTTCAAAGTGTTTACTCTAATTTTTCGGTCAATCGAGCCTCAAGCTCCACCGATTCTACTTCCGATCAACGGGGACACGTTTTGGAATTTTCTACACCCCTCAATGCCGGGTTTTCGTCGAGTTTCGCTTCTTGGAGGATTCCGGAAGATCTTTGAGGCCTACCCCGCGTGGACATGGCCCAGGACAAAGGAAACACGACGCCCGGATCCAAGCTTTTCAGGAGCTGCCCTGGATGTGGATTACAAAATGTCTTCAAGGAAGATGAGCACTCTCTGTGCCTCTGCTGCCTTCACAATGACAAATCGCACGTGGAGAAGGACTGTGCGTTTTGTAAGAATATGTCCAAATAGACAATGAAGGATCGTCGTTCTCGACTCACCAACTGGCTGGAGGGGAAGAGCCCAGCAGCAGGTGAGAAGAAGTCTGAGCGGTCTTCTAAGACCTTTGAGGGCGCTCCGGTGACGGGGGCCCAACAGAAGGCAAAGCACCGCGAGTCCGCGGGCACCGGGAGCGCCGATGGGTCGGGCTCTTTGGCTGCCAGGCAGGGCGCGATGTCACCGACGCTATCAACCACGAGCCAACGCTCTGGCTCGGGGGTAAAAGGAAGTCGGAGAAGCCGGGTAAGCTTCGGGAGAAGCCCCGGTCGATCCCGACGGTGGGAGCCGAGGGGAGCGAGGCAGCGACCCACCCCCCCCCAGGTGAAGGCCTCAGGCACGCCCAAAGTCGCGAAGGCCCTGATTCACCCGGCTAAGGCCTCGATGGAGGGAGTTGCGGCGGCCCTGGCGAAGCCTGCGGAGGCTATCCCAGTGGAGACGACTCCGGGCTTAGAGTTTCCCTGCCACCACGGAGGGAATCCTCTTTTCAGCCTATCGATAAGACCCTCGTGAAACCCCGGGCGGAGAAAGAGGGGGGGCCCGTTAGCCATTACGGACACAGATACCACCTCTGAAGATGAGCTGGCTAGCGTCGCAAAGATCCTGGACAAGAAGTTCGAGGAGGTCCGGTCCTGCGGAGGGATCCCGATAAGGCAGACGAAGAAAGCAACAGTGGTGCCGACGAGGAGCCGCAGGCCGTGGAGGATCCTACTCCCCTACCATCGCTCCCATTGCAACCTGTCCCTGTGCCTCAAGACAACTCAGGAGCGATCTTGATGGCTATTCAGGCCTTGTGTACGGAGATACGGTTGCCCTTACCCCCAGCAGATGATCCAGCGGAGCCTTCTCCCCTCCTCCTTTCCAGCCTTCACAGCCTTCTCAGCCTTCACCTCCTTCCCCTCCACCGAGGGATGAGACGGAGACGGAGACGGCGACGACGACGACGGGGACGGACGACGACTGTGGTGACGACAGAATGGACCTCCCATCACCATCCGCTCGCCCCCCCACGCCGAAATTGGCTCCTTCCACTACATGATCGCCAGGGCATCTGAGCTCTTCCAGCTCTGCCCCGAAGAACAGAAGGAGGGATTCCTATACCAACGGTGGGAGGCCAAGAAGAAGACTGTCCTCTCAGTCCCGTTACTGGACGACATCTGGGATGAGGGGCTGGCGCTCCTGAAGAACCCGTCCACGGCTGCTGCTAAGAGACCGGTACAAGAAGAAGTACCGGGTCCTGGACTCCGCCCCTATGTACCTCAGGGCACAGCAGTCCCTGGATTCAGTGGTCTCTGCAGCGGCCAAGAAGAAAGCAGCGGGGGGGCCATGGCTTCAACTTCAACGTCCCCGCCGGACGACGAGGGGCAGAAGCTCGACGCCATGGGACGACGGGTCATCTTGTCGGCGGCAACGACTATTAAAGCGGCCAACGCCCTTGCGATCGTGGCACGCTACGACAGGGAGCTGTGGATCAAGATCGCTCCCCTGCTGGACTTCCGGACGAGAAGAGGGCTGAGGCCCTGGAAATCCTACAGGAAGGCTAGGTGGCTTCAGACCATGCCATTGCGGTGGCCACAGACATCGCCGACACCGGCTTTTGTCAGATGGGCAACAGCGTTTGCCTCCGCTGGCGCGGTTGGCTCAGGGCCACCGACTTCCGCCAGGACGTGCAGACCAGGGTTCTGGACATGCCCTTCGATGGAAACAACCTGTTCGGCAAGACAGTAGACGAGTCACTGCAGGCCATCAAGGCGGACACCGAGACGGCTCGGGCCTTGGGTGTTCATCAATGTCGGCCGTCCTTTCGGAACTCCGGAGGCAAGCAAGGTGCCTCCAAAGGATCCGGCGGTGGTTTCTCGTCATACCGCCAAGTGGCCCACTCCTCGTCGCAGGAAGCCTACAGAGGACGCGGCAAGACAGGAGGATCGTGTCGTCGTCGCCAAGGCGGCAAGGCCACGCCGAAACAGGACTGAACCAGTCTTGGCGTCGGGACCCCACCCGAGCACCCAAGTGGGAGGCCGGCTGGTGAAATTCGTCAGCGTGTAGGAGTCCATCTCCACCGACCGTTGGGTGCTGGATGGCCTGGCCCACGGGCACACTCTGCAATTTCAGAGAAGGTGCCCTCGTATACCACCCGTGGCCAGGAAGGAAAACCACGTCCCACAACTACTTCGGGAGGTACGAGCGATGCTAAGAAAGGGAGCCATAGAACTCGTCCCAAAAAGGCTCCGAGGCCCCGGAGTGTACTCACAGTACTTCCTCATCCTGAAGAAGAACGGCGGTTGGTGACCCATCCTGGACCTTCGTCGTCTAAACAAGTACATCAAGTCTCAGATATTTCGGATGTTATCCCTCCAGCACATGCTGGGACAGCTGGAGGAAGGCGATTTCCTATCGTCGCTGGACTTGGAGGATGCCTACTTCCACCTCCCCATTCTAAAGGGACATCGCAAATTCCTACGATTCGTGGTCCAAGGGCTGCACTATCAGTTCACGGCCCTTCCCTTCAGATTGAAGTCGGCGCCCAGGGTGTTCATCAAGTGCCTGGCACCAGTGTCAGCGCGGCTGGGCCTTCAGGGGATCCATGTCTACCCCTACGTGGACGATTGGCTCATCCAAGCAAAGTCCAGGGAACTCGCCGTCGATCACACAGCGAAGACCGTCCAACTGTTCACGGATCTGGGATTCTCGATCAACTTTGCGAAATACCACTTGGTATTGTCGCAAGTCGCTCTGTTCCTTGGAGTCAGACTCGACACAGTGGCGCGATTGGCTTCACCGTGGGATGAAAGGACGAAGGCCATCCTGGGCAAGGTACAACGACTGTTGACCATGGACGCGGCCAGGGTGAGGTCCATGAAGTCCCTACTCGGCATGATGTCCTTGTGCATCTACCTTGTGCGCCTATGCAGGCTGCGGATGCAACCACTGCAAGAATTCCTCGACACCCATTGGATGCAAGCAGCGGGCAGCTTCGAAGACAGGATCTCACTCAACGAGACTTTCTGCCAAGCGATCCGGTGGTGGGGCACCCGCGCGCATCTTGCGGCGGGCATGGACTTCCAGACTCCGGCACATCAGGAGACGGTGACGACGGACGCCTCCCTGGAGGGATGGGGAGCGCACACCAGAGAACTCCACGCAAGAGGCCTTTAGCTCCCAGAGGAGAGGTCACTACACATCAATGTCCTGGAGCCGTGTTCTGGGCCCTCAGGTCGTTCCTTCCATCCCTCAAGGGCAAGTTGGTGAGGGTCTTCACTGACAACACCACCACAATGTTCTACATCCGCAAGCAGGGGGGCACCAGATCCCCAGCCCTATCTAAGGGAGCGCAGGATCTGTGGCACTGGGCCATCGCTCCAGGGATGTTTCTGGTACCTTTCCATCTGGCAGGAATCAAGAACACCATTGCTGACTCACCCAGCTCCTGAGTGGGAGCTGCGGCAGGATCAAGTGGATCTCCTATTCAGACAATGGGGCAATCCCCAGATCAACCTATTCGGCACTTGGCATTCGTAGCTGTCGCGGAGGTTCGCCAGCAGGTTTCCCCACCCGAGGATCATGGGCGATGCCTTCTCATTCCCCTGGGACGGCCTGTTCCTGTATGCGTTCCCGCCGTTGCTACTGCGACTCATCAATCAACTCAAACGGTCCCGGTGCAGGATGATCCTTGTCGCACCAGTGTGGCCGAGGCAGATTTGGATCCTGGAATTTCTGGACATGTCAGTGTCCCTCCCCCCAGTCAAACTGCCGACGGACGCGGATCTTCTTGCCAGAGAAGGAGGCGCCGTCCCCCACCACGACCCGCTGAACCTGCAGGCCTGGCTCCTGCAGCACTAGAGTTCGGAGGGTACGATATCCTGGCAGACTACAAGGAGGCCAGGGCGTCCTCGACTCCCAAGTGCTATGGACTCCAATGGAAGAGGTTCTCTGTCTGGTGCATTTATTAGATGATGGGTCTATATGAGCCACATAGTTCGGGGTCCCTCCTTCCCTTATGGAACACTATTCACAGCAAGCATTGACTGTGGGAGCCAGCCTCTGGATACTGCCTTGTTGAATACATCCTCCTGTCTGGGCGCCTTCTCCCATGCTTTTATAGAGGTCTATGTGGATCCCATCGGGGCCGGATGCTTTCCCTACGGACAGTGCCGCTATTGCACTCATGATCTCTGCTGCCGTGATATGGGCGTCTAGTGCGGCCATGTGGTCCGGTTGGATCGTTGGAATCTTTATGGAGTCCAGAAACGACTCAATATCCCGAGTTGTGCATGTGTCTGAGGCGGTGTACAGGTCTCACTAGAATTCGGCGAATCGGGCGTTGATTCAGTCATCCCCTACACTTGGTTGCCTGCAGTGTCCTTGATAGAGGCAATTGTTTGCACGGCTTGTCTTTGCCTTAGGGCTAGAGCCATCAGCCTCAGCGGTTTGTCGCTCTCTATGTAGTATGTTTGTGACCAGCTGGTATGACTTCTGGGCCCTTTCTTTGGCTAATTGTCTATCTTTGCCCTCAATTTGTTCAGTTCAGGCCCCAGTTGCTTGTTTCTGGTTTCTTTATGGCACCTTTCTACTTTTGAGTTTTGCTCTCAGTTGGGCTTCAGTCTCCCCCCACGTTTTTTGTTTGTGTGCCCAGCGCGAGGTACACTGACCCCACAAGTAGGCTATGAACGCGTCCCAGCATGCATATGCTTTGTAGTTCTGCACCAGATTAAGTTTCCAGAACCCGTCAATGTCATCAGAAAGCTGCTCCGTGAGGTCTGGGTATTGGAGGGTACGTAGGTTTAAGCGCCATGTGGGGGCTCTACGTATTGTGTCCGGGAGGGTGGTGTGCAGTAGGACCGGGGCATGGTCCAAGAGGGTGATCGGGGGAATCGTGCATTCTGTGAATCGGTGGAGTGTGTTGGCTGGGGCTAACCAGTAGTCCAGCCGGGAGTAGCTATCGTGCGGGTGCATGTAAAACATGTAGTCTTAGCTCTGCCCATGGGTGCTTCTTCAAATGTCTGTGAGGTGGAGATCTGTCATCAGTGTTTGAAAGGCTGCCAGTTTCTTCAGGATAGTGGGGTTCCCAGCGGCTGTGCGCTGTCTATCCAGGTATAGGTCGATGGTTATATTGAGGTCTCCCCCTATTATTGTGATGTTCCCCATGTATTGGGCACAAACAGCAAATGTACGTGTGAAGAAGGATGGGTTGTCTGTGGTGGGGGGGGTTACACGTTGAGCAGTATAATAAGTTGTTGATGGAGTTGGCCAAGGGCCAGTATATATCTGCCCTCCTTGTCTGCACAGACATGTTTAATCTGCAAAGGGATCCTTTGGTTGATGAGGATAGATGCACCCTGGTTCCCATGGTGTGGTGAGTGTATCGCTGTCCCCACCCACCCCCTTTGTAGTTTCCCTGACTCTACTATCCCCAGGTGGGTTTCCTGGAGGAACGCTATATCTGTCTGCATATCCCGCTGTCACAATCCCATTACGGACCCAGTGCGGTCGGACTCAAGGAAGAAGGATATTCCCCTGTGATAGAGTAGGGAGGTGGTGGACCGGTATGGTGGATGGCTGGCGTAAGTGGGTAGAATGGAGCAAGGCCACAATCTACAGCAGTGCGCCTACCAAGAGAGAGGGAACGTCCGGCACGTGCAAAGGAGCGCAGAGCATGTGCGAGGAACCAACGCACCTGGCAGTCTAATGCTGACAGGGCGTGGCCCAAGGCTATAAAACCACGCCCTGGACCGCACCCTGAGCTTAGCGTTTCTTCTGCTCTTTGCAAGAACAGTGTCTCGCTAACCGCTCCTGCTCTCAGTGCATCTACAAACGACTTTACATGGATGGGAAGCAGTCGAAACGCACCTGAAGAAACTCACCCGAAACGAGGATCCACGATCCAGGCTTTGTCTCTTGTGTTCATTTTAGTTTTTTTCCCCGAACAGCACCCAGAGTGAACCGGTGGGGTAGCACATCTTGGACATTGCTTCTTCATCGCCTGCTCATCTTGGACATTGGTTCATCGCCTGGTCATCTTGGACATTGGTTCTTCATTGCCCGCTCATCGTTTCTCTGACTGTTGTCATTCCCGCAGCATCCGAGGACCTGAAAAGCAAAGCAACAGTGTGAAGGATCCCATTCCGTTCTTCGACCACCGCCCGTCCCACTGCCTAGTGTGCTCACCTGCGCATTGAATCCAGCTCTGTTCCGTCAGCATCTCATCACGGTGTCAGCCTTCAGTCGCTCTGCTCCTGTGAAGAAAAAAGACAAAGACATTGTGAAAGTATGCTCAGAACAAGTTTGCAAACTAGTAAGTTGGACACTCGTGTTTAATCAAGACTTACCTGTTCACCACGTTTAAATCAAAACTTACCTGTTCACTGTTGTATCCTGTGTGTCGCAGCTGGCCTGTATTATGCACCTTTAGTGAAGTAACTGGAGGACGATACGGACCTGAGGATCAGGACCGTAGTCGCAAACATTACGGTGAGCAGCGTTTGCTTCGCTCCAGCCAGCCATCCCAGGGTCTGAAGGGGAGGGGCAGAAGGGAAGGTACTGCGCTTATATTTCCCTGTACTTTCCTTTAAGTCACCCTGACCCCCAGAACGATACAGCCCAAAAGTCCCGAAACCACCCAGGTCCCTCCCAACCTTATGGTCCCCTAGGAGTTAATCCCCAGTCGACGAGTGAGGGAACGAGTGGCTGGGGCGAGTGTCGGGGTGAAGGCAGCCAGCGAGGGGGCTACGCATCGGTACAGACTGGACCAGGCACTCCTGCAGGGCACCACAGGTAAGCGTGACAAAACGCTAAGTCCAAGCCACAAGCCCTGCCCGAGTACCATGGATCCAGAGGTAGACCAGTTGTCCACTCTTTTGGGGTAATTGCGGGCTGATGTGCATGCGGCCCGCTCAGAGACAAATGCAATCAGGAGGGAGGTGGTAGTCAATAGAGAGAAGACCGAGGATTTGGCCAAGCGGCTATTGGTCGCTCAGGCCGGCCAGGTTCCTCTACCAGGTCCTTCAGACAGAGTAGTAGAGGGGGTGCCCCAAATTCAGGTCACAACACTGCCCTCTGTTCCCTTACCCCTTCCCGAACGGTTCCTAGGTGACCCCCAGAGGTACGCCATATTTATGAATCAGTGTAGGTTGCACTTCCTGTGCCGAGCAGGGGCCTTTCCCTCGGACCAACCCAAGGTCGCCTTTGTCTTGTCTTTGTTGGGGAGAATTCTCCTCTAAGGTTAATTTCCCTTACCTATAGAGTCCCCCAGCAGCTTTGCTGGATTTGAAGGGTTTCTTTTTTTTCTCCTGCTAAGAGTGAGACCCTTTTTCCCACTCTTAGACAGATTGCTAGTGTATGCTTTAGGCTGGCTTGTGTGCTTATGGTCTATGGGGTTTTTCTCACCTTCATAGGTGTATCATCTTGTTTCATGTGTGTTACACATCACCCTCAGTGCAGTAACACAGGGGTGTCACAGTGACCCCCAAACATAGACTCCATACCCTGGGACTAACTACTGTCTCCCAGGGCATGTAAAGTCCCCATTGACTTTACTAGTCAATACTTATGAACAACACCAGTACAACCCATCTTTACATGGAAGTACTGGAAAGGGTTAATAGTTTTTGCCTAGTGTTAATTGTCGAGAGGGTACCATCCAGTCCCTCTCTCCCGTTTCTGGTTGGTGGCAGTGGTTACTACTGTTAGGGAGAATTCTCTGTTTAGGCTGAATTTCCCTACCTAGTGAGTCCCCCAGCAGCTTTGCTGGATTTCTGGGGTTTCTTCTTTTTCTCCTGCCAAGAGTGGGACTCTTTTACCCTCACTCTTGGACATGTTGAAGTGTGTTTTCTTGGTTAAACCTTGTGTTGAATGGGCTATGGGGTCTTTTACTCCATAGGGCCTCATGTATTTTTGTGATGTGGGTTACACAGCACCCTCTGTGCCGTGACCCAGGGGTGTCCTAGGGACTCCCCAACATAGACTCCATACCCTGGGACTGACTACTGTCTCCCAGGGCATGTAAAGTCACCAAAGACTTTGCTAGTCTTGAATCCTGAACAGAACCAGTACAAACCATCATATTGTGGACGTACTGGCTGGGGCAATTCGATTGCCCCAGGGTCTGTTAGTCGAGGGGGCACGTCTCCGTCCCCCCTGATCGAGTTTTGGCTGGTGGCAGTGGAAACTACGTTTTATATTCAACCGCGAATATTTTCCTATGGGATTTCCCATTGTTTTAGGCTAACACATTTAATTATTTATTTACGGTAGCCTTAAACATACCGCCGGTTTATATATTTATTATTATGACTCCGGTTGGGACTTTTTGCCAAAACTTGATTCTAAAATGGCGTTGGCGTTCGCCTCTGTAACTCTGACCCAAAGTGGAGCCCTTTGTTCCACTTTTGGCGGGCTTCTCCACAGAAGCCCTCCAAAGTGGTGCCACTCTGTCTGGGGTACTTAGGAGGGGTGGAGGGGGATTTAGGCACCCTGGACTGAGTTACCTTGGTAACTCAAGTCGCACTCCGTCCTGATTGGCCCAAGTGGTGAGCCGGCCGGCTCACCACTTAGCATGTTTGAGTGACAGCTAGGCTGGGTGAATGGGGGTTTGCTGCATAAAAGCAGGGCTTTGGGGACTGGAACTTTAGAAGTCGCCACAGGACCAAGAATCCGACGAGGGAAGAGCTGAGCCGACCTGCTTCGACGACACCACCCGGTGGAGCCCTGCTGAACCGCCTCACCACTTTTCCCGACGACCGAGGAGAACTCTTAACGGAGTGGCTCCTTCCCTTGACTGGTGGGGACAACCAGTTTTCGCCTTCTTTTCGCTTCTCGAGGTATCTCGTGGCCGCCTTGCCAGTGCCAAGCACCCCGGCAACCGGAACCCCACCACTTTTTACCCCAACCACGAAAGTCGGTACAACCCTTTGACCGGAGGACTCCGCGGCTGGTTTCTTCCCGGGCAGTGCAACGACCTTCTTCTTCTGCTCTTCTGCGAGAACTTCTTCTCCCCTGACCGACGTCGAGCCTTGCTGCCACTGCCTGGAACAACTGCCACCGCTGGAGGATCCTTTCCGCTTAAGGTACCGTGTTCCGCCTGGCTTCCCTTGCCACCGACTGTACGGGGTAGATTTAGCCCCCGGCTTTCGAACCTGGGAGTGCCTGGAATACCCTGGCTAAACTTCTAACCCACTCTAAACTCTTTCTAACTCCTTGCAAGACTTTGAATCCCTAATAACAGTGTGATCTTGGGCACATTTTCGCTCCGGCTACTCTAAGAGTGGGCCCTGCCTAGTGACTTTTGCTCACCTGTGACTTTGTGCTTCTTTGAGCCTATTGCAAGTGTTCTGGACCTTAGAGTGGTGTGTTTAACCCATTCCTGTTTCTTTTTATCCCTTCCTTAAACCTACTAGAGTGTCATCTAACGTTAAGCGCTCACCTCTGTTTTAATTATGTGGAGTTAACTTAGAGTTGTCTAGATAGGAGTAAGGGTTGAAACTGCTTTCATTACAACTGTGTTTTAAGTGTTTTTACTATACTTTGCTAGAGTGTTTTCAACTTATGTGTTCTTAAAAAAATAAATAACTATATACTTTTGAAACCAAGCCCTGGTCAGTGTTTGCTTGTGCTATTGTGTCTGAGTACATATTGTGTATACTTTGCATACTGCCTAACTCTTCTTGAGGGGGGTCTGACTGCTCAGCCACAGCTACCAGGTAAATCTGGGTGGTGCGGACTGCTACCAAGTGGGTTTACTGCTATACCTGTAGTCTTAAATCTTTTGCAGTGTTCCCCAAGGGAACTGCACAGGTTTCTGCCTAACAACTACCGTAAATATTCGACCGCAAATATTTCCCTATGGGATTTTCTCATTGTTCGAGGCTACCACTTTTTCTGACAGCCTCTGACATACCGGTTTATTTTTATATTAACTTGAATCCAGTGTTTTTTTGCCAGAACTTTAATAATATTTCTTTCTCGTGTCTTTCTCTGAAATCCTAAACGCGGTCGGGGATCCTTTGTTCATCCTTTTGGCGGGCTTCTGCACAGAAGCCCTCCTCTCGGCACCATTGAGTCTGGGGTAGACGGGATGTGTGGGAGGGGGAATGGGCACCCTGGACAGGGTTGCCTACGCAACCCAAGTCACACTCTGCCCTGATAGGCTGGGGGGGGGGGTTCTCCCGCCAGGAGAGCCACCCCACTGTGTGAGTGACAGCTAGGCTGTATGAATGGGGGTCTTGCTGCATAAAAGCAGGGTCCTGAGGACTGGAGGACAAGACGTCGCCACTGGAACTAAGAAACCGAAGAGGAGAGAAGCTGAAGACATCTGCAACGACTGAACCCCTGGTGAAGCCCTGCTGCAGATCGTCGCCACTTTTCTCCAACAACTTGAGAAGATCTTCCTCTGCAAGAGTCTTCTTCCCTTGAGCTGGTGGTGCCAACCAGTTCACCAATCGCCTTCCAGGACCTGCCTGGTCGAATCGCAGTGCCCTGCACTCTGACACCGGATAGCCAGGCACCCGTCCACCACGACTGCAATTTAAAGGAGCGTATCTTTTTTATTCGTTTTGGCAGCACCGCGGCTGGCTTCATCCCTGGGCAGTGCAGTAACTCGAACCTTCCTCCATGATGAGAGTCTCTTTTCCTCTGCTGGATCTCCCGAACTGCAGGAACTGCCAGGAACTGCCGCCACTGCAGGAGCCTCTTCCACTTTAAAGGTACATTGTTCCACCAGGCCTCCCGTTTCGTTGGGTAACACTAAAGGTGTTTTAAATCCTTTACTTACCTACTGGGTTGGCCACCCCTATCGTCTAACATTGTCTCTTACCTTCTGCAACCGCCTTTTCAAATTGCTAAACAAAGACTTGACTGCAGCTACTAGAACAGTTTGATCCTGGGCACATTGCCTTGTACTATTGACTCTGGCACAGGCCTATTGACTCTGGCTAATTCTCTTACAACTGCCTTCTCTAGATTGCTTCTCACCTAGAAATGTGTTGGTGCACCTAACTCTTATAACCATCTTTTTCTTCCCCTTCTTTTAATATTGCGAAGTGCCATTTTGCTCAGTTTTTACTTAAGTATTGCTTATGCTGAAGTACTGCCTTGCCTAACTTGTTCGCAATCTGCTTGGGAAGTGTTGCTGATGTGTTATAGAGTCTAAACCTAAATAACTTGTCCTTTCCCTCCCTTTTGAGTGCCATTTCTGCTTTGTTTACACTGTGCCATTTTGCTCAGTTTTCACTCTTGCTCAAACTTGCCTACAATTTAAATAGGGAGTTGTGTATACTTTTCTTGACTGTTTTAACTAGCTCTGATAATAGTGATTTGTGTGTTGAACTTAAGAGTGTGTAAAATAAATATATATATTATTTTTGATACAAAGCTTTGGTCAGTGTTTCCTTATTCCATAGTATTATAGTCCTGTTATGTAAACCCTGAATACTGCTCATCTCCCTCTTGAGAGAAGTCTGACTGCTCAGCCACAGCTAAATCTGTGTCGGACAAACTGATACCAAAGGGGATTTATTGCATATACCTGTAGTCCTGATCTTCTGTAGTGCTCCATAAGGTAACTGCATAGGATTCTGCCTAACACTGGTGTACAGCGGTGAGGATAAAAGTATTGGATTTACATTTTAGAGTGCTGCTAGTACCTTGGTGCAATTAACCACAAGTCTTAACTATCACTAAAAAGTTAATTTTAAAAATTCAAAGATGGAAAGCTATAGCCAGGAGACCCTCCTTACAAATACTGCTGATTATTTAAGGAATCTGTGTAGACAGAAAGGTCTTCTTGTCAAAGGCAAGACATTAGAAATGATTGAAAGAGTGTTAGAAAAACAAAGACTGGAGAATGGGGCTGTAGTGCCTACTCCTCCAGCAACTGTAGCAAATATTGAGGATGATAATATTGAAGATGTTATTGTTGAAGCAGATGAGGAAGCGGAGGCTGAAAATGTAACCCCATCTCGCCCTCTGCCTGCTCAAAGGCCTCAAGCCTTGTCTACTGGACCTATGTCAGGTCCCACATTAAGTCCTGAATTTATCTCACTAGAAAAAATGAGGCTTGAACTTGAATTCAAAAGAATTAGTGCCAAATCTGAACAGAAACACCAGGAACTAAGGCCCAGAGAAATGGAGCTCAATCCTGAGCTTGAGATGAAGAAATTGTCTTTGGAAAATGCTTCTCTCCCCGAATCCACTAGATCTTCCAGTCCAAAAAGACCCCAGATGCCTAAAGAGATTGTGGGTATGTATGAACCTAAGATAGATGTGTTAGATTGTTTAGCTACGTTTGAATACAATCATGGGCTCCAGGAAATCACAGGGAATCGGTTGCTTCCCTGGCTATTCTCTAGGCTCCCCCCCTGTTGCATCTGCTGTGGTATTGGAGTTGGGGGCGGTGGATAGGATGGATTATGAATGTTTGAAGCTAGTTTTAATTGCTAGATTTGGGAAGACCCCTTCCCAGTACCTTAAGAGGTTTAGGACCCTCAAAAAGCCTGATGGTACCCCTTGGGCTACCTGGGTGAGTGAGAGTTTGAAAAACATAGAGGGATGGAGTAAGGGTTACAGAGTGAACACTTATGAAGGAATGAAAAATCTTGTCATGTTGGAGTCTATCTATGATGCCTGCTCTCCTGAGCTCAGACAGCACTGGGCTGATTCTAAGGAAATAGATTCCAAGAAACTAGCTAAGGCTGCTGACTTGTGGGTTGCCAACAGGGCTACTCACAAGGATTCTGGGGTCACTCAGAAAAAGGATGAGGGAAAGCAGCCTAAGAACGACAACAACGAGAATTCCAATAATTCCAATTCCAAAGAGGGCCACAAACAAAACTCTAAGGGTAAGCCACAAGGGAAACCGAATCTGGCTAGTGTACCTTCTGGTCCCAGCCAGAAGGGGGTTAGAACAAACAACCATTCATAAAGACATTTGGAAAATGTTATGTTTGTGGTTCAACTGACCATGTGAAAGGGGATCCCCAATATAAGGGTAAACCGTCAGGGATCCACACGGTCTCCTTAGCCTTCACTCCAGATGAGGAAGTACCAATGATCAGTGGAAACTTTCAACTACTAGCTGAAGACCCCATCCGAGTCTCAGCTAGTGTATCTTTAGTATCTTTGGGGTTGTGGAAACAACAGAATTTAGATGTGTATAATTCAATCCCAAATAATACTAAAGAATATTATAAAGACAGTGTCCTAGTAGATGGTCAGGAGACCCCTGCCATTAGAGACAGTGGGTCCAGCAGAACTGTGGTGGATGAATCTTTTTTCAAGGTGGAGGATGTTGTTAAGGCACCCAAACGAGAGTTAGAGTTACTAACTGCAATTTGTAAGCAACCAGAAGCAAAGGGGAAAACCATGACTTCCAAAAAGAAACCTGCTGGAAGCACTGGAGTGCTTCCAACCAGGAGATCTCCTAGGTTGTCCAAAATCACACCTGTGATTCCTCCTCCAGCTGAGGCTGAGAGTGAGGTACAACCCTGTGTGGTTGAACTACAACCTGAGGATTTAGATCTAGTAGAAGGCCAGGATCTTATTGGTGATCTGGACCCTTTGGACCATCCTGAGCTGCAGGCTTTACTGGCAGAAGGTGGCCCCAACAGGGCAGACTTCAGTAGGGGACAAAGAGAATGTCCAACTCTGGAAGGTCTTTGCCACCAGGCAGCTTCTCAGCTTGAAGGGCAAGAGCCTGGGAAGTATAGGTTACACTGGGAAGATGTCCTCTTCTATAGTGAACCCACGGAGTCACCCCTGGAGACTGCAAAAGACTTGTAGCACCCCAAGAGAACAGACTCCAATTCTTGCAACAAGCCCATGAGATACCTTTGGCTGGTCACTTGAGTTTCAAGAAGACCAAGGAAAGTCTCTCTCTACTTTTATTGGCCTAAAATGGGGCCTGAGGTAGATAAGTATTGCAAGAGTTGCCACACCTGCCAAACTACTGGTAAGAGTGGCTCTAAGAACGTGGTACCTTTAGTGCCTCTCCCTGTGGTGGGAGTACCATTTGAGAGGATTGAAATTGACATTGTTGGTCCTCTTGACCCTCCAACCTCTTCAGGCAACAGGTCTATCCTTGTTGTAGTAGACCATGCTACTAGGTACCCTGAAGCAATTCCTATGAGAACTGTTACAGCTCAGGCTGTGGCTAAGGTCCTCTTGGTATTTTGACCAGGGTTGGGTTTCCTAAGGAAGTAATATCCAACAGGGGGGCACATTTTATGTCCCACTACATGAAGGCCATGTGGAAACACTGTGGAGTTACCTACAAGTTCTCTACCACCTACCACCCTCAAACAAATGGGTTGGTAGAAAGGTTTAACAGAACCATGAAGAGCATGATGGGAGCTTTGGAGGACCCCCCTAAAAGAAAGTGGGATCTTCTACTGCCATGCCTTCTCTTTGCTTATAGAGATGTCCCTCAGGAGGGAGTAGGTTAGTCCCTTCGAACTTCTCTATGGCCATCCAGTCAGAGGTCCATTGGCCCTGATTAAGGAGGGGTTGGACAGTGCTCCTTCCTCCAATCCAGTCAGAGTGATTGACTATGTTATAGGACTCCGGAGAAGAATGTCACACATGATGACTGAGGCAAGTGATAACTTAAAATAAGGTCAGGCTCTGGTTAAGCATTGGCATGACCAGAAGACCAACATGGTTGAGTTTGCTCAAGACCAGCTAGTTCTTGTTATGGTGCCAACAAGGCAGAGGCCCTTGCAGGACATGTGGATAGGACCCTTCAAAGTTGTGAGTAAACTTGGAGAGGTGAACTATCTGCTGGATTTAGGCAATCCTAAGGAGGCTCCTAGAGTCTTTCACACCAACCGTTTGAAGGCTTATGTCTCTAGACCTGAAATGGGAGCTTTGCTTCTAGCTTCATCTCAGGAGGAGGAGGAGCATGGACCTCTGCCTGACCTCCTCAGAGGCTTACCTTTAGATGAGCAAGTTGAAGGAGTTAATCTCTCTTCCAGCCTAACATCTGTCCAGCAGGATGAGTGAAAATTACTGTTAAATCAGTTTGCCTCCCTGTTCTCACTTTCACCAGGCTTGGCCCCTTGGGGCCAGCATGATATCCTCACTGGTGACTGTTTGCTTGTGAAAAGCAGAGGGTACGGAATGTCAGACAATGTAAGAACCCATATAAGGAATGAGGTCAATAAGATGCTTGATCTCGGGGTTATAGAGCCCTCTACTAGTCCATGGTCTAGCCCAGTTGTGCTTGTACCAAAGGCAGGATCCAAGGAGTTGAGATTCTGCGTGGAACATAGATCTCTAAATGCAGTCACCAAGACTGATACCCATCCTTTGCCTAGGACAGATGAGCTGGTGGACAAACTTGGTGCAGCCAAGTACCTCAGCACATTTGACCTAACATCAGGCTATTGGCAAATAGCCCTGACAGACCATGCCAAGGAGAAAACTGCATTCTCCACCCCAGCAGGCCTCTACCAATTTAAGGTAAAGCCTTTTTGAAGAATGCATCTGCTACATTTCAGAGGATGGTCAATCAAGTTCTGAAGGGGGTGGAGGACTTCTGCATGGCATACTTGGATGACATTGCAGTGTTCAGTCCTACATGGACAGAACATATTGATGACCTAGGATGTGTTTTTCAGGCTCTTGAACAGGCCCATCTGACCATAAAGGCAAGTAAATGTCAAATTGGTCAGAGCACAGTGGTCTACCTTGGACATGAGGTAGGAGGAGGTGAAATAAGACCATTGGCTAGCAAAGTACAAGCTGTACGAAACTGGGCCACCCCTACTACTCCACCCCAAGTGAGAGCCTTCCTAGGTCTCAATGGGTATTGCAGGAACTTCATAGAGGACCATAGCTTCTCCCTTGAATGTCATCTCCTCTCCCAAATTTCCTAAAAAGGTCAGGTGGAATGAGGAGTGCAATCAAGCCTTTGAAGGCTTGAAGAAAGCCCTTTGTCAAGCTCCAGTCCTAAGAGCTCCTGACTACCACCAACCCTTCATTATTGTACAAACTGATGCTTCTAATGTATGTATAGGTGCAGTCCTTAGTCAACTGGATGAGAAAGGTAGGGAACATCCCATTTGTTTCATCAGCAGGAAGTTAAATGATCCTGAGGCAAGTTGTGCAACAATAGAACGTGAATGTTTTGCTATTGTGTGGTCACTGAAGGGGTTTAGACCATACTTGTATGGATCTATCTTCATTATTCAGACTGACCACCAACCCTTGAGATGGCTGATGCAAATGAATGGGGAAAACCCTAAACTACTCAGATGGTCAATCTGCCTGCAAGGGTTTGATTTTACCATTGAGCACAGAGCAGGAAGTCCCCACCAAAATGCTGATGGTCTCTCTAGGATGTTTATAACCGACTAGAGGTATGAGATCCATCCAGCAGTGGATTAAATCCTCCTTTCCCTTAGTCTGGAGGGGGGCGAGTGCTAGGGAGAATTCTCATTCTATGGCTAAATTTCCCTCATGTAGTGAGTCCCCCAGCAGCTTTGCTGGATTTCTGGAGTTCTTTTTTCCACTTGATAAGAGTGAGAGCCTTTTTCCCACTCTTACATGTGTTTTGCCATGTGTATTTTTACTGTTTGTGTAATCTTGGGCTCTGGAGCACACCACTCCATCAGACCCACTATTTGTGTGTGTTACACAGCACCTTCAGTGCAGTAACACAGGGTTGTCTTTTAGACTTCCCACTGACTCCATTTTTCTGGGGCTGACTACTTTATATAGTCACTTTAAAACTACAGACCCAGTACACCCCATCTTACATGGAGTATTGGAAAGGGTTAGTTCCAACTCTTTTTGTCTGCCTCTCTGAGCTTTGTTTTGCTCTTTTGACATTTGGACTTGGCTGGTGGCAGTGGTATCTACCCTTACTTTTCTACCGCGATTATACTACATAAACATGGTATTGTTCCAGGCTATTGTGGTAGCCTCGAACTTAAACCCGCTTGCCGAAATACTTTTTATTTCAGCTCCAGTCGGGTTTAGTCGCCATTTTTTTTTGTTAAAGTCCTTCTGTTTTACTTTGTGCGGCAAACCAGGTTTGCCTTCTTTGTTCAGTCTTTTGGCAGGCTTCTACAGCGAAGCCCTCCTCTTGGCGCCTGGGTGTCTAGGTAGGCTGAATTTAAGGGAAGGGTGTAGTCACCCCCTGCACAGGGTCTCCATGGAGACCCAGGTCTCCCTTTGTGTTGATTGGCTGAGGTGGTTGTCCGGGCTGGACAACCCCCCTGCTGTGTGATTGACAGCCAGGCTGTGTGAATGGGGGATTTTCACATAAAAGGCAGGACTCTTGGGCTGGTAGTGAGAGTCGCCACTGGAACTGCAAGGAACCAAAGAGAAGTGGAGAAGAAGACGGCTGCTGCAACCCTGATTCCCGGTGAAGCCCTGCTGCAGTCCTGAGCTATCTACCCTTCAATGACCAGAGACGATCCACTCCAGAGTCGTCTTCCATTGAGCCTGGTGGCGTCAACCAGCTCATCTTCCACAGCCAGAGGATTATCTTCGTGGTCGAAATCACTGTACACGGCTGTAGTGGTCCGGATAGCCATCTGAAGAGCCTCTCCTGTTTTAAAGGAGCGCACCTTTTATTCACCGTCGCTGCTGCCGGCCTCATCCCGGGGTAGTGTAGATGACTTCAGACATCCTCCTTCTTGTCCCCACGACTGAAGCTCCAGGAACCGTGGGTCTGCAGGAAACTACCAGGTACCAATTTCGGTTGGGTGATATTGTATGTAAATATGTGCTCTGTAAATCGCTTTGGATTAAGGCGCTATATAAATAACACATCATTAACATCATTATCATTAACAACTGCCGTAGCACCAGCTTCTTCAAAGAATAAGGTACTGTGTCTGACTTTGAGGAACTAGGGTGAACCCTTTTCTCCTCACTAAAGGCTTGTCCTTTTCTTCCTTCCCTCTTATAACTTGTGCTTCCTATTTTGACAATATCCAAGTACTCCTGGCAACCTTGAATCGTGAACTGTCTGACTGTGTGATCCTCGACAACAGGAACCCTGTTCTTGTTGACACTGGCGCAGGCCTATTGACTTTTATCTTCTTGTTAGAAAGTGTTCTCTGATTCTGTCTGTCTGTCTTGACAAAAGTATTGCCTATGATTTTTATCCCCAACTCTCTTGGGTTAACTCAGGTGCCAAGTGTGTTTTAACTCCGGTAACATTTCTTCCCGCGGGTATGCGTATCTTAAGTAAGTCCGAACTGTCATTACTGTCAAAAAGTGATCGTATATGTATTCCCGGTGACGTCTTGTTTCACAACACTGATCTGTCAAATCCTAAGGTTACTTACCTTGAGTTGTTCTGCAGCAGGGGAATTGGTTGTGTGTAGTGTATTTGAAGTATGGTTTTAATTGAATAGAAGTGAAGTGTTTTGCGAACAGATGGTTTAAAATAAATGTACTTTTACTTTTTAACCAAAAACCTTGAGTCAGTGTTTGCTTGAGTCACAGTCATTGTAGTCCTTTGTGTAATCTCTACTACTGCTCATTTGCTCCTGAGAGAAGTCTGGCTGCTCCGCTACTGCAACCACTTTAACAGTGTAGTACAGGCTTGTACCAAAGGTGAACTTGAATTACCACTTGTAGTCTTAACTCTGTGCAGTGGTCCCTAAGGGCACTGCATAGGATTCTGCCTAACAAATACGTTGGAGGAACATCCAATCGAAAGAACGTTGGTAAGTAACTTGTTCTTCTTCCTGACAATACTGCAATTCCTCCTTGTTCACTTTGTATCCGTTTTCAGCTAACAGGGTCAACAACGTCGCTTAGTCTGTCCTAAACTAGTCTTTTGTGGAGCTACTTACTAACAGGTAATCTCTGTATTGTGTAATTTACAGACTACCAGTACCATTATACAAGTCAATTTGCAGCACCCTGTTAAACACACTAGGGGATTCAAAGTACCCCTGTGACAGTCCTGTGTGGGCTGCAGTCTGGTTGATCTGGGAGACTGCCACAGGGGTACTGTGAATCCCCTAGTGTCAAATACTGTGATTCTTTGTGCAAAGGGATGGAAAAGAAAGTGTTTTTCAAATCAATCACTGTAAAATGTGTGGCAGTAGGTGGTATGTTAAACAAAATGGTAGCTGGATTGGGCACAATTGGAAATTCTGCCTCCACGATAAGGGGCTTAAATCTTGTATAAATCTCCAAGACCCCCTTTCGATTTTTTTCACAGGATACACAGCCGTGTTACATGGGGATTTAGATGGTACTATTATTGTTTGTTTCATCAGGGCAACAATAGTCTCATAAATGCCTTTGTCTGCCTCGCTAGACCCAGAGGATAGCGCAGCGGCAATGTGCTCGCCTTAGAAACACGACACGAAGTAACACAGGTTCGATCCCCGGGTCCGCGCTTAGAAACCTCTAGTTAATAAGCACGTTATAAATACGCAACTAAGACAAAAAAAAATCCTGTAACTGCGCCTCGATGCCCCCGGGCTGTGTGAGCGCTTTAAAAATGCAAATAAATAAAATAAAATAAATAAAATAGACATTGGGAAAATTGCTCCTTTCTTCAATTTTATTTTCACTGCTCCAACAGCTTTCAATAATCCTACATCATATGGGCTGTTAGTCCATAATTAACTGGGTACTTTTGCTAGGTGACAGGGTCAGAAATACATGACCGACACACAGCTATAGGATTCTCACATGTCACCATTTTATTACATAAAAAGGGGTGAGACCACCACCTATCGTTCCCTAGCTTAACATGGGTTTCCCTACCTAACAAACGAAGGCTAAAGGAAAATGACCCAATGTCAAAAAAGTATCTGTCCCTCACACTAATACAAACACAATCATACAGGAATTATTTGGCTGTTTAAACTTTATTTTTTTAAACACATAAATTCAAACAGAAGTTATAAACAGGAATGCATGTGACCAGGATTGCATCCCCTTCCCCTGGATCAAATCAAGATATTCCAAACCACAGTTCAATTTCAGAAAAGTTATTTTCACTAGCCAAGTTCCACTCCAGGTATAAATTAAAGTTCTTTTTATCAAATGTGTCTTTCACTTGCAAAGTGACCATCTCAGTTCAAAAGGTTTTTCATACTTAAAGACAATGGTTAACATTTTCTGCTTGGCAAACCAAAAAGACTTTCTCTTCACACATCAAGTCAGAAGTCAAGGAACATGTCCTTTTCTCTGAAAATCAATCACTTGTTATCACATTATATGTCTTCTTCATAAACCCCACCTTAGGATGGTTATACAACAATTCATCAAACCACTGCAGTGGATTTGCCACTTCTATCCACCACAGCTTTCTGCCACATTGTCAGTACTTCAAGTTATCTTCTCCCTGGTCCACTCGCCTGCCAGGATTAACCACTATTTGTCCCTTTCCTGGTTTGCTCTCCTTGCAGGATACCACTCTCCTACTACCACAACTAGTACACTGTGTTAAGGCTTGGCAATGCAATTGGCATAGTTTATTTCACCAATATACAGCAAAAAAGGACAGTAATTATCACATTGATCTGTTTGTCATTAGCAATGCAGGTTACAATTCTCTCCCGTTTGTTCCTTTTTATAAGGAGGGCTTTTCTCCTGCAGTCTCTGATTTCTATTTACACAACCTTTTGGTTGTTGGTAATGTGGTTTACAACTTCCTCCCTCAAGGGATCTTGTTATGGGACTGTTATATTCAAATTGCCTTTGTCTCACTCTCAGCTTTCTTTGGCTTTGGCAATGTAAGTTATAATGTCCCCTTATCAGATATTCCCCAGTTTGGCTTTGGCAATGCGGTTTACAATATTCTCCTATTCAACATCTCTTAATAGGGGAGTTGCGCTCAGTTTGCTTAAATTCAGGTGTTTGGTATTCAGAATTACTCAGCGGTCTCTTTCGGAGCACCCTGGAGTCACCTTCATCAGGCCAACTCACGGGTTTGTCCTGGCGTCACCTTCTGACTCTGTGGTTCCGCTTCTTCGTTTGTTGGGATTCCTGCAATGTTTGACAGCTTCCGTCAGTCTGCTGCTGCTTGTGCTGACCGTCGATGGAACTTGCACAACCCTGTATGCTCATTGGTTAAAATCTTACACCGGAGTGGGTTACAGGTCGAGAGAGCTTCTCTCACTCAAGATGGCTGACCTCCATACTGCTTCCTGCTGCTCATCCTCGGCATACACCAGGGATCCCAACCACTGCCATGTTCTCTGCATGGCGCCCTGCTGTCAGCACAGTGGCGACTACAACCTCTGCTTCTTCCTGCTCCTCCTTCTTGGCCCCCACCTGAAAGGCCTTTAAATGTTTATAGGTCCCACTCAGGTGTGGGTCGTTAAAGCAACTGGACCGCTCATTACACTTTGGTTATGCTGGACCCCCTCTTCCTCGTCTCAGTAATAGGAGCTTTATGGGACTTGAAATCCATAATGTTCCTAGTTGTTTTAACATTATCTCATACACTCTGAGTGATTTAAAAGATGTATATTTAATGGAAGATTTCAAAGGAATTAATAGTTTTCTCCTGGAACTATAATCCACACATAATGTAGTGTCATAACTACTAGAAGTAGTAGTATTATTTCCCTGACCCTTGTATACATCATTTTCATGTTTACAGTAAGGGTTCTCATATTTGGCACCTTGGGTAAGTCTGGCAGTGGAAGCCCTACTGTGACAACATGCCATTAAATATTCTCCAGACTATGAATAAAATCTACTCTTCTTTAATACATGTGATTTGAAGAGATCTCTCAATCAAGACATACACATCCATAATAATTCTTTGATTTGTTGTTCATAACGTATTGTGTCAACAAGAGCGCATGGTCCCCACCCAAAATTTTGTTTGTTCCAATTATACCAGCTCTTAGTGGATGAGCTGGGGGGTGAGGTGATATTGCTGCCAGTTACATTGAATCTTTCTTTAGTACTCACAGATTCAAGAAGTGGTCAATAGCGCACAGCTTAACCTTATCGAATCCACGTTTTCTAATCCCTACCATTAAATATTCAGAAGAGCATGAACTCTGCGTCTCCCCTGACTGAGTCACCACATTCCCATGATGGCCTTCTCCTCCCATGTGATCTTCCTTCCTAATAACACCCCCAGGGTTAGGATCAGGGAGTGACTGCCTTTCCCTGGCCACATCGGTGGAGACTTTAGGCTGGGATTCCTTTATGTCTCTGCAGGATTAATCACACAAGTCTTCTTGGTAAAGGGTGCTATCTTTTTAACCAATTATATTATCAGTGGCGTTTCTCTGTCTTGTACCTGCAACTGGCATGGAATGCAGATCTCAAAAATTTACTTCATCTACGTCATTGTCATCAATTAAGTCATCATCTGTCACGTGACTTTGTCGCTGTGCTGCGTTGATGGCGATCACTGTGCACCAACTAACACCTTTGTCATCCCTCCCATGTAGTACTACCTCGTCCTCTCGCACCACTGTTGCTTCTAGCTGTATTGTAATAACCTCTCCTTCTGTTACATTTGTGGGCACCTGCGCCCTGAATAGAAATTCTGTCTCTTAGCCGCAGGAGCCATTCTAACAACACCTTTACTGCATAAAAGAATACTTCGAATGGATTGTGTCCTCCAACATATTCCACGTCTTTGACATGTAATATCCACAGCTGTGCACTTCGGAAACTTTTTCGGCAGAGGGCGTCATGCGTCGATGTCGTCGGGTCGATGTCCCTCAAAGGCCTCCTTCGAGGGCGACGTCAGCATGGTGCCCGGAGCTTCAGTTCTGTTTTTTCCACAAAAGTGTTTGCTTCGAGAACTCGGCGCGCCTCGTGTATTCTTCGTGAGAATGTCTTCATCTTCGAACCCTCCGACTCCGCGGTCTGGCTTCAAGACCTGCCGGGACTGCAAGTCTAAAATGTCAATCACCGACCCGCATTGCATTTGTTTGTGGTGCTTGGGCGAGAGTCACAACACCGACGACTGTTCAAAATGCCAGTCGCTGACTGGTAAGGCCTTGCGGGAACGGTAAGGTAAGGGTAAGCTTCAGGTAGGTAGAGGTTCAAAACCCAGTAAGTCTAGTAAATCCAAGTCCAAGGGTTTGTTAACCGACAACTTGAGGGGTGACTCTCCGCGTCGGATGGAGTCCCGGGGGGGTCTCCGTCCTGGAGTGATTCCCGCCATTCTTCCTCATCTCGGCATTCTTGGAAGCGCCGTCACCGGTCGCCTTCCCCGTCCTCCTCGGAAGATGGTGCAGCGAGGAAAGTGGCTTGTCTGACTTAAGTCCCTGACCCTGGAGGAATGGGATGCTTTTCGGGAGCGGATGTTGGCGATTTTCCAATCGCAGGGCACAGTTTCATCCACGCCTTCTGACGAAGCCGGCAAGGAATGGTCTCGAGCCTTCGGGCTATGGTCCTCGGTGCGATCCTCATCGGGAACCTTCGAGGTCCCGATCGGACAAGGCTCAGGATGGTAGCAAGAGACGTGCTTCCAGGTCTCGGTCCTTGTCCCCAGAGAGACTGCATAAACCTGCTAAGGGCTCGAGGTCGGCACCATGTCTGTCGGATACCAACGTCAAAGCTTTGCCTTCGTATCAGCCCTCAGCACCGTCAGCGCCACTGTCAACGTCGAAACTGTTGACACCCTCGACACCGAAGCCATCGGCGCCCTCAACGATTTCGAGGCAGTTTGGCCGAAATTTACCATCTGAGATCCCTACTGCTGTGGCTCCTCCTAGGAAGGCTACTTCCAAGTCTGTGAGGCCTGTTATGGGCTCCAGGCCCTCGGCTGTTCCGAGACAGGACTTTTTCCTCCCTCTGGATGACATCTATGAGGAGGAGAGGTCAGATTTTGATCTTGACCCTGTTGAGCCTGATGGGGCTCCTGTCGTTTCAGGGGATAGCCAACTGGAAGAGTTGAGACACTCTTCATGGTGCTAGAGGCCTGGACACTTCTCCGGAAGTGGTTTTGTCAGGCCTGAGGCTGGGGCTCTTCCTGAGTCATCCTACAGGAGACTCATGGCTAGGGTCTCGGAGTATCTGGGCTGGCCCAGTCCTCCTGAAGATTTTGTGCAAGAGGATCTCCCGGACATTTTAGATCAATGTCCGTCCTCTGACCCGGTTTTACCTTTTCGGCTAACCTTACAGAAAAGGGTGGAGCTGCTTGGCAGTCACTGGAATCTCTTCTGGCTATTAACAAATCATTAACTAAGAAATACCTCCCTTCCAGTAGTGACCCCAGCTACCTATCCACTCGCCCCACTCCCGAGAGTTTGGTAGTTCAGGCGGCTACGGCCACCTCGAGGCAGGTGGCGTACCCTACCATCCCTCCTGATTGGGACAACAAACGCTTCGACGGTTGGGCACGCAAGGTTTATTTCTGCGGCGAGAAATCAGCCAACTCTACTTGTGCCTTGGCAAGATTTTCATACACTCTGTGGAACTGTTTCTCTTGCGGCTGAGCATGTTCCCGAGGGGGAAGAAAAGGATGGGTTTCTTGCTCTCGTGCAAGATGGCAAGGATGCCATGTGTGCGTCCCTTCAGTCGGGTTTGGACACAGCGGACAGTGTTAACCATGGCTGCGAGCACCGTTATACACAGATTTGCATGGTTGCGGAAGACAGGTTTTGCGCCGAATGTGCAAGAGGCCTGTCTTTTGAACATTCCCTTAGTTGACGCGCATTTGTTTGGCAGCAAGGCTGACTAGAGCCTTGAGAGGTTGCAGACCTCAAAAGCTGCGGCGAAATCTTTAAGCACAGCCGTGCGTCAACCTCCGCCTTTTTATCCTAAGGGACAGCAATGGAGGGGAGGTTCTTTTCGTTCTCCAGCATGGGGTCTGGCATGGATTCACATGCTCATGAATATTCCCCGTCGTCAGGCCGGGAATCCTCGGTATAGAAAAAAAAATCAGTATCAGTTTCGTTTCTGATCTGTCTTTCTTAGTAACCAATCACCGGTCTCTGGGTCAAACTGCCCCCAGCCAATGACTGCCCTCTCCCTAAGTCCCTCAGATTTTTACCACACGTTCAAGTGTTGGGAGTCCTCGTGCTGTAGCTCTCGAGCTTTTGCTGCATTTTCTCGCTTTTTTCAGGAGATTTTTCTCATTTTTCGGTTAAATAGAGCCTCAAGCTCCACCGTTTCTACATCCGATCAACCGGGATCCGTTTCGGAGTTTTCTACGCCCCTCAAGGGTGAAGATTTCGTCGAGTTACGCCTTTGGAGGATTCCAGAAGTTCTGAGGCCTACCCCGGACATGGCCCAGGAGAAAGTAAGCTCGACACCCGGGAAGCTGTTCAGGACCTGCCCTGGATGCTTTCAGAATGTTTTCAAGGAGGACGAGCATTTGTTATGCCTCTACTGTCTCCATGAGGACAAGACGCACACAGAGAAGGACTGCGCGTTTTGTGGGAACATGTCGGAGCGGACCATGATGGATCGCCACCTCCGTCTTGCCAACTGGCTGGAAGGGAAGAGCCCGTCAGGCGAGAAGAAGAAAAAGAAGTTCGAGCGGTCTTCTAAGTCCTGTGAGGGCGTCCCGGCGACGGGGGCCCAACAAAAGGCTAAGCACCGCGAGTCCGCGGGCACCGGGAGCGCCTAACGGTCGGGCTCCTTGGCTGCCAGGCAGGGCGCATCCTCCCCGGCACCATCAACCACGAGCCAACGCTCTGGCTCGGGTAAGAGGAAGTCCGAGAACCCGGCGAAGCTTCTGGAGAGGCCCCGGTCGATCTCAAAGATTCCGGCAGAGGGGGAGCGAGGCTCGGACCCTCCCCCCAAGGTGAAGGCCCCAAGCGTCCAGAAGGTGAAGATGGCCTTAATTCACCCTGCTAAGACCTCGATTGAGGATGTCGCCGCGGCCCTGGCTCAGCCTGTAGAGGCTACAACAGTGGAGGCGCCCTCAGGACCCAGAGTCTCCCTGCCACCGCGGAGGGGGGAGTCTTTCAGGCCCATTGAGAAGACCCCCACGAAGTCCTCGTTGGAAAAGGTGGGGGAGGGGCCGGTGGCCATCGTGGATACGGACACAACCTCTGAAGAAGAGCTCATCGAAGTCGTGGAAGAGGCCCAGCCCATCGTGAGGGATCCCGACGAGGGCGACGACGAGAGCGACGGGGTCGCCGACAAGGCTCCTCAAGAGCCCTCGCGCCCGCCGTTTCCGGCGCCGCAGGACACTTCGGCAGCCATTTTGTCAGCGATTCAGTCCTTATGTTCGGAGATAAGGACAAGGTTGTCCCTCCCTTCGACGGAGGTACCTGAGCCAGACCCGACGGGGGAACCGGAGCCAGGACCTTCGGAAAGTCCACCGCATAAGAGGAGAAGGACGCATCCTACGCCACCTCTCCCACCTCTGCGGCCTGCTCTGCCTTTCCCCCCGGTCTACTACCCACGGGGCTGATACAGGCACGGACACGGCTACGACAGGTACAGATGACAACGGAGGCGACGACGGGACGTGTCCCCCGTCGCCCCCTGCTCGGGCATCCCCGCCCGACGAAATTGGATCCTTTCATGCCATGATTTCCAGGGCATCCGAGCTCTTCCATCTCTGCCCAGAAGAGAAGGAGAAGGAAGGGTTCCTTTGCCAACGGCGCAAGGCTAAAAGGAAGACGGTCCTCGCTGTACCGCTTCTTGATGACATCTGGGATGAGGGGCTCACCCTCCTCAAAAACCCTGCCACGGCGCCGGCAAAGAGGGACCGGTACGAGAAGAAGTACTGAGTCCCCGACGCTGCCCCCTTGTGCCTTCGGACGCAACCTACCCCAGATTCGGTCGTCTCGGCAGCGGCAAAGAAGAAAGCTGGGGGGGGCATCTGTCATGATCTCTGCTTCCAAAAGGTCAGGGTTTTCCCAACTCCCTTGGAAGCAGATCCATAACCCAGGTTACGAGTGCCAACCAGTCCCAATTGGGACCTTTTGGACCCAGTCCTGGCGCCAGTGGCACCAGGCTCATAAACATGCCCAGTCCCAGCGCTGGAAGCGCCGGGCTCATAATGCTTGGGTGGACTTACCTGCAGCAGACCATGCTGCTTACTTGCCTGCCAGTTGAGCCTCTGATCCTCTTCTGTTTGGAACTACTTTTCCTGTTAGGTGGGGCTGGAGCCACTCCCTAGATTCAGAACACTGGAACTCTTCTGGAAGGCAGGAACTCTTTTCTTACCAGGAACTCTTTTCTTACCTAGGCGTGGCTGTGGAAGGAGACACCTAAGCACTACAGGAGGCTATTTAAACCACACCCGGTGGATGAATCTTGCTTTGCGTTATTCTGCAACCTCTGCAGCAGGACGCTCATCGTGTCTTCTGCATCCGGTCCTGGGCCTAAGGAAAAAGGCTTACCATCCTGAATCCAGTCTTCAGCAACACCTATAAAGACAAGAAAGAACAGGTTAGCATTCCGGCATCTGAAAGGCAAAGGCTTACCATTCTGAATCCAGTCTTTAGCAACACCTATAAAGACAGGAAAGAACAGGTTAGCATTCCGGCATCTGAAAGGCAAAGGCTTACCTACTCTTCGTGCGCTCTGGAGGTCTTCACACTGCATTCCGGCATCTGAAAGACAAAAGCTTACCAACTCTTCGCACGCTCCGGAGGCCTTCGGCGCTGCATCCCGCATCTGAAAGACAAAACAAGGTGCGTTTAAAGACATTGGGGAACTTTAATACTCACGTGCCATTACTCCTTTCCACATCTAATCCAGTGGGTATTCCGGCACCCTGCAGCCGCTCCGAACTCGTACCTGCAAAATAAAAAGACAGTTAGAGCGCATCGTGAAGCAGGCAACAAGCGCTTACTTACGTGCTTCCAGGCGCTTCTATTCATCACACGGGCTCCATCTTCAACTCACTTCAGCCCGTCATCCGCCATCGCCGGAACCCTGCAAAACAAGAGACATCATTACTAAAGACTTTAAAGACATTTGAATGACTCGAAACTTACCGTTCGTGCAGTAAACGACGGACAGCAGTCCTCTGAAGTCAAGAGGCCTGCGATACCTATCCAGTGAAGAAACTGGTTACAGCACCCTGCCCCGAGGCAGATGGAGAGCTTGGCATTCACTTACCTAAGGTGAGAGCGTTAACCTTTGGGGGTCTACAGGAGAGGAGAAGAGGAAAGAGATAGGGACACCCCAATAACCCCAGTTCATTAACCCCATATTTTCTATCTGCAGACATCTTTCTCTACACGTCAGGCATACAGTGCACAGAGGTCCAGCCCAAAGAGCCAACCGGGTGCTACACATCACCTTTGAAGATACGGTAGTCGCCCAGTCAAGACCGGCGTCTCTGCGAGAATCAGGTGAGCGTTACAGCATCGGCCTCGACATCAACTTCCCCGCCGGACGGCGAGGGCAGGAAGTTGGATACGATGGGACGGCGGATCATCTCATCCGCAGCGACGACTATCAAGGCGGCCAACGCCCTGGCTATCTTAGCCCACTACGACAGGGAGTTGTGGTTCAAAATCGCCCCTCTGTTGGACTTCCTTCCGGATGCCAAAAGGGCTGAGGCCCTTGAAATCCTACAGGTGGGTGAGATTGCTTCGGACCACGCCATCACGGTGGCAACGGACATCGCCGACAATGGTTTCCGTCAGTTGGGCAACAGCGTTTGCTTGAGACGATGAGGATGGCTCAAGGCCACGGATTTCCGCCAGGACGTACAAACCAAGGTTTTGGATATGCCCTTCGACGGGAACAAAGTTTGGGAAGGCGGTTGATGAGTCCCTTCAGGCCATCAAGACAGACACAGAGAGTCTACCCGGGAACTGGGAGTGCTCCAACAACGACGGCTGTCCTTTCGGAGCTCCGGAGGCAGACAAGGTTCCTCCAAGGGATCCGGCAGTGGCTCCTCCACGTACCGCCAAGCGGCAAGATCTTCGTCCCAGGAAGCCTACAGGGGACGCGGCAAGTCAGGTGGTGCTCGTCGTCAACAGGGAGGTCAAGGAGGCAAGGCGGCCTCCAAACAAGATTGAACCGACCGTGGGGTCGGGCCCCCGCCGAAGCACCCCGGTGGGAGGCCGGCTGGCGAGGTTCATCTGTGTGTGGGAGTCCATCTCCACCGACCGTTGGGTGCTGGACGTCCTGGCCCAAGGGCACGCCTTCGAGTTTCAGAAGAAGTGCCCTTGCGTTCCACCCGTGGCCAGGAAGGAAAATCACGTCCCTCAACTACTGTTGGAAGTAAGGGCGATGCTCAAGAAGGGTGCCATCAAGCTCGTCCCAAAGAGGCTTCGGGGCTACGGAGTTTACTCAAGGTACTTCCTCGTGAAAAAGAAGACTGGAGGGTGGTGCCCCATCCTGGACCTACGACGACTGAACAAGTACATCAAGGCACAGAAGTTCCGTATGGTCACCCTCCAGCACGTGCTGGGACAGCTGGAGGAGGGCGATTTCCTGTCGTCGTTGGACTTGGAGGATGCTTACTTCCACATCCCCATTCTAAAAAGACACCGAAAGTTCCTCAGGTTCGTGGTCCAAGGGCGGCACTACCAGTTCAAAGCCCTCCCGTTCAGATTGAAGTCGGCACCCAGGGTGTTCACCAAGTGCCTCGCACCGGTGGCGGCGCAGCTGCGCCTACAGGGGATCCACGTCTACCCCTACCTGGACGACTGGCTCATCCAGGCAAGGACAAGGGAGCTCTCCATCAACTTTCCAAAATCCCACCTGGTTCCGTCGCAAGTCACCCTGTTTCTGGGAGCCAAGCTTGACACAGTGGCGCAGCTGGCCTCGCCGTCGGAGGAAAGGACCAGGACCATTCTGGGCAAGGTGCAGCGTATGCTTGCCACGGACATGGCCAGGGTAAGATCTCTCAAATTCCTCCTCGGGATGATGTCCTCCTGCATTTATCTGGTGCACCTTTGCAGGCTTCGGATGCGCCCCTTACAAGAGTTCCTCGACGCCCGCTGGGTCCAGTTGACGGGCAGCTTCGAGGACAGGATCCCTCTCAACGAGACGTTCCGTCAGGCGATCCGGTGGTGGGGTACCCGCTCCCATCTGTCGGCGGGCATGGACTTTCAGACCCCAGCTCACCAGGTGACGGTGACGACGGACGCCTCCCTGGAAGGTTGGGGAGCGCACTCCGGAGATCTTCACGCGAGAGGCCTTTGGCTCCCGGAGAAGTCTCTCCACATCAACATCTTGGAGCTCCGCGCAGTGTTCTGGGCCCTCAGGTCCTTTCTTCCATCCCTGAAGGGCAAGGTGGTGAGGATCTTCACCGACAACACCACCACGATGTGCTACATCCGGAAGCAGGGTGGAACCAGGTCCCCTGCCCTATCCAAGGAATCCCAGGATCTGTGGCATTGGGCCGTCGCCCAGTGGATGTTTCTGGTGCCTCTTCATCTGGCAGGAATAAAAAACACGATCGCCGACTCACTCAGCAGGGAGCTGCGCTCGTGCCAGGATCAAGTGGATCGACTCTTCCGACGGTGGGGCGAACCCCAAATCGATCTCTTCGCAACGGTGACGAATACCAAGTGCCGGAGGTTTGCCAGCAGGTTCCCCCAGCCGAGGAGCATGTGCGATGCTTTCTCGTTCCCCTGGGACAGCCTATTTCTTTATGCGTTCCCTCTGCTGCCGTTGCTGCTCCGGCTCATCAACCAGCTCAAGAGGTCCCGGTGCAGGATGATCCTCGTTGCACTGGGGTGGCCGAGACAGATCTCTGGACTTGTCAACGTCCCCACCAGTCAAGCTACCGACGGACGCAGACCTTCTCTCTAGAGAAGGAGGCGCCATTCTTCACCACAACCCGGAGTCGCTGAACTTGCAGGCCTAGCTCCTGCAGCACTAGAGTTTGGAGGGTACGACATCCTGGCCGACTGCAGAGAGGTTCTTGCAAAGGCCAGGGCGTCCTCAACTCTCAAGTGCTACGGACATAAATGGAAGAGGTTCTCTGTCTGGTGCCGTGCACAGAAGATTAACCCTCTGCGGATTACGGCCCCTCAAGTACTGCCGTACCTACTGTCGCTGGCCAAAGCTGGACTGGCTCACGCCTCCATCAAAATACATCTGGCTGCAATCTCCCGATATACCAGGACTACGGGACGGGCGTCCTTGTGGTCTCATCGCCTGGTGAAAGAATTCATGAAGGGATTATTCCGACCATTCCCGCCGGTGAAGGCTCCTGCCCCGGCGTGGGAGCTTAATGTGGTGCTGACCAGGCTCATGGGGGCCCCATTCGAGCCTATGCATTCGGCGCCTTTGAAGTTCCTGTCATGGAAGACGGCTTTCCTCGTGGCCATCACCTCTGCACGACCAGTGGGAGAGATCCAGGCCCTATCTTGCAAGCCTCCATACTTGACTTTTCATGACACGAGAGTGGTGCTGAGGACACACCCCTCCTTTATGCCCAAGGTGCCGCCGGACTTCCACCTCAACGAGCCCTTGGTATTGCCAGTTTTCTTCCCCTCGCCTTCGTCGCCGGCCGAGAGGACTTTGCACTCGCTGGATGTATCTAGAGCGCTGAAGTTCTACGTGGACTGCACAAAGAGTTTTCGGAAGACGTCACAGCTGTTTGTGAACTTTGGGACTGTGAATCAAGGGAAGGCTCTCTCGGAGACTTCCATTTCCAGATGGCTCTCCGGCTGCATCATGCACTGTCACCGGTTGGCAAACCGACCGCTGCCCGGCCGTCTGAGAGCCCATTCGACCAAAGCGATCGCTGCTACCACGGCGTTCCTGTCTGGTGTGCCCCTGCTGGACATATGCAGGGCTGCGACGTGGAGGTCGACGCACACCTTCACAAGATTCTACTGCGTCGATCGGGACTCCAGGGAGGAGTCCAGGGTCGGCCAAGCAGTGCTGCGCAACCTGTTCGCCTAAGGTGAGCCTGGTGAGGAGGTAAGAGTTGCATAATGTTCAGTTGTTGTATTGCTTAATGTTGAGCCTGTTGCCGCCTCCCGTGGTTGTGCATGTGTGTACTGCTATGTATTCTCTTATTCATGAGCATGTGAATCCATGCCAGACCCCATGCTGGAGAAGGAACAAGTTATTTACCTGTAACTGTTGTTCTCCAGCATGGGTCTGGCATGGATTCACATGCAAACCCTCCCACCTACCCCTCTGCGGCTCTTCACTTGGTCATACTGCCACTTTACGTGCTACCAAATCTGAGGATGGCTGCCAGAGGCGGGGCTTGGGGAGAGGGCAGTCATTGGCTGGGGGCAGTATGACCCAGAGACCAGTGATTGGTTACTACTAAGAAAGACGGATCAGAAACGAAACTGATACTGATTTTTTTTCTATACCGAGGATTCCTGGCCTGACGACGGGGAATATTCATGAGCATGTGAATCCATGCCAGACCCATGCTGGAGACCAACAGTTACAGATAAGTAACTTGTTCCTTACTACTCCTCCTTTGGTATAACAAGAGGAGCCGCCAGTCAAAGGGGTCAGCATAAAAGTACCCGTGGTGGTCGGGGAAATAGAGGTGCCAAAGATGCTCAGACAGCTGCCTCTTTGCCTTCAGACACTCCCGCAGCTGCTACAAAACTGTCATGAGGCCATGTCCTATGGCTCGCTGGGCGGATTGTCTCAGCATCTCGAAGAGTGGCAAGCTATTACTTCGGATGTGTGGGTTCTGGATGCAATCGCCCACAGCTACTGCTTTCCCTTCCTAAAGCGGCCTTGCGACAATCCACCGGGAAATCTTTCTTTGAAGCTTCAGGATCCGCTCCTAGTCCAGGAGATCTTGACCCTGCTAGAGAAAGGCGCTATAGAACTGGTGCCTGTAGCGGAGAGGAACTAGGGTTGGTATTCCCCTTATTTTTTGATCCTAAAGGAAGAGGGGAGATTGAGACCCATCCTGGACTTGTGTTGGTTGAACACACTTCTCAGGAAGGACAAGTTCAAGATGGTCCCTCTTTCTCAAGTCCTCCAGGCCCTTCAACGTCTGGATTGGTTGGTGTCTCTGGACCTACAGGATGCTTACTTTCATGTGCCGATTCATCCCAAGCACAGAAAGTACCTGAGGTTTGCGGCTGGCGACTCGCATTTTCAGTTTCGGGTTCTGCCATTTGGATTGACCTCCGCCCGAGGGTCTTCACCAAGCTAATGGTGGTGGTGGCTGCATATCTCAGGCAAGGGGGGATTCACGTCTACCCCTACCTGGACGACTGGCTGATCTGTGCACGCTCTCCCAGGCTAGCATTGGCTCACCTCAGTCTCACCTGCCAATCCCTCCACAGGCTGGGCTTCTCCCTCAATTTCAAGAAGTCGCATCTGACACCTTCCCAGCAGCTCCAGTACATCGGGGCTGTGTTGGACACGTCCTTGGGGAAGTGCTTGCCTTCCACGATGAGGGCTCATCACATTGGGCAGATGGTGGACAAGTTTCAACGGTTCCATGTAATAATGTCTCCACAAAAATCTCGCCATGCAAAAATATCGGCCAAAAATGGCCGTTTTTTGTGGCGACATTATTGCATGGAACATGCGGGCGACACCCCAGCAACCCCCAAATGTATTTATTTTTTTATTTTATTTTTGCCCCTGTCCCCATATATATGGTCACCCATATAATATCGCTGCAACCTTTTCCCGGCGATATTATTTACAGCGACCATATATATGGGGATAATATTACCTGATACCGTTTCAACGTGACCAGAGTCTCCCGGCTTTCGAATTCTAAAGGTTGCTCAGCCTCATTGCATCCTGCATTTTTCTGGTGCCAAAGGCCAGGCTGAGGATGAGATCCCTGCAATGGGTCCTCAAGATGCAGTGGTTGCAGTTCTCCGGCAAGATGTCGGATCCCGTTCAGATTCCACTCTCGGTCTCCCAGTATCTTCTGTGGTGGGCCAGCGAAGGGAACCTGATGAAGGGGGAGCCGTTTTGGCAACCATGGCCGGAGGTGACTGTAGTGACGGATGCTTCCCTCACAGGATTGGGTGCTCATGCCAATGCCTTGACCTTCAGCGATCGTTGGTCTCCGTCGAAGTCTAAACTCCACATCAACCTGTTAGAGCTGAGTGCCATCAGGCTGGCACTGAAGGCTTTTCTGCCATCTGTGCGGGGGAAGAGTGTCCTGATCATGATGGACAACACAGTGGCCATGCATTACCTCAACAAAAAAAGGGGGGGTAGGGTCACTCCTGTTGTGTAGAGAGGCGATGCAGCTCTGGTTCTGGGCCATCCAGCAGGGAATTTCGCTCTCGGCGGTTCATCTGGCCGGATATGAAAATGCGGTGACGGACACTCTGAGCAGGCAGAGCATGATCTCTCACCAGTGGGAGTTGGCTAACCTTTGGGGAACCCCACAAGTGGATCTCTTTGCCACCAGTGCCAACCGGAAGTGCGAGAGATTTTGCTCAAGGGAATTTCCTCAGAGAGGAGCATTAGGAGACGCGTTTGTGGTAGACTGGTCATTGCCACTGCTGTATGCGTTTCCTCCAGTCCCAGTCACTCCTCAAGTGTTACGGAGGTTACAGAGGTTTGGGTCCCACATGATCCTCATTGCTCCGGTTTGCGCCAGGAAAGCATGGTACCCAGACCTTCTAGAAATGTCCATCTGCCCTCCTCGCCGTCTTCCCTACCGAGAGGATCTGCTCTCGCAAGAGGGGTTCAGGTTCTCCATCCAGAAGTCAGGACTCTCAACCTTCACGCTTGGTATCTGAAAGGTTGAGATATAAGGATTGGGACCTCCCGGATGATGTGATGGTGGTGTTGCTTTCAGCCAGAAGGCCAGCAACGAAATCCCCATACCTTTTGACTTAGGTTTTGCGACTGGTGCAGAGGACGAAATGTTGATCCTTTTCAGTGTTCCATTCCTATGGTTTGGTCTGTCTTACTTTCTTTGGCCCACAGGGGCCTTCGTGTTGGTACCTTTAAAGATTACCTGGCGACGCTGTTTATATTTAAGCGTTCGTCTGAAGAATGTTCTTACTTTAAGAAATTGAGAAATCAAAGGAATCTTAAAGGACTCACTAATGTGTTCCTGCTGTCCCCTTCCCAGGTGCTGGTTTGGGATTTGAATTTGGTTTTGAAATTTCTAATGGGTGCTCCATTTGAACCTTTGCACTCTTGTCCTTTGTGATTATTGTCCTTGGTTGCGTTTACTTCCGCTCGCAGAGTGAGTGAATTGCAGGCACTTTCATCTAAGCCGCCCTTTACTGTGTTCCACAAGGACAGGGTTGTACTACTGGTATCTCCTTCCTTTCTACCTAAGGTAGTATTTGAATTTCATTTGCGCCCGGAAGTGGTTCTTCCTTCTTTCTATCCTCCTCCTCATCCTGGTAAGGAAGAGGCGCGACTCCATACGTTGGATCCTAGGAGAGCGCTGAGCTTTTTATATTTCTAGGATGTCCAGTGTCCGAGTGGACGATCAACTCTTTGTGGGATATGCTGGAAACCGATTGGACCAGGATGTTACCAAACAGACCTTGTCCATGTGGATTATCCTCACCATTACTGAGTGTTACCAATTGGCGGGTAAGGATGCTCCTGAAGGGTTGTGAGCTCATTCCACTAGAGGCGTGGCTACTTCTACCACTCTCCAACAGGGAGTTCCTATTAGGAACATTTGTGATGCAGCCAGATGGGTGTCTATCGACACCTTTCTTAAACATTACTCCCTGGATACGATCCATGGCCAAGATATGGCCTTTGGTAAGGTGGTTCTTTATTCCACTATCTGATTGGATATTCTAAATTCTTTTCCCTCCTCCATTTTTCTGGTACTGCTTTGGGAGTCTGTCAAAGATGTGGAATACGTTGGAGGACACAATCCATACGAAGAACAAGTTACTTAACAACTGATAACATTCTTTCGATTGGATGTTCCTCCAATGTATTCCACATCGCCCTCCCAGTCTGCCCCTCTGGAGAATTTCCTTTGGGATTGCAGTTTGTTTCCGCAAGGCTATGTGCAGTCCTGCAGGCATTAGATTGGTGCCACATGTTCTGAGGGAAAAAAACATGAACTGAGGCTACGGGCGCCGTGCGTCCTATTTATAACATCCCGTGACGTTGCACTCGACGCAGGCCTTCGAGGTACATCGATCCGACGCCATCGACGCAGGACGCCCTCTGCCGGAAAAGTTTCCGAAGTACACTGCTGTGGACATGTCAAAGATGTGGAATACGTTGGAGGAACATCCAATTGAAAGAACATTACCAGTTGGTAAGTAACTTGTTCTTCTGCAGTCAATGGTGCTCCTCTCAGTTCCCTTTGACCATAAAATACTTGTATACATTCCTTTGCATTTGCATAAGGAATACCTGGTATCCAACATATTATTCCTTCCTCTGTAAATGAAATTGTCATATTCAGCTTGCTCAATAAGTCCCTTCCCAATATGTTCACTGGTGTCCTTTGGGAATATAACAATGGCACAGCCAATGTATGCTCATTGTGAGGGGTCGGAGTTAAGGCAACAGACACTAGGATGTTTGGTTGTCCAAATGCTTTAATTTAAATAATAAAAGTGGTTGGTAAAATGCCTCAATAGCCCTAACTGAGGGCTTTCCCTGATATTAACCGTCACGTGTTCATAACCTATTCCGGCCCTCATACTCGAAATGCTAGAAATTCCACTGCAAGGTGAAAATAAAATGTCTTTAGGCTGCTTTCTTACAGCCTTCTGCAATTCGGTTGTACAAGGTTCCTATTTGTAAAGTACCCCTCTAGTGTTCCAAAAAGAAAGTTCTGCAAGGTCAGTGGAGTTTCCTACCCCGGGTGTGGGGGGTGGTTTCCTGGCCCTCAAAGGTCTACAAGTGCCAAGATGGACAATCTACTTCCTCTGGTCTTCTCCACTTGGTACGTAGAGGATATTCCCTTCTCTCAATTGTGTTTTCCCACTTGCTTCAGTGGTTTATTGACTTCTATGTCCCTTGGGCTACACTCGGTATACTCACCTGACAGGTGTACCTGTTTTTACCTTATTGACGCCCCTAGTGACACACTTGGCTTACTCTTCTAGAGAATAGATCTGATATTTTCCCATTCACTGAGATGAGGAAGAGGCACAATTCCTCTCTTGAGTCCCTTTTGTTCTTGGGGAGTGGTTTTGCTTGATGGTGTCCACCCCACCAGTTATTTGTATTGGTCCTTGTGTGATTATTTTTTGTGTTGGGGCTTGTGTTTCCTTTTAATCTGCTTATCAGTATCCAAACCCCAAACCCTGTTTTCCCCAACTGGTACCTGCAATTTGTGCTTGCAGAGGACCGTCAGGCTCTTGCCTGAATTCTTGTCCATGTTCTCCTCCAGCCTGTGGTACTCTCTCGCAGTTTGCCAATTACACAAGGGGGTGCAGCGGAGGTCTGTGCTCCCTGGAGCTACAGGATTCAGCCCTGCTGCTGTGCGGCAGCAACGACTCTGGTCAGCCAAACTCCATTAGTGGAGTGTTTCCACTTTGCATCTCTAGCTCCCTGGTGAGCCTGCTGTGTGGCACACTTTCTTACTGCAGGCTCTGAAACCCCAGGGGCTGCGAGCGGTTGCCATCCTCCTATGGGTTGTCGGTGCCTCCAGCTTTTCTCGCTCTCTCTATCCCCTGGCTGGATTCCTCAGCAAGTTTCTTGCCTTCACCGCTTTTGGCATTCTGCGTCTATGATTTCTCCAACTTCCCCTTCATCTCCTCCAGTCGCTCACCAGGCAGCTGCCATTTAACTCCCCCACAAGCTCTTTCTATCGTCCTGTTTCTCCTCTGCAAATATGTTTGTTTGCAACGTCTTGCTCCTTCTTTCTTTTGCTTGCTCTTCCACTTTAATTACCTCTCCCATTCTGACAACCACCACTGCTGCTGCTTCTGCCACCACAACCACTATTGCTAATACTGCTACTTCGAACAATGTGTTATTGTTTCTGGTGTGTCTTTATTTCTGGGCTAGTTTCCCTTTATTGTGGCCTCCTCGTCTACGTACTACTTCTTCCTAGCACTGGTGTTTCTTTTCTGGGATAGTGGCAACGAGAAGGGGTGACCCCTTTTGGTTCATCTCCTACTGTTATGGGCATTTTATCTGTAAATGGAATCTTTGTCATAGCCTCAGAGAATCTTTGTCCCCCACATTTTCTGACATTGAAAACCAGATCTTGACACAAGATCTCGTTGCCCTGGAGTCTACTAACCACAAAAATATTCTCCTATTTTTCACCCACACCCAGGGTTCCTCATCTGTGTTGGGAGTTACTGATGGAACTGGACACATCAAGCCGCTCTGTGGGCTGCCCTATTTTGGATACATGCTCATAAATGTCACAGTAAAATGGCTTCCTCCCACAACTGTTACTCCCCCTACTCTGGGGTGTTTGCCTGTCCCACGGTCCAAACTGCTGTCTTTGCACTTGTAATGCGTTTGAAGGCTTGTGTTTGCGGTTGCTGTATCGGGGGTATCAATACTTGTGGCTGTTGCTGCCAGATTTGCTGTTGGCGCTGTTGTGTGTTTTGCGTTCCTTGTTGTGCCTGTGGCTGATCACTACCATTTGGAAATTATTGCTGTTGTGTATAATCAAATGTGCTGTGCTCTTGCTGAAATTGTAGTGAGTCATAAGTGCTACATGCTGTGGGTTATACAGGCCCCAGTATTGGGCCATACTGTTTCCACCCCTGCTGCACCGCTGCTCCTCTGCTCCTGCATATCCATGCATAATGCCCCATTCTGCAACATGTCCAACATTGCCCCCCAGTTCCTCTGCGACTCCCAAATCGTGTCCTCATGCCATCAAATCCCCCTCCAAATTCAGTTCCAAACCCATACCCTAATTCTCACCGCATGCCCCCTCCCTCTGATAATTGCTTTCCCCTTTCCCTGTAAAAGATCCGCTGGCACCTGGCTGTGGACCTCTCTTCCCCTGCTCCTCTCCCCCGACATTCGTAATCATCACCCTCTCTACCGATATTTTTGACAATTTCTTTTGCACCAATTTTGCTTCCTGCCTCTGTCTTTCTTCAATGTTATTCCTTTCCTTCTCTTGTTTCATCCTGCAAAAAGTAACTATGCTCAATTGTATTTTTGGCGATGGTTTTGCTTCAATCCCGACTATTTTCTTTAATTGTTTTAGCACGTCTTTAGGGAGACCCTGACATAAGATGTGATAAAACACTGATTCATTTTTGTCCCAGTTCGCTCTCGTCTCTCCTCCTGTATCTATGCGGCGGGGTCCTCATTTATCCCCATTGTGTGTCATAATCGCGCTCATGTCTGATGTGTCTGGGAATTGTACACTTAATTCCCTCCAAACGTCTGCCTTGCAATTATTAAAGGGTGACCTATCATGTGTAGTGTTCTACTCCGTTATCCCAGGATAGCCTGTCCTTTTCCATGGTCTTCGGATTGTTCCCCCAATATAGAAGCCAATAAACACTTCATATCTCCTATTGCCAATGCCATCCCTGATGTTTACTTTTCCAACTCGTAAATCCATTTCCCTGCTCCTGCTGTGAGCAAAGGTAATTTAGTCACTAAGTTGTATTTGTCTGTGGCCATGGTAAAGACTGTGCCAGCCCCCCACCCCTTTCTGGAGCAAAGGTAATTGTATCATCCCTGTACTGGCGCAACGCACCCTTCTTTCTTGTCACTGTATGCAATTTGCTTGATGGCTTGGCAAGTGCCTTAATCTGTTTGGATATGGTGTTTTCCTTCCTGGATTTACTGTGAGTAGCACCGTGAGCAAGGGAAACTCGCTCTGTATTTTTTCTACATCCCATTTGCTTTGCAGGCACACATGCTTGAGGACCATGTGTTGCCTCCTCATCCCCATCTTCTTCCTCTTTCAAATCATCTACCTCTCCCTCACTTTCTTCTGTCACCCTATTGCAAACACTTCCAAGACCTTCCCTTACATATACTACTCTTTCCATCTCCCCTATTCTGTCTATGCAAACGCTGTTATAAACCTCCCTTGTCTTCTCTTCTCTTTCCCTATACTCTGTCCCACTCCTACTGATGCTAGCATTAACCTCCCTTCTGTAATCGTCCCTCCTTTTCTCTTGCTTGTACGATTTTTCCAATGCCTTTACATTGTCATCTTCAGTGTTTGCCCCCTCTATTTTAAATGCTATTTGTCCTTCCATCCATTTGTCTGGGTTAATTCCTGGTTCTTATCCCCCCTTTTCTCTTCTCACACCTTGCACCCTTTGCAATTCTTCTTTAGTTTCTGCCAACTCCACTTCTACAATGCGCAGCGCATCGCTTTCTGCTTGTAATGCTAACATGCTTCTTGTCTCGCAGTTCATTCCTTGTGAGCTAATATGATCTTGTTCCTCTGGGTGTGAAAGTGTTGGATTTGTATAGCCTTTTGCTGCTTGCAATGGGTATAACCCTGGCACAGTCAAAAATGAAACACCTTGTGGATTAAAGGGAGGCACTGTTAGTTCCACATGCAGACGTGTGAGATAGCAATATTATCTTTTTTAACTTGCTCCTCCTCCTCCTCAAACATTTTCTATAGCTCAAGTATGCTTAATCTGTTTTGTAATGTTTTCCCCTTGTATGTGACATGTATGTATGCGTGCATGTGTTGCAGCAAGCTTTTAGAATGTGTCCCTTCTTGAGGGCAAGGCTGAAACATTTGTCCTGCCATCTCTTTGACCCCATTACACATGATATTTGACAATGTTCTCCTTATATTGGCAGGGAAACTTAAACGGATGATCGATGAGGGGTGTCTGGCATTTTAACAATATAAACATTTCAGCTTCAAGGCGGGCGGGGAGTCTGGGATGAGGAGTTCAGGCTGGGTGGGATAGGTTGGGAAGCATGCAAGTTGGGTTGTATTTGTCACAAAGTGGAGGACTAACAACGAGGCATTGCTGGGAGGGCGCAGTTAGGCCCTCTTGGGCTCTGATGAATTGGGAGTGGGCTCCTGGAATGGATACTAGAAGACTGTGGCAATAATTGTCTCAAGACACAGGCTAAACACTTGGTGGTTTGACAATTCATGTGTGCACAGCGTGAGCTGAATGTTTTTGTTTTTTTAGCATTCAATGCTGTATAATGCCTATTGTCTGGTTGCTGAAATGCAATAAAAAAAGAAGTAAAATATATATATATAAAGAGTTCAGCTTGCTGTAAAATTTGGCTATCACCACTCCAATACATTCTCGCCTCCTTTCCTTGTTCACACCACTCTCCTATAATTCCTTACAATGTTAACAGAGCGATGTGTCCCTTGTGAACCATGTCACAATACAACAAGATCTTCCTACACTACACCAACAGTACACAATCTCGTTCTATTCCATACTTGCCTCCAAATAAACCTAAGTGCTGTGCTACCACCACACAAAAAACACCACTACCGTCCTATTATATACAAAAACAATGCCGGCATAAAACAAAAAATTTATTAACACAGCTGTCTTCGCTTTACATGGTGTATCTCCTGTTTGTCCTTTTTAACTGCCCCCCAAAGGAGGCTGGGTTTTATGCCGTACTGCGCGAACTGCCCCAATTACTGTCGAAGGTATCTTCTCTTTTTATCTCCAATACTCTTTTATTCAACTTCAACATCATCAACTCTCCCCTTCCTACAGGTATCTTCGTGCACTGCAATACTCACAATACTAAGATCCCAGAGGTACGTCGGCGTCAAGCCTCCACTATGTGCATCCTCAGCTGCACCTAGTGTGCCGCCTGAGACCAGGCAGGACTTTGCAGGAAAAGGGTACCTGTCAACCTCTTCTTAAGTGCACTCTCAAACCGTTTCCCACAGGCAGACTCCGCTGTCCAGGCGGGACGCAGCAAGGAGTCTGACACCCTCTTTCAGACACTGGGTATCTCAGCAGTGCCTCCAAGTGTTAAGGTGGTCCCACTTGATAATAGATAATCAATAACAAGACAAACTCGGAAAATCGAGTAACTACAAGTTCACGAGAACAGATTTATTCAAACATGAACGGCCGGGGTAATACAAGAAAGCATTGTCAATCAGTATAATGTAAAACACAAGCTTTTAAATGAAAATCACGTAATAAATGATGTCCTGGTTAGTGATGAGAAAACATTTGTATTCACTTGTTTAATTGGTTAGTGAGATATATAACTTCTTTACATTACATAGGCGAAGGGTACTACTATTGGATATTCTTTAACTGATGGCTCCTCCTAAGTTCATCCTTTTTCAAATGTGGCACTTCATTCTACTATCTTATTGGTTGGCATCATGCTATGGTAGCTACCCTGGCGGACAACATCCTAATTGGTCAGTTGTTTTCTCATCCGACCATGGGCACTTTAATGTGATGCCAAGGTGCATGGTGAGGAAGGAGGGATGAACAGACTGCTATAATTAACTTTGAAGAGATTTACACCCTTCCGATTCCCAGGCCTGGGACCTTTCTTTATCTGCCAATTTGTTTGTGGCCTTGGTGCTGTCCCTGTGTCTGGTTGCACCACAGAAAAAGCAGGTACGTGAGTCTAGTTGATCCATGAGTAAATGTTCATTGTTCCAATCATCTGGTAGGGGACCCCTGTTCAGAACTCCTTTTTGTGTATTTATTGTGTTTTCCAGAAGGAAAGAAACCCTAGCCCTTGTATGCTGCATTGTGTATTTGTTCATTTTGAGGATGTTTGGCACAGTAACTACGTGCACCAGGAGATCAAAAGCTATCTGTACTTTCTCACTGCTACCAACAGAAACATATTAACTTATAGTTGTATGCTGTGTGCTTCTGGAAAATGTGGTTTCGATTCCCTGTTAGTGCCCCCTTGCTTACTGGCCATGATGCCTGAGCGTCTGTCTGAACATTGTGAGGCTTGGGCATATTGTGCAAAGCAGTTTCGATGTCGGGATTCAGTATTTCAGAATAAAGGGCTTTCACAGTTCTGTCTAAAATGGCAGAACTCTGGTTCAATCTCAGCCATGTTAATGTTCTTCATGTCTTGTGCTTTGCACGCCTCCATACATTGCTCCCTGCCCATGTATACTGCAACCTACTCCTGCTAATGCTCATCTCTATGCTATCTGTGTAACTATATGTGTATGCTGCAACCTTTCCCTAATCTTTTGAGTGCACTCTACTTTTCACCCTGCTTGTGTGGCACAACATATTATATTCTTTATGGCGGTTGCATTATCCCTAATGTTTAAACTGACTGTTCGCAGGTCACTTGTCAGCTTGTATGTACGTTCACCTCTGCGAACATCCAGGAGCAGGGCCAAACATTGTGTTGATTTTATCTTGTTATTACAAATAATGCACCGTGGCTCACATTTTTGTGTGACAATATTGTTGCATTATAATCTGTCTCGGGCCTCTGGAGGCAGGCAAACCAATACCTACCATTATGCACAGGTTGGACACATACACCGTAGTGACTCCTGGGCAGGTGTCCCTCATCCAACTGACAGAACACCCATTGTCTCTGTGGTCCGGCCATTTGGATAGTTGGTCTGAGTTATGGGCATTCGTGTGTAAGGTGTGTGTAAGATGGTAGTGCCTGCTCGATGGCTGAGCTGCAGATGCTTCCAAATATTCCCTAATGTTTTGCACAACATTACTTGTTCTAGCTACCATATGTACAGATGGTGTACTTTATGGATTGCGACATTGCGTATTGTGATGAATCCTGCAGTTATCACTGATACCCCTTGATGATCGCCTTCCACATGGCGAGGGGACGGCAGCCGCTACCCGATCCTGCCTCTGGGGGTGATACTATGAGGGAAGATAATGTGGGAGGGGACAAATGCCGGGAGGTGGTGATGACTCCATTAGGAGAGACAGAGTATTTCCCCCTTCCTTATGAGGAAAACTCTATAACGCCTGCAATTCTGATGGGATACTGTGATTCCAGCCAGAAGTCCATTCATACCTCATACACACAGCTAGCATCTCCTACCTCCAATGTTCTTCTAAATAAAATCCCTAAACAGTATAATTTTGTGAATCCTAGAAATCCTATGGACTCCAACACCCATGCAGCCTCAAGTACTGAAAGGAGAAGGAGGGAGAAGGAGTTAATGAAGACTGAAAGAAACACAACGTTAAACATGCAGACTAGTTGTGATGCATCACAAGTGCAAAGGATATTTAAAAATGGTTTCCGCACTAGAATGACGGAGCCAGAGAAGAAGGCAGAGCCAGAGAGGAAAGTGAATGGGAAAGGACCATGCTAGGGAAGGCAGGCATTTCCAGGCAGCCGCTCGCAATTTTATACTGCCGTGGCGTGAGGCCAGGAGAGATGCAGCAGGCACTGAGAGTACTGTCGTCGTACCAACAGCAGAGTTACCGGATACACGGTCGTGCTGAGAAGCAGCAGTCTTGCAGACAGGTGGCATAGCAATCAGAAGAGCTGGAAGAAGGTCTGCAGTGCGTGGGAGGCCGTCCCAGAGGAAACCTTGTCACAGCAACGTGCCATGAGTCGGGAACGATGCAAGACACTGATACTGCCCAGAGCCATTGGAGGCATGTCAACAAAGAGGTGTACCCCTGTGTTCTCTAAAAGTGTCACGCTCACCTGACTCCCACGGGGGCGCTGGCCTGGTTCGCGCTGCTGTGACCTCGTCTAAGGTGATGCGCAGGGTTCGGAAGACGGACTGGACCGGGCCCCAGATCTGGCTTGTCTGACTCGCAGAAGTATCCTTCTGTAGGTGAGAATAGGTTAACTGTCTGCAGGGTAATGCAATCGGCCTCCCATTTACCCCTCTCACCCTCCTCAAAACCCTGCTGTGCTTCCCCGTAGCGTCTCACCTTAGGGTCTGGAAGGACGAGCTCTCCATCCTGCTTCTGATGCAGGGGCGCGTTGGTATCCAGTTACGTCACTGGATTTTCGGATCGGTGAGAACCAAACTTGCTTGGCTTCCAGGTAAGTTTTTCTATAAGTGGTTCCCCTTGTGTCCATGCATTAATGTTCTAATGCTAGTTTCTTTTTCCCCATAGGGGCCGGGGTACGGAATGCCGGGGAACAGGCACCGACCCGAGGTGAGCGGTGAAATCCATGTGGAAATTAGGTAAGTCTTTAATGAGTGTTTTGGTAATGTCTTTTCATTCACTCAGTAACGCTGATGTCTTTTTCCCCTTAGGGGCCGGGGTCCGAAAATGCCTGGATGCGGCGCGGACCCGAAATGAAAAGGGAATGACCCAACAGGTAAGTCTTGACATGGAGTTTTAGCTTCCCTTTTCCCTTCTTTCTCTCACCTTTGTTCTTGTCTTTTTCTCCCTAGGCGCGGGGGCGCGACTGCGAATCCGTATGGTCGCTGCTGAACATGGAGGCGCCTTGTAAAGGTGAGTAGAATGCGGCGCTGCAGCGATCGATGCGATGTGCTTTTAAAAATAAATGTCTTCCTTTTCAGGATTGTCGGCGAAATGTCTCTGGGATGCAGATTTAGCAGGTGAGGCCTTTTCATTCTTCTGTTCTCTTGTTCCCTTCCTTTGCAGGCGATTCAGGATGCTGGCAGGTGTGGCAGAAGTCGGGATGCAGGAGCAGACACGGTGAGCGTCCAGCTGCTAGATGCAGAACAACGCAAAGCACGTGTGGCTGATCGGGTGTGGTTTAAATAGCCTTGGAAGAAGTTCCTAGAATGTGTCCTTCCTCCAATCAGGTATGTATCCTTCCCCGACCACGCCCGGGTGGTAAATGAGTCCCACAGGTAAAGTAGTTCCTTTCAGGCCTCAAGGAGGCCGGGGTTCTGCAGCATGGTCTGCATCAGGTAAGTGCACCCAAACACTTTCATAATGAGCCTGGCGCCATAGGCGCCAGGACACTGTCCAAAGGACCCCTGTAAGGGGTTGCTGGGACCTTCTCCGGGGACTTGATGTCCGCTTTCGGGGACGCAGGGCCTGAGCCGGCTCCCCGGGAGCGGGCATCGTGACAAAAAGAGAAGATGATGAATTTCTTGAATGGGTTCAGTTATTTAAACTATCCTTATTCTGTGTTATCTGGTCTCCATATTTGTAAATCTATGAATACCCACCCAAAGTGTCAATACCATTCCAACAAATGCATCAAAAAATAATTGAAACCAAATGAAACATTAGTCAATAAATTTGTTTTACTCTGTATGAATGAAAATTAAATTTGTTTTTTTCTGTACAAACAAGATATATCAGCAATTTCAAAAAATGGCATGTAAAAAAGGAAAGAGAGGAATTAAGAGTATCAATTACTATTCAGTAACAATTATCATACTGACATTGTCACAACTTGTGAGAGATACACAGTTAATGTGTGTCGTTTAAAACAAACTAACAATTGTAATGTACGTTGTGTATTATAAACTTTAACAAGACCCAGGTGTAGGCTAGTCAATGGGCCTCATAACACGGAAGGCGGTAACCATGGTGCTATTAGCGCCATGGTTGCCGCCGGTAATTTACCGATCCCGCCATGGTGAATGGCGGAATTACCGCCCCATTCCAAGGTTGGCGGGCCGTAATTCCCCATCCACCATTGGCCCTTCCCCATTCCCATTTGAGCCCCTAAATGAATTGGAAAGCGGGTTAGAGGGCGGGTCAGAGAGCACTACATCGAGGTAATATTCTATTAATCACCAAAAAGGTGCTGGATCTTTATCTGTTCTCCAACCAAGACATGGAGCGCATATCCTTTCCCTACGAAAGAATTAGACGTTGTTGAAATCATTTTAACATCTAATGTAGGTATGGACACTCTATCAAACGCCAGTGACCTTAAAAATGTAGGAATAGTTGTGTTTGATCATCTGCCTCATCTGGAGATTGAGGGAACAAGAAACTGAAGGCTCGGCAGACCCTGTAATGTACAAAGGGAAATCACTCATTGGTACAAGCTCTCATGAGAGAAACAATGTCATCATACGAGGTGGAAACAGTGAACTGGTTACCAAAGATAAATCTAATATATGGTCACTACTATTGCCAGACATTTTATCCGAAGTGTTTCAGAAACTAAATGCCAATAAGGATTTGCTTTAGGAGAGGAGGGGGTAACATTTTTCCAGCTAGCACACGAGGGCCAGGAACTAATTTTCTTTCAAGCGACGTGGCTTAGGGAAAAAATAAAAATAGATGGCTTCACCATAGTTGAACAGCTGGCTACCCGCCCAAATGGGGGCAGACCTTCTGGGGACCCGCTTGTGGCCATCTGAAATACAATGGGGTACAGTATTGAATATGTTAGTACTATCATTCCAGGTACCTTAGCAGTTAGATGTGGCATAAGGTGGGCTAACATAATGAGAGGTCTTGTATTGATTAACATGTTTTGGAACCTTTTGGGTAGTAATGTATCCTTTCTGGAAGATTTATCGAGCATACTTACTGAGATAAATATTTCTTTTGCCATAGCGGGCAATCTCCATGCACATTGCTTATCTACTACTAAGACACCTTCTAGCAACTCCATAAGTAGTTCTAATTGGGAGAATTGGAAAAATTGTTTCTTGACTGCAACATGAAAATCATCAATGTTAGTTGGAGATCTGGTCCCAGTGGCAACACGGTCCAATGGGAAGACTAAATCAATTATTATTATTTATATTATTTTATTAAAATGTGTGTGGTTTATATCTTTTAAACCTTACATTTATACGTGTATTCTCGATTCATTTTAAAACTTAAAGTTATCAATTCATCTGTTTATTATTTCAGACAGAATTTTTGTCCAGTTGTTTTCATTGTTCTGGTATTGCCAATTATCGATTATCTGGCTGTCTCTCCGGACCTTATCCAATGCTGTGCACATTGTTGAGTAGAATCTATGAGCTCTAGTGATCACAGTTCCCTAAAAGCCTCGTTCCTGTTGGGAAGGTCCAAAGCGAACAGTGTCTATTATCTCAGACTACAAGTAAATATGAAAGGTAATAGAGTGGTAGGTTTTCCAAAAGGGGGCTCCAAATTGAATACAAAATTTAAAAATATTATTCAGCAGGGTTCCGAATCGGAGATACAGAATCTCCTGTCACCTGTTTGTTTTGTTGAATTTGTTGTTGAAACCTCCAAGGACCAGGGGGGCTCCAGAGTGAATAACCACCTTCATAACTTTGATGAACAAATTTATTTGAAAAAGAAACCTCATAATATAACAAGAGCCTTCACACCCTCAAATCCCTCGGCCTCACACAGAGCAGATTCTTAAGAAAAAAGAAAGAGCTCTGTGATAAATATCGCACTTGGTCGCGTGAACATAGGTTCATGCGTAATCCTAGGGATGGACAACTAATGTTAGAGGCATTGTTACCTATGCATGTAAAGACATTTTGGGCAATTGTCAACAAACAGATGATCTCCCAAGGAGTCCAGCAATCAACCATAATATCTGAAAGTGTTTGGTTAAAGTATTTCAGTGAGGTACCGAAGGAATTCGTATTAGAGGAAGCGGTTATATCTAGTAAGGTAAGGTGGGAGCTTCATATAGATAGGGACATTGTTGAAAGATTAATCATCAACTCCTCGATCGGCGGGTCCTAATGGACTTACCAATATGATCCTGAAGTCTGACGTAAAAAGCTGGTCGGCAGTCTTTCTTTGCCTATTTAAGAAGATATTTACCCAAAGACTACCTGAGTCTTGGAGACGGGCGATTATCATCCCAATCTATAAGAAGGGAGACTGCGATAGTAAGATCTTTTCAGGTATCGGTATGCACAAATTAGAGAAATGGGTGGAGTCTAAGGCTATTTTGTCAAAGATTTAGATTGGATTCCGCAAAGGGCTGTCAACCACATTAAATGGCCTTGTTCTGGACATCATCAAGGGGAAAAGTGACAAGGCCAAAACAAAACCTATTTATATGGCCCTTATTAATCTATCGGAAGCTTTTGACTTGGTCAACAAGGGCAAATTATGGCTAACGTTAAAATGTTGGGCAATCTCTGAAGGACTGTTGGCAATAATTATAGCCCTATGTGAGAAAACAAAAATCCAAGTGAGTCTTAATATGAGAGGGGAGCTATCTTCTGATATTTCTATAGAAAGAGGTGTGACAGGGGTGCATTTTTCCCCCTGTTTCTTCAACCTTTATCTGGCGGACCTCGCTGAGTTCTTGACCAATTACATTCTGGCTTGCCCACAAATAGGCAAATGTCAAATTAATTTTCTTGCCTATGCGGATGAGTGTCTTGGTCGATTACACTCCCATTTGCCTCTAACATCTTATTTCGGCCATGGAGAGATACTCATGTGAGAACGAGTTGGTACTCAATCCTTTTAAATCTAACGTCATAATATTTGGGGAGCGAATGGACAAAAAAAATCTGATTTTCCAGGAAGATGGACAAGCAAGTATTACCTGTTGTAAAAGAAGCAAAATATCTGGGATTTCAGTTAAGAACTTCTCAATCGATAAAAGATCTGGCTTGTGAGATAAGTAAAACAACTAAATGTATAAGTCAGCTAAAAAAACTGCTGAAGTCATCTGTAGATTCTCTCTCTTCCCACTATTAACATTTTATAAGGCAAAGGTAGTCCCGGCCATGCTATATGGCACTGAAATTAACTGCAGTGCTCATACACTCAACTGGGCCCGCATTGAAGGACGTGTGTGGAAGAAAGCACTTTGTCTTCCCATATCCTTGCCAATAGCACACCCGAGATACAAACCCGGTCTACAATCCCTTCAGGCTCATTTTGATTGGAAAACACTTTATTTAGATCAATAGTTGCTCCTGGCAAGAACTCCCTGCATGAGGACATAAGGGACCTTATGGACTCGGAAAGAAGCAACTATTTGACGACCCTGAAACGGGATGCAGAGAGAGCTCTTTAATAGTCTGTGAAACAACGACGGAAATGCTGGTTGAAAATCCAGAGAAATGTAAGCGCTCATTGTGAGAATGGACTGGATTTCAACAAGGGCTTCGTTCTGTTTATGAGAAACCAAGAAAATGTTTTGCCTTACATAAGATTTCCTAACCCAATATGGTGAGCAGAACTCTTGCGCTTCAGATTTAGATTTGATCAAAATTAGGGAAACTCCAAGAATCTGGTCAAAATTAGATCCTAGGGAGGGATTTTGTGATCTGTGTGGAGAATGCTGTCCCAAGCCATTCAACATCTTTTGAGCAATTGTAAATTCACAGAGGATCTAAGATTTGAGATATTTTGCATGTTTTGTACACCATACCTATTGGCTCAATACTCAAGAATTCTGGCTAAGATTATCCGCGGGGAAGGACACCTTCTTATCTATGGAGTTACTAAAGCTATTAAATGAATTAATGTTGGGTTCTTCTAAAGCTATCAGTATAATGTCTATCAGTATAATGGAAAACTGATTGAAGAATTAGGAAATAGGAAATTAAGATGAGTTATATATTTTTGTAGAAAAGAAAGTATTTTATGAAAGACTTTGATCAAATTGATTTTAGAATAGTATTGTTTATATTATCTTTGATGTAAATGTGTAAAAAGTATAATTTTGACTAGATGCACAGTAAAAAAAGAAAAGAAAAAAAATAAGCAGCACCAAACCAAATGTCTGCATATTTGAGTCATTCCCACATCTCTCCGTTCATACATCCCTAAAAGATTCAGTGCAAAACAGGGCAGTGTATGGTGACATTACATAATTAATTCAGAATGTTAAAGCAAAATCATAGGAACATATGGACGTCACCATTCAGTGCAGAAGTGTTGAGCCAAGAGCTAAAACAGGGGTACAACGTCCTTTCATCGCCTGCAATTTTTTAGGGGGGGAAAAGGGCAGGTAAGGGGTTTGGGGGGGGTAGACAATAGGTAAAGATGGGTTGGAGAGGACTGTTGGGGTGGGGGGGGGTAAACCCCCCCCAAAAACAAATAAAAAAAGATTTCAAGGAACGTTTTCGTACACGTTCTAATGCCTGGCATTGTAATTGCAGGCGATGAAAGAACATGGAACCAAAACAGGATATTGGCTTTTTTTTCTGATTGCAGAAAAATTATTAATATCCTGCTTTGAACTGTTAAGGTACCGGAACATTTAGGGTATCCTGGCTATGGCACATTTAACATAGGCTGTTGATGGGAGTCACTAGAAAGTGGTCTTGTATAGCACCTCTTTGTCACTATTGGTGCCCTCTGATTGTTTCTAATTTTCGGCCCATTTCTCACTCTATCATTCTAACCTACTAGAACAGCTTGTCTACCCTCAGAGTTCCACATTTGTTTCTAATTCTTAAATTTTTCCTCAATTTGTCTGGTTTTCATCCTCTTCATTCCACAGAAACTGCTCTTCGTTCTGTGCTGAATTCTCTTCTTTCTGCTGAATACTCTAAACACTGATCTTTTCTTATTCTTCTAGACCGATCAGCTGCTTTTGACACTGTTGATCACTCTTTACTTCTGGCCTCACTTTCGTCTTTCAGTATTACAGGATACTGTTCTGTCTTGGTTTCATTTCTATCCAAAACAACATTCTCAGTCTCTTGGCCGGGCAATTCCTCTAAATCGTTCCTGCTTGCCCATGGGGCGCCTCAAGGATCTGTATTGGGTCCTTTTCTATTCTCTCTATACTTCTCATCTTGCTGCTATTATTTCCTCTTTTCGGTTATCTGACCACTTTTATACTGATGATACCCAACTATTTCTCTTTTTCTTCTTTTTCTCCGGAAAGCCATCATACTCTCTCAGCTTGCTTAGTTGCTATCAAATCTTGGATGTCTTCCCACTACCTTACTCTCAATGCTGGAAAGGCTGAAGTATTGTTTTTTCCCGCTAATACCCTTCCTCCTCACCCTTCACCTTCTTTTATATTCTTTCCTCCATCTAAGCTCTCAATCTCACCAACAGCCCGAAATCTTGCCTTCATTTTGACACTAACCTTTCTTTTTCTTATCATATTTCTTTAACTTCTCGTTCCTGTCGTTTTCATCTTCTCATTCGTAAAGCTTGCCCATTTTGTACTTTTCAAGTATCTAAACTCCTAATTTCTTCTTTCATTTTCTCCAGACTTTTCTACTGTTCTACTGCCCTCTTTGGACTGCCTAGCTCTCGTCTTGCTGCTCTTATATCAGTGTTCAATTTCTTTGTTGGTCTTTTTTGTCTTCTCTCGTTTGGGGATTCTATTTCTTCTTCCCTTGTAACTCTTGGATGGCTACCCTTTCATTCTCAAATCAAATTTCATTTTCTGTCTTGTTTTCAAATCTATTAATTGTCTGGCTCCTGCTTATCTTACTGCATTGATATCTTTCTATATTCCTTTTCGCTCTCTTCGTTTTCCTCAATTTTTATTGGTAGCCCCCTGTCCTCTCTGTGGTGAATCTCGTTTTCGCTCTTTTGAATTTCTTGCCCCTCTTCACTGGAATGCTCTTCCTCTTTCTCTCTGTTCTATCTCTGTCTACTCTGTATTTCGTGGTTCCCTGAAGTCTTACTCCAACATCCCTGAGTGTTCCCTGAATTTTATTGTTTATTCATTTTTATTGTACCTTTCCTCATCCTCTGTACAGCGCTTTGGTTTAAGGCGCCTAATACAATCAAAATATAATACAAATAGTGTACTAGGCTATGTAAGAAAAAAGGGGAATGGGGTTCACTAGTTGGTCTTGGGAAAGGCAGATGCGAAACCTGTGGTGTTGATGAGTGCAGGTTGAAGTACTGGGTTCCTAAATGCCAATCTCCTTCCTATGGGTTTAGCAGAATTAAGTTGGCAGAATGTTATCCATAGGGAAGAGCCCGAGATGTGATAGACTACAGCACTTTGGGTTTGGTTAGCCACACATGTGGGAGAGTGCGACAGGGCTAAAGAGGAAAGCTTAGTCCTGGCTTGCTTAGTGTTGATGTGCTAACGGCTAAGCCTGTGGTTGCCTTCTGTGGGGGTTTGCATGTGTACTGTAAGATGGTAGGAGATCTTAGAGGGGAGTTAGTTGGGGTAAGGCAGAGGTAGGCCTTACAAATCAAAACAACTGTAATCCTACATTCCTACCCTAGCTACTTGCAGACCGGTCCCGTTTCTCTAGCTCCCAGTGTCACCTCTCCTCTGTCTGTCTGTCTCAGCCTCTCACTCTCTGATACATGGTATCCCAAGAAGAGCAAACCAAGCATCTGTGAGCTGGCAGATGCAGGAAAAAGGGTGATGTGGAAACTCAGATCTTGTACAACCTTCTAAGGCTTATCGGAGGCAAGAACTTTACCTTCAGTGGAAGGGCAGCTTAAAAATTGAATACTGAATTCACCCATTTCTCCTTTCTTAGTATGTTGGTTAGCAGGCTGCACCACTCCTCTAATCTGACTCTGGTATGCTCAGTGACTAGCAGAGACCTTTGCCCGTTGAGGCAGGGCAAGGTGTTTGTCTGTCCTTGGTCAGTTCAGGGTCCATAATACCTGTTCATTTCATCAAAAGGTCACTGCTTATTTCACCCTACCCTGCTGTTTCCCACAAGCCCCAAACCTTTCTCAGACTGCCCAGGTTTAGAGACTGCACCAGGCCTTTCGGTATCAGAGTAATGCTGTAACCGTGCAGAATATTTTTCAAGATGAAACCAGGAGCAGAAAGGATGGAAGGTGGAGTGTGGAGAGCGTGAATTCGTAAAAAAACAAAAGTGGCAACCGTTGATATATTTCCTGGCCCAAACCAAGAAGAGTTTTGACATAAATGCCCCGGTTAAGAGCATTGCATCTCTTTAATTAAACGCAGAAATATTACAAGCAGTTAGACAGATATGTGAAAGAAGGTTTAATATTCTGCAGTAAGATGGAAGAATAGGAACTGATCCCTTTGCTTTAGTAGTTAAAACATGCTCACCTAATTTTGGGCTGGAAAGGAATGTTTTTTTAGAGCAGTACAAAGCGAGAGATGTATTATTGTAAACATGGGTAAATGATAAAGACCTGAAACAGTACTTTAGGTAGATTTAAAAACATTGAATTCTAGAAATAAAAAGAAATTGGTTTACATACATACATAACTGACACTGTATACAGACAAATCCAAGTGCTGAAATTGCTGATAGTATTATTTCCTGCAATGCATTTCATTCCTAAGGGGCTTCTTATTAGTGGATCTGTCCTTAATGTCTTTCTCCGGGTTTGTTTTGAGGAATCTAGAGATCAGTCCCTTGCCAGCAACAAATGGATGACTCATTCTTCTGTCCACTACCACATACATAATTTCTTAGCCAAACTGTAGATTTATTGGTGACTATCATTTTGGCGCTCTGACGGGGTTGCATTTGTGAATGGTGTACAAAACACCAATAGTAAATAGTTACGGTATGCACCTCCTTTGAGGGCACTTTACTTATAGCTGTGTTTTTTTTCTTTTAGAATTATCATGACTGCATCAGCGGCTGGAATTTATGGGAACTTTGGACAAGCAAATTACAGTGCTGCTAAGCTCGGCCTTGTGGGTTTGTCAAATACATTGGCAATCGAAGGCAGAAAATACAACATACATTGTAACTCCATCGCACCCATTGCAGGATCCAGGTTGACGGAAACAGTCATGCCACCAGGTGGGTTTCTTTAGTTACTTGAGCCTTGCTGATGCCATGAAATGGCTGTGAAGTTTTAGTTGATAATGTGCTACTGTTTAATGTGTGAAGTGTAGGAACTACATTTCATTTTGCAAAAGGATTTTTGTGATTAATGCAAAATAGAAAAAAGGCACAGTGAAGATCAGCTCCAGAGAACAGGATCCCAAGAAGTGGCATTCTAATGGATTCCTAACCCCCACAGGATCCTCATCTTAGATATCGCCTGCCTGGCTTCAGAATTTTTGTCAGCCATCAGGAGGCGCATTATAGTATCATATGTGCTCCACTAAGTCTCGTTGGCACCCATGACTCTGGATGTGATGTGATGTAATGTGGTGTATAAATGGCGCTGGATGGAGCCAATTACCTCTGTTTTTTTTTCCATGCATTCAGACGTCGCTGTGGAATGCCATCACTTGTTTATGTTGATCTACTTCTTTTTCCCCAACGTCTACCACTAAGTTGATATATGCTTGTAGGCCGTCAACATTCGCTTGCGTGTGCAAGGAGAGCATTCCACTCTGCTGGTTTGTCTGGCCTGTTATCACACTAAACAACAAACATACAAAGGACATTATATAGCAACAAAATATAATAAACAATATCAGCACAATATCTGAATGGTCTTCTCCTGTACTGGTTAAGACCCCAGGATTCAAAGTCAACTCCAAATTGTTCAGCAAAAACAATTCTTGAAAGTTCAAAGTCTATGAAAAAGTTAATCAAACAAAAATCCACTGGCGACAACTCTTTGTTCCTGGATGGAAAGATCCCCTTCGATCTTCCAGAAAAAGAAATGGGACCAGTGGTATCCTGGTTATGATGTGTTGTCTCTTCCTTGAGATAAATGGCCACAGTTCAAAATAAGGTGTTATATTTCCCCTATGTCAATAATACACAATTCTCTAGGATTTATTCAATTACAACTCTACATTTGGTATATGTGTCGGGATGCTTTCTCTGTGCTGCTGCTTCTATTTTCAACAACCACACTTCTACTGTTGGTACTATAAAGACAGTTATTGTTGTCCCATACTACATTACTGATTCAAACCACTTCAATGTGACATATGCTGACAACTTAATAGACCACCATAGTTCAAGTACTACTACTACTACTGCTCATTACTTTGAAATGGTTAGTCAGGCTCTGACTAGACACTTAAACCTCGTCATGTAGGAAAGGCACTCTTCCTTTTAGTGACTTTCTAAAAAGTTGCAGCCTCTTTGCCTCTTCGGTCTGTCTAACTGCCTTAAGAATAACCTTCTTTTGCCCATAAGGCTTACTTAATTCTAGCTTCTGCAGTCTTTAGCGCCACATGTTGTATTTACTCCCACCTTTAAGCCTAAGTAATTACCCAGAATCTTATATACCACTCTCGCAGGTTCAGGTAACAATGATGTGTTTGTTCCTTAGGCCACTTGACGGTTAACAACTTCACAGTATAATTAGATGGCTCATTAACTCTTGGCAAGACTGGTTTCACTTGGAAAAGGGGTTGCCGCTTGGCTTGGGTAATGCTTGTTCTTCTCTTCAATACTTTAGTCTCTTGACTTCTTTGAAATAGAACAAATGTCACTTCTGGATACAGTATAGGATTCAGTCTCTCAAGTGAAAATGCAAGTGGGTACACCCGACCTCTCCTTTTGATGTAGTTTTTGCTCTTCGTAACTTGTTACTCGTATATAGACACTGTTAGGTATTCAGTAATGGTTTAGGGACCGTTCTCTCTTGTAAATTAGAGACACATGACCACTCCATTGGGTAATAAGAGTCTTTTAAATGCTTAAACAATGGTTTTCAATGATGTTAGCTTCTCACAGGAGTGCTGATCTTCAACATTATACTTGTGTGCTACAATTCCATTGTTAATAAGAATTTATATAGAACAAACAGTTTTCACTCACATTAAGCAATACGCATGTCACTTAGGAGCTGGCTACAGTTACTGGCAAGGCTTGCACAGTGTATTTGAACAGCGTGCTTCTCTCACCTGCTTCATTGACACTGGTTTGGCAGGTTGCACTGTTTTCCCGACTTCTTCTAACACTTCTGCTTCTGGCTCGCTGGCGACCCACACCCTTCTCCGGGACGGTTGTCTTTGCTCCGGCCACTTGATTTGGAAGTTCCCTTTCATTCGAAGACCCTCTGCTTGCCTTCTGCTTCTGGCCTTAGTCTCCTGCACTTCACAGCTCTGCAATCAGGCGCACATGTGGAATACCCAGCCACTTGCATGTCTTGCTCAGCGCAGCTTCTGTACTTCAGGTTTTGTGAGAACAGCACTGTCTCAGAATGGGCAATCTGCTGTCTCCACATTCCGGCGTCCCTTCTGGGCTCCTACTTCTTTGTGATTTGCCAGTCTTGTGCTTCTCCTCTACTACTACTGCTGCAGCCAGCCTTCCAGTTCTCGTTCCAGCTCCTTCTACTCCTCCTCTACTGATGGGGTCTTTTATGCCTCACAGATTCAATGATTCTGTTCAGGTGTGGTCTATTAGCCGTAAAGGAATAGTGTGCTCAAATATTATTGTCCCAAAAGATGGGCAATAATCCAAAACATGCATTAAACATCATTTTGATGAAAGTTCCTATGTAACCTTTTGAGCAAACGAGGCTCAAAGCGTTTAGATGGGAGCATCCATTTTGCCATTTCAGGCAGCCTCCTCAGCTCATGTTAAGCTCTGTCCTGGCGGCACTAAACGAGCAGCAAAAGCCCCCTACTGGGAGCTTTTGCTTACTGCAGTCAGAGCAGAGCTGTTGTTCATGAGTTGAGGAGGCTGCGTTCACTTTCATTTTACGTTTTCGGTGCTCCCCAAGCCCAGGGAAGCACAGAAAACGTAAAATGAAAGTCAAAAAGCAAAGGTGCAGCAATTATAAATACAACGTTGTTGTATTTCTGATTGCCGTGGTTGGAAAACCACAGCAATCAAAAATACAACAATGTTGTATTTCTGACTGCGGCGGCTTTCGCTTTGAGTCTGCTGGTCTCCCCCGGGTCGGGAGTCTGTTAGTGTTTGAACTGCCTTTCTGCAGACACCCAGTTTTTCTATGAGCTTTCCTCCCTCACATACTCCCCTTGTTCTGTAAGTGCCGGGTCGGGGGAGCCCAGGAGACTCAAAGCTGAAGCCACAGCAAACCTAAATACAAAGTTGTTGTATTTAAATATGCTGCAGTTTTCTTATCTACATTTCCCAGGGTCTGGGCTCCAGGAAAGGTAGAAAGAAGACTGTGCTTGTGGTGGACAGCATGGTTATCTCTGTATGTCGAGTACCTTCATTTGGACCTCTGGTGGAAATTCATGGCCTTCATCCAGCCTGGCAGAGACTGCCATCTGCCGGAACTCCATGTCGGCAACGTCCAGCGCCACTGCGATGGCGTGATCCGATGCTACCTCTCCCACCTGCAAGAGGGAAATCGCCTCCATCCTTTTGTCTCGGAGAAACTCCAGAATCTGACCCAGCTTGTACCACAGTTCCATGTCGTACCTGGATAGGAACGCCAGTGCGTTGGCCACCTTGATGGTGGACGCTGCAGTGTAAATCACTTTCCTCCCCATGGCATCCAACTTCTTACCCTCGCTCTCCGGAGGGACCTAAGACCACGAGGATGGGTTAGATGACCACTTCCTTGCTGCCGACGAAACCACAGAATCCGGCAATAGTTGCGACCTCAGGCACTTGGTTGGATTCTGGCACCTGGTACTTCTTCTCCAGCCTATCCCGCTTGGCTGTAGCCGTGCTAGGGTTCTTCAAGAGGGTTCAGCCCTCCTCCCGCACGTCGTCCAGGAGGGCTACTGCTATGATAGTCTTCCTCTTGGCCTTGCGCCTCTGGTACAGTAAACCCACCTTTCTGGTTTCTTTGGGCACAAGCTGGAACAGTTCGGAGGCTCTGGCGATCATGGCATAGAACGACCCGACCTCGTCTGGTGGATACGCCCTATGCTTCTGGGATCCGCTGCCCGCTCTGACAACATCGTCGTCGTCCGTATTCCATCCCTGTACCCATGTCCGAGTTTGCCGGGGGATATTATGCCCAACGCAGATGTGCAGGCTGAAACAGGAGCGCCGGATGGAGCTTCCTTTTCTTCGTCAGTGGTTGGTCGGGATACTGGGGGACCATTGAAACAGGCCATTGTGGCATCCTCTTCTGGATCTCCGACACCAAGGTGTGGAGGGTTGATAGGATGTCCAGAGACGCATCCCTCAGATGAACTGGTATGATCGGAACACTAGGCCCTGCGCCATCGTCGCCCTGCTCTTTCACGTCCTCAAGGACCATGTATAGGGACTCCAAGTTTCCACCTGGAACTGGGTTCTGAGGCGGTGTCTCCTTCTCTGGTGTGCCAGCAGACCTTGTAAGTCACCACGGCGGCCTCGCGCCTCAGAGGCCTTCAACGCTGTGGGGGCTACCTTCTCAGGGTCAGCTTTTGAGAGAGCAACCGCCACGAGCTCTATCGCCGACAAATACGTATCCTGAGCCGCCTGGACGTTCTTGGGCAGCACAGCCTTCTTCTCCGACTGCGGCTTCTCTAGCTTCTCCCGCAGCTTAGCCGGGTTGGACGACTTTCTCTTCGAGGAGGAGCTTGATTGCCAGCTAGCAATGGAGGCAGAAGGTGATGTCGATCAACCCCGGTGGGCCAGGACTTATAGTACTTTGTTTTACCATTGTGTACCCACGGATTAGGCACCCTCACAGGACTTGGAAGACCGCTCCTCGGACCGACTGGCCTTGGGTGAGGCATACCCCTGCTCGGAGTTAGGGGCAGAGTCCTTGGTGTTCAGCCACACCGGCAGCCTACTGTGGTTGTCCTTCGGCATCTTGGAGAATCCATGGCATATCTCGCAATCTCCTTCCTTGTGGTCCGGGCACATTCCGAAGCCCGCACTTGGTCCAGGACTTGAAGAGGGATCTTCCTTCTTTCTTCTCCTCTGTCATGGTCAGAGGTTGCGAAGTGGGCCCGAAGGCCTTCTGGAATCGTTGACGACACTTGAGGGGCGCTGAACTTCACCGACAACGGATCTCTGCTGTCGGCAGATGGAGAGAAGAGCACACAGGCTCTTTGGGGACAAAAATAGAACCTTTTTCTGTGAAAAAACACGAAAAACATAGAACTAGCTCGCAGAGCAAACTCGAGGACTCCCAACACACGAAGTGTGTGGTAACAATCTGAAGATGGCTGCCAGAGGAGGGGCTTAGGGAGAGGACTGTCATTGGATGGGGGCAGTATGACCCAGAGGACAGTGATTGGTTCAAAGGAGAAATACAGTTTGTAAGTGAAAGTGAAACTGTTGTTTCTTTTACCGAGGATTCCCAGCCTGACGACAGGGAATATTCATGAGCATTTGAATCCATGCCAGACCCATGCTGGAGAACTGTCATGACCACTGTTAGGGGGCACAAGCTGTGTCACAAGCAGGCTCCCACCAGAACCCGAGGGCCTTAAAACCACTGCAGAAGGACTCCTGGAGCCAGTCCTGGCGCCTTTGGCACCATGCTCATATCTGGTAAGAAGGGACTGTTCAAACTAGGTCCCATCTATGTACATGGGCCTTTAAATTCAACGAGGAAGCAACCGCATAGCTCAGTTCCTGTGAACCAAACCATGCGGTCTAGTGTCTTGGGTGTGTGCCTGGGGCCTGGACTACTTTACCTGGTACTATTTTACATGGGCTATATAAACCAAACCCAGGCTGCAGAACACGCTTTGCATTATTCTGCATCACCTGTGAGTACTAGCTTGAGGAATCGCACCATCTGCGGCCCCAGCTCCTGTTCCAACTTCGCAACCTGCAAAGCAAGGAAGGAAAAAACAATATAGAATGCGCGCACTTTCAAAACATTGAATGCCATCATTCTTACCTGAATTCCATCGTGCTACGCAGTGCTTCCATCCGGAACTCCACGGCAACACCCTGCAAGAGAAAGGGGAGAAGTTCAGGTTTGCCTTCACATCTGCAAAGCGCTTAACTTACCTCGACGGATCCCTGGGGTCAGTTTTCATCTTGCTCTCATCCACTCGAGCACTGCAGCAGCCTGTGAGGAGATGAAGAGGATAATACAGGTTAGCTTCAAAAGACAATAAAGAATGCCGCGCTTCTCCTTACCTTAAAACGTGCCTCTTCATCCAGCACGACAGCATCAAGTCTTCGCACCTGAAAAGAAGACGATGAAGACATTAAGGGGATTCCACCATAAAACAGAACTAAGACTTACAATTCACCAACCTACCTGCCTACCAGCAGAGTCGGGGTCACAGCAGGCCTGGACCCGGAGTAAGGTGCACTGCACCAGTGAAGCAACTAGGGCAGATCGCCAACAAACGTCAAGCGCCCCTGCACCAGACGCAGGATGGATAGCTCACCCCACATACAATTAAGGTGAGAAAGGCTCAGTGGGAGAGGGGTCGGTCAGAGGGAGGTGGGAGATTCCCCCCACTAGAGACAGCTATCACAAATCCTCCCTTCTGTGATTGTAGATTCGTTATTCTGTGCTGAGCAACTACGTATCCGGGGTTCCAGATCCCAAAGCGTTTCAGACTCCCCCAGGGATATCAGGTGAGCGTTACAAGAACAATAGTTACAGGTAAGTAACTTGTTCCGTTCCTTACATAGAGCATCAGAAGATCGTCAACTCTCCTTAGAAAATGTGCAATGCAAGCACACCTCCCAATATCACAACATGATAAAATTAAACCGTATTCATAATGAATTTCCTTATGTTAGGACTTCAAGAATCAAAAGGATTTTCCTCAATAAAATCATAAGATGGTGCAAATAGGCCTCCTGATCCGCACTCATAAAAAAAAAGCCACAGCGCTTCACCCGACACTGATGCCTGTGCACCCACATTTCTAAGTGCCATCACCCGAAGTGACTGGATATTGAAAGATGTTGCGCTGACTCCACACACGCGTCCCCACACAGTCGACATTGCCTATAGTCGCATTGTGTGTTAGCCCAGACCCCAACTATTTCATTCTCCTTCGCTGTATTAAATATGACTTTCAGGTAGGCCCACGCCAAAAAGTTTCCCTGGAAACTATAGATGTACCGTGGTATTTTTCCTCTGGCCATAATATGACATAAAATCAACAGCCTGGCTCTTTGTTGCCAAGTCGACCTTTAGTTGCTCATGACATTGCGACTTCACAATGTGTGCCATGTGTTTTTTATATTTCTTAAATGGCCAGCTTAGAACGTCATTGGGTGCCCTCTCAAGCCAACCCATTGCAGCAGACCAGATTTTCAATAGGCTGCTATTAGACATTAGATTGGTTCTGCTAGATATACCTGGTTGCAATGAACCCAGCAGTGAGTCCTTTGGAGCATTACGCACCTTCCAGAGTAACAACTAACGCCCCTGTCTACGCAAAATTCCAACTGAGTTAACATTGAATTCCAGATAGAGCATTTCAATGGCAGTTGAAGGGGGTAATTTTATTAACCTCTTACGTAACATGGCCTCCAGTCTACCAAGTTCCTTAACCTGGGATAGTGTTCAAATTGCAGCCTCATATAGCACAACTGATGGGCTCTTTGCCTGATATAATTGCAGAATTGCATTCAAGGAATTTCCTGGACCCCTAGATGCAAAGCACCAGCTATTATTGCTGATTTGAATTTGGGATTTTCTAGGTGCTTGGACCTGTGCATTTCTGTGTCCCGATAGATACCCAAGTATTTAAAGATGAGAACCACTTCAACTGTTACGCCCTCCAGCTTCCAGTGCAGCTTTTTTACCGTCGCACAGCTGGAACAGAAAACCTTCATTTTGTTGGCGTTCATGACAGGAGGCATAGTGTGCTAATTTGTACAAAGATGCCTGCAAACCCCACAAGGTAGAATCAAGGAGAACTAGGTCATATGTGTAGCCCAACCAATGCACAAGTCTATCCCCCAATTCTGGAGGGTTGGCAGCACAGTTGGAAATGTCCTTGCCCAGGTCAGATAAATATAGGTTAAACGGCATAGGTGACAAAATGCCCCCCTTTGTTTTAACCCTTTAGAAGTTGTGATCCATTCAGTTGTCCTGCCTGCCTGGTCCGTCCAGACCTTCACCCGAGTACAATCGTGGAGCAAGCTCATCTTTAGAAATCCCATTGGTACTACACACAGTTTAATCCACAACTTCTCTCTGTCAACAGTATCAAACGCTGCACTAAAATCTATAAATGCTGCGCGACTGTTGTTTTCGGTATGCCCCACGACAGCTGCATGATGGTCTTCCACACGAGGCAATTTATGGTTCTACTGCAACCTTTTACGGAAACCGGTCTGGTTTAATGGGATGATATTCCTTGCCACCAACCATTCCTGCAGCTCTGACAACAATACTCGGGCGAAGAATTTTGCGGGGATGTCTAACATCGCCAACAGGCGGTAGTTTTTATGGTCGGTGTGAATGCATTTTCTAAATACTGGGACAATTATATCTTCCTGCCAAGAAGGCGGGATAGTTTGCATCTCGCCAATCCAGGCGAAAAGACAATGAAGAGCCTCTGGTTAGTTTTAATAAGAGAGCTGCAGATCACATCCTGTCCAGTGGCACGAGAGGACTTGCAGGCCATTAGGATGTTGTAAATATCTCTGGGGCTTTTCCCATAGAGCCATCTGAAGTTGGCAATCTGGGGAGCGATGTTACACTGCCCTTCTCCTCCTCCTCCAAAGTTTTCTGCCAAATGGATTTCCCATGATGTCCCTGAAACCCCATTGATGTCTCTAACTCTGGAGGAGTTACCATTAATGGTCCTCCAGAAAAGAGTTGGATCATGAATTTGAAAAGCAAGGACCAGAAGACGCCAGGTAAACCATACTTTAGCATGTGTATGTTTGTTTAGCCACTTTATGTAAGCTTTTTTGATAACTTTTGCCTCAATGGCATAAGCAGTTGACTCAATATATCTCTGTGATAACTCTCTCAAATCTTGCTGCATAGCTTTTTTTTCTCCAAAGTTTCCTTATTCGGTTTATGTTGATGTTTCTTGTGCATTACAGAGCCGTCCCTTCTTTCACCTCACACATGTCTTATCAAGTCTGGTTAATGATCCTACCAGACATGATATGCATGTCCTCTTGTTTAAAGTGGTTGTACTTTCACAAAACAAATATCACACAGCGAATACGGTTCACTCTCCTGCCAGATTTGACTGTTCTTTCTTTATCTGCAGCTGTGTCTCACAACAAAACAATAATCAAAGGCAAAGTCTAGAAAATGTATCCAGTCTGGTTTACTCCTTTGCAAGACCTGCCTGCAGCTCAGCTGTGTTTCAAAATAGTCACCAAAAAGTTCACAAATATAGCATCAAGTCTGGTTTACTCTCCTGCCAGACTTGACTGTAAGTTTGTTGTTAAAAAAAAGGGCTTAACAATGGGCCCTTGCCCCTTTTTATTTTTTTACTTCTACCACCTCCCTTTTGTATGGGTTCCAGACCTCTACGATGCATCAGGGTCTGTCTCTGGTTCTTGTGGGTCCCTGATCCTTTTAGGTCTTCTGAGGGTTTTCCTCAGTTGTCTTGGATCTCAGCACCTTGCTCACATGCTTCCTTAGACTGCAACGGTTGCTTGACCTTGTGTGGCTTCCCGGGGTGCCAGACCCGTTGCTTAGGTGTGCCTTTTAGCTCTGCACCCTGTTTGCGTGCTTCCTCAGACAGCAGTGGGTCCTTGACCCTTCTGTACTCTTATTGTGTGCCTTCCCCAGTTTCGTATGGGTCCCAGACCCCTCTCTCAGGTTTGTTGTCCATTTTTGCCAGGACTGGTTCACTAACCTGCCAGGCATGGTTTCTCATGTGTCGCTTTGTATTTCTCCCCAGAAACTGGGATGAGGGAGGAGGAGTTCCTCTGTTTTCCCCAACTGCCTCATTTGCTCTGTGATACCTACCGCCCGCAACGGTAACCCAGGTTCCTTTTTGTGGTGTTACCATCTGTCTGCCTTTGCGTGTCTTCGCAGGACCATCTTTGCTTGCTGTGGCCGTCCGTGCACCTTTCCGACTCTCTCCGGCTCCCCCGATGTCCTTCCAGGCCTTGTCTCTCTTAGTTCATGCCTCCTGCGTCAGTCGCGTGGTCTGGCTCCCGGTTGTTCCCAGACCTCCGATTCTCTAGCCAGGACAGCTCTGAACATCTCTTGTGTTCGACAAGGCTCTGCCAGCCTCCCCAGCTCCTCGCGGTAAGCCATTTGCAAGCTCTCAGTTCCTCCAATGAGGATCTGCCCTCTCATACAGTCCTGTTTCCCTTTTTATGATTGGGATTCAGTTTGATTATACTATATCGCGCATGTTGGTTCCATGGTGGGCTTTTTCCTCTTTGCCCAATCTTCTTTGTGTCAGTAGTAAGAGGTACTCCAACTGGATAGTTCTTACTCTTCCACGTAACAGTATATTCAAAGGGGTTGGGGTTTCCTATTGTACAGCAATAGATGGACTTGTGGGGAAATATAGAAGAGAAAGTGGGTTGACAGTCTGCAAAATCTCCGGCTCGGTCGCTCGACCTGTCTTCTGAGGCCGCAACGGAGGGTCTCACCCCCGAGAAGGCAAAAGAAATACATTGGAAAAAGACCAAGAAATGATCCCATTCCAGGAGCCATTCCTTGTCTTCCTCGCGAAAAAAGAAGAGGCACCACCGTCATCGGCGCAAGTCCAGCTCATCCTTGCAACGAGGTAAGCCCCCCTTTTAAAACCTCCATGCTTGAAACGTTTAGACAGCAAGCTGCTGTATGTGCGGCTCCAGTCCTCGACCAGCAAGATTTAGCAGTCAAAGCAGTGCTCGGTGCTCCCGACCCCAAGCAAGCCAGGCCGTCGTCAAAAATACCTTGGGGTGCCACGCCTACTAAGCATAAATCGCTGGAAGGCCATAGGGTCGTTGGGCCGAGTACCACAGCGTCCATCGGTCGTCTGAGTGTCCCTCTGTGCCAAAGAACCATCAGCATCAAAAGCGGTCTTGGCTTCGAAACCTATTGCATTGGCAGTCAAGACCTCAGCAATGGTTTGTTTGTCGCGCTGTCAAGAGCGAGGTTCTTTGACTCAATGCAGTCCATTTTCGGCATCTGACCCCAATGATCAAGTGAACCCCGTTTAGACGGGAGCTAGCAGCATCGATTTGTTTCAGCGACCAGGCCTATTTATTGCCCCTGGCTCAAGGTCTACAGGATGCTAGTGGCCTACATACTTCCACAGACTTTGAATTGCAGCAAAACCAGCCCTATAATAATGCTAATGTCAAGTTCTGGGCCCTGGTTGACAGGGTTGTTGACACCCTTGGGTTAAAGTCATCTACCACACCTCTTCAAGGGTATGAGTTCACGGATATCCTGGACGAGGGTCACACAGTTCAGCATAGCATGCCATTTAATCCAGCCATTGCGGACCCTTTATCCTCCTTATGGCAGCACTCTTGCATTATTCCCCCTGTAAACTGCAATTTTACAGGGCAGTATAGGCCGGCAAGAGGAGACCCATCTTTCCTCGCCATACACCCTTCCCCGGAAGGGCAGGTTATACAGGCTGTCACTATTTCCACCAGACCAGTGGCATCCACTTCAATCTGCCTCCGAACAGAGATGGAAAGAAATCAGAAGCATTGGCCAGAAAGGTGTTCACCTCTGGCAGCATGGCGCTCAAAGCCACATACATAGCCTGCGGATTCGCAGAATACTTCTTCGGCGTGTGGAAAGCTGTGGAACATGCTGCTGAATATGTCCCTGAGGGTGCCATGTGGGACAGATTTTTACAGCTGGTGGAGGATGGGAAGGAGGTAGCCAAGCAGTCATTGCAAATGGGCTTGGACTGTATTGGCTGATCAATGGGTTCAGCAGTGGTAATGAGGTAAAACTTCTGGCTTCTCCCCAAATGCTCAGAACAGATTGCTGGACATGCCCTTTGAGGGAGACATGCTTTTCGGTCAAAGCTGACAAAGCCTTCGAATAGTTTAAAGAATTCAAGTTGGCTGCTAAATCACTGGCCTAGCGGTGCAGCCGGCTAAGCCTGCCTTCAACTTTGCCTCTAGAGGCAGGGGCTATAGGCGTTACGTACCCTATGGCAGGAAGGCACAGCTCACACATGCCAGGCAGGGGCAGAGGTGCTTCTTGCGTCCTTTATGGGGCAGCGGGTCTCCTAGAGGCCTAACAAGAATCAGCAGTGGCACCCGCTCCCTCTAAACTGCTTTGATTTCCCCTCCCACAATGCACCGGTTGGCAGTGCATTGTCCCCAGTGGCAGGAGATAACCTCAGACGCCTGGGCTCTGCAGTTGATTCGGTGGGGTTATTGTTTGCCCTTTCTAAAAAGACCAACGGACAGACCCCCACTGCCCCAATCCAACTGGAACAGGAGCTCCAGGAAGAACTGAGTGTTACGCTCACCTGGTTCCCATAGGGGTGTAGATCGAACCCGGACAGCTGTGGCCTCCACCAGCGTGAAGGGTAGGGCAAAGATGACCGTCTGGATGGACCCCCTCAGTTTTGCAAGCTTGACTCGTAGAAATATTCTCCTGTAGATGGAGAAAGGTGTGAATGCAGACCCCCCTCCCTGCTCCCGTTCTCCCCACTTGCCACCTCTGATATTCCTGGTCAGTGTTCTCACCTTATATTTTTGATTGGTGAGCTCTCCATCCTGCGTGGCATGCAGGGGCGCGTAGATACCAGTTACTTCACTGGTTTTAGGTGTTGGGGTTCTGGACGATTATTGAGTCCTGAGTTTGCCAAGTTTTTAAAGAGTTCAAAATGTCCAAAGTTCACTCTTGCACTCCCTGTTGATTTGCGGCGGCAAATTCTGTTTGGAGGTTGCTGGCGGCGTTCAGGTAAGAGTCTGTATTACCCAAACTGTCCTGTAAAGGTGCGTGAGAATTGCTCACTGTCTTTTCCTTTTTTCCTAGATGCAGCGTATTGAAGGATAAAGCCTCTGGTGATAATTAGGTAAGTCTTGCATTATAAGCGATTGTCTTTTTAGTCTCTTTAGGCTCACCTTGCTTTTTTTTTGTTTTTTTTTTCCCCAGGTGTTAAAGATCACCGAAAAAGTGACGGAGGCAGCGCCGAGTCGGAGATGCAGTGGGCTGATGAAAATGGAGCGGCGCTGTAGCTGGGATGCGATGCGTGCCGGAAGAATGTTCCTTCAGGCTCGGAGTGATGCAGGATCCGAAATAAGGTGAGGAATCAGATTAAAGTGTGTAATCTAACCTCTTCTTCTATTTTCCTTTCTCTTAGGGGCTCCATGTTCGAGGCGGGCGTGGCAGAAGGCTGGAAGCAGGTTTGCTGACACGGTGAGCGTCACGCTGCTAAATTCAGAATAACGCGAAGCGTGTGTTGAATATTGGGCGTGGTTTAAATAGCTTTGAAAGTAGTCCCAGGTAAGAAGTCCCTAGAACCACACCCGAGTGAAAAATAGTCCTTGTGAAAAAAATAGTCCCTCCAGGTCTCAGGTTGGCCTGGATGCATGTGCAGCATGGTCTGCCTGAGGTAAGTGATGACCATGAGCCTGGCGCCCTAGGCGCCAGGACTGATTTCTATGAGCCTGGCGCCTAAGGCGCCAGGATTGAACCCAGATAGCCCCTAGCCGGGGCTTCTGAGGTTTAAACAGATGTCCGGATGCCTGCCTCTGGGGCGAATGGGCTTGGTCCAGCTGCCCGGGGGTAGGCATCATGACACAGAGAGCCCTGTTGTCAAAGGGTGCTGTGTAAGAGGTATCTCCCAAACAGAGAGGATCGGGCTGGTATTCCCGGTATTTCCTCGTGCCCAAGAAGGGAGCCGGTCTCCATCCCATTCTGGACCTCAGAGCTCTGTACATGTTCCTGAGGAAAGACTCATTCAGGATGGTGACGTGTAGAGAAATGATCCACGCTTTCGAATTTCAGGACTGGATGGTGTCAATAGACCTGCAGGACTCTTATTTCCATGTGCCGATACACCAAAAGCACAGGACGTTCGTAAGGTTCCTCATAGGTGACAAGCACTACAAGTTCACGGTGCTGCCCTTTGGGTTGACCTCTGTTCCAAGGGTCTTCAAGCTCCTAGCGGTAGTTGCGGCTCACCTGAGGAGATCCGGGGTCCATGTATTCCTGATATTGGACGACTGACATCCAGGGGAAGTTGGCAGGGCAACTCTGGTCTCATCTGGAAGACACCTGCCTACTACTGCACAGGTTGGGCTTCTCCCTCAACTTGAAGTCCCATTTGACACCAGTTCAGCGGCTCCAGTTCATCGGAGTAGTCCTAGACACTCGGGTAGTGAAGACTTTTCCTCCCAAAGAGAAAGTCAGCAACATAGCCCAGACGATGCATTTGTTTCAGAACCACGCCACCCCACCAGCGACTTCCTTCCTCCACCTTTTGGGTCTCATGGCCTCCTGTATTTTTCTAGTGCCCGAGACCAGGCTGCGCATGAGATCCCTTCAGTGGCCCCTGAGGGACCAGTGGTCTCAGTATCTGGGATCACTCGCGTATCACCTCTCGGTGTCCAGCCAGGTAGTCCGCGAACTCTGGCTGGTGGAACACACGCAACAATCTCATGGTGGGGAAACCCTTCTGGCCTCCTTCGCCTCAGGCCTGAGTGGTCACGGGTGCGTCTCTGAAGGGTTAGTGCGCCACTGTGTGGATTTTCAGGTGCGTGGCCTCTACTCTCCACCAGAAGCCAGGTGGCACATAACGGTCTGGAGTTGCGGGCCATCAGGTTAGCCCTTAGGACTTTTGCCCTGTCTCTCAGGGGGAAGCATGTCCTAGTCCTGACGGACAATATGGTGGCCATGCACTACCTCAACAAGCAGGGTTGTTTGCACTCCCGCCCCCTCTGCACAGTGGCGATACAGCGGTGGTTCTGGTTACGGTTATGGGAGAACCATTTCTGGCGGGAACAGAGAACACCTTGGGGGGTGCTCTGAGCAGGCAGAGCACAGTCTCACCCAAGTGGTAAGTGTGCCAGGAAGTCCTAGAGGAGGTCTTTGCTTTCTGGGGTACCCCAGCAGTGAATCTGTTTGCCACGCAGTCCACAGGAAGTGCAAACCTTTTTGCTCAAGGGAATTCACAGTGAACGGCGCACTGGGAAATGTGCTTCTAGTGGATTTGACCCCTACCCCCGATTCCCGTAAACCCTTGTATTCTCAGGACGTTTAAGAGATTTCTAGCGACCATGATCTTGATCGTCCTGGATTGGCCGTGGTACTCGGATCTCTTGGATCCGACCCTCTGTCTGCCTCACTGGTTTCCTAAGTGTCTGGATCTCCTGACCCAGTCGGAGGATCGAGTGCTCAACCCAACCCCAGATTCCCCTCCACCTTCATGCGTGGCTCTTGAGAGGATGAGGTATGATGACTGGGACCTCTCAGAGGAGGTACTTGGCGTGTTGCTGGCTGCACGCAGACCTTCTACAAGATCTCTGTATGCATGCATGTGGAGAAGATTTGTGGCATGATGCAGGGAACATGAGACTGACCTGATCTCTTGCCCCACCACTGCAGTGATGGAGTTCCTTATGTCACTGGCCTCGTCAGGCCTTCAGGTTACCATGGTCAAAGGGTACTTGGCGGCCCTGTCTGTGTTCAAGAGGTCCCCAGATAAAGGTTTCTTCTTTACTATTCTGGTCGTTGCCCAATTACTGAAGGGCCTACTCAACAAGTTTCCACCAACCCCTTTTGTTGTCCCAGATTGGGATCTTAATCTGGTTTTGACCTACTTGATGGCAGCTCCATTTGAGCTTATGCACTTATGTTCTTTACGGCTGTTATCCCGTAAGACCGCTTTCCTGGTTACAATCACTTCTGCCAGGAGGGTTAGCGAGTTGCAAGCTTTGTGCTGCAAACCTCCCTTTCTAAGGTTCTTTCTTGAGAAAGTCTCTCTCAGTCAGGGCCAAATTCCTTCCTAAGGTAGTTTGAGTTTGACCTGTCCTAGTCTATCGATTTGCCGGTCTTTTACCCTCCTCCACATCCCTCGAAAGAGGAAGAGCGGTTCCACCCCCTTGACCCCAAGAGAGCGTTAAGCTTCTATGTTGCTCACATATCCAAGTTTCGGGAGTCAGACCAGTGGCTTGTGTCCCATTCTTTGTCTCGAAAGGGTCTTGCCATAACCAAACAAACCCTGTCATGTTGGATTATTTTGTGCATATTCGAGTGTTACCAATCGGCAGGCAGGAAGCTTCCAGCGGCCATCAAGGATCACTCAACCAGAGGGGTTTCGGCCTCTACAGCCCTCCAAAGAGGGGTTCCTGTTAGGGACATATCTTGGGAGCCACCTGGTCATCCTTACTTTCACCAAGCACTATGCCTTGGGTGTTGCACAGGGAGCTGATGCACAGTTTGGTAGGGCGGTTCCATAGAATGTACTTGTTTAAAACTTTTTGTCCTCCTCTGTTATTCTAACTGCTTGGGGAGTCTACCAAGATGAGGAATCTGCGAGACAAAAGCAATCCGTTGAAGGAGAAATTACTCACCGTAATAATCTTTCTATGGATTCTTCTCCTGCAGATACCTCATTGACATTCCCATCCATCCCTGCTCAGTAAGTTCTGTGACTTGTCGTTTCTGTGCAATCGAGAAGACATCTGGTGATGGCTCTTAGATGACCGCTTCTGGCTCATTAAATTAAAAACAGAATATTTTTTTTATTTTTTAAAAAAGGTTTTCAATCATTGTTGTGTGGGATCACCCTGTTCGGATGTATCCTTGCTCAGTTTTTTACTGGCTGATTAGCCTTCTCCAGTGTTTTTTTTTCTTCTGAAGCATTAATGCGCACGGGGGCGGAGGCAGGAACTGATGCATGGGGCATACTGACGTGCTATATATACGACACCTGACGTCACTTCTGGCGCCGACGATCAAGATGGATCAACGACCGACAGCCGAGTCGAAGTCCACTACGCCCCCGGTGAACCGTTTCCAAGCGCCCAGTGCTGGATGATGGATATCTATCAATATGAGGAATCTGCGGGAGAAGAATCCATAGAAAGATCATTACGGTGAGTAATTTCTCCTTTTGGGAAATTAGGTTTCAGAAATTAGAGGACTGGACTCAAACAATCTGGATCTTCGGGTGGTGGGGGGCGTGGCTTGATAGCCTTGTAAGAAGACGTGGGTTTGCCACACCGTAGTTAACCTTGTATCATACATTAATTTGTTTGTTTTTGGTCTCAAGTTCATTAGAAACAAAATTCAAAAAAGTATTCAATGCTAGAATAAGAGAAACGTTTGTGCCCCACATTAGTCATCACCATAACATATTCCTAGACACCTCAGTGCTATTGTCATTCATCTCTTTAAAACAAGAAATTAGAGTATCTGCAAAATAGGGGCACATTATAACCAGATGTCGCAGGGTTTCAAGTGTGTCCACAGTACCAGAAACTCTGCAGTCAAAGTTGGCAAGAAGGGTGATCTTTCCAGTGTTTTATCCTCTCTGTCGATGGAACTGATTGAGCCTAAAGCGCATATAGGTTGCGTGTATTTTCTCGTATGGAAAACTTTGCATATACAAAGGGATGCATTCTCTAGAGTGTACTAAGTGGGAATCTCAACATAAATTGTATAAGAACCAATGCTGTCCGATGTTTCCACCCAGTCTCAGCCCTGAAAAGACGTAACTTGACAACCCCCGGACGCTGTATCAGATCAAACTCCGCAGGCCCCAATGGAATTCAATACACTCAACATCCTCATTTCGAAGTGTTTAAGGGAGGAAACCCACTCGACCTCCATAGCTATATGTGAAGCCGCATTGAGAGACTTAGGAGGGGCAAGGATTTTCCTGAACGTGGTTAGTTTCCACAGGTGCCGATCCTTCAATGAGATAAAACACAGTTTCTCCAGCATGGGGTCTGGCATGGATTCACATGCTCATGAATATTCCCCGTCGTCAGGTTGGGAATCCTCGGTAAAGAAAAATCAGTATCAGTTTCGTTTCTGATCTGTCTTTCGTAGTAGTAACCAATCACTGATCTCTGTGTCATACTGACCACAGCCAATGACTGCCATCTCCCTAAGCCCCGCCTCTGGCAGCCATCTTCAGATTTTTACCGCACATTCAAGTGTTGGGATCCTCGTGCTATTTCTCTCGAGCTTTAGTCCGTTTTTTGCGCTTTTTCATAGGAAAATTCTCTCTTTTTTCGGTCAAAAGATCCTCAAGCTCCACCGTTTCTTTATCCGATCAACGGGGACCCGTGTCGGATTCTTCTACGCCCCTCAAGGGTGAAGATTTCGTCGAGCCACGCTTTTGGAGGACTCCAGAAGTTTCTCAGGCCCATCTCGGACATGGCCCAGGAGAAGGGAAGCTCGACGCCCGGAAAGCTGTTCAGGGTCTGCCCTGGATGCCAGCTTCAGAATGTCTTTAAGGAGGACGAACACTCCCTTTGCCTCTACTGCCTGCATGAGGACAAGACGCACGTGGAGAAGGACTGTGCGTTTTGCGGCAATATGTCGGAGCGGACCATGAAGGACCGCCATCTGCGTCTTGCCAACTGGCTGGAAGGGAAGAGCCCATCAGGCAAGAAAAAGAAGTCCGAGCGGTCTTCTAAGACCTTTGAGGGCGCCCCGGCGACAGTGGCCCAACAGAAGGCCAAGCACCGCGAGTCCGCTGGCATCGGGAGCGCGGAACGGTCGGGCTCTACGATTGCCAGGCAGGGTGCATCCTCCCCGGCGCCATCAACCACGAGCCAACGCTCTGGCTCGGGTAAGAGGAAGGCCGAGCACCCGGCGAAGCTCCTGGAGAGACCCCGGTCGAGCTCGAAGGCCCCATCGGAGGGGGAGCGAGGCGGTGACCCTCCCCCCAAGGAGAAGGCGGTGAGCCAACCTAAGGTGGTGAAAGCCTTGATCCACCCTGCCAAGGCCTCTATCGAGACAGTCGCGGCAGCCCTGGCTCAGCCTGTGGAGGCTACACCAGTCGAGGCGACCTCGGGGCCAGAGTCTCCCTGCCACCATGGAGGGAGTCCTCTTTCAAGCCCATCGACAGGACCCCTGTGAAACCTCTGACGGAGAAGAGAAAGGGGGGCAGGAGGTCGTCGTGGATTTGGCCTCAACCTCTGAAGAGGAGCTGATCGAAGTCTTAAGCCACGGCATTGGCGTGGAAGAAGACCAGCCCGTCGGGAGGGACCCCGACGTAGGAGACAACGAGAATGTCGAGGGTGCCGACAAGGCTCCTGACCGCCCGTCGGAATCTCCTCAACCAGTGTCGCAAGACAACTCGGCGGCCATTTTGTTGGCTATACAGTCCTTATGCTCGGAGATAAGGACGAAATTGCCGTTACCACCAACGGAGGAACCGCTCCCAACGGGGGACCCAGAGCCAGGCCCTTCTGGGAGCCCTCCTCCTAAGAGAAGAATGATTCATCCTCCACCTCCTTTTTAACCATCGCGCCCTGCTCAGCCCTCCTCCCCGTCCACGACCCGTGGGGATGATACGGGGACGGACATGGCCGCGACGGGTACAGACGACGAGGTTTACGACAAGCATCTTCCGTCGTCACCTCCTCCCCGGGCTTCCCCGCCCGATGAGATTGGATCTTTTCATGCCATGATCGCCAGGGCATCCAAGCTTTTCTAGCTCTGCCCAGAAGAGAAGAAGGAAGGTTTCCTTTATCAACGGCGCGAGACCAAGAGGAAGACGGTCCTCGCTGTACCTCTACTGGACGGTATCTGGGATGAGGGTCTCGCCCTCCTCAAGAACCCATCCACAACGCCTGCGAGAAGGGATCGGTACGAGAAGAAGTACCGGGTCCCGGACGCGGCCCCCTTGTGCCTTCGGGCACAGCCGACCCCGGACTCGGTCGTCTCAGCGGCGGCCAGCAGGGGGGGGGCTTTGGCCTCTACGTCAACCTCCCCCCTGGACGGCGAGGGAAAGAAATTGGACACAATGGGACGCAGAGTCATCTCATCGGCAGCGACGACGATTAAGGCTGCCAACGCCTTGGCTATCGTAGCCCGCTACGACAGGGAGTTGTGGTACAAGATCGCTCCCCTGCTGGACTTCCTACCAGACGACGACTAGAGATCTTGCAGGAAGGAGAAGTGGCGTCGGACCACGCCATTACGATAGCGACGGACATCGCTGACACTGGGTTTCGCCAGTTGGGCAACAGCGTGTGCCTTAGACAGCTTAGATGGCTCAAGGCAACGGACTTCCGGCAGGACGTGCAGACCAGAGTTTTGGACATGCCGTTCGACGGGAGCAACCTGTTTGGGAAAACAGTGGACGATTCCCTACAAGCCATCAAGACGGACACGGACACGGCCCGGGCTCTTGGTGTTCTCCTTCGACGGCCACCCTTTCGGAGCACCGGAAGGCAAGCAGGGTGCCTCCAAAGGTTCCGGCGGAGGATATTCCACCTACCGTCAAGCGGCCGTTCGTCGTCACAGGAAGCCTACAGGGGACGAGGCAAGTCGGGCAGACCCCGCCGTCATCGCCAGGGAGGACAAGGCGGCAAAGCCTCGTCGAAGCAGGACTGAACCGGCCGTGGGGTCGGGCCCCCACCGAAGCATCCCGGTGGGAGGCCAGCTGGCGAACTTCGTCAGCGTGTGGGAGTCCATCTCCACCGACCGTTGGGTGCTGGACGCCCTGGCCCAGGTTCACGCGCTCGAGTTTCTAAAGAAGTGCCCGCGCGTCCCCCCTGTGGCCAGGAAGGAACATCATGTCCCTCAGCTTCTCTTGGAGGTAAAGGCGATGCTCAAGAAAGGCGCCATCGAGCTCGTCCCAAAGGGGCTTCGGGGCTCCGGAGTTTACTCGAGATACTTCCTCGTGAAGAAGACAGGAGGATGACGTCCCATCCTGGACCTACGACGACTGAACAAATTCATCAAGGCACAGAAGTTCTGGATGGTCACCCTCCAGCACGTCCTGGGTCAGCTGGAGGAGGGCGATTTCCTGTCGTCGTTGGATTTGGAGGATGCTTACTTCCATATCCCCATCCTAAATGGACACCGAAGGTTTCTCAGGTTCGTGGTCCAAGGGCGTCACTACTAGTTCAGAGCCCTTCCCTTCGGATTGAGGTCAGCACCCAGGGTGTTCACCAAGTGCCTCGCACCGGTGGCGGCGCGGCTGTGCCTGGAGGGGATCCACGTCTACCCCTACCTGGACGACTGGCTCATCCGCGCAAAGACAAGGGAGCTCGCCGTGGTGCACACGGCGAGGACCGTCCAACTACTCACGGACCTGGGATTCTCCATAGACTACGCCAAGTCCCATCTGGTGCCCGCGCAAGACGCAATGTTTCTGGGAGCAAAACTCGACACAGTGGCGCTTCTGGCCTCTCCGTCGGAGGAAAGGACGAGAGCCATCATGGGCAAGGTGCAGCGGATGCTGGTTGCGGACGCGGCCAGGGTGAGGTCCATCAAATCCCTCCTCGGAATGATGTCTTCTTGCATTTATCTCATCCGCCTGTGCAGGCTTCGGATGCGCCCGTTACAGGAGTTCCTGGACGCTCCCTGGATCCAGACGACGGGCAGCTTCGAGGACCGGATCACACTCGACGAGAGCTTCCGAAGAGCGATCCGGTGGTGGGGCACCCGCGCGCATCTGACGGCGGGCATGGACTTCCAGACCCCGGGCCACCAGAAGACAGTGACCACGGATGCCTCCCTGGAAGGGTGGGGAGCGCACACCGAAAATCTGCACGCGAGAGGCCTTTGGCTTCCGACGGAGACGTCCCTCCATATCAACGTCCTGGAGCTCCGTGCAGTGTTTTGGGCCCTCGGGTCCTTTCTTCCGTCCCTCAAGGGCAAGGTGGTGAGGATCTTCACCGACAACAACACCACCACCATGTTCTACATCAGGAAGCAGGGCAGCACCAGGTCCCCAGCCCTGTCCAAGGAGGCGCAGGATCTGTGGCATTGGGCCGTCGCCCAAGGGATGTTTCTGGTGCCGTTTCATCTGGCAGGAATAAAAAACAGCATTGCCGACTCGCTCAGCAGAGAGCTGCGCTCGTGCGACGAGTGGGAACTACGACAGGATCTAGTGGACCGCCTCTTCCAACGGTGGGGCACACCCCAGATCGATCTGTTCGTGACGGCGACGAACTCCAAGTGCCGGAGGTTCGCCAGCAGGTTTCCCCAGCCGAGGAGCATGGGCGATGGTTTCTCGTTCCCCTGGGAGGGCCTATTTCTATACGCGTTCCCCCCATTGCCGTTGCTGATCCGGCTCATCAACCAGCTCAAGAGGTCACGGTGCAGGATGATCCTCGTCGCACCTGCGTGGCCGAGGCAGATATGGTTCCCGGACCTTCTGGACTTGTCAGCGTCCCCGGCATTCAAGCTGCCAGTGGACGCGGATCTTCTCTCCAGGGAAGGAGGCGCCATCCTCCATCACGACCCGAAGTCGCTGAACTTGCAGGCCTGTCTCCTGCAGCGTTACAGTTTGGAGGTTACGACATACCGGCCGACTGCAGAGAGGTTCTTGCAAAGGTCCTCCGCTCTTAAATGCTACGGACACAAATGGAAGAGGTTCTCTGTCTGGTGCCACGCACAGAAGATTAACCCTCTACGGATTACGGCTCCTCAAGTACTGCCGTACCTACTGACGCTGGCCAAGGCTGGACTGGCGGACGCTTCCATCAAAATTCATCTTTCTGCGATCTCCGGATACACCAGAACCACGGGACGGACATCTTTGTGGTCTCATCGTCTGGTGAAAGAATTCATGAAGGGACTGTTCAGATCGTTCCCGCCGGTGAAGGCTCCTGCCCCGGCGTGGGACCTCAACGTGGTGCTGACCAAGCTCATGGGACCTCCGTTCGAGCCTCTGCACTCAGCTCCGTTGAAGTTCTTGTCGTGGAAAACAGTGTTTCTTGTGGCCATCACCTCTGCACGACGGGTGGGAGAGATACAGGCCCTTTCCTGCAAGCCCCCGTACTTGACTTTTCACGACACGAGGGTAGTGCTCAGGACGCACCCCCTCCTTCATGCCCAAGGTGCCGTCGGACTTCCACCTCAACAAACCCTTGGTGTTGCCTGTTTTCTTCCCGTCGCCTTCGTCGCCGGCTGAAAGGACTTTGCACTCGCTGGATGTGGCTAGAGCGCTGAAGTTCTACGTGGACCGCACGAAGAGTTTTCTGAAGACGTCACAACTTTTTGTGAACTTTGGACCTGTCAATCAGGGGAAGACTCTCTCAAAGGCTTCCATTTCCAGATGGCTCTCCGGCTGTATCATGTACTGTCATCGGTTGGCAAACCGACCGCTGCCCGGCCGTCCGAGAGCCCATTCCACCAGAGCGATCGCAGCTACCACGGCGTTCCTATCTGGTGTGCCCCTGCTAGATATCTGCAGGGCTGCTACGTGGAGGTCGACGGACACCTTCACGAAATTCTACTGCGTCAACCTGGATTCCAGGGAGGAGTCCAAGGTCGGCCAAGCAGTGCTGCGCAACCTGTTCGCCTAAGGTGAGCCTGGTGAGAAGGTAAGAGATGCTTAATGTTGAGTTGTTGTATTGCTTAATGTTGAGCCTGTTGCCACCTCCCATGGTTGTGCATCTGTATACTGCTATGTATTCTTTTATTCATGAGCATGTGAATCCATGCCAGACCCCATGCTGGAGAAGGAACAAGTTACTTACCTGTAACTGTTGTTCTCCAGCATGGGTCTGGCATGGATTCACATGCGAACCCTCCCGCCTACCCCTCTGCGGCTCTTCACTTGGTCATACTGCCACTTCATGTGCTACCAAATCTGAAGATGGCTGCCAGAGGCGGGGCTTAGGGAGATGGCAGTCATTGGCTGTGGTCAGTATGACGCAGAGATCAGTGATTGGTTACTACTACGAAAGACAGATCAGAAACGAAACTGATACTGATTTTTCTTTTCCGAGGATTCACAGCCTGACGACGGGGAATATTCATGAGCATGTGAATCCTTGCCAGACCCATGCTGGAGAACAACAGTTACAGGTAAGTAACTTGTTCCTTGTGTCTGATAACAGCATTGGGGATTGCCAAAGACCGTCCAAGGACCTCCTTCCACAACTTTCCCTGTGTGCAATTAAGCAAATTGCCCAGCTCTCGTGGTGACAAATCAAGGCCATATAGGATCACAGGTTTGAACTTGGCAAGATAGTACCGCCGTAATGGGAGCATAGTACACATTCTATACCGCAGGCATTTTAATTGCGAAACCAATCTATTCTCCTTAGCGTAAAAACCGGCTTTCCAGAATTCCATTGTGTCCTTGTTGGTAAGTCTACACCTCTATACTTTGATTTTGCTCCTCCCTCCTGCTCCACTACTACTCCCTCCTCCACAAAACTACTCCCTCCTTCTCCTCCTACTACTTCTCCCTTCAGCTACTACTCAACCACTCTTCTTTCACCCTGTACCATATACTTCACATTCACTCGTTAAACTAACCTTTCTAACCACACTCGTCACATTAGCATGCACACTCGCACTGGAGTACAACCTCCACTCCTTATCCTATACCTCACCCGCTCCTGAAAATGCCTACTCTGCCGCTTTTTTCTCCCTACTGCTGGTTTCTTGGTCTTAAACATCCTCCTCTGATCCCACCGAATAACCCACCCTACCTGCTTCTTCTTGCTTTCTCATATCCCCCACTCTCTCTTGGTATTGGTTCTTTCTCCCTGACCAATCTGGCTCTGACCCCTATAGCCTCCTCCCTTTCCGTTGGGCATGTTAAAGAAGCAAAAATTCATAAGTAGTGGGCTAGGGGTAAACCCCACTTACCTTTTTTATTTGTGTGCCTGCTGCAGAACAGCAACAGTGGCCTGTGAAAGCAATTGTCCATGTTCGTGTTTCAGGGATTCGTTTTGGTTACCTCTGAGGTAAGTCCCCTGAGTCGAGGCTGGTGTTTCTCCCTGCTTGGTCCCTGATGGTCTAGGGAGCCAGCTGGTCGTTCAGTGGGTTTGCATGTGTACCCTGGCTGAGAGGGGTTTCTGTCTCCTCTTATCAAGGACACGGTACTGGCCTTGTCCTATCAATGTAATTTAACACTATAGCACAGCAGACCAGCATGTGGATACCTAACAAAGATGTTGAAGGCGTGCATAAGGCCAGAGTACTTGGAATAATATAGAAAAAGTTAGGAATAATACATGAGTGCAAAATATACATCTTTGATGGTTTCTGGAAGGGTTTACAGAGTCTGACTGGAAAGGTTTCCTAAACACCTGTTTGAAAGACTAGCTACGATCTAAATCAAAAGCTTTACAGCTATGTTTCATCAAGTGCCAACCACATCAAAACCGGCAAAGCATGCATCAAAGTTGGTCATGGTGTTTGGCAGTGCAACAATTGTTAAGCATTTGGACAGGACAAAACCCACGATTGGGTTTTAGTTCACTGTTAAGAAAAAATAACATATGTATCAGCAAGTCTCAGAAATACATTTCCAGACCAATGGCAGCATTGTTTTTTTAAAAAAAATAAACCTGGGACCCTTATGTAGCTTTCAGTGGTTATTAAAGACTGATGGCAGCAATCCGACTCACAGAAAAACCCAGAGATGAGCCATGCGCACACAGGTTTGGTGGGAGCCAGACCATGCCCAGATTCAACTGATGCAACTGGTGGAATGGGAGGTGAAACAAGAGGCCATAGTTATCTGGGAGACTACTTGTGAATCTCAAATGGGTGGTATATAGCTGAAAATTGACATTTTTTAAATACCACTTCTTGTATAAGATCAAGGCAGCTATACGATCAAGGCAGCTGCAGTCATACGAAGGGATAGCTAGTCTTGTTGCAGGGTCTGACCAAGATATTGAAAATAGGCAGAGAACTGGACTTAATCCTGGATTGGTGACTCACTCAAGAAGAAGAGTTGTAAATGCTGAATATTAGGGTACTAGCCACCTTATAGTAAGGGTTGCCAAATTGAGATGATGAATGCTAATGGTTTACACCACTGCTCCTGGGTGAAGAGGCTACGTATCAACTGATCGGTCAGTATCATTCCTCTACCATTCTCCTGTCCTTTTTTTACCTAGAGGGTTTGTTTGCTATGGGTTAAGAGTAGCCATAGTCTCTAAGTCGCTTATTCTTCCATTAAATAAATGGGATCATTGAGTTCCATAATGATACTTAGTTTTAAAAAAAAGTGGAAAATATTTCTGTTGGTCGACACCAAGTGGGCTTGAGGTGTAAGACTCTTAGCTAGCTCCACTTCTGTTGCCTCCTTTTGATGTCTCTGGGTATGGTGGGGCCTTGTGTGTCAGAGATCCTAGTGTTTGGAAAAAAATTGAGCTCTGCAAACAGCCTCGACTTTTCCTCTGGAGAGGTCAGTGAGTAACTGAATCTAGTGTTTTTACTTCCTCCTCTTCCAACTCAGCACAATGTTTAAAAGGGTGACTGGCTGTCCTCCAAAACTGTACGACCATCTAGCCTGAGTTGACGGAAATATCTAGAGGTCCGACCCTGTAACTGAGGAGGATGAGCGGTTGCTCTGATCATAATGGCTTATGATTGGACCTGAACCCACAGTGTCTCGTCCCCCCCTACCTCCAGGAGAAAGACAGCCAGTGGTAAGGCTGTATCATTGACAAGAGGAGGGACTGTCATGGCAGCTGTGAGGATCCTGAGGGCACCCTCAAATCCACTCCCCTTGTATCCACTTCTTAGGTGGCCAACGAAAGGCCATCACCCTTGGATTCTGACCCTGGGGGTGGTGATGCAAGGGAGGATCAATTGGGTGGAGGGACCATGTGGAGTGGATGGCTTTGGGTGAGACATGGTATCCCCCTTTCCCTTGTAAGAATAAACCCTCCCCTCCCCCTAGCTTCATAGGTTATTGCCAGTCATTATATCTTCCACTCATCCACACTACTCTGGCACTGAGCAAGGAAGAGAACTGCAGAGGAAGACTATTGCAAGAGTCAGGCATGTCCCGAAGATAGAATTAATTGTGGTCAGGCAATTTAAAACAAGGACTTGCACCTGCAACCAGTTAACAGGTCACAGGTGCATAAAAGGTGGGACCGTCAGCGGGCTGGGAGAAACCGGCCTCTGAGAGACGACTCTGAACGAAACTGACCTGAGGGGAAGCGACATAGAAGAAACCTGCACAGGAGGGAGCTGCTGAGGAGGGTCCTGCCTGGAGGACAGGACGCTGGCTGCTGCAGAGGAGAGACCGTAATGCCAGGGCCCGAGCAGGCTGTGAGAGGGTAGAGACCGCTAGCCTCCTTTCCCTTGTGTCCACATCCAGAGCTGTGGAGCTTGGAAGAGCCCAAGTAATGCAAGCCACTGTTAGCATCCGTGAGGGAAGAGCAAAACTACCAGCCGCACACAGCGAGGTTCAAAGAAGGCTGGTGCTGCTCGCTGGGCTCTCCGAGAAGTGTATGCAGAGCCGAAGGATGCCGGAAGACAGAAGAGAGAAGACGCCCGGAGTAGGCGTCGAATAGCGATGAGTGAAATAAAGGGAACACTCATACTGGGGTGCTCCTGGCACTACAACTGGGCATATGGCAATGCTGAAGGACCTGTAACGTGCAACAGTTGATGGTGAACACAAAGAGAGGGGTCTTGGATATCGAGCAAGCTGCGAATTATAAATAAATGAACTTGAATATGAATCAAGTATTATTGAATACCCAATTAAAGGAAAGTTCTGATGAGCATATCAATGAAGTGAAAACAAAGTGTGAAACGCAAGTAATGAACATTTGATGAAGTAAATGTTTTGAACCACGTGAAAAACCAAGTGATGAACACTTAAAGGCAAATGGTGAATCTTTATGAATAAAGTGAAACGCAAGTGAGGAGCATTTATGAATAGGTTGAAAGCAAGGTGATGGAAGAGAGTGAGCATCAGAGTGAGTTGTGTGGAAGAACACATTGTGGCAAAACCAGGAGACTGCCAAGGAGAATCAAAAGTGAATGTAAACCAAAGCACAGGTGCAGTGAGATAGAAATCTGTGTTTGCAACAAAACCTAAAGAATACTGAAGGCTAACAGAGTGCCAACGGTTATCGGTTGCGTGACCTGTAATGGGTGGACCGCATGGTCCGACAACTGCGCCTACACTGAGGATACCCTTCTTGGATAAAGCCAAGAAAAGTAAAGATAAAGAATCTACACTTTGGAATAGGATTGCTGAAGTGATTGAGAAAGAGAACAATCTGTATGAACTATTGAAGAGCCTGAAGGATTATAAAGTTGACCTGGAACTGGTTGGGGCTGACGTCTTGGGGTAGGGACACCCGAGACTTTGTGAACTGTGTTTTCTTGGGAAAGGGAACCCTGAGGCCTTTTGAAACGTTTTTAAATTTGGGGGAGGGGAGCTGGAGGAAGCTCAGAACTTTATTTGGCACACTATTTATTTTGTTGCTGAATCCCTACACATTGTTTACCTTTAGTTGTGAGGGCAAGTACAGGTTTTGGACACACAGGGCCTCATTACACGGTAGGCGGTAACCATGGCGCTATTAGCGCCATGGTTGCCGCCGGTACCGTACCGAGTCCGCCATGGTGAATGGCGGAATTACCGCCACATTCCAAGGTGTGTGGGGGTGGTAATTCCCCATTCACCATGGCACTTCCCCATTCCCATTTGAGCCCTCATAGGGCTCAATGGGAATGGGGAAGGCGGCAATTACGGTACCGCAAATTGCGGTACCATAATTGCCTCCAAGGTCCCTTTGCGGGCCCGTTCCTTAACAGCTGGAAAAACCAGCCGTTGAGGTCGGGTCCCGCAAAGGGACCTCGTAGTAAGGCGGTAAGGGTTTACCAGTACCCTTAACGGTAACGGTAAACCCTTACCGCATCCCGTGTAATGAGGCCCACAGACTTGTAAGTTGAACTTACTGACTCAGACTATCCTTAGTTTCTTTAGGTAAGGAAATCCCACCTCAGCATAGGGCAAGATGGGCCTTACACCATCCTGACATTTAAGTAAATAAAAGTGTTTTATTCCGAACATTGAATCTGTTGCCTGTGTCTTGCTTCATGATGCTTTCACACAGCGTGGCAAGATTGCCCTTGTTCAGTTTACTGGAGTCACAGGGGGGCTGTGGGGCTCTGGTATGATCACCTTTGGAACTCGCAAGTGGTTTAGAAGAGGTCCCAACATCCCTTTCTGGTTGTGAATTTGGGGGTGTTGACAGGAAGATGAATATGTCCTTCATAGCTATGGCTCCTCCCCCACTCCAATATCACATAGATGTGAAACGCTATGTATTAAGGCGGCCATACCGGCCTTATCCTACACGGATACAGGGAGAAATGGACCTGATGTAACTAAAGATGGCGAGAGTTAGTAAACTCACTGTTAACTGACACACGCATTCAATAGACATGAAGCAAATATGCACTCACCATGAAGTAACACAGACACTAGATTAAATGTTCATGTATACACAAAGAATATCACTTGCAATCAAAAAGACACGAAGAACATAACATAAAAACAGTAAAAGGCACCCATCTTTGTCAAAATGGAAGTCGCAGCATGCATTAAAATAAATGAAGCCTTCAAAGCTTCATGAAACTCAAAACTGCAGATTTGTGCAGGGAGCAGGCAGTAGCTGCGCGGCCCCGCCAAGGTTACGGAGACATCAGACAGTTCTGGAAGGAACATGATATAATAATTCCCATGGCACAAGTCCTATTTCTCTCAGATTAATCGAAGAACAACCAGCCTTTGAATGCCAAGTGGCGACTAATTATAAGCTAAAACTTTATAAGGAACTGATACACCAAGACCCCAGTGGTTGAAAAAGTAATACCACTTGCGTTCATATTAGCTAAAACCTCAACAAATGCAGGGTGAAATAATTCAGAACATAGTCCTCTCACATGTGACCCATAATTCAAGAACAGTGTCTATTCATTAGGGCCAGACCAGCACCTGCCTCGACTCTCCACATTTTCTCAGAACCAAGGCACCTAGTGAGGTTAACTACAAAGAAGTTACTCTGACTCATGGTCTAGGGATAAGGGATAGTATCTTATTTAATTGGAAGAAAAGTAGTTCCTGGGTTTCACTCCCCCCCAATACCAGTTTGGCTTATGTGCTGATGACCTGTCAATTGTTCATGGTTGGTAAGTAAGTTGCCAACCAATGGAAACCCTCAATGAGGTGCCGCCCAGTACATGTTGCATTAACCAATGAACTACTTTAAAGATGACGTGTATTCTCTATTATCAATTTAGAGGTTGCCTCGGGTGGAGCCATCAGATAAGAGTATAAGCAATGGAAGGACTAACCCATATATTTTCTTTATGTATACAATTCCATTAACCAGTCCCTGTGCTGCATAGGTTTTTGTAACCAAGATTATGTGACATCAGTTATGACGTATTTTTAACTTATAAATCATTGTTGTGTCTTAGAAAGGCTCAGAGCTCAAAGATTGCATTGCTTGTATGCTGCCCCTGCCTTATTTGGATTGTTACTAAAGTAGGTTTTGCCATTGACTATTTCCTTCATTGGGTTCAGGATTTCCCGGCCTGTTATTTCCACTTAAATCACGGTTTGCCAGACCATCTTTACAGGTGATACAAAGCCAACAGCCAAGTTCAAGGAGGGCCAGAGGTCCACGACTTACCAAGAGGTTCTGTGTTACTGATCTAGGAAAGGTGCAGGGGGTTTGTAGCTTTAGGGCTCTTATGGGTGCAATTGCTATTAAGTTCCTGATCTTACTACAAAATAAGTTCCACTTTGTCTAATGTCAGGGCAATTCATGCATGGAAATTCAGATTTCTCAAATAGTCAAAGAAAAAGTGCAATTTGGCAGTCTTCAACTCTTATTCGGACCAAGTTAAGACCTCATCTTCTAGCAAATTGTTTAAACCTACAGTCCAGGACTCTATGTTGTAACATAGTGATGGAATCAAATCAACACGCAGGTGTATACAAGCATACCTTACGCCCCTTGCGATTGGCATTTAATTTTACTGCCACTTTGTCTCTGCGACACATACATTTTATAGTGTTTCTCCTGCGCTTACTGTTACATTGGTTATCCCTTTACTGAAGAATTATTTATGCTAAGGTCCCTGATCTATGAATCTCCGTGGCTTGGACATCAGTTTTATCTTGCTGCCAAGTTGCAATTCTTAGGGAAGCATTTAATGGCCCCCAAGTCTGGGTGTTCCCTAGCTGGGATCATTTATACCCTTTTGAGTCAGAGGGTCGTAAAATCTAGACTCCCAGGCAGACCTTTTTCATTGTCTCCTCCTCCACCTCCTAACTCCACATCGGTTTTGGAATTCATTTCTGGTTTATTTCAGGTTAACGCCATCATTGTTCATCTTTTGCCGTCAGCTGAAGTAGTTTCTGTTTCTCTAATCAATCGTATTTTTTTAATGCGGCTTTTCTGATTAAGCTGTCTGTATGCGATTTAATCTCGGAGTTATCCTTGCGTACTGCATTTCGTGAGCTTGCTTGACGAGTTACACGCTTAACCAATGTAACAAACACAAATTAAAAAGAAGACAGAGAAGAATTGAGAGCTATCTCAGTTTTACCAGGAAGTTTAAATCTGATAAAGCTATTGAAATCTGACCGTGTCCCAAATTGGATCCTATTGTGAATGGAATTCCCTTGGCAAAAATGTGTGTCTGTGAACATGCAATGAGGAGCGGACAGAGTTTGAATTAGAGGACATTGGCGTATTATCAGCTGGGATAGTGATTTTGAAGTTGATTATGAAAACGTAGGGCTGGCAAAGATGAGTGGGTTCAGTGAAATGTCCAGAATGCTATCTGGTGAGTGCAGGCTCCAGAGAGATGACACATCTTGTAGGACAAGAAAAATGTAAAGGCATTACTTAAGAAATCCCTATCTCAGTTCCATGGACTGTCTTTGTCAAAATAAGCTTGGTCTCCAAAATAGCCGGACTTGTTCACAGGAAGCTGAAGTCAAACTTGTGGTGTCGGGTCTGGCTTTTCCATTTCGGTTTTCTTGCACCTCTTTATTCCTGTTGCTTTAATTGCTGCCTCTGATGGTGTGTAGGATCTGTAAAGCACTTCAGATTTGGATATAGATCCAACAACGTAGGAAACGCACATTTACTTCTAAGATCTGAAGTTGGGATGAAGCAATGAATAAAGGGCTTGGTATTGTTTTTAATTAGAAATGTAGTGAGAGCCAAGTTTCTATGGAAGTGTGGTCCGCTGGCTAGGTTTAAGTTTTTTAGGTAGTCTTTCAAGCCTTATGCTATGTATCAATTTCCATTTTGTGGAAGTGAAGGTTGCATCTGCGGCATGCCTCAACTATTCGTTAGTGATTTGATGACGTTTAGCACCATGACAAGCCACTGAAAGGTGACAGTCCTTTGATCTACACCTCGCTGCTGTGCATTATTGATAACCTCATTCAGATTGGAGCTCACCCCATTCACTGTATCCTATTGGATGCATACTGAGCCTGGATAGATCTGTATTGGACTGTAAATGTTTAATGTTTCATTTTTCACTTTGTAATGGCCGCTCAGAAAATATTGACTTCCTCATACACTATGTATTGCAAATGTCATTTAATTTTACATCCTCTGCTGATGTAAAACGAATGAAGTATTGCGTCTTCAATATAATGGCCTCTTGATGGTCACGGGGAGTAATCTGCATACTGCGCTGTATTTAATCGAAGATATTGAATGCACCATTTGTTTCTCGCTGAATAAATCAAGCTCAATGGAGAAGGATGTGTATTATTAGACTACACATCATTGATGTACTTATCCCAGGCTGTAAATCATAACCATAACAGTAAACCTTTTAATTTAAGTAGACTGTAAATGTCTTGCCATATTTCAACTGCAGCTTTTGTCGTTCTAAAAGGCAAAAAAAAGTTTCAATTGCTCAATAATTAAAACACGTCTTTTCTGCTGGGGTAATCCTTTTTTATACATCGTTACATTAACTCAAGTTATCAAACAGTAAGCCCATTCTGAGAACTCTATTCCGATGCAAATCACACAGGATTTGTTATATTTTAGGAACGGTATGGTGACAGTAAAACATTTTTATGGAAAGGAAACTGTGACAAAGTGCTAGCTTAAATAATACCCTATCCTTGTTGAACTTTTAGTATATATTTACTTTAGGTTTGGAGTTTGTGATGATGACACATTGAACAGACAGGTTGAGGAAGACCCAGCGACTCTTGGGGCCAGGGGGAGCTGCCCATTATGTGTTGCAATCCCTGGAGGCATGACATTACCAGAAAGTACTTAAACAGGAGAAGCCCACCCTCCCACTCACAACTGCAAAGTCCAGCAGGAAGCTACACCATTACATTAAATATTATCAGTGGCCCTGAACCGCAGAGAACAATGGTGGGATACACCAAAATGTTATGAAGCGAAATGCATCCCAACTGTCCTTAAACTAACAATTCATCCCCTTCACTGAGTCAAAGCCGCAAAATGGAAAGCACTCCATTTGGCATTAGAAAAACCAATATGCTCCTAATTAAAAGCAAAGCAAGTATGCCTGGGGATTCAAAATGCCAAAGGCTTAACTACTTGTACCTGCAGAGAATGCAGAAAACTTGTGTGAGATGCCGAACACTTTCTTACCAAACACTCTGCCACACTGCATAGCTAGGATTCAAAATAATGGCCAACAGCCTTTTTAAAGCCCCACCCCTTCCTGATTCTCTTCTCCTGAGTTCTGCACTACAAAGCCTCACTCCCTTTCATATTTCTGCAGTCTGATTCCGGCACTATGGGAGCAGGCACCTGTGCCAGGCTGTAAAAAAAAAAAATAACACTTTCTCGGAGGGGTGAGGGTAACAGGAATGCAGCTGTGCCTTGTAGTAACGTGATGGCAGAGCCATAGTAAAGTCCAGGAGAGCAGAGAAGAGCTAGAGGAGCCTAGAGACTGCAGGGACCAGGGCACCACACCCCTCTCCGGGTGAGAAGGGAGCCCAATCTCAGTGAGGAGAGCAAGGGAGAGGCTGGTGCTGGAAAATGGTCAAAACGCGGAGGAAGAGCAGGAAAGAGAAAGTTCAAGGGAAATGCTGGAGGGAAAGATTGAGGAGGGGTGGATGAAAGAACCAGAGGAGAGAGAGAGAACAGTAACAAGGCAACGGAGAAGATAGACCGGGAAGGAGCATTACAAAGCCCTAGTGTTATTGGGGAAGAATAGGGGATGAGGGATTTTGCGCCACACCATCAAAAAGGCCCTGGATCTTTGGAATCTCCTAAACAATGAATGACTTTGTGTGAGCCGATTGGAATCTGCGAGTGACTTTGTATGGATCATGGTGATGCAACCCTGATGTTATGTTGATTTATACCTCGCACTGCTGACATTTGCATGTTGTCTAGGCACTCATGTAGCTCTGTAAGAAAAGTGGGTGAGGTTGGCTTGTCAGGGAGAGAGGGATATGATAGAGGTTGTGCTTATCAGTTGAGCCGTGCTGAACCAGGAGAAACTGACATCTGTGCGTGTGAGCTTCCTAGGTGTGCTTTATGTGCATTTGGTTTGTGTCCCGAAGGGTGGCTAGTGTCTGGGTTGTTAGTGGTCTCTAGGTGTTGAGTTCGTAGTATGATTAGGGGTTGGGTGTGTGTGGTTTGCATGTTTTTGATGGGTTGTTTCACTAGCCCCCAGGGGAAGGGGGGTACTACATGAGAGGTGTGAGGGTGTGGAAAAGAGATGGGGTGGTTAGTTGGTTTAGGCTGATCTTTGGGTGTTGAGTAGTTTCACAGTCAGACCTTCACTCTGCACCGTCCCGCGTCAGCCCCGGTCTGGGTACACGGCCTGCAAAGGCGCGCGTCCAAACCAAATCCAAACAAACAGGTAAGCACAGCTCAAGTGCGGACAAGCTCAAAAGCCGCGGATGCCAAGTCAGCACAGCTCCTGTGTGTCCAAACCCAAAAGCTGCGCCAACCAACCCAGCACAATTCCAGTGTGGCAAACCCAAAGCAGTGGGATCCCATCCAGCAGAGCTCCAGTGCGGCCAAACTCAAAGCAGTGGGAACCAAGTTAGTACAGCTCCAGCGTGGCCAAATTATAAAACTGCTCTAAATTCAAGAGCAGCGGGTACAGTTCTAGTGTGCTCAAAGTCGAAAGCAGCAGACGCCAAATCCTCATAGTTCTAGTGTGGCTAAATTCAATAGCAGCACCAACCAGGTCGGCACAATTCCAGCATGGTCGAACTCGAAAGCAGCGGCAACTAACTTAGCTCAATTCCAGTGTGGCTAAACTCAAAGGCAGCAGACTCCAAATCAGAACGGCTTTCCGTGCGGCCAACCTCAAAAGCAGTGTCAACCAAATCAGCACAGTTCTAGTGTGTCCAAATTCAAGCGCAGCAGGAACCAAGTCATCACAATTCCAGCATGGCCAAACCCAGAAGCAGCGGATGTCAAATTACTGTGGCTAAATTCAAAAGCAGCTGGAACCAAGTTAGTACAAATTCAATAGCAGTGGGTTGCAATTCTAGTGTGATTAAATTCAAAGGCGGCATTAACTAAATCGGTACAGTTCTAGTGTGGCTAAATTCAAATCAGTGGACTCCAAATCAATACGATTCTAGTGTGGATAACTTCAAAAGCAACGTTAACTAAATAAGTACAAATCTAGTGTGACTACATTTAAAACCAGCGGGACACATGTTAGTGCAATTCTAGTGTGACTAAATTCAAAGGCAATGGGAACCAAATTGGTTTGAATTTTTATTGCAATGTCCCTTACCTTAGAGATGCAGGGTGCCAGGCAAACGGGCCATCAGAAATCACCCCCTTCTGCCTCCCTTTGCTGGCTGTCTTGGGAAGTACACAGACACAAACTGTTGTAGACTGAGGAACCTGGGTTTAGGACCCCACACACACAGTTTTGTTACACTGGGGTTTTATTAACCTTCTAATGAAATACATTTACTTGTACCTCTGCACTGTTGTATTTAGGAATACGCCTATTATGTTGTAGTTGTTCCCTGTTAAATCCTTAAGTCCTTACTCCAACCCTTGTCTTCTGCAAGAATAAACCTGAGTTACACCCAACCTATTGGATGGATCACAAGTCGTTTGTTAGACCTCGGATGGAAGGGTCAGCTGGGTCAAAACCACATATATGTAATGCTGCACTCAGATCCTAGATGGGTGGGTGCTACACTGTGGAAGGCAGTAGAATTTGCTTCTATGAGCATTCTGGTGTGATTCTACGGCATTATTATTATTATTATTACATTAATTGAGCACAGACCTAGCTCTGGGAAGCAACGCAGCTCTTTACAGTCATGGGGGAAGAACATGTTGAGAGAAGCAGTTAAACAAGGTAGCGTGGAGTTAACGGGGGAGGGGTAGGCTAGGCAATTTTGTAGGATCTATAAGAAATCAGGGGAGGAAACGGTGGGGATCAGATCACCCAGTATAGGTAGAGTGGGGAGTGGATTGTGTGTGGACTGTAAAGCAAAACTGTCAGAATGTCAAAAATGAAGTTCTCCATCCTGTGTCTAAAACCTAACCTGATCCTCGCACTCTAAACTCAACTAAATGTGAAAAAAGGGGTCAAAATGTCTCCTGCAGCCTTCATTTTGCAGTACCCAAAATGTAAGAGTTCCAAAACCAAGAAAGTGTTAAAAACAAAGTTACTCTAGTCAACTAATGTCTAGTAGAAATGTTTTTTCTCAAAGTTATAACTTCTAAAGTTACAATAATTCCCAATAAATTACACTTACGCTGTGTTTCACTTTCCTTATTGGTTTGGCCCATTTCGCATCAGTTCCAGCGCAAACTAATGTGGTCCATCAGCCTCGATGAAATAGGAATTGCTTCTTTCCTCCAACAGTTCTGGGCTTTCAAAATCCGGCTTCCAAAATGTACCAAAATAACCAGCGTTCCAAGGTACCAAAGTTAATTCCCAAATACGGTCATAAAGAAGATGATCAGTGGTTCTCCATCCTACCTGGTTTACTCAGCTGCTAAGTATTCTTTGGTTATATTTCTCTGTCTAACTTCAGGCAGAGGCAAAGCCTTGGTTCTTTCTCCTATCACGCTCCGTGCATTATACAAAATATAAGGGTACCTGTAAAGCTAAAGGTCCTCCAGGTAAGAAACATAGGAAATCAACAAAAAATAGACCTTATCTGTGAGTTTAGACAAGCACTTCCAACACAATTTTTATACCGAAAATCAATTTTATCACAAAAAATGAAGTAAACAAATACGTTGTACTGTTTACTCATCACACAATTCATTCCACCATCCATACACATTTTCTCAATAACGCATCATAATAAATGGTATACTTAAATGGGTTATCATTGCCATAAAACCCTTTCATTAAATAAATAAATCAGTTAATCCTTCACACCCTTCCTAGTACAAGTGTGTTCATCAGTTGAATAGCTTGTCAACACTGTCTACATGTGTATCAGTCAGTAATGGGCTTCCAATCGTGCCCTGCATAAACCCAACCTTCTTCAGGACGAAAGGTGGGGCATCAGTGTCGCCTCACCCATACACACAATTCAGTGGAAGATGTTGTCAACAACACCAAGTAAAAAATCGTGGGGGTAACCATGGGACCAATCCCTAGTGCTCCAGTGATAAGACCAAATCTCAGCAGAGCTTCCAGTAGTAAATTAGTCGGATGCCTCTGTGGTTGTACGTCCCCTAGCCGTGGCACTGATGCCATTATGCTTCACCAGTTTATTCACTGTGGAGACCTCTTGAGGTATAAATCCTGTGTACTCCACTGCACCCTGTGGTCACATTGTATCTGGCTGTGTCTCCTGCGTGATACAAACTAATCTGGGCGGCTGGAATTGCGCCTGTTTGTTTTTACATGAGCCGACCATAGTCCCGACAATAGAGCTAGAAATGACTAGGCGCATTTACAGCTTGCCAACTATTAACCTTTGTTTATCCCAGGCGTGCTTCTTTGTCCATGTCCCTTTCATTGTAGGCTGGGTTCACTTTCCTGCCCAGCACTACCTTCAGTTTTCAGCTAGCGCTTCTCTCTGATCTGCGAAGTGACTTTCCCCAGGAGAACACCTATCAGGCTGTCTGCCCTATGCCTGCATGCTTTCCTCCAGCTGCAGACGTTACACGGGCTGAGTGCTCGGCTCCAAACCGGGGTAGTCTCCCTCTACCGACCGCTTTACCAGCAGGCAGCTTTGGTTTCGGTCGTTCTCCGACCAGTCTACATGTCCTTGAGTAACGTTCAGGGCATGTCAGTTGGAATGAGCCCTGCTGCGAGGTACCTGGGTCGCGGCACCTGTGAGGATTTTATATCTCCCCTTGGGTTGGCGTTGTCTCCATTTAAGGAGTTTTCCCCTGGGAAAATCTTCCGTGCACCCTCTGTCTCTTTTCTTCCTTCAGCAGCCACTTGTCGGCAACATAGACTTTCATTTGGTCATTCGGTTTCTTTGGTTCTCTCCCTTTTTCACTCACTAACCTGCTTCCACAACTTCTCCGACTTCCACTACTGCTCCAGCTACTTCTCTCATGTACTTGTTCTTCCTCAGTTTTTATTCTATGCTGGTGTTTCACTAGAGGAAAAAGACTAGACCGTTCATACCGGTTCTTTTGTCTCCTTCCTGCATCCTCAAGGGGTCTCCTGTCGCAGTACTGTGTACATATGTCGGTAGTTCAAACATACATAAATACATTGACTTAAATGGTATTGGCTTGTTTATAGAAGTGGAAGTCGTGGAAACTTTCAGGTAGCGCCTTGGTTTGGGTGTGGAACTGGGGTTTTCTTTCTTCATTAAAGGGACGAGATCCTCTGACGAGTCACAGGATTTAGGTGTTAGGGAGGAGCCTTCCTTGAAGAGGACGGTCTTCCGGAACTGCAGAAGTGAGGCGTCTACTCTGATGTTGGCGGGCTAGGAGGTTCCAGAGTTTTGGGCCATAGACAGAGAAGGCCTGTCATTCATTCTTTCCTTCCTGTACTGGCAGAGTTTAAGTCTGTGCATGTCCTTGGATATTAGGTCTCCAGAGATGCTGAGTCTCTCAGTGTAGTAGCTTGGGGACTTCACGGTGACAGCCTTGTATATGATGCAGCAGGGTTTGAAGAATTGCATTGGGAGCAAGTGCAGTGCGATGAGAATTGAAGTGGTTGAATTTGCAGAGTCCTTTGAGTCAAGCTGCCACATGCAGGACACAGTCGGGGATGGGGGTTGTCGGGGCCATCCAAAAGAGCATTGCCACAATTCGGGTGGGAGAGGAGCAAGGCTTGGACAGCAGATCTGAAGTTTTCTGGGATGAAGGGCTTGATTTTCTGCAGAAGAGAAAGTTGATACCGAGCTGTGTATCCTTATTGCTATGTGCTGTTTGAAGGAGAGATGTCTGTTGATGTGAAACCAGTGGGATTAGGCGGATGTGGCCAGTTTAGGAGAGGTCTCCATTTGAACGCATGTAAAACTGTGATTGTTGCTAATGGCAGATGAGTGCGACGTCCATTCACCAGCCATGAGTGAGAGAAAGGTGGCTGGGGGTGGGGGAGCTTTAAAACTGGGGAGGCATATATAATGGCTGCCCACTGCACCAATTAGTGAAGCGAGTGAGCCTGATATGGGGGGCATGTGGTAATATTGACAAGAACACTTTTAGAAAAAGGTTGCCCAAATAGTGCATTTTGCAACCCACATTTACATAGACACTAGACATAACACCACTGGCTTCTAAAGCAGTTTTTAAGAGACATTTGCCTCATAGCACCCTAGGCTTATTTTGCACATTTCAGGCTTCAGCATGGGAACCTGTGTAAAATATAGTCTTTTTTTAGGTTTACAGAAGATAACTGTTGGAGGAAGATACTCATTAGAATGACAATTTGATTTATTTTGGTAATTTTCCTTTGATGCATATCTTCTTCATGCAACCGTTTCTTACTTCGCCCACCCTCCTACGTTTGTAGCCTAATGTGTGGAAACAATGTTTTTTGGAGGGCCAATGACAGATCTGTTTTATTTGGTGCTCTGAATGTAATGCTTATCACATGACCAAAAGCTTTGTCTGGGCAGTGTAGTGTTTTCTGGTGTCTTTCCGATTAGCACTGCTTTGTGCCTCAATGCATTAGCTTGTGTGGAGGACTGTGATTGTGAAGTCCATATTTTCCTCCTTGGAGCCTATTTAACTTTTGCAGTGCACTGTGAAAACCTTCTTGCCCACCGTACATCATATATTATGCCTCCCTATTTGGAGTTATGAAATAGGAAAGTGAAAGAACTCGTTGCTCGGTTTACTTCTCCAGCATTGGATCTTTCATAGATTCAGATGCTTGAATATTCCCCGTCGTCAGACTGGGAATCCTCGGTGATAAATTAAATAATAATAATACATTTTTTTTTTAAATATATATATATATATATATATATATATATATATATATATATACACTGCCACCTAGCAGTGCATGTACATAGCCCATTATAGCCTATGAGCCACTTCATTGTGTCGTCCCTCCACCTCACTTTGGTCCTTTATGGCCCCAGCCAATGAGGTGGCAGGGCTTAAGCTCCGCCCCCGGCAGCCATCTTCAGATTTTTCACCGCAGTCTATCAGACACAGGGAATCCTCAAGCTCTCTGAGCTTTCTCAAATTCTTTCTACTTTTGTGTGGAATATATTTGTAAAATATATTCCATCTTGTTCTCCTTCTTAGGGGCTTTCTTTCCAATTAACCTTGGTGGCAAAACTTGTTGTTTTCCTCTCAAAATCGTCGACTGAACTTCTCTTCAGAAATGGAGGCACCTCAGGCTGTCAGGAAGCCTTCCCTGTTCAGGGACTGCACGAGGTGCAAGAAGAAATTGGTTTACTACAAGGACCCCCACGAGCATTGCATTTATTGTCTGTACCCGCATGACATTAAAAAATGTGAGATTTGTAAAACTTTTTCCACCAAGACCCTTCATGACAGGCAAAGAAGACTCCTTTCATACCTGGAATCCAGGGATCAATCTTCGGACGAAGAGTCTATCAGAACAGCTCCTGTCCAATCCAGCATTCCATCTGAGAGGCAAACTTCAAAGAGAAGGGCATCTTCAGTGGAAAGGAGTTACTCTCCCAAATCCAAAAAGAGGAAGCTGGAATTGATACCCTTTCTGCCTCCAGTTGACCTATCAAGCCAGAAAAAGTCAGCAAAATCTGCCTCCAGAGGTAAGGAGGAGTTTGCAAAAAACGGGGGGGGGCAGTCGTCGGCGGGTAAACCGCCCACGAATGAAGGGAAAGGTAAAGGCCCGTCATCGGCCATACCGTCGACGAAACCAGCATCGACGACGACGACGCTTAAGACATCGTCGACAGTTAGATCATCGGACATGTCGACCGCAAAGCAATCGTCGACGAGCAAGAAACACCACTCGTCCACGAAGCATTCCTCCATGACGCAGTCGTCCACGGAACACACTCCACATTCGTCAACGAAGCCCTCGTCGACGGGAAAAGGTCAGTCGTCGACGATGAATCCCTCGTCGACAGGAAAATCTCAGTCGACAGCGAAGCCTCCGTCGACGGGACAATCTCTGTCGTCGACGGGACAATCTCAGTCGACAGCGAAGCCTTCGTCGACGGGACAATCTCAGTCGGCGGCGAAGCCCTCGTCGACGGGAAAATCTCAGTCGTCGACGAGGATAACATCATCCATAACGCCTTCAGAGGCACCGCAAATTTCGGCAGTTACAGAGGAATTACTGCCTCTCACTCTTGAAGCTCCTGTCATTACAAGCAATATCATTGAGAAGAATACTGTAACTGAACCTCCGGTGCAGCAATTTTCACCTTTGGGGCACATGGCAGAACTTCCGGATATAATTCTTCAGGAAGAATTCTCTGATGCGGAAGTGGTGGAAGAGTCCATCGGTCCCTTACCGAAACAATACAGCCCTCCTTGGCACCCGTCCACGGGAGAATCCAAATATCCTCATGACCCGGTGCTCATGTTATCCGTGCAGAGGATTGTAGAAGAATTTTACAAACGGCAAAGGGAGAAGCAAATTCCGATTAATCCCATTCCTAGAGAGTCATCCCCGATTCCAGGCACATCGGGTTGCTCTCCTTACAGGAGTAGACCGCAAAAACGGATGAGATCACCTGCTCGAAGACCGAGGAGCAGCACCCACAGTGCTTCACCTACAAGAGTCCCGTCACCTCAGTCATCGCACAGACCGCGATCGCCGGACGTAGAGCCCACCATGGTACCGTCCACCATCTTGGTATCAGACTGGCAGGAGGATCCTTTTGGTGAATTTTCGGAACCAGAAGAAGGAGAAATAACTCAGGAGCCAGATGCACCCTGTGATTGGGATGACTACGTCGTCGAGAAGCCCAGGAGGAGAGACTCGCCGGGCAAGGCCTCACCACCGGATGATCTCGTCTCTTTCCACACCATAATAGGTAAAGCCGCAGAACTGTTTAAAATTCAGGTTTCGTCGGAGGAAAGGCAATCAGTGCTCTATGAGCACAGGGACAAACGAAGGAGGACAGTGACCACTATTCCCCTCCTCGATACCATCTGGGATTCCGGATCCAAGATCCTATCTACGCCCTTATCGACTCCGGCGTTGGTGTCCAGGCCAGAAAAGAAATATAAAGCTCCGGATTCGGCACCGCTTTGTTTAAGGGGTCATACGAAACCGGACTCAGTTATTACAGTGGCGGCCAGAAAGAAACTCGCCAACCCCTCCTCACCGTTGTCGGCCCCACCGGATAAGGACGGACGTAAATTGGAAGCCATGGGCAGGAAAGTGTCATCTTCTGCATCACTTACAATCAGAGCCGGTAACGCACTGGCCATGACCGCAAGATTCGATCGCGAGCTTTGGCTCCGCATGTCTAACTTGGCGAAACAATTACCACCGGAGTTCCAGGAGGAGGCAAAATCCATAATCGCGGATGGTGAAGCAACATTGGATCACATGATCGACGCAGCAGTTGATGTGGCCGAATCAGGCTTCAGGCAGATGGCGCACGGCACAGTGCTCAGAAGGCAGGCCTGGATGAAGGCTACTAACTTTAGACCTGAAGTTCAGGCGCAGATACTAGACATGCCATTTGATGGCCAAGATCTCTTTGGGAAAAAGATAGACGACCATTTGAAGGCAATCAAGACAGACACTGACACAGCCAGAGCCATCAGTTCTTTAAAGGACAAAAGTAAGGACCATCGGTCTTTTCGTCCCTTTAGAGGTTCATCTTCCAAGTTCAGGGGATACAGTCGTTCCTCCTATGGTCAAAAAGCACAAGGTGGCACGTACCAAGCCAATAAATATCAGTCATCCAACAGATACGCCCATAGAGGCAGACGTGGATCCGCCCAAGGGAAGTCGCAAGGCAAGCAGAACTGACGACCAATCTCCCACCCCCCCCTTCGCCACGCCCCGGTGGGGGGAAGGGTGAGCCAGTTTTTCCAGCGCTGGCGGTCAATTACATCGGACAAATGGGTGTTACAGGTGATCCGAAAGGGTCACACCTTGGAATTTCTGGACCAACCTCCTTCCCTGCCTCCAACTCCCCGCAGAGTGCATATGCTAAGACAGGTCATGTCCGAAGTGCAAAAACTGCTCCAGAAGGCAGCAGTAGAACCAGTACCCTATTCTCAGAGGGGAAAAGGTTTCTACTCCCGATTCTTCCTCGTCAGAAAGAAAAACGGGCAATGGAGGCCCATCTTGGACCTGAGGGCTCTCAAGTTCATCAAGCGCATAACTTTCAAGATGATAGCTCTACAAGGGGTGCTACCTTGGTTAAACAAGCACGACTTCTTGGCCACTTTAGACTTGGAGGATGCATACTTCCACATTCCGATCCATCCAGCACACAGGCAGTTCCTCAGGTTCACAGTGGGAGGGTTCCACTTTCAGTTTCAAGTGCTTCCGTTCGGTCTAAAATCGGCGCCAAGAGTTTTCACGAAATGCCTGGCACCGGTAGCGGCAAGTCTCAGGAGAGCAGGAACGGACATTTTTTCATACCTGGACGATTGGCTGATAAAGGCAAGTTCAGCTGCAAAAGCTCGTTCGGCAGTGTCGAGGACGGTCAACCTCCTAAAAGAGTTAGGTTTCTCCATCAACCAGACGAAGTCCTGCCTCGTTCCCAGCAAGGTAGCTCTCTTCCTGGGAGCCGGGCTCGACTCCAGCATTCCCAGAGTGAGACCATCCACAGAGAGAATAGCAGCGATTCTACGCTTAACTTCGAACTTCCTACAGAAAGAGACAACATCTGTACGCTCTTACAAATCCCTATTGGGCATGATGTCATCATGCATATTCCTCATACCGAACTGCAGGCTTCGCATGAGGCCGGTTCAGGAAGCTCTGGACCACCAATGGAAACAAGCTTTCGGATGCTGGGAAGACATTGTCCAGATTCCATCGACGTTGCACAAGGCCCTTCGATGGTGGAACGCTCCGAGGAATCTTCTACAGGGAATGCCGTTTCAAGCACCGACATCGACCCTCCTGCTGTGGACGGACGCTTCCTTATCAGGCTGGGGCGCTCATCTTGCGGACCTCCAAACCAAGGGATCTTGGTCGGCACAAGAGTCCCAGCTCCACATCAACGTGTTGGAGCTCAGGGCCGTAAGGTTGGCGCTGAAAGCTTTCCTACCGGTTATAGCTGGTCAAGTTCTTACGGTCCAGACAGACAACACAACCTCCATGCACTATACAAACAAGCAGGGAGGCACGAGGTCTCAGATTCTGTCGCAAGAAGCCCAACAGCTATGGGCATGGGCCTTGCGCTACGGGATACAGATCAGGGCAGAGCACCTTCCAGGAGTCGACAATGTCCTAGCGGACAGATTAAGCAGAGAATACACAGCGTCACACGAGTGGGAGTTGGACGACAGAGAAACCCGACGGATATTTGCCTTATGGGGCCATCCGCAGATCGACCTTTTTGCCACCAGGAACAACAAAAAATGCAAGAGATTTGCGTCAAGATACCCCGAGCACTAATCGCTGGGAGACGCGTTCTCAGTGGATTGGTCGGGGAAGCTCCTCTACGCCTTCCCACCCATTCCCCTCATGTCGAGGGTACTTCGCAGGGTGAAAGAACAGGATTGTTCCTTGATTCTTATTGCACCCGATTGGGCACGGCAAGACTGGTACCCGACGCTGAGACATCTATCCTGCAAAACCCCGATTCGTCTCAAATCGCATCAATATCTACTGACACAACAGAACCGCAAGGTCCTCCACCACAACCCGAGGAGCCTGTGCCTCAAAGCATGGTTCCTGAGCAGCGTAAACTGATGCACCTAAAGTTACCATCAGAATGCTGGGATATCATCAGGGCCGCTAGAGCCCCGTCCACGCAACTCACCTACACCAGAAAATGGACCAGGTTTTCCAAATGGTGCGAGACCTCTGCGATCGATCCCCTCACGGCCTCGGTTGATCAAATTCTGCCTTACTTGTTGCACCTGGCTAAATCAGGGCTCTCAGTGTCCTCTATCAAGGTCCATCTGTCAGCCATAGCGGCCTACACAGTAACCGCGGAGACGCAAGCCTTACTCTCCTTACCAGCGATCAAGATCTTCCTGAAAGGACTGATGCGTACTTATCCGCCTACACCTACACCAGTTCCGGACTGGAGCCTCAACACCATCTTAACAGCCCTCATGCAACCCCCCTTCGAGCCCATATGTAGATGCGATATGAAATTCTTGTCCTGGAAGACATCCTTCCTGGTAGCCATCACATCGGCCAGAAGGATCAGTGAGTTGCAAGCTTTGTCTTCGGAACCTCCGTTTACCTTGTTCCAGAAGGACCGCGTCATCTTAAGGCCTCACCCGAAGTTCCTCCCCAAGGTACTTTCGGAGATGTCCTTCACTGAGCGCATTGTTTTACCAACCTTCTTCCAGAATCACGCTTCGGAAGCGGAAAGGACATTACACTCTCTAGACGCTTCTAGGGTGTTGAAGTTTTACTTGCAAAGAACCAAGGAGTTCCGCTCCTCAAACCGGCTATTCATTTCCTTCTCTGGCCGTACCAAGGGCCAACATATATCCAAACAAAGCCTGGCACGCTGGGTATCGTCCTGCATCACCCACTGTCATCAGTTGAAAGGCGACCCTTTAACTAGACCGCCATCTGCGCACTCCACCAGAGGAAGGGCGGCGTCAACAGCATTCCACGCAGGGGTGGCCTTGAAAGACATATGCAGAGCCGCCACGTGGAGCACTCTGCATACTTTCGCGAAACACTACTGCCTGACTGAAGATACCAACAAAGAAACTGCAGTTGGACAGGCAGTGCTCCGCCATCTCTTTGTATAAGGTAGGACCAGCCTCCTTTCCCACCTTTCCCGAAGTATGTAACCGTTGTGTTGCTGCATGGTAAAGGTTTGATCAGAAATATGTTTTTCAGTAATTATGCATATCTGTTTATAATGGTGGCATGTTTTAACTGCTTGGTATTCTATTCAAGCATCTGAATCTATGAAAGATCCAATGCTGGAGAAGTCTTAGTTACTTACCTGTAACTGTATTTCTCCAGCATTGGTATCTTTCATAGATTGACATGCGCCCGCCCGCCTCCCCTGAGAGGCTGCTCCTATGCTCGGCATCCATCATACTGTAATCTCTACGGTTCAAAATCTGAAGATGGCTGCCGGGGGCGGAGCTTAAGCCCTGCCACCTCATTGGCTGGGGCCATAAAGGACCAAACTGAGGTGGAGGGACTACACAATGAAGTGGCTCATAGGCTATAATGGGCTATGTACATGCACTGCTAGGTGGGGAATATTCAAGCATCTGAATCTATGAAAGATACCAATGCTGGAGAAATACAGTTACAGGTAAGTAACTAAGACTTTCCAATGATGAACAAGCAGAGCTTTTTGTGTAGGCACGGGATCTGCGTATTCCAGACACTGCCATAATGGTACTACCCAGCCATAAGGTGACAACAGCTGCAAATGGTTCTAGTACCTCTGTATATGATGTCAGTGCCTAGAAAATACCCATCTACTGCCTATACAGGAGCCAAGACCGTTGGTTTTGCAAATGCTTGTTTATAGCATGAATTAAGTGCAAGGAACAGCTGCAAGGGCACACATCCTGCTTTTAAATCCAGTGACTGAAGGCACACTTACTTAAGACAGTTTTGTTACATCCCAAGTTGGTTTCGCTGTTTTATAGCTGCAGGTCCGCCATTGCCTTTCAGGAGATTGTTTAGCAAGCACAGAGCTCAACTCAGAGATCCAAGGGGTTTGTGTTTTGGGTGGGAAAGGTCTCGTAGTGGGTGGGATTGGGCTTAGTGACTGGCATGGGCATAGATGATCAATGGGTGGGTAAATAACCAAACACCCTCAGGCTGTGTATCCCACCTCTCATCTTATCTCTCCCCTGTCTTCGGTTTGCATGACAGTAGTTGTGGCTTGTGTAGGGCATACCACCGACAGACAGACAATGAATTGACACTCCTAAGGAAAAAGGCTTGGTACACCTCTTGCAATGATAACAAGGTTTTATTTCACAAATAAAGAAAATAACATGACAGCAGAAGCATTCACACCCCACTGCCAAGGAGCACACTAGTTAGCACTACTTTTTAAATGAAGTTTTCATACATGATGCAAGCAATATACAGTACTAATTCACCTATGGACATATCACCCGTTCCATATGGGATGCCATGTGATTGGCCATCATTACTTTTGAGCCAATCCCCATCTACCTGGTCTCTGGCCGTGTTACTTTTGACTCCCAGAGATGTGATTGGCTTCTGAATTGGAAATGCTTTTCTCTCCACTAACAACTCACGTGATGTGCACCTGGTAGTTATACATGAGCTCAGTGGATACTCTCAAAGTCATCTTGGCTCTCTGAAATGCGAAGTGGTTCTTTGGATCCAAGACAAGTAGGCGTTCCAACCTTGCCTCCCTGGTACCATCCTAGATTTGTTATCCTCACCCTGTACACCTTGCAGTACAAATCACTAGACATCCTGCTATGTGCTCCCCCCACTCCTTGGCAACCGCCCCCTCCCTGAACCTTCACCTGGGCCCTTCCAGTACTACACTAATCAGTCACCTTGTGAGGGATTTAAGAGTTCTAATTGTGGGAATCTGTTCAAATAAAGTGCCCAGTATCATGGGGCACTGGGGCCCTGAATCTGGACGGGCTGTTTTGGCAGCGCAGGACCTCTGCCCTAGCTGCCAGCAGATCGTCCTTCAGGGACAGGCGCAACCTTGCTAGTGCTCGGCTATTCACCTTCCTTTCTAGTGACATGGGCCTGCCGCGTGAGACAATGGGATAGTTGTATCTGTTCAGTGTGAAGGCCTTTCAATCTGCCGCCTGAGCTGGGAACGGGATGGGAAAGTGTGTTGATGCTAAAATACTACAATGTGCTATGGCTACGACTGGAGCCTGGACGATCTAGGCCTCACTCTTTGGTGATAGTTCGGGCGTGGCCAGCTTCTGTGCAATGCGGACGTGAGTCCCTGAAGTTCTGTGGCCGCCGCACACATCCTTGTTAGGAAAGATTTCGTAATTGTAGGTAATTTTCCTTCCATGTGGCAACCCCTAAACTTTTTGCTGTGGTTTTTCACCTTGTTCTTGACTTTGCCAGAGAAGTGCAGTCTTCTGCCGCACTCCTCTGGGCTTTCGCTCCTTCTTACGGGGAAACTGACATGCCCTTAAGACAGTCAGTACCGGGGAACGCTGTTTCCCGTAGTTTCTTTTATCATGTTGCGGCTTTAGTGCAACATGACACAAGAGGGCACTGTAAGCTAAGTTACAGCTCTCTTGGGTCTCTAGCCTTCTACAGGCCCTAGATACTCGTTTAGGATTGTATTTGATCGGTGCAAGTCATTCAGGGACTGGAATGGTGGCAGCGATCGGTTTGTGTATTTTGAGCTCCTTTTGGCGTTCTAAGCGCGTTTTTCGCGCTGAACCCAAAATGGTGGCCTGGCTCCCAAAATGGCCAGACCACGAGGCTCCTTTGTCCTGTCCACTGACCGTCTTGCTCCCTTCACCTTCCCCAGGTCGAGCGACCCGGGGCCTTCCTTATTTGGGCATGTACTTTCCCGCGAAACACGGATGCTTTCGCGGGCTTCTACATGTCTTTTGTGTGCCTCCAGGGTGTGGGCTGGGATGTCTGGTCCCAATACACATCCTGGGTGCCAGAGAGTCTAGGGTGGTGTGAATGTCTGGGACCACCGTGGTCCGTGATTGGTCCACGAATGGTATGTGTGTTGATGAGCGGATCTCCCATTGGGTCCCCTCCGTTTTGGCGCGAAGGGAACCGTGGATAAGAGGGGGCTGGAAACACCACTACCATGTCGATCTCCTGAGTTCTCACGAACGAAGGAATACAGGAGCCAAGTATCCTGCAACCAAGAGGCTGGACCGAGGAATCGCTGGTGACCCTCTGAAGGACTCCTCCTTTGCACTGCTGTCGTCCTGTGAAACCCTTTCCTCCTTTGATCGAACCAGAAGGCCTGTACTGGTGCTTCGACCTTTGGAATAGCAGGAACAGCTATTCTCGGCGACTTCATCATCTCCTGCCAGTAAGCCTTCGGAAGCGTCTCTGGGCCATCCAGTTGACTGACCAGCTTACACGGGAGTCCTGCTCTGTAACCGCCGCCAGGTTGTGTTGTATTTCGAGTCCTGGTCACTCTCGCATGCTTCGTACACTTGGCGTTCCCAAGTCTGAAGTGAGTAGTGTACATTTGGCTCAGATACACGCGGCCGCTCCGTTGCCCTGTTGTGGTGACAAAACTGTGCAGGTTTCTTCGATTGGGACGTCTTTTTTCTCTACACGACGACGAGGCATTCCCGGCTCTTCTGAACCTGCCAGCTGCTGAAACTAACGTGGAGAAGCCTGGGTCTGCTTGCATCGGGGACCGGTGAGTAGTATAGCTAGGATCTGGTCGCCCTCCTGCAGTAGCCCATTGCTTTTCCCCGCTGTGTAAAAACAGCACCCTTTTGTCCGTACTCGCGCTCTGCTTCTGCTCACTGTGGAGGCTGCGCTTGAGTCGCGGAACCTGTTCTTCTTCTGTTGTGCACTAACCCGAACTGCCTGACTTCCTCCGAAGAGCTTCTCCTTTTGCCCGTTGGCACCAGCGTGTGCAGGTACTTTGAGCACAAGGCTCCACTCTTCGCAGGGCTCGGACTTCCATCTAGTTAGGTGCCTCTGAAGGCGAACTGAGTCTAAAGCATTATCGCACTGCCTGTTTTCCTTCCCTTTCAGGTGGACTACACATTTCGTGCATATAACGCTTGCGACTGTCGTATTTGTATATATATTGTGTTGATATGGTATGTGTTGGCTTAATATTGTGATATTGTGATTTTCTTGCTACGGTCATTATTTTAAAGGCCTTAAAATAAAAGTGTATATATTTTTGATATAACAACTGTTTGGAGTAGTTTGTAAGCGCTCTTGCTTTGTGTGCTCATTGCGGGCTTTCAGTCACCCTCACCCCTCTTGAGACCTAGTCTTGACCGCCGCGATCGCTACCTTGATTGGTCTGGCTCGTCCAGAGGTTACCCTGTTCCAAGTAATTAGGTTGGCCTTCTGAACTTCTGCGCCACCAGGACAGAGTTCAGAAATCCGTCTTAACAAATTGGTGTACAGCGGTGGGATACGACTGAAGGTATCCAGTGTTGCGCACGAACTAAGGCATTTCAGGTTATTCCAACCAGGACACGTAGTGAATTGTTGTAGTACAACTTTAAAAAGGCCATAGTCCTATCTAACAGTATGGAAACAAATACCTTGTTAACTTTAAATGCTTCCAAATCAGAAACGCTGAAAAAGATGTGTGCGGAGAGAGGTGTTTCCTCTCAAGGCACGAAATTGGAAATGATCCAAAGAATTGTGGCGTGGCAAGAAGCGCAGCTTGACGCTATAACTTCTGAGGACAGTGCAGAAGGTGGTGGGGCTGCTCTCACTGGCAGAACCGACGGTTCTGCCGCTGCACTGATCCATCGCGACCACGAGGACAGGGAGGACGAGATGTCTAATGTTTCCTCTGCCAGTGTTGATGGGGATGCTATGCTTGAATTCAAGAAGCAAGAGCTGCGCTTTAGGCAGCAGGAGCTTGAATTCAGCATAGCCAAACTAAAAATCGTACAGGCAGAAAAACAAAAAGACAGGGATCACCAGTTGGAACTGGCCAAGCTTCAGGTTGCAAATGGGTCCAAGGGTCCTGGACATGGGTCTGGGGCCTCCTCTCATCCACAGTTTCCGAAAGATCTGCTCAGTGTGTATGAAGAAAGGAATGACATTATGGACTGGCTGAATGCGTTTGAGTATGCATGCGAGGTTCAACAAGTTGACAATGCTGATAAGATTGCCTGGTTACTCAGTAGACTGCCCCATTCTGGCTGTAGTGCCATCATGGAAATGTCGAAGGCTGAGCGAGCTGATTTCGCAATGTTAAAGCAAACTCTCATTTTAAAGTTTGGGAAGACTCCGGCCCAATATTTGAAGCGTTTTAGAGAGTATAAGAAAAAGGAAGGTGGTACTTGGGTATCTTATGTCACTGAATCCTTGAAAAACTTAACTGGCTGGGTCGAAGGTTATAAGGTTTCTACCTTCGAAGGCATGATAAATCTTGTCATGCTGGAACACATTTTTGCTTCTTCTTCCCCGGAGCTTAAGCAGCATTTGGCCGATTCGAAGGAGATAGATCCTAAGAAGCTGGCCATTGCAGCAGACTTATGGGTGTCACATCGAGTGGCCCATAAGGACAAAACTCATCCTGGTAAGCAGGAGGAAGGGAAAAAGTCCAAAGATATGGAGGGTGGGGAATCTGCTAAATCTTCTTCCCATAAGGGCCACAAAAAGAAAAACAAGGGTAAGACACAAGAGAACTCACAGGGTAGTGGAGGTCAGCCTCCGAAACAGAACTCTGGTTACAATAAGCCTCCCTATGTAAACAGACCCAATGGATCTTGTTTTGCTTGTGGAGCAACTGACCACGTGAAGGGGGATCCCCGTTGTAAGGTTAGACCTTTGGGGGTCCACTCCGCTAATCTGGCCTTCTCCTCCTACGAGGAAGAAGAGATTACAGGAGCATCCTTCTCCTCAGACTCATTTCCCAGCGGAATAGAGGCTGAGGTAGTTTTAGTGTCCCTGGGTTCCTGGGAGCCTAAAGTCGCAGAGGCTTATGCTAGGATTCCGGATAATACCAAGCACTACTTTAAAGACAGTGTGCTGATCAATGGAGTAGATACTCCAGCTCTTAGGGATAGTGGGTGCAGTCGCACTGTAGTGGATTCTACCTTGGTAGACTCAGAGGAAGTTGCCAGAGCTACTCTGATGCCCACTAAGTTGGCTGACGGCCCCCTCCGTATGTTTCCAGTAATACCTGTAAATCTTACTTTAAATGGTACAGCAGTCAGGATTCCATTGAGCATTCAGAGAAACGTCCCGGGAAAGGTCTTGTTAGGTAATGATCTCAGAGCTTTAGGGCTCGTAGGAGACACTGCCGAAAGACCCTACACACGGTCTCAAGCACGGGCAGCATTGGCCAAGTCCAATACGCCGCCCCAGCCGAAGGGGAAACCCAAGGCGAAAGGAGTCGACAAGTCAAGACGAGGGAAAGAGAATATTCCCCCGAGCTCGCCTACCACTGCAGTGGAGGAAGTTGGTCAATCGCCCGGGCCTGACGAGGAGGTGGCGATGCCTGAAGTATTCGACCCCAACGATCATCCTGAACTAAAAGACTTGTTAGTTGAAGGAGGTCCTGATAGGGACGAATTCAGTAAAGGCCAACGTGAGTGCCCATCTCTGGAAGGCCTAAGGAGACAGGCCTGCTCCCAGCTTGAGGGTGAACCTCCTGGGATGCATAGGATTTATTGGGAAGGTGGACTACTGTATAGTGAGCCCACAGAGTCTACAGAAGGAGACCATAGGAGGTTGGTGGTTCCCCTTGCTGTTAGGCCCTTCCTCCTGCAGTTGGCGCATGAAGTTCCCCTTGCTGGTCACCTTGGTATGAAGAGGACCAAGCAAAGGTTATCCATGCACTTCTACTGGCCCAAGATGGGGGTGCAAGTAGAAAGTCACTGCAGGAGTTGTGCCTCCTGCCAGTTGTCTGGTAAGGTTGGCGCGACAATCCAAGCTCCGTTGGTACCGCTCCCAGTTGTGGGGGTACCATTTGAAAGGGTAGGGATCGACATCGTTGGTCCCCTTGACCCGCAAACATCCTCGGGCAATAGGTTTATCCTGGTGCTGGTCGACCATGCAACCAGGTATCCTGAGGCCATCCCATTGAAAACTGTAACTGCCAAGTCAGTTGCAAAAGCTTTACTCGGCATATTTACTAGGGTTGGCTTCCCTAAAGAAGTTGTGTCAGATCGTGGCAGCAACTTTATGTCGAAGTATATGCAGGCTATGTGGAAAGAATGTGGGGTCACCTACAAGTTCTCTTCTGCATACCACCCCTTGACCAATGGTCTGGTGGAACGTTTCAACAGAACGTTAAAGAGCATGATTGGGGCTCTGGAGGAACCTCAGAGAAGAAAATGGGATCTTCTTTTACCATGCTTACTGTTTGCCTACCGAGAGGTACCACAGGAGGGTGTTGGCTTCAGCCCCTTCGAACTTCTGTTCGGTCATCCCGTACGGGGACCCTTAGCCATCGTCAAAGAGGGATGGGAGATGCCCACTCCCCCTGTTACTACCAACGTAGTTGATTATGTGCTAGGGCTCAGAAAACGGATGGTACTTCTGATGGGCTTGGCTAGTGATAAATTGAAGGCAGGGCAAGCGCTGGTAAAACATTGGTACGACCAGAAAGCTTCCCTCATCAACTTTACACCTGGTCAGCAAGTCCTGATCATGAATCCCATAAGACCTCGAGCTTTACAGGACAAATGGTCAGGCCCTTACACAGTGGTGGAGCCCCTGGGTGAGGTTAACTATTCAGTGGACCTTGGAAGGCCTGGACAGGCTCCAAAAGTGTTTCACGTGAATAGGCTGAAGGCTTTCGTCCCAAGAGTTGAAATCGCAGCACTGCTACTGGCGTCAGACGTTGAGGAAGAGGAGTCTGAACCTCTCCCCGACCTGTTCCAAAGCGGTCCTTCAGATAGCTCCTTTGAGGGTGTCCGAGTGGCCCCTCACCTGACTTCTAATCAGCAGGCTGAGGTGAAAAGTTTGCTTAGGCAGTTTTCCCCCCTGTTTTCACAGTCGCCTGGTTTGACACCTTGGTGCAAACATAACATTGACACAGGAGACAGTGTACCTACCAAAAGTAGGGGATACAGGATGTCAGACAAAGTACGGTCTTATATTAAGACCGAGGTCAACAAGATGTTAGACCTTGGGGTGATTGAACCCTCTAGTAGTCCTTGGTCCAGCCCTGTGGTTTTGGTTCCAAAGGCAGGCACTTCTGAATTGAGGTTCTGCGTGGATTACAGGGCTCTGAATGCTGTCACCAAGACAGATGCACACCCCCTGCCTCGAACAGATGAGCTGGTGGATACTTTGGGTGCCTCCAAGTACCTCAGCACGTTTGACCTCACTGCTGGCTATTGGCAAATAGCTTTAGCAGAACATGCCAAGGAGAAGACAGCATTTTCTACTCCAGACGGCCTTTACCAATTCCGGGTAATGCCGTTCGGGTTGAAGAATGCCCCTGCCACTTTCCAGAGGCTTGTGAATCATGTGTTGAATGGGTTGGACGAATTCTGTCTTGCATATCTGGACGATATAGCAGTTTTCAGTGCCACCTGGGAAGACCATGTGAAACACCTTGGGATTGTGCTCCAGGCTCTTCAGAAAGCCCACTTGACCATAAAGGCTAGTAAATGCCAGATTGGACAAGGCTCAGTGGTTTACCTTGGACATGAAGTAGGTGGAGGGAGGATACAGCCTCTACCCAGTAAAGTACAAGCAGTACAAGACTGGCCTACCCCCACTACGCAAACCCAAGTGAGAGCCTTCTTAGGACTCACGGGGTATTACCGCAATTTTGTGGCAGACTATGGCACCATAGCTGCTCCTCTGACTGCCCTCACAACTCCGAAGAAACCCAAGAAGGTAACTTGGACCGACGAGTGTGAGAAGGCCTTCAATGGCTTAAAAGACTCCTTGTGCCAGGCCCCTGTCCTTAGGGCCCCTGATTATCAAAGACCTTTTATCGTGCAGACGGACGCCTCTGACACTGGGATAGGAGCTGTACTATCACAAGTAGATGAGAAGGGTAAGGAACACCCTATCGGTTTTATTAGTCGCCAGCTTAAGGACAGAGAGCTCAGATGGTCCACGGTAGAGAAAGAATGTTTCTCTGTTGTGTGGGCCCTAAGGAAGCTGAGGCCCTACCTCTATGGGACCCACTTCACTGTGCAAACTGACCATAAGCCGTTAAAGTGGCTAATGAACATGAAGGGGGAGAATCCAAAGTTGCTTAGGTGGTCCATAAGTCTACAAGGCTTCGACTTCACTATTGAGCATAGGCCAGGTGTCCAACATAGCAATGCTGATGGGTTGTCCAGAATGTTTAACCGACCTGAACAAGAGACTCATCCAGGGGTGGATTAGTTCCCCCTGTCCATAGTCTGGGAGGGGCGAGTGTTAGGAAAGATTTCGTAATTGTAGGTAATTTTCCTTCCATGTGGCAACCCCTAAACTTTTTGCTGTGGTTTTTCACCTTGTTCTTGACTTTGCCAGAGAAGTGCAGCCTTCTGCCGCACTCCTCTGGGCTTTCTCTCCTTCTTACGGGGAAACTGACATGCCCTTAAGACAGTCAGTACCGGGGAACGCTGTTTCCCGTAGTTTCTTTTATCATGTTGCGGCTTTAGTGCAACATGACACAAGAGGGCACTGTAAGCTAAGTTACAGCTCTCTTGGGTCTCTAGCCTTCTACAGGCCCTAGATACTCGTTTAGGATTGTATTTGATCGGTGCAAGTCATTCAGGGACTGGAATGGTGGCAGCGATCGTTTTGTGTATTTTGAGCTCCTCTTGGCGTTCTAAGCGCGTTTTTCGCGCTGAACCCAAAATGGTGGCCTGGCTCCCAAAATGGCCAGACCACGAGGCTCCTTTGTCCTGTCCACTGACCGTCTTGCTCCCTTCACCTTCCCCAGGTCGAGCAACCCGGGGCCTGCCTTATTTGGGCATGTACTTTCCCGCGAAACACGGATGCTTTCGCGGGCTTCTACATGTCTTTTGTGTGCCTCCAGGGTGTGGGCTGGGATGTCTGGTCCCAATACACATCCTGGGTGCCAGAGAGTCTAGGGTGGTGTGAATGCCTGGGACCACCGTGGTCCGTGATTGGTCCACGAATGGTATGTGTGTTGATGAGCGGATCTCCCATTGGGTCCCCTCCGTTTTGGCGCGAAGGGATCCGTGGATAAGAGGGGGCTGGAAACACCACTACCATGTCGATCTCCTGAGTTCTCACGAACGAAGGAATACAGGAGCCAAGTATCCTGCAACCAAGAGGCTGGACCGAGGAATCGCTGGTGACCCGCTGAAGGACTCCTCCTTTGCACTGCTGTCGTCCTGTGAAACCCTTTCCTCCTTTGATCGAACCAGAAGGCCTGTACTGGTGCTTCGACGTTTGGAATAGCAGGAACAGCTATTCTCGGCGACTTCATCATCTCCTGCCAGTAAGCCTTCGGAAGCGTCTCTGGGCCATCCAGTTGACTGACCAGCTTACACGGGAGTCCTGCTCTGTAACCGCCGCCAGGTTGTGTTGTATTTCGAGTCCTGGTCACTCTCACACGCTTCGTACACTTGGCGTTCCCAAGTCTGAAGTGAGTAGTGTACATTTGGCTCAGATACACACGGCCGCTCCGTTGCCCTGCTGTGGTGACAAAACTGTGCAGGTTTCTTCGATTGGGACGTCTTTTTTCTCTACACGTCGACGAGGCATTCCCGGCTCTTCTGAACCTGCCAGCTGCTGAAACTAACGTGGAGAAGCCTGGGTCTGCTTGCATCGGGGACCGGTGAGTAGTATAGCTAGGATCTGGTCGCCCTCCTGCAGTAGCCCATTGCTTTTCCCCGCTGTGTAAAAACAGCACCCTTTTGTCCGTACTCACGCTCTGCTTCTGCTCACTGTGGAGGCTGCGCTTGAGTCGCGGAACCTGTTCTTCTGTTGTGCACTAACCCGAACTGCCTGACTTCCTCCGAAGAGCTTCTCCTTTTGCCCGTTGGCACCAGCGTGTGCAGGTACTTTGAGCACAAGGCTCCACTCTTCGCAGGGCTCGGACTTCCATCTAGTTAGGTGCCTCTGAAGACGAACTGATTCTAAAGCATTATCGCACTGCCTGTTTTCCTTCCCTTTCAGGTGGACTACACATTTCGTGCATATAACGCTTGCGACTGTCGTATTTGTATATATATTGTGTTGATATGGTATGTGTTGGCTTAATATTGTGATATTGTGATTTTCTCGCTACGTTCATTATTTTAAAGGTTTTAAAATAAATGTGTATATATTTTTGATATAACAACTGTTTGGAGTAGTTTGTAAGCGCTCTTGCTTTGTGTGCTCATTGCGGGCTTTCAGTCACCCTCACCCCTCTTGAGACCTAGTCTTGACCGCCGCGATCGCTACCTTGATTGGTCTGGCTCGTCCAGAGGTTACCCTGCTCCAAGTAATTAGGTTGGCCTTCTGAACTTCTGTGCCACCAGGACAGAGTTCAGAAATCTGTCTTAACAATCCTGACAAAACAACCTGCTATCCGTGTCGTATTTGCTGAAAAATAGAGTGTGGATGGGTGGAAAATAGACTGTGGTACTATCCTCCTGCGTGAGTTAGACCGTCAAAGATCTGCGGAGGTGACGGTGGGGCGAGAGACAAGATGGATGCGGTCCGTGACCTGGGCTTGTGACGCTGTGTGTGTGTGGGGGAATGTGCCGGAGACAAGATGGATGCGGTCCGTGACCTGGGCTTGTGACGCTGTGCGTGTGTGGGGGAATGTGCAGGAAGCAACCTCTGCCGTACCAGAGGAATCCGGAGACGCTCTGGTCTACGGCGATATTCTCTACAAGCTACCGAACCACCCACTGCCTGCCGAGGTGGGATCCGAGGCAGCCTGGTGACCTTGCCCGTGCACACTGCCTGGTTCATCTACACTACGAACCTGTGCTTGGGGGGAAGAAGGCTGGGCACTGCATGCAGTGAGTCAGGTCCTGAGGTCGGAAAGCAACAGCAGCACACTAAGGATGAGACAAGAGCGGTCCCTACACCCAGCGGGGAGTGTATGCATCCGATTTAACCAAAGACACTCTGGAGAAGAGCTGCTAACATCGACGTACCCGCACAGCGTGGGGCTTAGTGCGCGTGCGGACCCGCGTCTCCCCCTGCTCGAGACTGCACCGTATGAGCATGGACCGCTGTCCATCCTTGCAATGTGAAACGAACAGACCCTGAAAAGCCCGCCCCGTCCAGTGCTTCTCACGACTGTGGAACAGGACCGACCCCCAGGGAGACACGGACGACGCCCAGTAAGAGAGGCCATCTGTCACCCGGAACACCCTGAAAACCCGGACTGCTCATCAGAGCATGCGAGTAACGTCTACCATCTATCCTCTTCTGAACGGGCCAGAGCTGCTGACACCCGGCCTGACAGCCACCCGCGCCATTCACGCTCCGACCAGAGCTGTAAGTAGGAGTGCTTGACAGGGTGAAGGTGCATCGTAAAGCAGAGGGGGCAACTCTGGTGAGTGAGGCATGTACAGATCTAACACGGCCCATACCTGTGAGGTATGGGTGGTGCGGATCAGTGAGAGGGGAGTCTGTGGGCCCCTCCACACCCCCCGCCATGACCCGGATCATAACGCAGGGAGCAAGCAGCACTTGCCTGCCCCTCGGGGCTGGGGGCGCACGCTTTCTACATTCAATGTCCCCTTGCATGTAACGTGTGCAAAGGCACAGTACTACTCGAACATTTCGCACACCCGTATTCTAGAACACGTCAATATGCTGCACATCAGTTGGTCCGGCGATTGCCTCACTCCGGGCAGGGTGCATTAATAACACAGAAAGCATCAGTGAACTGTCGTACCGGCTGGAGTGGGACGGCGCCCTCCCAGACATATTGACGCCTTACTCTACCACTGTATACATTCTTATAGTCCAGGCCTCCATAAAGAGCCAAGCATCTATAACTATCAAGAGAATAAGCTTCTCTGCAACATAGCATGTGATACAAGTCTCTAGACCCACAGGCGATAACTGGCAAAACGCATGCAACCCCGCTGAACTATACATCGGGCAGAGGGTGCCCCCCACTGCGACAAAGTGCCGTAATGTCCTAGCCATTGCCCCGGTCACTCTCACTTGACCGCATAGCACTGTGGACAGTGTTGAGTTAACATCATAACAATTGTACAAGCTGATCCACGGTGAACACACTGGTGTCACCCCCCCCCCACCTATTTACTCCTCTAAGCAGACATCTATATTTTAGAGTGACTGCCAGCAAACACGACGTAAACAAGGGAGATGTGCGACCCGGATCCAACCAGCTTCAGAGCACCGCTAGCAAACAAACTCTGCAACCTCATCGCTGCTGTTGCATGGCGGATACCAGTGTGCCACAACTAAGTGCTACCCACACTTGCTGTACCTCAACACCCGCAGTGGTGTCCACCTGCTGCATAAAAGGGAAGTGGCCCACGCACAGGCCGGTGTCATTCGAATACATGATGGGCAAGGACAAAGCAAGAAAGACAGTCACCCAAAGCAGAATTGATCAATACACTACAACACCATTGGCCCCCTTCGCAGACCAAGACCAGCTGCACAACATGACTGAGGCTGAGAGCACTCTATCCCTTAGAGATGTCATGGCAGCAATCGCCGATTTGCGGGCATCCATGGAGCAAAAAATGGATGGTATCAGCATAGACGTGTCCCTTCTCCGACATGACCTGCAAAGACTGACCTCACGCACAGGGGAAGCCGAACAGCGTATCTCTGGAGCGGAAGACGGATTACGCAACATGGAACAGCGCATGACCTGCATCATGACACAACTCAAAACATTAGAGGTGCAACAACGTCCGCATATTGGGCCTACCAGAGAAAACAGAAGGACCGTGCATGGAATTATTCTTGGAGCAATGGTTATCTGACCTGTTCGAGCCCAAATCATTCTCCATATTTTTCACCATTGAACGGGCCCTGATGACCCAGATGTGCTATGGGAAGCATACAAACCAGTGCTATGAGGAGAGATCCTCTCGTGGACAACGACACATAAAGCACCTTTAGAGAAAGTGGAAAAGGCCGAAGCACAGGTGGAGAAGGCAGAACATGCACACCTGATCTTCGCCCAAAAGAAATTGCACAACTTAACCCTTGACAATGCCAAACAATCACACAGAGCGATGCGCGCCAGACTATACGAGACAGGTGACAAGGCTTGTAAAATGCTAGCGTGGCTGGAGCGCAGAGATGAAGGGCACAAACAGATTAGAATGATTAAACTCGATAATGCGGAACCGCTATTAACCGATCAGCATATTGCAGAAGGCTTTGCAGCTTATTATGCGGAACTTTAAAGCACCTGAGACCCCTCCTAGCATATCTGTACTTGAGGAGATTACCCTCCCTAACTTAACGAACACAGAGACCTACTTGAAGCAAACATCACGGAGAAAGAGCTCATGCAGGCCATATCACAACTTCACCCCGGGAGAACGCCGGGACCGAATGACTTTCCGGTAGAAATATGGAAAGGGATGGAGCCAAACGGAATAATCCCACACCTCCTACGTATGTACACACACTCAAAGAGATAAGACCAGTTGCCCCCAGACCTCAGGAATGCCACTATAATCGTGATCCCCAAACCCGACAAACCTCCAGAGAAATGTAGCTCGTATTGGCCAATCTCGCTAATCAACAGTGAAACTAAAATCCTAGCGAAAACACTGGAAAACCGACTGCAGAAAGTTATGTCACTGATACACCCGGATCAATGCGGCCTTATGCCCCAGAGATCCATGTGTATGAACATATATAGACTACACGGAGCGCTAGAAAAATCCTCTATTCTACAAGGCCCCCTAGCACTACTAACGATAGACTTCGAGAAGGCCTTCGACTCGGTCTACTGGGAGGCACTGTGGGAAATAATGCATCGGATGGGATTTGGGGAACAATTTTTAGGATGGGTACAGCTACTATATAAACTCCATGAGGCTATGACCAGGGTAAACGGGTGGCCTTCCAATCCCTTTAGACTGGGCAAAGGGACACGGCAGGACTGCCCCCTGTCTGCAATGCTCTTCGCACTCGCCATAGAGACACTGGCTATACTATTAAGGGAAACACAGACATAGAAGGTATTCCGTTGGGCAGCTGATTGGGAGGACAAGGTCTCGCTATATGCAGACAACCTGCTTCTGTATCTGTCAGACCCCATAGCCTCCTGCCCAATAGTAACGCGCCTGTTGGAAAAGTACGAATCCTTCAGCGGCCTATAGGTAAACTGGTCAAAAACTATACTGTTCCCGGTAAAAGGAATAGATAGTGCTGGGTTACAAAACTGCCCCTTTCGTATGGGGGGTGATCAATTCTAATATTTGGGGTTCCAGATTACAACGAACTTGAATATGTAGAAAAAAACCTCCATCCAGTCGTAGAACGATTTGCAGAGGATGTCAAACACTGGAACGCTCTCCCGCTAACCCTACTAGGGAGAGCAGCACTATTCAAAATGATGGCATTGCCAAGATTCCTTTACATCCTTCAAAATGCCCCACTACACATCCCCACATGGGAATTTCACAGAATTGACAGAACCCTCCGGAAGCTCCTATGGAACAGTGGACACCCGAGGCTAGCACTTAACACCCTGCAGCGGTCCATCTGGGAGGGAGGCATAGGGTTGCTGTGCCTACAGACATACTACTGGGGAAGCCAAATGGCAGTAATCAATGATATGCTACACAGAGCTCCATCCCTACCTCACATTAAACCCGATGTCATAAGAGAAGCGACAATAAATGCCCTAGAGTCCCTATAACGGAAGACTAATGCCAGCGCCCCCAAAACAATGTCGTCCCACCGGGCAATACTCTGGGCTGAGGCACACAAGTACATAAACTGGGAAGGGAAAATCACCCCGGTGCAGCCACTGTGGGTAAACAAACATATTTCTGAGCTGGACAAGCTCCTGAAATGGCAGAACTGGATAGCTGTGGGTATAACAAAAGTGGGTGATGTGATTATGGAAGGGGGGATTATACCCTTTGAAGTTCTGGTTGATAAATTGAATCTCCCTGCAACTGACCGGTATTGACACACACAGCTAAGCCATGCCCTACAGCGCCACCTCCCTGATCTGAGTGACATGGCCGACTGTACTCCCATAGAGAGAAACCTAGTCCAAGACCACATAGATACTAAAATCACCTCTGTGATGTATAATGTTCTCACCTCCTTTGCCACACCTGAGTTGACGAGCCTGAAGTCTAAGTGGGAGAGGAATGTGCGGGAGATCCTGACTGAGGACTGGATAACAACCCTAATGTACCCAAGAGACTGTCATATCGGCCAGGCTCCGCTTTATACAGCTCAAAATTCTACATAGAATCTACTATCCATGGCTAGCACTATACCGATCGGGTAAAATCACAGACCCAAAGTATCTACGCTGCAGCCAAGAGGAGGGTACTTTCTTCCACGTACTATGGGACTGCTCACACATCAAATCATACTGGCAACAATGCTGTGCTACACTGTCCAGAGTACTGGGCTGCACTGTGACCAGAGATCCAAAATTGATGCTACTGGGTGTAGAGGAGGAGAGTGCAATGTCACACACGGACAGACTCCTGTTTGCAACCTACCTCCACAGCACTGATCAAACGCAACATTGCCAAACTGGGGGGATCTAATGTAAACAATGTTTGTGGTTGTCGGTGCAAACTAATAGATCAAGGTCCTTAATCATTTGTTAATTATTAAAGTGTTTTAGAATCTTAAGGTGCGGGGGAGAAAAAATGGTTTGGCACAAGACCAATGTTGCTGAAAGTAGAAAGAATGAGAGGATCCAAATTGGGAGCCCTCCCGTCCCCTGCACACTATATAATGCTGTCAATAAAGACATACAGTGAATTGCGTTCAATTTCACAGATACGGAATGTTCAATTCTGGTAAATGATAATCTCAAATACAAAAAGGTAGAAACATTTAATTCAAAAGAACAGAAATAAATCTAATTCAATGATTACAGTTGACTCTAGGTCAATTGGCATAAAAGGCAAAGGAAAACAAGGAAAAATATCCACAAATTAAACTGTGCTTGGCTAACGCGTTTCGAGGTAATTCCGTCTTTTTGAGCCTAGTAGCACTGTGACACAGTTGAGGTAGTTAGCAGAAAAAAAACTATTGTGGGTATATTTTCCATAATTGTGTATAGCTAACATTACGAAACACATGTTAAGAGACATTGACCAGCAGTAGTGATTGTCTAGCAACAATACAAAGTATTGAGATGGTTATCATATGGCAATGGCATGCTGTTCATTCAATAAGACGATCATGGTAAGGACAAACATCATGCAGTTACAAGACACTGTTTCAATATAAGCGGACCCGGTGAGCACCAATTAAAAAGAACATTAGTCAGCTGGGTGGTAATAGTGGCATTAAATTAGTGCGGTATCTATAGGAATGATCACTTGACAGGAAACAGCCTGTTAAAAAGGTTAAAGGATTAGAAGTGTGAGGAGGTGAAATATGTGTATATATATATATATATATGTGTTTATATATATATATATGTTTAAATTAGTTTTAGGGAGGCAGTAACTCATCAGGCCGATAGTTGTATGGTAGAAAATAGGTTTAATAACTCGCATGTCTCAAGAGATGGATAGTAGTGTCTATCTCTTGTCGTGAGGCGGAACAATCCTTGCATCGAAGCGAATAAAATACCAATGTATTCAACTGTGTTAGGTAAACCTAACTACGTCTGTAAAGGTGAAAAAATAAAGAAAAGGATCCATTTCAACTGACGGCTATTAAGTGACTGATCGGTGTATACTAATACATAATACTGCCACGACTGGGGTTATGGAAATCAAGGGTAAAATGAAACTCACTCATGCAACAGTCCCCACGGGCACTTGAATGCAGAGGAATCGTAGCTGAGAATTTCATGAGCAACGGGATATGCTTTTTTTATATTTTCTTGCAAGTCCGTAGTATTCTGTATGCTCTAAAGAGAGGGGATTTTCCATTAGACCTGATGCGGTCTAATGGAAACTCAGCGGCAGAAATGGCACAGGACGTGCCGGTTGCTTCATGAGCGGTCATAGAAGCCGTTACTTAATGGATGTATTAAGGTTCACTGTCCTACGGAAAGAAGTCGTTCCCATGCAGTAGCCCTTGAACGATATCTGTAAGGAAGCAAACAAATTTAGATGCTGGTGGGATCGCTAAGTAAGCGCCTCTAAATGGTATGTAAAGACGGAATGAATACCTGTTGCCAAGTAGCGTAGGCTGTTTCTGGTACAGGTTGCACTCTGGAGAGCGTGGCGGTTGCCACGGTGATCAAGATCAGTGTATCACGTGGTGTTGGCTATCATGTAGGGCTAGAAAGGTCAAAGGCTGAAAGAGTAATAGAAACTAGAGGCGGACTGAATGCAGTAAGTGACTTGAGTGGGTTCCATGTTGAAAGGGGTACTCTAAGCTAAATAACCATACGAATTCTAAACAGCAAACTAATGCTCTTGATTGGTGGGGGATCTAATGTAACCCCGGAACATGTTCAATGGATAAATGATGTAGATGCATGCATAGCGATGGAGCAGCGTGTGTATGCGGCCAGGGGTTGCCGTGGGAAAGCGGACAAGATCTGGGGAAAATGGGAGAACGCTCAATAAGGCATTGGAAACTGTACGTCAGATGCTTCAATACATCTGCCGCGAAATTGTGAACCTGTAACACCCTCATTATCTGTGCTGTTGAACCGGGGAACCATGATTGGTTAGAATGTTGAGGTTGATGGACTCCACAGGAGTCAATGTTTATTTGTGTTATGTAACAAAATCAATAAAAAATGTTTTATAAAAAAAAATGGTGATAGTTCAGTGCTTATTGTCACCAGCTAAAATGGCTCTGCCGCCCTTCATTACTGTGAGCCACTCGCTTCTCTAGCCCCTACAGGGCACCTCCCCTACAGCCACCCTTCTACGTTATCATGTATCCCTAGTACATCTTCCTCAATCAGAATTGCTTTGGAGGGTGGAGGCGGTGTGGCAGGGTACTTGGATATACATCCCAACACTTGTAGGTACGGCTTTCAGAGCCACCTACAGCCAAAGCTAAAAATAATAATTCAAAGAGGCAAAACCTTGTTACCACTGTGATTGGCATACTGCACCATATCAGAATGTTTTTTTATAGTAAGCTGTATATGTTATAGCTCAATATTATACATATGTCCCATTCAAACTGAGCGAGCCAGTTACATGGTTGGAATTTAGTATTTATCGTAGCCAGTGTTGCCTAATTATTTACTGTTTCTCTCTCAGATTTGCTGAATGCCCTCAAGCCTGATTATGTGGCACCTCTTGTCCTGTGGCTTTGTCATGAAAGCTGTCAAGAGACTGGTGGTCTTTATGAGGTAAGAATGTCGGTTATTTGTATGTCTGTTTACTTACTTCACACATTTGGAGTTCATATAATTGTTTCTGGCAACAGAGCTGGTTGTTTTTCTTTGTGCTGTGTATGTAATGAATATAGTGAAAACCTTGGTGCTATGACATACCTTTTAGGTAAATAAGACAATGCCATTCTTTATCACAGTAGCAGAGCGATTTGTTGCACATGCAAAGGGAAGAGGCATCAATACCTCCCCTGATTTGATCTCACTGAGTCAAGCGAGCAAGCCCAACTTCAGTGGCGGTTTGCATTGGGTTCCAAACCCCAAGTTGCTTCTCTGAATTTTGGGGATAATTTGGTGCATTTTACAGCACAATTTTTCTAAGAAAGGAGTTGCAGGATTTACAGTCTATTTTGAAGAGGCACACGAAAGAGGTTTAGATACTTTAAAGGCCAGGCCAGGCCTGCCACATTACATAGGGGCATTTCTGAAAAGCATCAAATCGTGGATGTGCCCATCAGAAAACTGTGCACCAGAGTTAAATAAAAACAATATAAACACTAGCCTAGAAAAGTGTCCTATGCCAGGTTCACAGTGCTGCATCAGATTTCCTCAGCTACTCTGAAACAGGTTCTGAAATCTGATAAGATTATCCAACGTGGACTATGACCCAATTGCCGAACCCAAAAGCAACCTGTTAAGTTCCCTTTACAGTCCACGTGCCTCAGTCTAGCAGGTTAGATCACTTTTGACATCGGGGTCGACCATCTCCAACTGCTGGGGTTCTTACCTTTTACAAAAGCGATCTGCTTCTTTTTTTACCAAAAAATGCCATCAACATTTTAGTTAAACGCTTTGTCCCGGGAGCCCTCCTGTCATTCCTATTTGTTATTTACGTCTTTTGGTCAAAGTCGGTAAAAGAAAAAAATTCAGACCACATAAATGCTACAATGATAACTTTGTAAAAGGGGACCCGTTTATCTCCAACCGAGTACACTATATTTAACTCTGGCTGAAGTATCAAGAAGTCATACATGCTTTGATTGAGGTAGGGAGAACTGTATGGTTAAAACACACAGGCTAGAACGCGTGTTCTTTTATTAAGAGCCTGTCTCAACCATTGTTGGAGCAAATGTTTCCAATTCACCATTTTTACAAATGTTCATGGTTAGGCACAAAACGTGATGAGCAAATTGCTTGTCACATTCTTTGACCACCAGTGGCTGCCTGCAGTTCTCCTTATTCAAAAAGGTGTCTTTAGTGGTCAAAGGGGGCCTTGCTACCAGCTCAGCGAATACACATCCATGCGTCTGTTGCATAACTTTGCATCTGGTGCACACCTAATGCTTGATTGGACACTGGCCCACTGTACCACTGAGGGTTGCGGGCTGACACCTGCCCTCCTGCCATGTTGGTACCATATACACGTTTCACTGATCGATAGATGTGTGCATTGCCAGGTATTAGTCCATGCTTATTGTCACTAGCTAAAATGGCTCTCCCGCCCTTCATTACTGTAAGCCACTCACTTCTCTAGCCCCTACAGCCACCCTTCTACATTATCATGTATCCCTAGTACGTCTTCCTCAATCAGAATCGCTTTTGAGGGTGGAGGGGGTGTGGCAGGGTACTTGGATATACATCCCAACACATCCTTACTATTCATGGCCTGTAAGAATATCATTGTATTTTCCCTTGTTCACTCCCTTGCCTTGAAGCGCTTTGAAACACATTGTGTATAGGCGCTATATGAATAAAGTATCATATCATAGGTTTTAAATTTGTGTGTGTTGGGGGATTTCTATGGTATTTTTTGTATCCGTGTGTTTCTTTGAGTGAGATTGGTCAGTGGGTATGCAGCTGACAAATGATACGTAGATTCACCTTTCCAACTCAAATTTGCGCATATCTGCACATACACAACATATTTTAGGATGTAGTCTCTGTACGGGGATGGATCAATGTGTTTAACTTATCCATCGAGATCATTGACAATCGGACACAGACATCCATGTGTGTGGTGTTGTGGTCATTAGTATTTTTTTTCTGGTGTGGGGGGTGGGTTGTTTGGCTGCGGACAATTTCTCTAAAACATTTTGTAATGTGTATGCGCTTGGTTGGGTGTACTACACTCACTCGCTCTCTCTCGCTCTCTCACATACTCTCTCACATACTCTCTCACACAAACTCTCACTCTCTTCCCATCCGCTGTGTGGTCCTTTGCTGCACTCTCTCACTCTTTTTTTAAAATGTTTTTTTTTATTTTTTTTTTGGTAGTCGCACTGAATCTCAGATTATTGTCTAAAGAGATAACCCAACTGATGAACTCATCAAGACCATCTTTTGTCCCAGTGCACAAGAAAGAGATTGTCAATATACCTTTCCCAATCGTACAAATAGTTGGCAAAAGGATTGTAAGTGTCATATAAGTAAGGTCACTTCAAATCTCTACATACAGATTAGGGATACTGGATACCATCATGGCACCCATGGGCGTACCGCCGAACTGATTATAAAATTGTTCGTTAAGCTGAAAAAGGTTATTGGTGAGAGGCATGAGGGCACCATATAATGCATTCCTTTGAAGCCTCCCTTGATGGTTCCTTGGCCGCAGTCTCAGAGACAATCTGCTGTGATCGTCCTTTCTTCCTTGTTATTCATCCTGCCTGGATGATGTATGCATGAGTGATGTCACTTGTGGAATGCTTGCTGTATGCATGGAATGTTTGGGTATGAATGGGTTCCACCCCAGGTGTTGAGGTGCTTATGACTGGGATTCATGGCTGTGAGGTGTGTTGCATGTTGTATGGTGTGGTATGCTTGTTACAGTAAGGAAAGGAAGTGTTGTGATTGTCCTTTCTTCCTTGTTATTCATCCTGCCTGGATGATGTATGCATGAGTGATGTCACTTTTGGAATGCTCGCTGTATGCATGGAATGTTTGGGTATGAATGGGTTCCACCCCAGGGAGTTGATATAAGTGAGCCTCGGTGGTGGGAGCTAGTGGGTTTATGTCCTGTCCTTCCTATTCTCCTGATGAGACTGATTACAACTGATGAACTTGTGTACCTGAATAAAGAAACTGAAGACTTCTATCAACTTGACAGTGTTTCCTTTTAATAATAATAATAATTATTATTATTGTATGTATATTTTATGTATAAAAGCCTAACCACCTGTCATAATACAATCCTAATGACTTCTTGTTTTGAAATGTTAGCGTATAGTGATTCAATGTACATGGTCACAATAAAGATGTCCGTGTATGCTCTGAACCCAGTTGATCATTTGGGTTGTATCCTTAACATATGATCTTATTCTGGGAATAAACTGTCTCAGGAATAAAATCAGCATATTTCCATAATGGCTCCGATAATAATCCAAAACCGGAAACAATTGGTCTGCCAGGATGGGAGTCCAGGTTTTTATGTATTTTGGGCAGGATAAATAAGTGCTTCTAACATCAAAGTAGTATCATTGTATACTTAAACGCAAACAAATTCTTTTGTTTTACACAATTCCTTTATATGTGCATTATAATGTGTGACTTCATGTAGCAGTCTTGAGTAAGAATTAAGATTTTGCTTTACTGATCGCACACTAGATGACATCTTTTAGGAATGCCTCCATTTATATTCCACATTAATTAAGTCTTGCTGTCCTCCAGCGCTTATAATGGAGTAAACTCCTTTCAAATTTTTCCCGTCGTGTAGTCGGAAGTTTCCCTGGAAGGGATACACAACAGGAAACTACATGTCGATCATGTAAGCTATTCAGACTCAAACCAATTAAAGATCGGCGTTCGACGCACTGGGCAGTTTATGCGATACAAGCTGAAGCATCGTCGGAATACCCCGCTGGCGTGGTGGATTCTGAGGCGGAGCAGGACAGTCCCTGTGCCATAAGTGATGTTGAGGAGATATCCGATTGGAAAATCGAGGATTTCCGGGTGCCTGTCCCAGCTCCGGAAGGCAGGCGTCCTGCATTGCTATGGAGGCTTCCTCTGGTGGCAAGGGCAAAAATATGAAACACACAGTGGGGTCGGGAGCGGCGCAAGAGGCGCTGACACAAAAACAAACACAAACACCCACCCCGCACATTTCAGCTCACCTGTCAAAGTGGTAAAGCATTTGTGGAACCTGTCCCTTCAGCAGGCGGCTCGGCACCTCAGAAAACCTCTGCACCCAGTTCTCAAATTTCAGCACAAGTTTATAAGCCCAAACATACGCCAAGCAAAAGTGGTTCAGCGCCAAGAATACCTTTAGTCACCAAACCAGCCGCCGAAACAGACTGTTTCGGGGCCTGTCAAAACACCAAGGTTGGGATACACTGGAGCCTCCTCCCCATTGGTAGAGGCACTTCACAAGAAAAAACACACCGGGCAAGAGGAGGAAGTAGTCGTTCCTCTCCAAGACACCCTGCCTGGTAGTCCTAGGATAGGACTAAAGATACATTTGAGAACACTATGAATAGGATGGCTTCTTTTATGGAGTTCTTAGAAAAATACCCTATAAAGCACAACGCCATCTCTCCAGAGGAATGGGAACCCCCATCCAAAATGCCTAGATTGGACAAGACTCGCTCTTATGAGGAGTCTGTTATTGAGCTAGATACAGACAAGGATGAGGGAGCCTTTTTAGAAAATGGCGCTGGCACAGAGTCTTATAACCCAGATGATTATACAGTCCCATCTCCAGACGCCACCACTGACCCTGTTTCTTCCTCACCTATTGAGGACCAGGTGCTTTAGAATGATCACCTCGGAAAAGTTGCTGATTTCCTTAAAATAGGTACTCATGATGAAAATTCTGCCGAGCATAATAAACGATGACCAAGCGGGATTCATCACGGATCGGCACACACAAGATAACATCAGAAGGGCAGTAGACGTCATAGATGCTGGGCGACGAACACAACTGTCATTTGCAGTGGCCGCGCTGGACGCTACCCAGGCCTTTGACAGCATGGACTGGTGCTAACTGAAACTGATCTTGGAGCGCTTCGGCTGTGGCCCAGAATTTACCAAGATGGTGCTTGCCAATTACCAACACTTATCAACAAGTTTCAGGATCAATGGACAGAGTACAGAGTTCGTGAAGATCAGAAGGGGCACTCGACAGGGCTGTCCCTTCTCCCCTCTGAATTTTGCAATGGCGAGGGAGCCATGTGCAATGCAGTTCCGACAGGACGCTCGCATCAGAGGAGTTATAATTGGTCAGGAAACCCACAAAATAGCCCTGTTTGTGGATGACATTATGCTCTTCATGGGAGACCCAGAAAATCCAATGCCCAGAGCGATGGCTCAGCTGGAGGAATTCAGACAGATCTCGGGGTTCTCTGTAAACTTCTCCAAATCAAAAGCTATGAACATTACAGAAAGGAGAGAAGAGACTGAAACATTGGAGAGGTCATTCCCGATGGGCTGGGTGGAGGGAAAACTGGAATACTTAGGAATCCACATCACTAAAGAACCACGCAAGCTATATCAGGCAAACATAGTCCCGCTGTGGAAACAGCTACAGGAAGACATGCGCAGGTGGGAATCTCAGGAGCTGTCCTGGTTTGCCCGCATCACAGCTGTCAAAATGACGGTCCTCCCTTGTCTCCTTTATGTAATAAGATCCCTACCAGTGCCCATACCGCCAGCCAAGGTCAGAGAGTTGCAAAATGCGATATTCAAATTTATATGGCGCAGTAAGAAACCTAGGATCCAGAAACGAATCCTAATGCCCCCCCCCCTCATGGGCGGCCTGGAAGTTCCAGAAATTGACAGATACATTCTGGCAGCACAACTAGCACCAATGCTGAGGTGGGCAGAACCAGAGAACCATAACGGGTGGTGCAGAATTGGACAAACAGCCTCGTCGACTCCCATAATAGTCCTGTTGAGCCTGAGAAAATAAAACCGAGAGAGTAGAGGTGCGCTACTGGAAATGACGAAATGGTCACTGCAAAGCTGGGACAAAGCCCGGAGAAAGAAACACATTGCGAGTGGAATGGGCCCATATACGCTACTGATGCACAACCTAGATTTCACACCTGGTATTTGGCGGGTTGGGCAGGGGCTGAAACTATCTACCTGAAAGACATGTACAAAGACAGCTCCCCATTACGCTTCACAGACTGCAAGCAGAAATTCAGTATAGGAGAATATGAGCGCTATAGATATGCACAAATAAGGCACTGGATTACCCACCCAACAGTGAAGAGAGCGGGCACGAGAATGCCATCAGGCCTAGAACTGTCACTGCAGGAAGGCAACACAGCAAAGGGGGTCTCCAGACTCTATAGACTGCTCTCCAACGACCAGCCGACCGATAATCTCACATACAAAATGAACTGGGAAAGAGATATACAAGAGTCACTAACAGAGGAGGAATGGAACCAAGTATGGGCACATGCACACAGCACCTCCAGATGCACCACGATAAAGGAATCCGCTTACAAACTATGCCTTAGATGGTATATGTCCCCGAACCGCATTCACAAAATTACAGTCATATTCGCCAAACTGCTGGAGGAACTGTGGTGAGAAGAGAGACTTATTCCATATGTGGTGGACATGCCCTAAAGCCGTTGCATACTGAAAGGAAATACTAAGCCACATAAAGGACATTTCAGGGGTTGAACTGCAGAGATCGCCGAAGAAAATTCTCTTAGGAGTCCCTAAAGAAGGAAAATATGCAATGTCAGGAACGACAGCCAAGCTTATCACTTACCTATTATCAGCAGCAATAATGACCCTTGCACAAAACTGGAAAAACAGAGGGCCCAATTTCAGCATGCTGGTGGATCAAGATCTGGGGAGTAATGGCTACGGAGAAGATATGCGCTATCAGCACTGGTAAATATCTGAGATTTCTAACTACCTGGATCCCATTCCATGAACATGTGCAGGACAGAGATGCTCATTTCTTCAAACCTCGCCTGCTCCGGAACACGCACGTCATCTGAAATCCTCCAGACATAAAGACATTGAAACACTAACGTCGGGAAAAGACTCTAAATAATCTGAACTATAAAGTGTAAAATAGAGTTTAAAGTTTGGGAGAAGAGGGATTTACAGGGGACGGGGGATAAAGAGGAAGGGTGAAGGGGGGCAAAGGGTGAGGAATTGAAAAACTGAAAACCCTTGAAGGCAATGCGAACTCCTACAATCTATTAGATATGAACACAAGTAAAAGCAGAACCTAAATGATTTCTGTTGCTAAACGTTATGTTGAAATTACCTGTATGTCTTCGAACCAAAATAAACCTGGTTTAAAAAATAAAATAGGTACTCATGAGTCAGAGGAAGACACTATGCCTCCTTACAACTTTGCCGGTCCGGAAAGAATGGTGTAGGTAAGCTTGCAGGCACATTTGTTTCCGGACAGGTGGGACTCAAATGGGAATGGGGAATGACTTTTTCCAGGGTCTGGCTTCAGGGACCGCCCCAGTGATTCCCCATTGCCAGTTATTACCGGCACGGCTACCGCCAAGTTGTAATGAGGCCCATTGACTTTGTTGACGATATCCATAACAAGAAAAAAACGAATAGGTCAGTACATCCTGTCACTACAATCAGTTTGACGACGTCTCCTACCCTCCCTTTTAAGGGGCACTTGACGCCAGATTCTCTAGTGGTAACTACCACCACCAGGAGATATAGCACACTGTTGGCTACTTCAGAAGCACCACCAGATAAGGCAAGCAAGAAAGTATACACTCTGGGGAAAAAGGTTGCAACCTCAGCTGTGGTCCAGATGCGTATTGCTAATTATACAACCCTTATGGCTAGCTTCTAAAGAGCACAATGGGGTTGGGTCGGTTAGATAGTCGGATGGCCACCGGATTGATGATCTTCTCTACCGTGTAAGGACCCACAAAACGAGGAAGGGTCTTGCGAGATTCCAGAATGGCAATATGCTTGGTGGACAACCACACCTGCGAACCCACAATATAAATGGGGGCCTGCTTTCTGTGCTTGTCGGCCTGTTTCTTGCGGGAGACAAAGAGATGTGCTTGTACCATGTCTTGTATCCAAACCATACAGGTGGCACTGTCGTTAGCCGCAGGTACATAGGTGAGCTTAGGTAGTGAGGCCCGTAACATCCAAAGGTGAATGCCAGCATATAGGCAAAGTAGGGTAAGGTCCCACAGCAGAATGCTTGCCAATATTGTATGCAAATTCTGCAGTACTAAGCAAAGACACGCATTTGCTATGGTTCTGTAGTCCATAACAGCATAGATATTGTTGTAACGTTTCAGTCAAACGCTCAGTTCGCCCATCCGTTTGCAGGTGGTATGCTCATGAAAGTTGGTAGTCGATGTCAAGTAGATAAGTAAATGCCCACCAGAAACTGGCAATAAACTGCACGCCACGATCCGAAACAGTAAACAAAGGGATATCATGGCTCTTGACCACGTGATTGGTAAACAGTGATTCCAGTTTGGGTGCCGATGGAATACCCTGGCACGCAATGAAATGCCCCATCTTGGTTAATGAATCGACTACCACTAGAATAGTGTTCATGCCTGTACACCAAGGGTACCTCATTTATGAAGTCCAACCACACTGTGGGCCTCATCACGACTTGGGCGGTAACGGTAACGCTATTAGCGCGGGCGGTATTAGCCCTACCGCCGAACTCCCCGCCGGATCACGAGTTCGGCGGTAATGTAAGTCCCCATTCCCCACTGAGCCCATTCAGGAATGCCCCATTCCCCATTGGGCTCTATGGGGAATCTTCGCGGTAATACCGCCGGCGGATTTCCCGCCGGCGGTAATAGCGCAAATTTTCAGCGGATTTCCCCCCAGCTCAGAGCTGGGGAGAAATCCGCCAAAGCCCTGATTCGGCGGACCCTTAAATCCGGCGGTAATAGCGCTACCGCCGGATTTAAGGGTTACCGCCGAAGTCGTGATGAGGCCCTGTGTGCCTAGGCGTCGTCGGTAGGGTCATGGGCTTTAGCAGTTCTTCGGCTTTTCCCGGTTTTCTCTTACTTTGTGCGTATATTGCACAAGTGTCGACATATTATCATAGGTCGTAATGCATCATCTCCCACCAACATCAGCGTTCCATTAATTCAAAGGTCCTCAGATCTCCTGGATGCCCTGCAATCATGACACCAGTGCAGTGCGGCTTGTTGTATAGACACAGTGGGAAGGTATTGTGAGAGGTCAGAAATGTGAGCCGGTCAACTTTGTAAAGAGTTTTCAATATTAGCCATTTTATCAAATCAAAAGGTTGGATAAATGCCTCACTATCCTTACCCTGCCGAGGATTTCCCTGCTTAATATAAACTAAAGGAAACACTCTTATAACAAAATGATATCTGTCCCTCACACTTGTACATTCAATAAAACAATAAGGAAACGTATGACTGTTCAGTTCAACAAATTTATATTGCATGCAATCAATTTCACAATATGACCACTGTCTTAATTCACCCACCCCAGATCAGAGCAAGGTTTTGCTCTACAGTTCAAAAGAAACAAGGACATCCTGGTTTGCCACAAAGTTCAAACACAGTTCTTAAGGATTTAAACTTGATAGAAAAAGGTTCTGTTATAACAATAATGTACCAAAAGAAATAGTATGTTCCAGCGCCTCCTGGAGTAAGAACACGTTTCAGATGTGTCTTCTTCAGGTAAACAACAATAATTGTCTTTATCAGAATGATTTGCCACAACTTTGATTACTGAAGAAATGTAACCCCTCAACATCAGGTTTAAACAATTATTTTTTCAATGTCACAATTAACATGAATTGTTTTTGTTAGAACCACAGCTCAGCACTTTTATCAACTACTACCTGGTTTACTCCTGTACTAGATCTTCTAAAGACAACACATTTCCATACGGGTATACTCTTCTGCCCGCTCAATACTTCACAAAAGAGCAGTGTGTGCTTCAATGGTAACTTCCAACTTCAACAACAACTTCACAAGGTTTCTTTGGCATCAAACTTTAAATCAGCTTTGGGGGAAGAAGGAATCACATTAGTGCTCTTTAGGACTCCTTTGCAACTATGTTCTTCTTCCTCTGTAGAATCATCTCCAGAAGGGCAGCCTTGATATGATATCACTCTGCCTCTGTCTTGGGTTTGGCAATGTGTGTTTGTCACCTGATGAGTTGTATTTCATAACACATAAGCATCAAGTCGTACAAACCTTGGGTTCCCAATATTCCCCTCTCGCCTTGAGCAGTGTTTATTGTAATTCTGAGTTTTTAGGTACTCTTGGCTTGGGCATTGCTTGTAGGCTTTTGTATCAATAAAAGCTTTCCCACAGGGTTTTTGGGCTTTCCACAAACTTGCATGGAAATGGAGCTTCCTCTGCTCCGGAGAGGGGGAGGTGCAAACCAGCCACCTGAAACCTCTAAAGAGGGCACACTTCAATGGATTGCTTCTCTCCTGCAGATCCCTCATCTGATAGGTATCCTTATCCAGCTCTGCGGCTCCAAATTTTTTTCGAAAGGGGGCCTAGTGGACCTCGACTCAGTCGTCTATCTGTCTTGATCAGTGCTTGATTTTTGGCTCCGGACGTGACTTCAGGCTGCGTACATATACAACGTCACTACGCCCCATTCCTCAGTTCCTTTTTTCCGCACACTCGACACGCTGCTGTGAGGGACACAGCACTGAGTCTTTGACAAAAATTCATCAAATCTTTCTAAAACCTCAACTGCGACATGTCCGATCCATGGATTTTAGGTTTTAAGAGGTGCTCCGACTGCTATTCCAAAATATCGATGACCGACCCCCATAACGTTTATGGTGTCTCTGGAAGGATCAAGACACAGAGGGATGTGCGTCGTGCTCCAAAATGCACTCAAAGTCCTTACGCGAGCAGGCCGCCAAACTTGCTTTGGGGCGACCGTCTCCAAAATCCCCAGTCTGATCGATAGTCTGGTCGTCTGAGGCGGAAGCTGAAGGGCCCATCCCCCAAAAGGAGAAGGAAAGGCATCGACGGAAGGCCAAAAAGCATTCACACTTAAGGAGCTACTCTTCCTCATCTTCATTGCATAAGAAAAAGAAGCAACGTCGTCGTCGACACGAGTCCAGCTCGTCGAAAATAGGTAAGCCTTCGGCTGGGCCGACCACTTGAGAGAAGTTGGAAGATTTCAAGAGCCAGGTGCTGGCTATGCTTAAGACGCAGACTGCTGCCTGTGCGGGTGTGCCCCCCAAATAGCAAGCTTCAGCGGCTGAAGCAGCACTCAGTACTCCCGACCCCTCGCATGCCAAACCGTTGACACGATCTGTGTCGGAGAAGCCTTTGTGTTCAATGGCGCAGAAGCCTTTGACGCCCGGTCCCTCGCAAGGCCATCGAGAGGTTGATGTTCCTGACGTCACGGTGGTACCCAAGCCCCGTTATTCCATTGACTTCGAAAGATAGACTTTTGGTGCCGGTTGTCAGCGACAGATCCTTTGTCCCCCTCTCCAGGTCAGGATTCTTAGAGTCCATGACGTCGATTTTCAGGCCCGACCTGGCGATGATCAAGGGAACTTCGATCCTATACATACTGGGGCAGGAAGAGTATGTTCTCGACAGACAGACCTGTTGGCACTGGCCCAAGGGCTGCCAGCGGCCTGGACATGCCTCCTTATCTAGAGCTCCAGCAAGGTCAGCCCTACACACATCAATGCTAAATTCAGGGCCTTAATGGAAAGGGTGATGGACACCCTAGGTCTAAAGTCATCATCAGTGCCTACTGCAGGCTGTGAGCTGACGGGCATATTGGACGATGATCCTGTGACAGAGCATAACATGCCACTCAATCCGGCAGTTGCTGATCCCCTAGCCTTTGTGGCAGCATCGCTGTTCCATTCCCCCGGTCAACTCTACATTTACGAGGAAGTACAGGCCGGTGAGAGGAGACCCATCATTTCTGGCTTCTCACCCTTCTCCAGACGGGCTTGTGGTGCAGACAGCCACAATCTCCACCAGACCTGCAGCCTCCACATCTAATCTGCCCCCAGATAGAGAAGGTAAAAGGTTAGACACAATGGCCAAGAAGGTCTTTACTTCTGGCAGCATGGCGTTGAAAGCCACCAATGTAGCCTGTGGGTTTGCAAAATACTTGTTTTGCTTATGGAAAGCTATTGAGCACACGACTCAAAATGTTCCCGAAGGTGAAATGTGGCATGGATTTACACTCTGGTGGATGATGGGAAGCAGGTGGCCAGGCATTCTCTGCAAATGGGCCTGGACGTGGCCAACTGCGTGGGCCTTTCGATGGGATTGGCAGTGGTCTTGAGGAGACAAGCACATCTCAAAACCTCTGGCTTCTCTCTTAATGTCCAAAATAGGCTTCTTGACATGCCTTTTGAAGGAGAATTCCTTTTTGGCCAGAAGACTGACAAATCTTTGGAAAAGTTTAAAGTGTCAAAATTATCTGCAAAATCACTGGGCCTAGCTGCGCAGACGGCCAAACCTGCCGTTCACTTTGCCTCCAGAGGCTACATGCACTACGTGCTTTACAGCAGGAAGGCCCAGCTCCTGCAGACCATGCAGGTGCAGGGCAGAGGTGCTTCTCGCACTCTGGAAAGGGTAGAGGGGCTTCTAGAGGTCAGCAATCAGTGGCAGTGGCTGGGGCGGCCCTGCCGCTTTGATTTCCCCTCCCACGACTTATTGGTTGGTGGACGGTTGGCAGGGCATTAGTCCCAATGGCAGGAAATTGCCTTTGATGCCTGTGCTCTACAGCTCGTTTAGTGGGGTTAATGTCTGCCTTTTTAACAAAACCTCTGGACAGCCCCCCAATGCCTCCAATCCAACCGGGACAGGAGATCCAGGCAGAACTGGGAGCCCTGTTGTTGATGGGCCCTGTGGAAGAGGTACTTCCTGATCAGAGGGGATCGGGTTGGTATTCCAGTTTTTTCCTGATGCCCAATAAGGGAGGAGGTCTCTGTCCCATTCTGGAGCTCAGGGGCTTGAACAAGTTCCAGAGGAAGAACAAATTCAGGATGGTGACGTAGAGAGAAATTCTCCATGCTCTCGAGCTTCAGGACTGATTGGTGTCAATAGATCTTCAGGACTCTTTATTTATTTTAAACAGTTTTTATTAATTTCAACAAACAAACAGCCAAAGAGTGCCAGACAGTGAACAAAAATTATACATTTCAAGTTTCATAATGTGTCCACCGCTTCCCCGTTGCCCCCTCCCCTATCTCGAGCCTACCCCTCATCACCGCCTTCCACCACTCTATCTAAGGACGCTCCTCCCTCCGCTCACCCAGAGGAACCATCGTCTTCTAGGCAAGTCTGGGAAGACCCAGACTGCGTAGCTACCAAGTGCCTCCAGGCTGTTAGTATCTCCGCTTCTTCATCGCCCCCTCTATTAACTGCTTCACTGTACATAGATCTGCAGGACGCTTATTTCGATGTGCCGATGTATCAGAAGCACAGGAAGTTCCTGAGGGTCCTCATAGGGGACAAGCACTATCAGTTCAAGGTGCTTCCCTTTAGGTTGACCTCCGCGCCAAGGGTCTTCACCAGGCTCGTGGCGCTAGTCGTTGCTCACCTAAGGAGATCCGGGGGGCAATGTATTGCCGTACCTGAACGACTGGCTGATCCAAGGGAAGTCTCTGGGACAAATCTTTTCTCATCTGGAGGACACCTATCTGCTATTGCACAAGCTGGGCTTCTCCATTAACTTGAAGTCACAAGTTACACCAGTCCAGAGGCTCCAGTTCATCAGAGCAGTCCTAGACACTTGGGTAGGGAAGGCTTTCCCTCCCGCTGAGAGAGCCAACAGCATAGCATAGCATAGATGGTGGAATTGTTTCGGAACCACGCAACCTTACCAGCAGCTTCCTTCCTCTTGCGTCTCACGGCCTCCTGTAGTTTTCTAGTGCCAGTGGCCAGGCTATGCATGAGAGCCCTTCTGTGGCTTCTAAGAAGTCAGTGGTTGCAGTACCTCAGAGCCCTCTCTGATTCCACTACGGAGTCCGGGTCAGTGGTCGACAACCTCAGCTGGTGGACCGAAAACAATAATCTCATGGCGTGGGAACCCTTCTGGCCTCCATGCCCTCACGCCCGAGTGGTCACAGATGCGTCTCTGAAGGGTTGGGGCGCTCACTAGGAGAACTTGCAGTTGAACAGCCTTTGGGCAACGATGGAAGTCAGGTGGCACATCAACAAGCTAGAGTTGCGGGCCATCAGGTTAGACGTGAGGGCTTTCACCCATCTCTCAAGGGGAAGCATGTCCTGATTCTGATGGACAAAATGGTGGCCATGCACTACCTGAAGAAGCGGGGTGGTGTGCACGCTCTCCCCCTCTGCACAGAGGTGATGCAACTGTGGTTCTGGTTGCTGGAGGGCCAAATCTCGGTCTCAGCAGTTCATCTGGCGAGAACAGAGAACGGTTTGGCGGATGCTCTGAGCAGGTAGAGCATGGTCTCACATGAGTGGAAAGTGTGCCAGGAACTCATAGAGGAGGTCTTCTCTCGCTGGGGTACCCCATCAGTGGATCTGTTTGCCACAGAGTCCAACAGGAAGTGCAGACAGTTTTGTTTGAGGGAATTCCTAGCGAAGGGCGCACTGGGGGTCCTGTTTCTGGTGGATTGGACCTTCTCTCTCCACTAGGCCTTCCCTCCGAGTCTAGTCATCCCATGGGTTCTCTGGGGGTTGATGAGGTTGCGTACAACCATTATCTTGATCGCCCCTGACTGGGCGAGGACAAATTGGTACTCCGACCCCTTGGATCTGACCATTTGTCCACCTCAACGGTTGTCTCGGTGCCCGGATCTCCTGACCCAGTCGGAAGGTCGGGTGCTTCACCCGGACCCAGAGTCCCTCAACCTACGTGCGTGGCATCTCTTACCCCAGGTTGAATCGAGGCGGCCTTGTCTGTGTTCCCGGATCAAGGTCCTTCTTTACGATCCAGGTTATGGCCCAATTTCTGAAGGGCCTTGTAAATAATAAGTTTCCACCAACTCCCTTTGTTTGGACTGATTTAACTTTGTGGGGTACACCCCATTCTAGTACTGCCTGTGTTTTTCCCTTACCCATCTTGATGCCTTTGTGTGTGTGTGTATGAATCCCGAGAATTCAATGTGGGTAGTATAGAATAAGTGTTTCCCAGCTTTAGCACATAGATGATGGTCATGGAGATAGAGAAGATGAGGATGTCATCCAGCTAAACGACCTTAAGCTGTTCAATGAGATCCCTGAAAATGTCATTCATGAACCATTGAAAAGTGGCGGGTGCTTTGCATAGACCGGACGGTATTCTCTGTGAAGAGCTAGGAATGAGACGTGGACACAGATGACTCATGGTTTTAGGTTATAAACTTGTATTGAAACAAAAAGGGGTTGGACAATGCCTTGCTATCCTTTATCTAGGAGGTTTTCCCTACCTCAACCAAAAACAAACTGGTCTGCCCTTTGTCAAGATGTCCAAGCAAAAAATATGTCCTGTGTCCGAAATCCTATTTTGGCCCTCACACTTTAAAACTAACTCTAAGGTGCAAAGGGTATTGTCTCTGGTTCACCAAAAGTGCATACATGTTCAAATCCAAAACAGAGGTATAAATCCAATAAAAAGGTTCCAAATGGACACTGTTCATAGTTCCAGGGAATGGCTCCCTTCCCCTGACTCCTTTTACTAATATGAAAAGTTTAAATAAAGTATACTCCTGCTCTTGGTGTGTTCACAGTTCTCGGGGAAATAGCTCCCTTCCCCAATCTTTTCTTCACCTTCTATATGATTCATTATCCTACATCTGGTATATATTCCCCTGCCAGGCTCTTCTTACATATTTACAATAGTTCACAATGTCAAGGGCATGACTCTTCCTTGAGATTCTCCTTTTCACATGTATAACTTGTACACACACTTGAGTTTGCCTGGTGTCATGGGTTCACAGACTAGTATTTTAAAAGTAGTAAAATACTAGTCTGTGAACCCATGAAATGTTGGTTTATTTTACTTTTTGTGGTGATGGTGAAAGTATTCCAGCTTTTGCTATAAATTCTAGATGAGGTGTGTTCTTCTTTTTACCTTTACAGTTTAGCTCCTGAAGAAGGGGATTGGTTCCACGAAATGCGTTGAGCATCTATTGTACAAACCAGAATTGAATATTCGTTTTGCATCTGAACATTAAAGACTAAAGACATTTTTACTCATCAAAATAGTACTGAATTTGTGTTTTGATATTTTTTGTACATTTATGTATTTATTTAGCCGGTTTTATGGCTCTATGATGTGCAGGGGACGGGAGGGCATATAGATTGGGCTATTTATCACATATGTATATTGACGGCTTCGTGTTAGAGCTGTTATTCCTCCCCTGCTCCTTCATACCTTGTACATTAAGTGGTTCTTGCTATATGCATTTTTTCATATGCGAGTGCACTATTACATATTGCTTTTGACTATGGTGTATATCTACTGCCAGGACTTTCAGGCAATCTTTAAAACAATTTGCTTCACCTGGTATACTCTCCTTCCAGGACTTTACTTTACAAATATTCAGATCCACCTGCTATTCTCTCCTGCCAGGACTTTATGGTATGACTTCCTTTTATCCATGACATGAGACTAGCCCACTGCTGGCTTATTAACCCTTGTTTCATAGTTTGTTTAAATATTCACTTCCTCTTTCACAAAAGGGTTATTTGCCCCTTTCCCAAGAGCAGTCACCTTTACTTTGATTTCTCCCCTGGATGCGGGTTCAACAAACTGTTGGTGGTATACTTCCCAAATACGTTAACTTCTTCTTTGGCCTCACTTTGCATCTCTTGCTTTATTCTTATGGAGCAGCACTCGGGAGGATAGCTCAGGGGCCTTGGAAGCAAGACGGCACAGAGCACCACAGGTTCGATCCCCGGGCCACGCTTAGAAACCTCTGGGTATTAAGCGTGTTATAAATAACATATCATATCATACGCTTTCAGGCAACCCGTAGCCCATCTGTCCTCCCTGGACTTACCGGTTGCTCCTCCCATTCCTTCGCTTTGGTTTCCTTCAACTTGCTGGCTTGGCTTGTGTTACGTTAGCCGCTGCACCGTTGCTGTGTCCTTTTTGACAGTGTTCGGTTCCCACTGCCTTGTGTTCTCTGGTGACGAACCGTCTGCACTCTCCTTTCTCTCTCTGCGGTGCGGACTTGCCTCCACACTGTTTCCCATGGCGCACTTGGCTTCAGCGTGGTGCTCGGCCTCGGCACAGTTCACAGTGCAGCCCAGCATCTGCAGATCTCTCCTCTGCCTGTCTGCTGTAGCAGTTTTAAACTTTCCGGCATGATTAAATGGTTTCCAAATACTAGACAATTGAGTTGGTTTACTGGTCTTGATCATCTTCACTGCTCCATTGCTCTTTCTCATCTCATTTGTTACTAGGCTGTTCCTGGTATGACTTTGAAGTTGATTTTGGACCTTACTGGGAGTGATCATTACTGCTTCCTGCCTCTCCCTCGTTCCAGTTGTTGATATACTGTTTTTGGTGGGTTGTTAGGGAATACTTAAAATAGTTCTAGTAAGACATTGAGGGAGAGTGTTACAATATGCCATCAAGGCATGAGGAATGAAGGAACCACCCCTAGGAGGGAACAGTGGGCATGTGACTTTCCCCAAAGATGACATGTTATTTCCTGAGGGTCACCTCCCTGCAGGTGGTCATCCCTCATATAGCCGCCACCAAGACCCTGATCAGGCAGCGACTGCCACCCCCTTGCCACCTGGGGAGAGGCTAGCTCAGGGAAAGGAGTGATGACATCATTAGATTCATCACAATTTGCACAGGCCATAACATGTTCGAATGCTGTCGTCCATTCATCTCCGCTGCATATCTGTACCAGATAATAGGCCCCTCTCGGATCCAATTTGGTAAAAATGGCGGCCTCCATCACTTGATCAAGTAACAATTCAGTGGCGGAGGGTACCTGTTCTTTCTCATGATGTTGTGAACAGCGAGATAGTCAGTGCAAGTCTGGAAATCACCCCCTTTCTTGGGTATGAAAAAGGGAGGGGATGCAGCTGGGAACACAGAACATTGTATATATCCTTTCTTCAAATTGTCTTCCCAGTATTGTTGTCGGTGACGGCCTTCAGTCTCTGTGAGTGGGTAGATGCGTCCACATGATATAGGCGCTTTGGGGGATAAGTCAATTGGGCAATCGTATTAAGGATGAAGAGGCAATGTAACTCCCCCTTTTTCATCAAACACATCGAAGTATTTGTGGTAACATGTTAGTTTGTCTGTTGTTAACACTGCCACTGAATGTGAAACTGTGCATAAAAAAATACCAGGTTCTTCTGTAAGTGACATAGGCTGGTTGGACAAAAAGCACTGTTGTGTAGTTTGGTGTGTGCAGATGCCATGTCTGTGCGCAGGGTGGATATAGCCTGTATCAGTGCTGCGATAGGATCTGCGGAGGCCTCCATAGCACCGGTTAGTGGGGTGGTTCAATAATGTGATGAATGACAGAAAGCCACAAGGTGCTAGGAATGGGTTTATTAGCAACATATTAAATGGCTTGCAAGGATAGTCTGGTTGTGCCAATGTCCAGGGACTGCTAGGAGATCCAGGGGGTGGAAAGGAAACCCACCCATACGGCACAAGGATGAAAAAACTAACAAAACTAAGTGATAGCAGCACATTTAAAGTTACCATTTTTCACTGCTCGCATTGGAAATGTGTATTTACTGTATTGATTTCTCAGAAGTGTCTTGTTTATAAGTTTTTGTAGCCAGGGTAAAACTTAAAACTGACCATCCCTGTAAGCTGAGAAGTACAAGAAATCAAGTGCCATTACACTGTGTCTATATTTATACTGAGTTTCAGAACAGCTAACAGTGACTTGAACCCAGGCATATTTTGTGTCACACAGTCTTCAAGGGGTTTAATACTTGCTTTGCTAACCTTATTGTTGACAGCTTGGTTTTATTATCACAAGAGTGAGTGTGATTACAAGTTACAGAAGTTCTAGGGAGGCAACAAAAATGTGAGAAGCTTAAAAGGGGAACACCTGCAATCTAAACCACCAATTGACCTATATGAAACATTACTTTTGTTGTTTAAAGCTGCTGATTTTGAGCTTGTTCGAGAGTTCCAGAAGTGTGTAATGTCGAACAGAAATGCTCAGTAACATGGATGAGTTCAGTTGCATTTAAAGGTGATCCCTAGTAGGCGGACTTTGAGATGTTTACTTATGAATTTGCACATTTACAAGCTCTGAACACCAATGTGGTGTATCCTTAAAAGGGAAAAACTTAACTAGTATAGAAAATTGCAAACTGTGATTTGTTAGACATTGTTGGTGTGATTTTAGCTAAACAAGTGTACCTCGAAATATTAGTATGCGATTGCCTCATTTTTACACAGTTGTTTAATGCTAATATGATAAAAAAGATCTCACTTTACAATGTGCCAAAAGTAATTTTTTATACTTGTTTTCAATGCTTGGAATTTTTTTAAACGTGTTAAATTAAACCTTCTTTCCACAAATACTACTGTAACTTCAGTGAAACTGAATTGTGTGATTGAAGCATATTTTGCTTTTTATTGTATTTATTACACTACTTGTTCCATTTATATTATATTACCTTTCATTTATTTTTGTATTGTCTTATATGTTTTTACCTGCAATTGGTGAGTGTGATTTTTACACCTGTAATTTCAGTGTGATAAACCAATAAACAATCATCTATTAATGGTGAAGAAAAAAAAAAAACTAACAAGAACTGAAGAAAACAAAAGTTGGGGCTACCCGACAGCACAAGGACGAGACTAATGATGACGCCAGTTCCCAGTGCCAGGGGAAGGATAATGCAAGAAGCAACAGGGGGCAGGGACCAAATCAATGCCAATAAGTCCAGAACATGTCCAGCAGAAAACGGGGAATATCCAGTAGGGGTAGGCGAGCCAAAAATACACAGTCCAAGGATACAGGGGCCAGAGTCTGTCCATGACAACACGAAACAAGCAAGGGAAATCAAAGTACAGGTCCAGGAACAGTCAGAGGGTCCAACAGGAAGCGAGAACCAAATCAGATAACCAAGCACACAACGGTACTCGCTCACGGTTGTTGAGTGCCGCGTCCAGGGTCAGAAGTGTGTTGAAGGCATCCACGTGGCTCAGTCTTCCATGTCCTGTATGTGGAATCCCTTGTGCCAGCGTGCGCCGTGTTTAGGACGTCTGTATGGACTGTGCATGCACGTACAGTGCACCAGTGCGTTTTGCGCATGTGCCTGCAGAGCATCCTCGGAGATATGGTTACTCCTGTGCCCGTGTCTGAACAGCCAAGTTCTCTGAATCCTGACATAAACTGGCATAACAATCCCCTTCCTCCATGATTTGGGGAGCACACACCCTTTGCCAATTTCAATAACAAATCACAAAAGCAGGTTTGCCCAATTATCAGGATGTGTATTGTTGAGCTTGCAAAGTTGATCTAGTCCCCCTGCACTACACAATTTGAAGTTGGCAGTCATTTGTTCTCTTATTTAAAGTGTAATTACATTTTGCACCATTATTTCTAACGGATACATTCCTCCCGCAGATTCCTCATCTTTGAAGTTCATTCTGATGCAGTCTGCTGTGGTAATGTTTTCTATCTGCTAGCAGGTGGCACCCGGCAGCTCTTGAGGCCAGCTCGGTCATGGGCCCTAGATGCTGAAAAGTGCCGCAAGTAACCTCGGGACTATATATGTTTGGAGTCACAGGCACCATTTCTTCAGTCCTTTTTTTCGAAATAATGCTCGAGAAACACAATACTCTTTCACTTGAGTCGAGTTTTCTTTCATCCGTTGCGATGTCTCCACCTAAAACGGGCTTCAAGTAGAAATAGTAGAACTGTTGATGTTTGTTGAGGCTGCCATTGATTTCAATGCACCTTTTATATCCAAGGCCACGGAATGCACCACAAAATAATCCAATTTGTGCAAGTGGTGCCGGGTTGGGTCTCCGTAAAAGAACTTTGGGATGTCTGGGCAATGGAACATGAGGGTTCCCTGTCAGACACCGGCAGAAGAAAGCAGTGTTGTTGGTGCCACAGGGACAATAGATTCCAGTTCTGCAGCCTTGTCAGGCATTGGTGTGTGTTTGACTGGGCTTGGTCTAGACAAATGAGAGCTGGCTGTGTCAAGGTAAGCTGCTGTAGCCCGAACAAGGATAGCCACAGGGTCAACACCTGTAACCATAAGGGCTAACCAGGTAGAGAAATTGGCTCCTCACTGTCGAAACGCTACTGGTTTTCCATGCCTTGCAGAGAACCCCCCACGGACTAAACTTCCCAAGCTCTTGGACAGAATGGGTTAGCAAGATTCCAACCAAGAAGTCGATACAAAGTTAGGAAGTACAGCAACCGTCCGCCTCAAACTGTAGAAAATTACACAAACAGAGTTACATTTATCACAAAATTGAAAGAATAAAAACGAAGATTAAAGACCAAGCATAAGCAGAAGTTGTACCCAAGGAAGGTCTAGACGCAGAGTGCAGCCTAAGTAGGAGCTATTCCAGGAATGCAGAGAGTAAAGGAGTCTGGTATCCCAACGGAACAAAAAATGCATGATAGACCAGTCCAGGACCAGAGGTCCAACCAAGCCAGATTACCAGGCGGTCAGTGGTTTTCCTACATCCCCAATGAACATCAGCACCAAGGAAGTCTGAGGACCCTGATGGCATGAGGATGAAGCCAGGAAGAGGACAATGACTAGAGTTAGTCAGGAAGAGGAAAGGCGGTTGACTAAATGGGAAGGGGATATGGGACAGATGGTAGGGATTCGGTATGAGGAGGAGGCTAGGAAAAGGTAGAAGTGACCCAAGCAAAGGAGTCCAGGTAGTGTAGCTGGATCTGGGAGTTTGCAGAGCACAAAAACTTGAGACGCAGGGAGTCCAAATCTTTTTGTCTTTACATGAGATACGTTTGTATGCATTGAGTTGTAGCGCCGGATAGACAAACTGCATGGAACACAGGAAGGGGTGATCAACATCTACAGATACAAATGAGCCTTTCTCGTATGCCACAGGGTGTGAGGCACCTGGATGCCGAGTGTGTAGCCAATCCGGACACCACTCCAAGAGAGGGGAATGTTTAGGATAGTCGATTGTGGTGACAGCGCAGTAGGCACAAGAACGTGCTAGGCGTTATTAATTTTTTAAGAACCTACCTGGCCCCTTGTAAAATTAAAAACAAAGACTACTAATAAGGTCTTTGGAAAAACAAATTGCCACAGCTTTGTTGTGAACTGCAGAACCCTGCAAGATCCGATAATTTGTTTAATTGTTAATACAAATGATTTCAGTATTTTTCCCATAACGAATTGTTATTTTTTTCATATTGGTGCAGGAAAATTCGAAATCCGAATGGATTCCACACAGGAAAATACCAGAAGTATTGTTGCAAAGGGTTCTTTTTGGGTAAATGAACAGCGTTTGGCCAAATTAATAAATGTGGTTTGTTACAAGGTTCCCTGCGTTTTGCCTTGTATGACTTGACTCAAATGGAATATTGTACTTTCACATTTAACTTGAAATGTTTTTTTTATTTCAAGCCTTTTAAAACCCACTATAATTTTTGCTGGTGTTTCTTAAACATGCACCAGTGCTGCAACCACAAGACAGTCAGACTATAGCACATTGATGATTCCTAATAAGGGTGAAACCAGGTTTGCAGTCTTGAGAAATGCCTGTCTTGGGTTGATAGGCTATGTGTAAAGTAGTTCTTCCCTGTAGGACAAAAGTAATTTTCTGGCGCAAAAGGCTTGCATTTGAGCTCATTAGCATAATCGCAATGCCTTGCTGATGTGGCTCTGAACTGGAGGTGAACTTCCAGCGATGGTTACTGGGTGGTGTTTTGCCATGTGTGACTTGGCTCCTCGGTAGAGTTGAGCCAGAGTTGAGCTAGGGGATATGGCTTTGCTCGAAGAACCAAACACGAGCTGGCACAGCAAACGACCAATACATGGCCTTCTGACTCGCCAAACAAGAATTCAAAACCTATACCAGGAACCATACCTACCCACAACATAAGGCCATCATTTTCATCCTGCCTTCCCACAACACAAGCTCCACACCTGGCCTCCACCCTCCCCACCAGTGTTCATTATCTAAATGGTTCATATTATAATTATTTATGGATTAACACTATATATTATAAACCCAGGATTTTCCCTGCAGAGCAAAAGCATTCATGAGTGATCCTAATATTGATAGTGTAGCAGAATAAGGCACAATTGGGTAAAGTGATTTGCTCAGCATCAAATGTGACGTGTGGAAAGCAGGGGTTTGAGCCATGGTTTCCTGGTTCCATAGTCTAGAATTATAGACAGCAGATGATTCCCACATTACATCTTCAATTTTAGAACCAACAAAATGCTTTCTGCAAGCTGTTATTCGCAAGGGTTGCGGAATCTGTCCATCAAATGCATAGATTGGCTCTGGGTGGTGTGAACATACACCTGCCACGTGGACTTTCCTCTCACATTCACTGGGAGACCCACGTGTGGGGATCACCCTGACACATTTGCAACATTTATGAAAATAGCACAGATGCCTCACCCCATCAACATGGAAGCCAAGCAGGCCTTGCAGCACTCTGTTCTTTCCAAGTACGCTGGATTATAAAAGATGTTCTCATTTTCATGTTTTTGTTTTCATTTTGCAGCTTTGACCCAGGCAGCCACAGCCCAGCCAGCGTGTTGAGGGACGACAAATGACCCCTTACCCACCTTCCTGTCCCTTCCCTGCTGGTTGCCTTATTTCTGATTCGGATTCGGATAAGCTAAAACTAAAACTGGCGATATCTGGAGCCCCTTTTGGATGCCCTGGAGCAAATCTTTTACCATCACGTTTGCTGGGGGGATTTTTTTTTAAATGCTCCAGACAGATTTGCTTCAGTTGTTAGACTTTGTGAGTCTGGTATAAGCTACCTGCTGCCCAGTGCTGGTGTTATGCATGTTCGGATCCAGAGAAATCAGTTTGCCCCCTTCAATTGATTATACACGTTTGGACAGGTTGTTAGGAAGAGGGGCAAGACACTTATCCACAAGACCATTTAAACATTTTCTATTCACTGGTTAGGATTTTGCTCTACATTGTAGGCCTGATTCACAGAAGCGTTTTATAATGGCGCAATCCCATAGGAAAATGATCTGTTAATCCGGCCCTAAATGTTTCTAGCCTTTATGCTTTACTGGCAGCAATCTAGGAAACTCTCCTCTCTTGGGTTATTTTCCAGGTGCTCGTGATTGTGTTTATGGTGGGGGGTGATATACAATCCACTCTGACCCAGCAATTCTCTGCCCTCACCTCCTCGTTGCTGATGGGTGGGATCCCAGAGTAAATTCCATTTCCAGCACTGCTGGTGACTGTAAAGGCTCACAGAAAACTCCACACTTTGACCCACTGTGAATCTTTGTGATTAAGGCCATAAAAAGCTGCGTTTCATCTTCATCACCTAAATCGACAAACCTATTGGTATAAAGGCGTTCGAGTTTGAACATTTGACTCCCAAAAACCCATCGGCCTTTTGTAATTTTCTTGTAAAGTTTCACAATCAACTGTGAAACTGTCAAAAGGATGACAAAAAAGCAGTCATGTTTAACTTCTCATGAAATCTTGAATGTCGGCAATTTGTCAAAATGTGTTCAAAATACATGTATGTCTATGGCCAGCTCAAGCGTTTGAAGCAGTGTGATATTGGAGACCGATTCTATAGCAACGATGTAAAAACCTATTTTCCAACTATGTACACGCTAAGCAGAATTGACAAAAGCAGCAGGGACACATGTAAAAGTAGTGGGTACAATTCGGACCTATATAATGTAACCTTAACCGGAAAAAAGGGGACATTATTTTACTAATGACCGTGTCAAAAACAGTGCTTTGGCACCGGAAACCACCAATCTCCTGGCGCATTTCTTAGGTTATTTCCATTATTTACTTCAGCAAACATTGCTCCTGTTTTCTTGCCTTAATATTCGGATTTACTTCCACGCAGGTAACTCTGGCGCGTTACTGTCCCCCGATACTGCGCGCTAATACAGGCGCCCGCTTCTTTCGGTTCTCTAATGGCACCAGCCTAGGGACCTCACGTCAGTGTTCAAATGCGTTTAAGTTGAAAAAGCGAAACGCCGCCAGCACTAATGATTTTGACCTTCTGCAGATTTTTCACAGCTACATCATCCTGCTTCGGAAACGGCTTACTGTAAATTGCCTTCCCTCAACTTTGTTTTTAAAAGGTGAGGGGAGTCAGCCATGTAATACTCTTTCTGTCAAAAAGAGAAAGCAAATGGCTGTGCCCTGTTAAGTCGTTTACACACTGACCAGATTAAAAGGACCCTAGTTTACTATACATTTGCAACATTCCAAAGTGACCGAGCAGAATGCTCCAAACCCTTATTCTAAATATAGCCACAGAAAAGACGATTTTCACTGCAACTACACATATGCTTTGCAAAACACAAACCATATTCACCCGCACTTCAGGGGCGGAGGAAAATCCCATCGGTGTACTTTTCATTTACCAAGTTCTTCAATGCACACTCTGAAATTGATCTTTTTGTATTTGCCATTGCACAGCCTTATGAGTTGTAATGCCTATTGTTTTATCCGGGAACCATGGTCTTAATTGGTATGTGTCAACTTTCAGCCGATCAAGGATTCCTAAGCCCGCTCTCATGTTTACCATGCGTGTCTTCTTTATATTGTAAATACATGCATAATATTGCATTGTGGCTGCAGGATAGAAAAGTATTTGAAGCCCTCACCAGCCAACACAAAACTAATCTGAAGCGAAGAATGGAATACCTTGACTGATATTGATGATGAAATTGTATCTGTTTGAATTATCTTAAGGTGTGTGTGTGTATATATATATGTATGTATATATATATATATTTCTGAGGCTTGTGGAATCTGCTTAGATCACATGCTGTGCATAGGCCGACATCTAGTGGAAGCTGCGGAGTATTACAGTTTGTTTTTTTGTTTTTTGAAACTCGAAAATGGGCGTCGACACAGGGCGTGCCAGTAATACTATCCCTAGTGTAACGTCCACTGTACCCATGATCCCTCACACGTGTAGGACCCTCAGATTGTTTTTTTCCGCCATACTTGTCGGAAGCATTGTTGCAGAGTTCCCTGGCTTTCAGCCATTTTGCGAAAAAAATCATATTTATTTCCCCGTTCTTTCACTCCCACGTCAAGATCGGAAGATCGACGCCAGTCCGAAGAACAAACAACCGGCAAGACTCAACAACAGACTTTGCGCCTCGGAAGGCCTCTGGCCTCGGCCCGGGCCTGGGCCCTGCAAGTAGGGAGAGTCGGGGGTGGAAACATACTCACACTCGCTATTATTTCCTACATACACTAGCCCGCTGCCATAAGGTGACATATGGAGAGTACTCCATTAACATTTTTCCCCAAGTGCAACCACAAGTACCCTTGGATTGACAAACACGCCACCTGTAATCTGTTTGCCTAGGGACCACCCCAAAGCTAACTGCAGAGCGTGTAGCCTGTTTAAGGCAAAAACACTAAAGGACCGCTCCACTAAACGTTGGACCCACCACACCAGGCAGCTCGAGGCCATGGAAGCGGTGGGTGCCTTCAGTGATGGCAGCAACGCCGCACTTTCAGACGGCGAGGGCACAGGGGTGTCGAAAGACACCCAAGCGCTTCCCTGACCTCGAAGGATTGTCCGGCGGGGCAGTTATGGGCACCACACCCGGCGACACGAGCAGTACCCAAACTACTACACCTAAACACACTAAGGCCAGCCGAAACTCGACACGCGTGTCGAGTTTTCGGAAGAAAGTGGCACATAGAGAGCGGTCCACAGAATCGGTGTCCTCTGGGCGTTCCAGGTCGAGATCACCGCATGGCACACGGCAACCGTCCACAGTTGCCAAAAGTGCCTCGCTCCCCAAAGTCGCGGAGATGTATTCGTCAGATGACGAATCCGATCCTCCACCCCCAAGTTGCACGCTTAGAGTCGGCTCCGGCAGCCCGTTCGGCACCTGCCTCCGAAAGTCGACGTGCACACTTGAAAGATTCAGAGAGTACCCTACACACCCCCGAATCTTGACGCCAGGCGTTGAAAGGTTCAGATAGGGCAAAACATCAGGAAAACACTCTACTTAAGGGGAAGGGGATAAACGGCAGAAAAACACTTAACTTCTGCACCTCAGGTACACAAGGACAGACACAAGTCTTCTGATAAGGATAGATCCAAGAGCCCTGTCTCTAAACCCAAACTTATCCCTCACACTCTTCAAGATATGGGTACAGAAGAGGAACCTCAACAGGAGGTTGTCATCCCCAGCTCCAGAGAATGGAGCAGTGAGGACATAGATAGGGTAATGAGAAGAATGTCTTCCCTGGCTGATTTCTACAAGAAAAAAAACAGAACATTTCCTCAGTTATCAGAGTACCCCTGACAACGCTACTCCTTTAGGATCCAGGGACCCTCAGCCTCCTAATAAGAGACCTCGGTTTGGGACTCCAACTCAGGGCCTGATTTTAGACCCTTACTACATCCAACCTTACCAGCAATATGGTGAGGATCCAGACATAGAAATATTGGATGACCAAACAGGAGTCAGTTATTATGGAGATGACAAGGGCCAAGATGGGGCGGAGGAAGACGAGGCAGAAGTCTACAATATAAACTCCTGTTCGCAAAGAACCACAGGTGACTGACTCTCCAGTAGATAACCAGACCCTTCTAAATGAGGTCTTAGCTAGAGCGGCAGAGAACTTCCACATACACACTCAAGGGGCGCAAGAAGAGAGGGTCTTTGCAGAGGAAATCATGGGGCACAAGAAACCCCTTGCCCAAGCCATTCCAATTCTGATGTCCATCCAACGCAGAATTGATCCTTCCCTCCTCATCCCTAATCTCACCAGGGCTGTAAACTCCAGAATTGAAAAGATGTTCAGGGCCGCCCAGTCAGACCCACTTTACATAAGGGGTCAACTTAAGCCTGACCTGTTGGTAGTCACGAACACCAGAAAGAGAGCGGGGATACCTCTATCAGCATATGAAGCTCCCCCAGACAAGGAGAGCAAGAGGTTTTATCAGTTAGGAAGGGAAGTGGCCTCCACTTCCGCTTAGCAGGCAAGAATCACCAATACCACCACTCTGCTGGCAAGTACAATTGCCACCAGTGGGAGCAAGTAGCTGCTCTCATTGACTCCGCACTGGAACCACTAAAGGGCCAGTTAGCCCAGATTGCGTCGGAGGGCAGAGCCGTGTCCTGTTGCATTCTAAAGACGACCTTTGACGCCGCTGATAATGCAGGCCGGCTCGTAGCAGAGAGCACCGCCATTAAGAGGCACGCTTGGCTTAGGCAGTCAGGGTTTAAACCCGAGACCCAAGCTACCCTTATCGACATGCCGGTGGAACCGAATGTCTTGTTTGGCAAAGCAGTAGAGGAGGCACTCAAAACTGCCAAAGACGAGTATGATAACCCTCAAGTCCCTGGGACAATTGACTAATAAGCCCTCGAACCGAAGAGGGAATAGTCATTTTCGTTGCTCAAGCAGCCAAAATTCCCATAGGGGCTCCAATTACACACAGGGGCAGGGTACATCGTGGGGTGGCAACCAACAGACTACCCAAAGTTACGGCAGAGGTAATAAGAGGAGCTGTGGTAGAGGAAGAGGCAGCCCAGCCAGAGGCGGTACGCCTCCCGGCAAACAGTGATGTTCCGCTCAGGGTCCCTTCCCATGCATCCCCAGTAGGGGGGCGCATTTCCAACTTCACCCAAGCATGGGAAGGGATCCCATCGGACAGATGGGTGCTGTCCACAGTCTCCACAGGATACTGCATTGAACTGCTGGATCGCCCCTGCAACCACCCTTCAAAACAAAAAAATACACTCCCTGGACCACCAGAAGATCCTCCTCGAGGAAATCGTCAATCTTCTCGCAAAGGACGCGATAGAACTCGTCCCGGGCAACCAGGGAAACAAGGGTATTTATTCAACTTACTTCCTTGTGCCAAAAAAGGATTTGACAATGCGCCCAGTATTAGACTTGCGCCCTGCAAACAAGTATGTCAAGCCCCAAAAATTTCGCATGACTACCCTCCAAGAGGTAATCCCCCTCCTAAAAAGAGGGGATTACATGGCAACATTGGACATGAAAGATGCCTATTTTCATATTTCCATGTTCCCAGCGCACAGAAGATGCTTGCGCTTCAAGGTGGACATTCAGCACTACCAGTTCAAGGTGCTGCCCTTCGGTATAGCCTCGGCTCCAAGGGTATTCACCAAGGTACTGGTGGTGGTGACGGCACACCTATGCAGCGAGGCAATCCCAGTGTACCCTTACCTGGACGACTGGCTCATCACGGGGGAAATCCCAGTAATTTGCAAATCCAACATCCAAAGAACTATCAACCTCCTCTTCGAATTGGATTTCTCTATCAACGGGAAAAAATCAAGCCTGGTGCCAAGCACCTCCAAACAGTTCCTAGGAGCTGTCCTAGACACTCAAGAGGGGTTGGCCTTTCCATCAGAGGAAAGAATTCGGAATATACTACTGCAAATTCCTCAATATCAGCCCGGTCGTCAGATAAGGGTGCGCAAAGTGATGCGTTTGCTAGGCATGATGCCGTCATGTATTTACCTGGTTCCACACGCGTGCCTGCACATGCGACCCATGCAGGAATGGTTGGCGAAACTATGGAGAAGGGAACCAAGTACTGCCGGAAAGGCAGCACTGAAGGTCTGTCGGGGTGATCTCCTTAGTCGGGTTGCTACGCTGGCTGTGGATGTCCCCCAAAGCTGGAAGTCACTGTGGACCTCAACAAGGCTTCGGAGGTGACGATGAGTCCTTTGGTTTTCATTGATGACCTCCGGTGGCGACGGGTACAGTGACGGAAGTAGGTGTCGGGTTTCGGTATTTTGCAGTTGGCTGTGTCACGACCCACATCCAGAAACCCCTCTGGCAAGCCCATGGTTCAGGAGGGGTCTTGGCTCGGGTCTCCAATAAACTTAGGCATCCATTGCCTAGGCCCTTTTGGGGCCGGTCCTGGGGCCTTTGGCGCCAGGCTCATACTTAATAAAGACTTGTGTTTAGGGAACTACTTTATTTCAAGTGTCAGCCAACATGGAGGCATCCGCATAGCTTTGTTCCTTGGGACCAAGCTATGCGGTATAGTGTTTTGGGTGTGGTAGCCTAGGAACTACTTTACCTGGACTACTTTCTTGAAGCTATTTAAACCACACCCGACTTGGATAACACGCTTCGCGTTACTTTGCAATCCTGCAACGTGACGCTCATCGTGTTCAGCTGTACCCGCGAACCTCGGAAGAACAGTGTCTGTAAGGAACCAAAAGGACATCATTAGCAGCAGCAGCTTCCTGTAATTTTCATCGTTAGCTGCCCACAGCTCCTGCGAACAGCTTCCTAAGATCAGCATATCTCCCGGACCGACGGATCTGCAAAAAAGGAAGAAACAAGATATTGGAAACTTTACGACTTAACGAACTGTGCCGAAAAGCTTACCTCGCAAGTCGCCCCTCAACCAGCATCGCCTCGGGATTCCACACACCGGGTGAGCACCGCGCCCTATGGAAAAGAAAAGACAACAAGTTAGCAAAGGCAAGGTATCATAGTGCTGCGCATATCGACTACTTACCGCAGCATACAGCTCTTCATACACCATCATTTACCAGCGAGACCCAATTCAGCCAATGCATCACACTGGACTTCCGCACACCCAAGGAAGAGAACGAGACATTTATTAAACCAAGAATGGCATGCAAGAATAACAACAATATACAACAGCAATAAGACCTACCTGAAAGGCTCAAAACGGGCCGGGACCAGTGAAGTAACTAGATCGCATTCGCCCACAAAGGACAACGCGCCCCTGCCAAGAAGGCAGGACGGAGAGCACACCTGAATTAACAACAAGTCAGAACTCCCCCGCTGGTCACACCTGGGAACCGCAGAGAAGGATACCAGAGTCCCCATGGCTGGGTGGCATCCCCGTGGATACCAGGTGAGCGTAACAGGCTGCTGTTCGGTACTTAGATTATATAGCCGCAGCACAGATGACAGGATGGTTTCTGGTGACTTGGCCTTGAGCACTGGACTTCTCTCCATCACCAAGTTTGGACCCTTGGGACTCGTTCTTTGGTTTGTATTGGCATTAAGACCCACCAGCGGTACTTCTCTGCAGGCGGCGACACTGGACTACCTCCACTGTGGAAAAGTGGACAGATGCCGTGTCTGCAATGCCACTTGAAGATTTCTTACTTTGGTTGGAACTTGGCAACCCTCAGCCGTCGTCACAAAAAAGTAGTTATAATGAAATATGTACAGACTCGTTGCGTTCAAATTATTCAAAAGTTTTTTGTTCAATACAATACCTTCTTTCAAAGAGAGTTTCAAAAAAATATTTTTTGCAATTATTTATTATTTTATTCTTATTACTTTCTTTTTTAATTCATACATCGAGACAGTATACAAAACACAACCAACATTAAAACTCCATTACAGAACATGCCATAAATTCTGTACTTCAAACAATTTCATCACATTTGACAAAGCAGCATATTTTGAACATACATACTCACCCATTCCTGTCACTCATTCCTATCAATTCCATACATACCCATTCTATAACCATTCATACCTGTGCGAAATCTACGCAATCCTAACAATGTCTGATGCAACATGAATTTTAGTTTTCTATCAATGCATTGATCTTCCAATCTGTTTGGCAAATATTAAGTTTCCTTCTAATATTTCCAATTGAGATCCAAAAAAACATAGAACTTGAGGTGTTATCATGTCTATTTGAGTTTCGAGCATGGTGTCAAATGTGCTTTCGCTACCCATGCCCTCATCAGGACATATATAATTGTTGTCATTTCTGATCACAATAGCAGATGTTGAGTCTATTTGGCCAGTGGTACGTCTGTCTTGTCTTTATGTTTCATGCCCCAAAGCTGTATCGTTTTTTCTAACAATGTTCATTGAATGGCATCCATCGCATCCCAAGGAAAGGTAGTGTCTTTATTTGCCCAATGCTCCTGGTATTCGTAGAAACAGACCCCACTTCTCATTCAATTGGGGGGTTCCTCAAACCCTTATAGTGGTATCAATGTCTGGTAGTGTAGCGCCCAGTGCTGACACATCCAGGGATGGGGAAGGCCTGTTTATTACGGGGCGAATAGTACGCCATCAGCTGGTTCGAACTTTGTATGTTGATGGTGTTTAAATCACTGCTCTACCATGCCGTCGTGTCGCATCTGCATTCACCGGCAAAGGAACAGTCCTTCGTGAAAAAAAGCCTCAGGCAGCAAGCAGCACTATTCCAAGGTACCCCCTCTTCTGGGTGATACACAGCAATCTGGCTTTCTTCTGGTCACGGACAGCCCCCGGACACAGGAAGATGCCAGTGGACTTCTTGGCCTCAAGATGTCCTGCCACTCTTCAGGACCCGCAAAGGACAGCAGGCACTCAGGACTGGCTTCCAGGTCACCTCGGGTGAGGAAAAGCAGTTGCACAATGTCCTCTAGTAGATACGGGAGGAGGCCGCCTGTCTAGGTGCTCATGTGATCGGTTCTTGAGTCAGCATAGTCACCTTTGGATTTCTTGAAGAGTTGCAGCTGCAGACTTCTTCCTCCTGCTGGATTCAGCATACCAACTTCGACTTCTGGTTTCAAATTGCAGCTTCTGATTTGGGCTTCTGACATACAGGTTCAGGCCGTTCACCCAAAACCAGACACTCAAAACAATGGATGTGTATTGGGGACAACTCCCGACCTTTCAGATCACATGCTGCGTTCACTCCAATTTCACCAAAAAATATAGATTGGTTACCCCATAAGTCGTAGACACCTGTGGTCAGTATTATCAAAAACAGGGTGGTCTCTCACAAGGAACAATCAATTTAATTAAAGGTTTTTTGTAGTAAAATATAACAAATTATTAATCTACTGGATGGAAAAAATTGAGCAAATAGTAGGTGACAACAGGGAGATAACGTTAATTCTTTTCAGTTTCATTTATTATGCAATACATATACAATGTTGTAAAATCTAACATACATAAACAAGAGACAAAGTGCTAAAAGAAGGGGAAATCATTTTACCCTAAATGTGTAAACATTATTCTTGTGCAAAATACAGCATCACGTAAAACACATAGTTATTCCACATGTGCAAAACATAGCGTAGCAAACATCTAATTTCTAACAACAAATGTGCCAGTGGTCACGGTGGGCCACACACTAACGGTCATGGTCTAATTTCAGACCATTCGTAGTGGAAACCGGTCGACTAGAGGGTGGTGGGGGCAGACCCAACATCTTACATTCCCGTTGGTTTCCCCAACAGTGCGTAGATTACCTTCCCTATAACTAGTTCCAACAGAACATCCAACAAAGGCTGAAAAATTATCCGTCTTCAGGAACTATAAACGTTCAGCCCGCTGCATCCCTTCGCTTCTTTAACCAGGGATATGTTCCTTGTGTGCTTCCTGATTGTTCCTAACTGGCTCTTACACTCCAGTTTCAAACAGGACTGGCTCAGGCAGACCACAGGCATTGTGACACACAACCAAAACCAGACACCCACAACACAGAATGTGAATTGACTCCCCTTTTCCGTTCATTCAGATCCCACGCCTAGGGTGTTCCCAAAATAAGCATTCCCTGGGAATGCTCCTATCAGTCTAGCAGGGGCATCCGCAGAGCCATATATGATCCTTCCAACCAAAATGTAATGTGGGGAAGGTAGACAGAGACAGGGCTTCTCAGGAATGTGAGAAACGGGAAGGGAAAGGCAGGAAGCTATGAGGCTTTCAGTGACCATCTTGCCTTTGGTCGGGAATCCATTGATTCCATGGCAGGGCCTGGGTATCTCAAAATGAGGTGAGCCCCAGAGCCACTGCAATATCAGCATGCAGCGGCCACCAGCCCATACCATGCTCTGTGGGCAACACGCATGTGCCCAAAAACACACACTAGGGTTACCAAGGTGTGCCCCTACCTATGGGTGCCATGGGGTATCCAATGGGTCTTGCTCACCAATAATCAAAATGAAGAGCTGCACTACCAAAGGTGCAGATTGGACTCCTGTGGCAGAAAAATACAAAGAAAAACACATGTAGGGAAGTAGTGGGACAGGGAGGCCTAGTCCCTCCAAAGCATTTCCAGCATCACAATGAGGAATCTGTGACAGGAACATCCTTCATAAAGACCATTACTGAGACGTTCAGTAATTTTCTTTCAAATGGATTCCTTCCTCCCACTGATTCTCATCGATGATAGACTCCCATAGCAGTAAATGGATCTGGAGGAGGGAAGAGAGCCAAAATACACCACCTACTCCAGAAACCTCTGGTGAAACCACCCTGCCGAAGCTGGCATCCTGCCTCGAAAAGGAATCTAAGCTTTAATGTTTTGCAAACATGTGCACAAAAGCCCACATAGCCACTTGGCAGATGTCCAAGACAGAGACTTCCCTCTGCAGGGCTGAGGGTGCATCCGTATTTCTGGTAGAATGAGCCCCGAGAACGTCAGGTACCTCTTCCCCCAGCCAGATCATAGCATTCTGAGATGCAGACAATTATCCACCTTGCAGGGTCTGTTTAGTCACAGCCCTGCCAGCAAGGGCAGCAACATAGCCTTAAAAAGCTGGCCATCTTTCCGGTCGTCCCTCGCTTGAGAGATGTAGTTGCTGAGGGCCGGCACCGGGTCCAGCGTATGGAATTGCTCCTCTGCCTTGGAAAGATGAGGTGGAGGAAAAACACTGGAAGTTGGATCTTCTGAGAAAGTTGGCAGTCTCAGACCATAATCACTGTTGGGAGGAAGGAAGGTCTCACTCTCAATGTCACCTTCTCTTTGGAGAAACCCAAATAGGGAGGTTTAGCAGACATTGCCTGGAGGTCACTCACCCCTCTCATGGAAGTAATGGCAACCAGGAAAATCACCTCCAGGGTGAGCTGTCCAAGAGGACACTAATGTAGGGGTTGAAATGGAGCGCCCATAAGAAATGTTAACACTAAATTCAAATCCCACGGGGCGTGGCCAGCAGCAATGTAGAGCAGACGTGTTCCCAGAGCTCTCTAGCTTAATCCGAAATACTGCGATCCTGTGTGCAGCAGATAGAACTGATTGAGGCGATTGAGATCCCCACGTGTCCAGGAGCTCATGAGCAGTATGCAGAGCTCATTTTTGCTAAGAAAATCAAAGAATACGCTGTAAACGTGACTGTGGTAGCCGAGAGGAGGAGCCCACAAAATGATGCCCGGAGACTCCGAATAACAGCTACGGCAGGACTACCAACTAACAGCTGAAGGACCCTGCGGACCTATGAGAGTACCCACACGAGCCCAGGAGCAGCGCTGCAAACAATGTTATGCGGTAATAGCTAAAAGCGCCGGCTGCAGCCGGAGCAAAATCCGCCTCGTGCACTGGGCAGGCACTATGGAGAGGCGGAGCACCAATAGAGGCGGGAGACACCACCGCAGGGAGAGGCGGGAGACACCCCCTAACCCCACCCTGCGACACAGCAGTAGAACGGGGCTAGAGAACTGCATCTAACCCCAACACGAGTACAACCAGAGCACGCAGGGCGGATAGATAAGCAGACCTGCTGCCTCGGGAGAGCCCCTTGGCACGGGATGCTCATGCACAGGGATAGAGCCGCAGCGCAAAAGTTCCCTGGCCCCCCACACAAATGCAAACCTAATGGAGGAAAAGCCCGGGAAACGGACTGAAGACTCCCCCAGAGACAGCATATGCTGACCCAACAGTCAGCAGAAGCGAAAACAGACCTGCTCCAAGACGCCACAGATAAGGAAGAGAGGGGAAACAAGCCAGGAAACATGGAGTAAAGACAGATCAAAAAGTACCGAGATAGGGATTCCAAGATGGCCGTGCCGCTGGGAGGACTGAGAGTCCTGGGCACCCGACCTGCTAAGTTTTGCAACCACCTCTGTTGCGGCACCAGCCCTCCCCGTCACCTGCAGCGGGAAGAATATACCCCCGGAGCAAAGTAGGATCACAAAATTACGAGCCGAGCAGCCCCCCCAGAGGTGCCGCGGCGGGGACCAGCTGTTCAATCCGGCATTGGGCTAAGGGCTCAGCAGTTGCAGCGGGCGGGAACTCTGCTGCGGGTGCCTTCCGGCGGTCTTCGGACGGCGGGGTTCAGAGCCCCGCGGCGATCACTTGCGGCGTGCTGGTGGGGAGGAGCGGAGCGGGGGACCTCCCCACCTCGTGCGGCTGCAGCGAGGACTGGCGTCCCAGCGGAGTGGAGGTATGGGGGCCGCCGCAGGGGGATCCGGAGGTGGTGCTGGGGTGTGGGCCTGCCCCTCTCTGCCCGCACTGGGGCCCCTCGATGCATCAAACCCAAGAGGAGTGGTGAGGCACGGGGAGCGCCGTTACTCCAGAGGGGGACGGGGGAAGGTGGGAGTGTTTAAGGTGGGGGGCAGGCGTCTTGGAATGGGATTGGGAGAACCTGCGTGGGGAGGTTCTGGGTTACTTGGAAGGGTCCGGCTCTCGTCTATGTTATACGAGGGGGGCCTTGTGCCAGCCGGATTCACCTGGAAGGAGGGAGAGGGGGAGAGGGGGCAGGGAGATCCGTAGAGGGGCAGGGGGGGTGTTATTGATCCAGGAGGTCGTAAGTGCCGAGCAACACCAACTCGTTTAATGGGGTCCCGACATCAGCAATCACCTGAGGCCCAGTTTGGAAAGGAGGATGCTTGTCCAATTTAGTGTCACCATTTGAAATGGGGCAGCTGAAGCTACTGTCTCTGAATGTTAATGGGTTGAACTCCCCGCATAAAAGACAAAGTGGAGAGGTTTGTGCAGAAGGATAAGCCCCAGGCAGTTAGGTTGCAGGAAACTCATATTCGGACCCAAGATTCCCATAGAATTAGAATATGGGGATACTCTCGGCTCCTACAGGCCACCCAGTCCACTAAAAAGGGGTGGGAGGTCATTGCTGTGCGAGACGGAGTAGATTTGACGGTTAAGGCCACACAGCGAGACTCCCAGGGTAGGTATTTGGCAGTGATGCTGGAGGGCAGGGGAGAGATTTACTGTTGCAACAATATACGCACCCAACACGGGCCAGGACCCATTCATAATGAAAACCCTCACTAAATTGAGCAATTTTGCAAAGTGCCGTATCATATTAACAGGGGACTTGCTACTGCATTTTTTTACAAACATCCCATGCATGGTTCCCAAGCGCTTTTTTTTTTTACTAGGCTGCATAGCCTGTGCACAGGCTTTCTGTGGCATGACACTAGAAACAGAGTGGCCCTGCGGAGCCTACAAAATGCATATGACCGAGGCGGGATAAACTTACCAAATTTTGAGATGTACCACCTGGCGGCGCAACTACAATACGTAGCCAGGTGGCTGGCGGAGGACGAGACAGCAGAGTCCAGGCTGCTGAAGGAAGAGAGCGCCCCATACTTCTTACGAGAACTAATATGGCTACCTAAACCAGAGATGCAGGTGAGACCGAGATTGTTGTCACTGGGCTGGGAGGTCTGGACCAAGATGTGCCGGCTCATGGGAGGTCCGGCCCCGTGCTCCCCACAGGTGCCACTTGTGGTGCTATGCGGAGCAGATGTCCAATTAAGGAAAACGATCTGGAAATATTGGGAGCCAGTGGGGGGTCGTGTGGCAGGAGGGAGAAGCCATGGATTTCCAGACATTAGTGGACGGAACTGGGGTACAGATAGGACAGCATATTACATATAATGGAATAGTCAAGAGTGAAAAGAACATGGTCCGAAATGGCGCTAGCGGAGCAGCCAGATATGGCTATCGAAACAATGTATGACATCTCGGAAGGGGGGCATGAGATATCCAGGATATACGAATTAGTTATGTCGAGAGTGGGGAAAGAGCTGCTCGAACTAAGGCGAGACTCGGAGGACTAAGGCGAGACTGGGAGGAGAAGCTATGCAAGACGGGCAATGGGAGAGGGCTCAAAGATATCACAAGAAGGTGTCAAGGAATGCCACATTGCAACAAATCCAACGGTATGTCACCCACAGAGCATATATGACCCACTGAATGATAGCGGAATTTGGAAACGCAGAGGCACAAAAATGCCCTAAGTGTGGGGAGGAGAGAGCCAGGATGTTCCACATGTTCTGGGCATGCATGGAGGTTGGGAAGTTTTGGGGGGAAATTAAACTCAAGCTGTCCGAGAAGGGGATTAAATTAGACGTAGAATACATATGGGCATGCATGCTAGGGGGATTCACCAGGCCACGTAACTTAAAACATGTATGTAAACTTAAAGACCTGGCCTACATCCTGGGCAAGAGGAGAATCGCCATGAGCTGGAAAGCCGCTCACAGACCTAGAGTGGAGAGGTGGTGGGAGGACCTCCTTAAATGGGCAGATGCAGAGACAATAGCATGGTATGAGGCGGCCAGCAAGGGGGAAGGAGAAGAAGTGGGACCATTGATAGAATGGAGACAAATGATAGCCTCGCTACACGGGTGCACCCAAAGTGACCCCAGTGACGAGGACCTTCCCGAGAACCAGGAGGAGAACTGATCCCGAGGGACAGAAGCTGGAGGTATGAAGGGGAGTGCTCGAGTTTATGGGGGGTAGGGGGGAAGACATTACGGAGAGAAATATGTAATGCATACTGTGATACACATGTAATGGTAAATGTCGGGAGTGTAAGTTATGCATTGTTTGTTTTAAAATCAATAAAACTATTAAAGAAAAAAAAAACAGGGGACTTCAATATGGCCTGGGAGCCCCACAGGGATAGGAGTTAGGGTGCTTTGGGGCTCGCAGTGGGGCCCTCGGGGGACCTAAAAGCAAGAATGAGCGATTTGGCACTGGTCGACGCGTGGAGGGAAACTCAGGGAGATGTTCCAGGATATACGTTTTACTTGCACGCACACGGAACCCAGTCACATATAGACTACGCCTGGGTGGATAGTTCTCTCTTAGGAAATATAAAAGACATCACACTAGGTCCTATCGCGGTCTCTGACCATGCTCCTATCCTGTTGGCAATCACTAGACCAAGCGGGGCCCCGGGTCTGTGGAAGTGGAGGTATCCTGCGACTCTGGTTAAGGAGGTGGAACAAGAGCTTGAAGAGTTTCACTCATAATATCTGGGAGGACACCTCGCCACAGATATGGTGGGACGCCCTCAAAGCCACGATAAGGGGGAAAGGTAATAGCGATTAAATCAAGGAGGGAACGGGAAATGCGACTGGAGGAGGAACAGCTGGGAAGTAGGCTTAAGGAGGCAATGGCTAGGATGGCCGAGAAACAAACTGGGGCCATTGAAAAAGAGGTCCGTATACTTAGGGCCCAGCTGAATCTCATCCACTCTATGGATGCAGAAAGGAGTCTGCTCCGCTTGCGACAGAAATATTATGTTAAGGCAAATAAAACAGATCGCCTGTTAGCCAGGATGTTCCGGAGGGAAGATAGGGAGAAAACGATCTTGAAAATTAAAGGAGAGAGGGCTCAGATTTACAGCTCCAACGGTGACATTGAGAGGGAGTTCTGCAAGTTCTACACAGACCTATATTCCTCCAGTGACCCGGATGTTAGCGCACACAAGGGATACCTGGAGAGGGTCAAGCTTAGCCCTATAACGAACAAACAGAGGCAATAGTTAGAGGGGGAAATAACTTTGGACGAAGTTAGAAAGGCGATATCTACCCTGGCGGTCAATAAAGCCCTGGGCCCGGACGGTTTCCTAGCCCAATTCTATAAGTTACATAAGGACACTTTAATCCCCCATTTTACAAGACTATTCAATCACATAGGGTTAATGGGGGTGTTGCCTCGGTCTAAGGAGGAAGCAAAGGTGATTCTTTTGCACAAGAAGGGTAAGGACTCAGAGAGGTGTGGGGCGTATTGACTAATAGCTTTAATAAATGTTGATGCTAAGCTGCACACAAAGGTATTGGCATCTAGATTGGACGACATCATGCCCACTATAGTCCAGGCCGACCAGGCGGGTTTTATTAGGGGACGCCAGACGGTGGACAACATGAGGAAAATAGCTCACCTAATGGAAAAGACACACGGCCCTCCTCCTGGCTATCGACGCCGAAAAGACGTTTGATCGGGTAGAGTGGGGCTTTCTCTGGGCCATGATGCTTAGGCTGGGGTTTGGCCCTGGATTTGTGGGCCGGGTGATGTCCAGTTAACAAAATCCAAACCTTAGACTGGCGATTAATGGTCGAATCTCAGGTCCTGTGGTGGTTCACTGAGGTACCGAACAGGGATGCCCACTCTCCCCGCTGCTATATGCCTTCCATTTGGAGCCTTTTTTGACAGAAGTTAGGGATGCATTTCATATAAACAGCATACCTTTTGGAGGGCATTGGAAGCCAAGTGCAGATAGATCTCCTCAAATGTATGCTAGTAATATCACTTCAGTGGTGGGCGAAGTATGGGACTCCGCAGTAATAGGTTCCTACTTTACCACGTTCCCTTCCCCATACACCCCTATATTTGAGAATCCGCAATTTACTCCAAGCTGCAAGAACAAGAGCTTTGATGCATGGTTCCAGGGGGGCTGTCGGATGCTACGAGATATGTATCACGAGGGGTCAGTTAAGGACTTTGAAAAGTGCAAGGGGGACTTTAATCTAGATGAGCGTCATAGATACGGGTACGTACAATTGCGGCACTGGCTCTCTCACCCGGAGATGCATCAGGCACTCGAGCGCTAACGCCTTTTGAGAAATATTTGGACTCTCATTCGGCAGACAGGGGATTAATGGGGTCCATTTACAGACATATTAAAGAGGGTGAAAATCTCCCACCTAGGATTTACATGAAGAAATGGCAGGAAGATACAGGGGCAACCATTGAAGATCAGGAATGGCAACAACTGTGGGCTCAAATTCTGAAGTTAACCAGATCGATCCAGATCCGTAAGATCTGGTTAAAGCTTCTGGTCCAATTCCACCTAACCCCGATTAGGTTAAACACAATCTATCCACTTTCATCCCGGGAATGCTGCAGGGCCTGTGGGGGAACTGGTACATGGGCTCACATATGGTGGGACTGCCCAAAATTGGAGTGTTTTGGGGTCAAATAAGGCAGGCAGTGGTGCACACCTTGGGGAATGTTGGGGGTAGGAATAGAGGGCTGGACATGATGTGCTTGGGGGGGGTATTGGGGGAGATTCCCACCAGGTCCTGCCGAAAGGTTTATGTCATAATGAGGATGTCGGCGGCTCTGGTGTTGGCGCGCCGATGGAAGTCTAAGGACCCACCACAAGAATACGAGTGGGTTACCAAAATGTGGTCGGCATTGGCTATCGAGTGGCTCACTTACTCAATACAAGGAGAGAGTATGACATTTAGGACGGACTGGTCCAAATTAATAGCATATTTAAAGGAGTGAGTACGCAGAGCATGGTGCCCGAAGTCTATGACGCTATTGGGAATTATAGAATCGCAGGAGGAATCAGATATATAAGACGGACAAAGAGAGGATTGGCATCAAGGAACCCTCGATTAGGCGTATGGGACCTCAGTACTTGTTTGGACGTTTGGAACTGTTTGGAGACAGCAATGGGGGGTGGGCGACTCCTGTGTTAGGGAGAATTCTCTGTTTAGGCTGAATTTCCTAACCTAGTGAGTCCCCCAGCAGATTTGCTGGGTTTTTGGGGTTTATTTTCTTCTCCTGCCAAGAGTGAGACTCTTTTACCCTCACTCTTGGGCATGATTTGAGTGTGTTTCTTTGAATCTAGATGTGTTTAGTGGGCTATGGGGTCTTTTACTCCATAGGGCTTCATGTGTTTTTGTGATGTGTGTTACCCAGCACCCTCAGTGCAGTGACACAGGGGTGTCATAGTGACCCCCCAGTATAGACTCCATACCCTGGGACTGACTACTGTCTCCCAGGGCATGTAAATTCACCATTGACTTTACTAGTCTTAAATTCTGAACAGAACCAGTACAAACCATCATATTGTGGATGTACTGGCTGGGGCAATTCAATTGCCCCGCGGTCTGTTAGTCGAGGGGGCACGTCTCCGTCCCCCCTGATCGAGTTATGGCTGGTGGCAGTGGATACTACTTTTTATATTCAACCGCAAATATTTTCCTATGGGATTTCCCATTGTTTTAGGCTACTATCTTTATTTAATTATTTACGGTAGCCTCGAACATACCGCCGGTTTATTTAATTAATATTAATTTTCCGGTTGGTATTTTTTGCCAAAACTTGATTCTAAAATGGCATTTGTGTTCTCTTCTGTGACTCCAACCCAAGTCGAGCCCTTTGTTCCACTTTTTGGCGGGCTTCTCCACAGAAGCCCTCCAAAGTGGTGCCACTCTGTCTGGGGTACTTAGGAGGGGTGGAGGGAAATTTAGGCACCCTGGACTGAGTTGCCTAGGCAACTCAAGTCGCACTCCATCCTGATTGGCCCAAGTGGTGAGCCGACCGGCTCACCACTTAGCATGTTTGAGTGACAGCGAGGCTGAGTGAATGGGGGTTTGCTGCATAAAAGCAGGGCTTTGGGGACTGGAACTTCAGAAGTCGCCACAGGACCTACGAATCCGACAAGGGAGAAGCTGAGCCGACCTGCCACGACACCACGACCGGTGGAGCCCTGCTGGACCATCTCACCACTTTTTCCCAACGACAGAGGAGATCTCCTGCCGGAGAGTCTTCTTCCTTTAACTGGTGGGGATAACCAGTTTCACCGTCTTTTCGCTTCCCGACGTATCTCGTGGCCGCCTTGCCCGTGCCAAGCACCCCGGCAACCGGGATACCACGTTTTACCACGACCGCGAAACCAAGGTACCCCCTTTAACCGGAAAACTCAGCGGCTGGTTTCTGCCCTGGTAGTGCAACGACCTTCATCTTCCCCTGGACGACGACGCAACTTGCACCCACTACCAGGAACAACTGCCACCGCTGGAGGATCCTTCCCACTTAAGGTACCGTGTCCCGCCTGGCTTCCCTTGCTACCGACTGTACGGGGTAGATTTAGCCCCCGGCTTTCGAACCTCGGTTAGCCTGGGACACTTTGGCTAAACTTTTCTAAGCCCCTCTAAACGCTTTTTCTGAACCCTCTGCAAGACTTTCTAAGACTAGTGCAACTGTGTGATCTTGGGCGCATTTGTGCTCTGCTCTCTCTAAGAGTGGGCCCAGCCTTTGGACTTTGGCTCACCTGTGACTTTTTGCTCTCTGCCTTGCTAACAGTGTTCTGGAATCGTAGAGTGGTGTACCTCTTCTTATTCTGTCTTTTTCCCTCCCTTTTTCACAAACTTATTAGAGTGCAATCTAGTTAAGCGCTCACCTCTGTATGAAAATAAGTGGTGTTTTACTGTGATTTTCTAATGGGGAAAAAGGGGTGTATATATCCTAATAGTAACTGTGTTTAGAATATTTTACAATAAGAGTGCTGGAGTGTTTCAACTGTGTGTTTTTTAAATAAATAATTATATACTTTGATACCAAAGCTCTGGTCAGTGTTTGCTTGTATTATTGTATTTGAGTGCCTGTTGAGTATACTTTGCATACTGCCTAACTCTTCTTGAGGGAAGTCTGACTGCTCAGCCACAGCTACCAGGTAAATCTGGGTGGTACAGACTGCTACCAAGTGGGTTTACTGCCAACACCTGTAGTCTTAAATCTTTTGCAGTGGTCCCTAAGGGAACTGCACAGGTTTCTGCCTAACAACTTGGATCAAGTAAGGGGGGAGAGGGGAGGTGGGGGAGGTATGGGGAGTTTTGTTCAGTTGAATGATTCACTGTTGTAGTAAGAAATGCTAATAAAAACCAAGTTGAAAAAAAAGTACCGAGATAGCAAACCCTGAACGTTGAGTAGCCCGGACTCCAGCAAGCCACAGATGACTCACCAGCATCCTGGCATGCATACCAAACACTAGAAGCTTAGGTGAAAGCGCCTGACCAAGAGACCTTAAAAGTAGACTGAGGAGAAGGGGAAGTGAGGTTGGAGCTGGAGAACATATGAAAACGCACAAGTACCCCATAAAGGCACTGGATTCTGAGAAGAGAGTACCAACCAATGTGGTGCCCAGAGCCAAGTTGAACACAATTAAAAACGCAAGTAAAGCTAAGAAAACCCCAGCACTTCCTAGATCACTAAGAGCACAAGACACACCGTCGACAGGAGCCTGGACACGTATCCAGTTCCTGATTGAGCAAGGCTGGAAACGCGAGTGCAGCCAACCATCCCAAATGTCGGAATGGAGAAGAAAGACAGTAACGCAACCCAAGCAAGCGACAATGGATACTTATACGAAGTAGAATGAACCAAGGACAGACCCTGCACTTCTTGGAGTACACCAGGGGAACAACGACTCAGAACCTCAACATAACGCTGACAAAAACAAGATCTTAAAAGCAATTGCAGCCATGCGTACATACATGGAAACCCATATAGGGAACATATGAGCCTCCTACACCAGGACGTGCGTAACCTTGCCAGCAGAGTGGGAGAAACAGAGCAAAAGCTAGAGGAGACGTCATCCACGACCAAAGAACTAAAGGAGACTGTCCAGGACCTGACAATCAAAGTTAAAATGCTACAAGAAAGAGCAGAAGACGCGGAAGGGGGGCGCAAAGGAGTAATATTAGGATTCTGGAACTGCCTGAGGGAGCAGAAGGAAGAGACCCCACAGACTTTATAAAAAAAGTACTCCTCCAGGCGATAGGACCCGGAACCCTGTCACAAGGGTTCACAGTGGAAAGAGCCCACCGAGCCCTCGCAAGAACGCTCCGCCCCCCCTCGGGGCCCCGCCAAGGCCAATCAGAGAAAATTCTTAATTATCGTGACAAAGAGAAATTCCTAGCCTACTCAAGATCAGGCAGAGTGATTCAGAGAGACTCAGCAACTCTGGCAATATATCCAGACTACACAATCCAGGTCCAATGATGGTGAGCACAATAGGTACCTACTTATGAAAGACTCAGATGCCAAGGAATCAAATATATGCTCCTTTACCCCGCTAAATTAAAAATATTATACAAAGAAAAATCACTGTTCTCCGAATCGCCAGAAACAACAAACGAATGGATGGATGAACAGAACCTGGTACACAGAAAACGGTTCACTGGGGAAACATACGTCTGCTTGCAGGTCAAGGCACGGCGAGAGGGGTGGTTGTGGTAATTAGATGGTCGTCCTAGCCATTGGACACAGGATAGGAAGCAGTTTCTGGCCCTCAGGTGAGATACCCAAACCCTACCGGAGGTGGGAAAGGGAGGGGTAGTGGTGGGTTGTCTAACCATAGACTGCAGTGGGTATAGTGCCTGTCTGGAAGGGAGAGAGAAAAGAACTAAATTCAACTCTATGCATGCAGTGATTATTATACCGCAAGTAGTGTTGTCACCAACAGCCTAAAAAAAGAGATGATGAGAGGGCAACCAACAGTGTAGTATATGAGTACGGGAGGGAGATTACATCTTGTAGCCAAAAACCAAGGACCTTTGGTTAACATGTGCAAATTGGAGGCATGGACCATCTTCTTCAGGACACACTGAATCTTCATGTGATAGTCAATAATGTCTGTCCTCATAGCAGGGCAGCGATTAGCGGGCTGCTTGGGATCCTGGAGTGGGAGACGCAAGAAAACATTGCAATGAGGGCATAAGTGAACCTCTAATCGCAATGTTGCAGAGTGGTGCATCCAGGAACTAGCTTGGAATCCTGTTACATAGCTATTGAATGCTGCTGTGCTCTCTTATTGGGTTAGAGCATTGCCACTTAGATGGTGGCTAAAACATAGACAAATAACCCCAACAGAAGGGAAAGAAAGGGGTGGGGGGTGAGGGGGGAAAGGAAAAGGCACACAAAGGAGGAAAGAGAAAAAGGGTGGGGGAAGAGGGGAGGGGGGAAAGGGAGAGAAAGAGGATAGACCATAAATGGCAGAGCCTCAAGATAGGCAGCCTTAGGCAAAAGGAAATAGGAAATAAGGCTTGGCCATGTGGGTCAGAGTGATTAATGGGGGTGCTCAAAAGAGCAAAGTTAAATGCTGTCAGCAGCGCCTACCTGGATAGAAATGCTGGGAATCCAGGGGAGCCGCGGGGAGGCGGTGGCAAGAGGCGCTCTGCAAGTCTGTACCTGTATGGAGAAAGGAGGCTGTATGATGCAAGGCCGCCTGGGCCTATTAGGTAAAAGGAAGGCCATGTGAAAGAAGCACAAACCTAGGTGGCTGGTGCGGACACAACCGCTGCAGCCTGCTCAATCCGAAAGCGTAGTGAGCAGCCGCAGCAGTTGTATAGTTCCGCGTGTGACGCCCTGGAGGGGGCGTGGCTACGCCCTGTCACTGGTGTGTGAGCCAGTCGGGTGGAGCCACCCGAGGGTGTGAACCTGGGACAGACCTCAGATTCGCCAAAAGACACGGCCCGCTGCAACAAATGAAGCAAATGTCCAAAACAACCACAAACCTGACACTGTTGACACAACGAAACTGAGGAAATGTAGACAGGAACTCTGGACCCCAAAACTACAACACCCCCACCAAAAGCCTCAACACGGCTTATGGGACGTGAACGCAAGAACCGCATCCCTTTCCATTTCAAATCCCCTTCTTAACCAGCCTGGGCCCCACACCCAAATCCAAATGAACTAAGAGTACTGTGTGGTACTCGACCACTGACTTCCCGTGACCCTATGGGAAATGATGGTGGTGACGCCTCTACGGAACTACGTTGGTGGGCACCAAGTTAAACGTTATGTTAAAGTTCAGTCGTTACAGTCACAGACACCGACGGCCCGTGACCAAAGCTGTCTTACAAGTAGCAGGTTACAAAAAAAAAACAAGGGTCACTGACACAAAAGATGCTCAGGGGAATGATCACAGCACAGCTGGGAAAAAGGCAGGTAAAAAAAAAAAACAGTTTTAGAACCAAAAATGGCCGAAAGATCAAGACAAAGCGCACGAAGGAACAAATATACCCCAATATAATGCAGAAATACAGAGCTGGAAACGTAACATCCAGCAATAGACCAAGAACGCGCTCCAGATGCCGCACACTTTGACGATTGTCGCATGGAATGGATGTGGCCTTAACAGCTATGTAAAAAGGAGAGTGATGATCTACCTGGGCAGAAAAGCCATCTAAATAGCCCTGCTCCAAGAAACCCACTTGACACATGACAAACGGTCACACATATTTAGTAAATGGAGTGGTAAGGGGTGCGGCTCAGCATACCCCCAACTGTGCAAGAGGAGTACTCGTATGGATTGCCCCGGGAGTACTGCTCCGGAAACTAAGCACACACTCAGACTCAGAGGGGAGAGTAATGTTGCTTCACAGGTTCATAGACAAGAGAGATAATCTGCATAATCAATACATATGCACCTAATCGGAACGCTGCAGCGTTTTATCACTCACTATACCCCATCTTGTCTCTGTATCGGGGCGTCCAGTTGCTCTGGGGAGGGGACTTCAATTGTGTACTAGATTCAGCTCTAGATAGATCCCGCCTCCTCCCCTCCCCCCCTGGTCCAGGGCTCTGAAAACACTAGTACGGGAGCTAGAGCTCCAGGAAATATGGCAATGGTTACGCCAAGATAAACGAGAATTCTCGTTTTACTCAAGTGCACATAAGATATACATGAGAATCGATTATGCCTTTACGGGGAGAGAACACCTGGGGAGCATAGTAGAGGCCTCATATGAACGCAGAACACTATCTGACCACTCGCCCATGATAGTAAGGTGGGCACTCACAGACCGGCCGGCACCTATTCCCACATGGAAATTACGAGCAGAATCATTGCGAGATAGCAGTTTTAAAGAAGAAATAAGACTCTAGACAAAACAATATTTTGAGCACAACCTGGGACGTGTCAAAAACACACAAATGATATGGGAGGCTTTCAAAGTAGTTTTACACGGGGCAGCCATAGCTAAAGCAGGTGGAGCCTGAAAAGACTTGGAAAAACCAGATATCAGGGGTATAAACTGAGATTAAGATAAACTAGAGGGAATGGAGCCACTAGGGGGAAGAAAAAGAAAGCACTCTCATAACATCAAGACAGAAGTGCATAGAACAATGGGAAAAGCTAGGCAACTTTAGCTTTGCGAAATACGCAGAAAGGATACATGAACAGGGCGACAAACCAGGGAGACTTCTGGCCTGGCTGGTCCGGGGTCAGGATACCACGGAAGAAGTGGTTGAAAAAGCAGATGAATGCGTGACCATATGGAGATCGCAGACGGAGATTAACAACACTTTTAGGGACTTCTACAGCAAATTATACAAAGATATCACACAGTCTAGGGAAACAGAAATAAGAGAAACCCTCGAGGACATGGGATTGCACACATTAACGACAGAGCAGAGAGAAATGCTAGATGCCCCCCTCACCATAGAAGAGATACAGGGAGTTATCCCCACGTTACCCACTGGGAAAACATCAGGAGGCACCGGACTCCCTGCTGAATTTTATAAAGAATACACAGATCTACTAACCCACAATTACTTCTAGTCCTAGAAGAGGCACACGAAATGGGTGCCCTGCCCGACACGATGGACCAAGCACTGATACTCCCCATATCAAAACCCAGGAAAGATAAAATATTATGCAAATCCTATGAGCCAATTGCGCTGATGAATCAGGACACTAAGATTCTCACAGCAGTACTGGCGGAAAAGGCTCAAAAAAGTAATGATCACGTTAGTTCACCCTGACCAGATGGGTTATGTCCCGGGTAGGGCCACAACGGAAAACCTGAGGCGACTCCAGGCAGTCATAGGTAGGACACATACTAGACCAGAGGGCTGCGTAGTAGCGGCATTAGATGCCATCAAGGCATTTGAATCCATGCGATGGGAATGGTTGTTTGCCACCCTAGAACACTATGGGATAGGACATGGATTTATGAGGTGGATATGCATGCTCTATGCAAAACCATCAGCAAGAGTCTGCACGGGCAAACATATATCAGACCTGTTTCCGATCCGCAGAGGCATGAAATAAGGCTGCCCGCTATCACCCCTATTGTATATCCTGGCGCTGGAACCCTTAGCGATTTATGAGAGAATCATTTATAGACACAGGAATACAAATAGATGGAACCATGCATATAATATCCCTCTAGGCAGACGATATACTGCTGTATATAAAACACCCAGAAGACAACCTAGAGACATACTTGGAAGTGCTGGACAACTTCGCACAACTATTGGGAATCTCCATTAGCAGGAATAAATCCTGCTTGTTTCTCCTAGCAGGGTGAGTCGGCATAGTAGAAGATCAGCTTCCCCGCCTTGGCCTTCAATGGAATCCACGCATGTTCTGCTACCTAGGCATCAACATATGCCATAACATGGAAGACACACTACCAATACACTGAGGGCAAAAAAGGGCCTGGAAACATCCATACAATTTTGGGAGAATCTACCTCTTGTCAGTGATGGGACGAATTTCGCTGGTGAAAATGATAGCTCTCCACAGGTTACTATACCACTTTATAATGTACCATACCTTATACCAAAGACCTTTTTAAGAGATTTAAATTCGGTACTGCATTATATGGGGAAAAATCCGAAAGAGGGTAGCCATGGAAGTACTATGCAGAGACTACACAGGAGGACTGCACCTCCCACACTTTGAACTATACTACTTAGCAGGCCAACTCCAACATGTAGCAAGTTGGCTAGCATACGCAGAAACGGTAGAACACACCTTGCTGAGCACCACCATAGCTCCATATATCCTCAAAGAAGTACTATGGCTTGAGAAAGCGAGAATAGCACATCCTCCAATGCCCCTACAGCTAGGTCAAAAAATATGGAACAGAACAAAGAAAATGCTTGAAGTAGACGAACCATACTCCCACCCGCCACCCCCCCAGATACCGCTGGCATCCCTGAATGGAACTAGAAGAGAACACCACAAGCAAAGCAGAATCTACTGGGAAGATAAAGGACTGATCACGACGGGAGACCTTGCCCCCATAGGGACAATACTAGAGTTCCAAGACCTAGTTAAAACTCCCCAAGTACACCAGGGCCAATACTTAATTTATGCAAGACTCGTCAGACATCTAAGGACCAGACGGCCATCTTCGGCAACCCTGCAAACGGAGAACCCAGTGCTAGGCCTGCTGTACGATATAACTGAGGGAGGACATAAGATCTCCAGAATATATCAAACACTTTTGGAAGAAATACCCAAAGACCTATGCAAAGGGAAACAGACATGGGAAGCAGTAATAGGAAGAGAAATCACAGATAAAGAATGATCCAAAGCGATGCTAAACCCCAAAAATGTATCCAGAAATGCCAGGCTGAAACAACTGCAATTCTAACTTACTCCATATAGCGTATTTGACGCTTAAAAAGATCTCAAACTTCCCAGGAGCGCAAACACAGTGCTGCTCAAAATGCAGAGAGGAGAAAGCAGATGTGGGACATATGTTCTGGTTCTGCCCAACGATCCAGACATACTGGCGAGAAATAGAACAGCGTCTGAGGAAGAACGGGATAAAAGGCCAAGAATGGACAGCCGAGACCTGCCGCCTAGGATTGTATAAATATCAAGGGAAAGATAGAGCAATCTAAAAATGTGATAACCTGGCATGGGCACTGGCCAAGCAGCGGATAGCAATTATGTAGAAAGCCAAAGAAGGACCAAACATAGAAACATTGTGGAAATATTTGAAAAGGTGGACAATGCCGGAGACAGCAGTATGGTATGACGCGCTAGGAATGGGAAGAAGAGAAAGCTCCACAGACATTACGTCGTGGAATGCACTCGTGCAGGAACTATTCACCACGCTAGATGGCAAACCCCCCTGAATATGGCATTTTGTAGAAGGACGGTGACGGACGATATGGAGGAAATGAAAAGCCTAACATTCGACATCCCAGGCCATCCTTAAAGACAATTTGACCCACAGACTTTGTAACCTTGAGTAATATAGAACAGAGACACAGTTACTGTTTGAAGTTGGGGGTAGGGAGGGTACTGAAGAGAGGGTGGGAAAGAACCTAACAGTCGCTATATATATTTGAACAATGATTGAACATGTTTAATTATTTTTGTAAAACTCTAATAAAACAAATAAAAGAAATAAAACAAATTCAAATCCCACGCTGCAAGCACAAACTCATGTAGATGAAAGTGATGCACAATCCCGATAATAATTGCTTAACAGTGGCGATTGTGAAAAAAGAGCCGCTCTCAGGGGTCCTTTTAAAGACCTAGATAGCAGCCATGTTACCCCTTTACATTGCCAATCTGCAGGCCCCTCCAGGACGAAGACAGTATAAAATCCAGAACCAAGGAGATAGGAGAGGAGAAAGGGTTCAGACCAGTCCCCCCTGCAACAAGCCAAGAATGTACACCATCTTCAGACATACATTGACTTAGTGGCGGACTGCCAAGCTGATAGGAGCACATTTAGGACGTCGTTCAACAAGTCCCACTCCTTGTATCACAGCCTCTCAACAGCCAAGCATGAAGGTTCAGACTGCTGATGTACGGGTCGTGGAAGCGTCCCTCTGAATGCCAGACTGTTAGCCCTCAACTCCAGCATGTTTGTTTTCCCGAAACTGCGAAGGAGACAATAGCTCAATCACCGTCCGCTCCGACAGATGAGCACTCCAACCCTTCAGGGACGCATTCATGACCACCATCACTTGAGACCAAGGTTGCCATAACATTGCTGATTTTAACAGATCGTTTCGAATGGACCACCACGCAAGGTCTTCAGAAACTCTACTGTGAGGAGCCAGGAATGGGACACAGACATAGAGGATTCATAGTTTTGGCTACAGGCTTTTATTTCAAATCCAAAGGGATGGGGAAATGCCTTACTAGCCCTATCCTAGGAGGTATTTCCCTTCCTCAACCAAAAACTAAGAGGTCTGTCTGTTATCAAGATGTCCAAAGTAAAAATACACGCGAGCAGCATGGTGAAAACATTGGGCATGATGGAACATAGATCTCCTTGAAGAGTATCCATAAGACACGTCCCAATACCCCTATAGAATTACTAACCACTGGATAGAGTAGGGACTGTCTAGGATGTCCCTGAGGGAGAATAGTTGGAAAAGGCGAACAGCATATGGGTCTTAATTTCCAACAGAAGTCAGAACTTAGAGCAAGTACAGGGTTCTGAACAGTCAGGCTTCTGACTCGAGCTACAGGTTGGGTTTCATCAGCATTCATTTGGAAGTTTAGGTTGAAGGAATGTATGATGGCTAATGGCTTCATATAGGTATTAATGAGAGCAGAGAGTGATGAACCTTGAAGGACACCACAGTCAAAGTTGGTGTGGTAAGATAGAAAAGTACCCAGATTGATTTGCTGAGAATGCCCTAAAAGGAATGACTTTAGCTAGGTGCATGCTGGGCTGCTGTTTATGAACCAGTTGCAAAGAAGCATGAGGCAGTTTAACTGGTTGACAGTGTCAAAGGCTAATGAGGGGTTCAAGAGTATGGGGCTGACCAGCTTGGCCTGAAACAATTTCTAGACGGTGTTCCCTGATATTAAGGAGGGCTGCCTCTGTGCCATGAGATGGTTGGGATCCTGATTGGGAGTCCAGGAGTTCTTCTTTTTTTATTTATTTTTAAGCTGAAAAGGTGACTAGTTTCTCCATGATTTCATCAATTCCTGTGAGTTTTTAAAAAAGGAGCAGTAGTGTCATGCAAAGAATTCTGGAGAATGGGGGCAACTATGGCATGATTCAGTTTCGATGGGAAGGTGCCTTGATCAAAGGACGTGAAGAGAGACTGTGGGGAAGGTGCTTGGCTAGAAGAATGAAGATACCAGCCATATAGGAGTCTGTAGGGAAATGAAAATAGCCCCCTGTCTTAATAGCCTTTAATATTGAATAAGCCTGAAGAAGGCCACATTTGTCATATTGGGATGTAGAGTAGGTAGGGGAACGAATGTTCCACTCACCTGGTTCCTACAGGGGCGTCGATCGGACCTGGACAGCTGCGGTCACCACCAACGTGATGCGTAGAGAAGAGATGACAGTCTGGACGGGCCCGCCTAATCTTGTCTGCTGGACTCGTAGAAGTATTCTCCTGCAAGTGGAGAAAGGGATTTAGCCACCCGTGGACTTTAGTGATGGACCCCCCAACTGTTCTCGTTCTCCCCACTAATCACCTCCGATATCTCCTCTTGGTAACCTCACCTTATGTTTTTAAATGATGAGCTCTCCATCCTGCATGGCATGCAGGGGCGCGTAGATACCAGTTACTTCACTGGTTTGAAGGTACTGGAGGAGTTCCGGAGGAATATTGACTCCAGTGTCTAAAGTTCAAAGGGTTAAATATGTCCAATGTTCACTCTTGTTCCATTCCCTCGTTAGGTTGCAGCTGGGTCCAAAAGAATATTGCCTGGAGGCAGCTGATGGCATTCAGGTAAGAGTCTGTATTACCAAACACTGTCCGGTAAAAGTTGCATGAGTTTAACTTGCTGTTTTCTCTCCCTTTATAGGTGCGGCATGGAAAGATGCAGTGAATTAAAGGATAATACCTCCGGTGGTAAAGCAGGTAAGCCTATGGTGGCAAAGAGATTGTCTTTGTCGGTTTTCTCGGCTCACCTTGTTATTCCTTTTGTTTTCCACCCAGGTGCTGGGTTTCAACGAAGAAAATGATGGAGGCAGCGCCGAGTTGAAAGATGCGGTGGACTAGTGAGTATAACACGGCGCTGCTGCTGGCGAAGCGACGCGTGCTGAAATAATGTCCTTTCCAGGCTCTGAGATGTGCTGGGTCGGGAATCAGGTAAGGAATCAAATAATGTCAGTGATCTAACCTCTTCTCCTTTCTTTTCCTTTTGTCTAGGAGCTCCGGATTCGAGGCGGGTGTGGCAGAAGACTGGATGCTGACTTGCAGACACGGTGAACGTTACGCTGCTGGATGCAGAATAACACGAAGCATGAGCTGCTGTTCGGGCGTGGTTTAAATAGCCTGCAAAATAGTCCCAGGTAAGAAGTTCCCCAGAACCACACCCGAGTAAAAAATAGTCCCTGTAATAAAATAGTCCCATCCAGGCCTCACGTTGGCTTGGACTCATTTGCAGCATGGTCTGCATAAGGTAAGTAAGGTCTATGAGCCTGGCGCCAAGGCGCCAGGACTGAATCCAAACAGCCCCCAGCCGGGGCTGTTGGGGTTTTAATGAGTATCTGGATGCCTGCTCCCGGGGATGATGGACTCGATCCGGATGCCCGGGGGTAGGCATCATGACAACGAAAAGAAAGTTAGAGGGTGGAATGGAGGATGTTTTCACTCGAAGAGTCTATATCTTGGAGAGAAATCCTGAAGTTGATTGTAGACGTTTTGTTAGGGAACAAAGGAGCGTAAAGCAGATCAGGATTGATGCGGTTCAGGTAGATTTTAAATAGGGTTGCAATGTTTTTGTCATTATCAATGGCATGGGAAAAGAAAGTGTTTTGCTTTGGCGATGGTTCATTTGAAGCCACTTGGCTGTATACTACAAATGTTTTTGTCTGCTAAGAATGGAGTTGTCTTCAATCATTCAAGACTTCGCCATTCATCTCATGAAACTATGTTAATCTGGTATTTATATTTGTGTGGAACCAAGTGGTTGAAAGTTGTAGAGAGCGTTGATATGCATTTGTCAAGCATTGCTTTGCCTTTTTGGGCTTGAGGGAGAACAAGTCCGAGGTAATGCTGTCGGAGGCAGTGATGGTAGAGAATGGTATGTCTGGAGGAGGGGGGGCCAGGAGAGTTTTGGGAAGGAGATGTAGAAGGTTAGGAGGTCGTGATTCCAAACCAAAGAAAGAGTCCCGAGGGTCCAACCTTGGTGGTGGCCTGCAGAGAAGTCCAGTGCTCGAGTCCATGTCACCGGAAGCCATCCTGTCGTCCGTGCTGCAGCTGTAGTATCGAAGAACTGAAAGGCGGCCAACCGCAGAATACCAAAACCCGACACCTACTTCTGTCACTGCACCTGTCTCCACCAGAGGTCGTTGACGAAGACCAAAGGACTCCCCCTCACCTCCCAAGCCTTGTCTAGGTCCACAGTGAGTTGCAGCTTCGCGGGACATCCACAGCCGGCATAGCAACCCAACAAATGTGACCACTGCGGCAGACCTTCACTGCTACCTTTCCGACAGTGCTTGGTTCCCTTCTCCTGTTCGACTGCAATAATCCTGTGACTTCTTCTTTCCGGGGGGAGGGGGGTCCATCTTCATGAGGCATTGTCAAGTAAATTTGAGAGACTCCACCACTTCGCCTTCCAAGGCACCCAAGGTACTGTGACGAGGAAGAAGGACTTCCTCCCCCAGGGTACATCCAAGAGTCCCAGATTTGTCCTGGGACTGGCTCTCCTGTTGCTTCCCAGGTGTTTTAGAGTGGTGGGATATGTAGAAACAAAAGGAGGCAATTAATGAACACATAAGGACTGGGCATTGGGCCTCTTTAGGAGTATGGCGGTAAGGCAACAAAGGCGCCGGTATGGCTACCGGCACATTGCTACCGTACCGCCATACTAGGACTTCTGCTTGCGGGTGCCCTTGGAGCCACCTGTTCTGACCAGTACTGGCCGTACTGGCACCCGCGAGCAGAACATGATGGTAGCAACTGTACCGTTATAAACGGTACTGCTGCTACCATCCTCCACATTCCCATTGAGCCCTAAGGGGGCTCAGGCTCAAACGGGAATGGGGACGTGTCGGCTCCGGCACCCACACAAGGGGAATTACCAGGTCTGCCGAGGTCAAAATGGCCCGGTGATTCCCTTTTCGCGGGTGCCGGAGCCGGATGCGAGTTTGGGGTAGCCTTGCCGGTAAAATGAGGCCCATTGACTTGAAAGCAAAGTATATGCTTTTTAATAACTTGTGAACAAACCAAAGGAAGGTATACACATGAGTTTCAATTATGTCATCATCAATCCCTAGGGTTGGTCTCAACCAAATAGACCTCCAATACACCACCAATTTTAGATGTATAAACAAATGTCCTCAATTTTATTACAGAACTAATAGCTTTTTGTTACCTACACACAATAGCATGAAACACATACAAATTCATTCATAAACCTGAAATTACAGTGCAAAAAATGTAGACAGTTATACAAAATTGCACAAAAACATAATTTCCAGTATCACGGAGACCTGTTTGAAACTAGTGTGGAATTACTGAACACCATTTTCACGCTGGGAGGTCTATTTTTGTTCGGGACTAACCCTAGGGATTGATGAGCAAATAATAATTAACCCCCACGACTATACCTTCCTCTCGTTTGTTCAGTACATATTTTTGCCAAAAAGTAGGAAGGCAGTTTACCCCCCCCCCCTGGTAGGACCAGCCGATGCAAGATTGGTATTTTAATAACAGTTACTAGTTGTGTTAAGGATTTCAATCAGGCGGCACACACCTTGGTCTCTGCCTAGTATGCAGCGCACAACTGAAATGCTTATCTTTTTAATATGATGTAGATTCAATATTGAGGTGGTACACGACTCGTATCACATCCCCTTTTCAAATACACCGGGTCACAATGGACCATGAACCAGGCTGGTTGGCAAAATAAAATATTTATTTATTTATTTTAAAATTCAAAAGAAATCATACACTTTTTAATATGGGGCAGCAATCACCAATGGGGTGATAATTACAATGAGCATGTGAACCATGCACTGGGTTTACTTTTCTAGTGGGACATATACACAGCACAGCAAAATAGGAGGACTTTTTGATTTAGGACAGATAGCACCCAAGTTAGAATTTCCCCCTGCAATGTTCCCTCAACCCACAAATAATCCATTCTGAGTGGATAAACGGAAGCAGCATGTAATCAGGAATGAGAAATAGGAAACATAATCTAAATCTGACCTTCCCTCCCCAAATAAGATTTTAAACCCCTTGCAATGTTATGAAATGGCACTTGGAAATGGACAAATAAATAATGAATGTGTTAAAAACCTTGAAGCAAATATAATTGCTCACTAAAGCAACAATCCAAAGACACTTAACAATCGCAAAGAATGGTTTACGAAAAACATACAGTTCGAAAATGAGTGGAAAGTTTAAAACAGATTGCAGCAAAATGACACATTGGAAACTTTGCAATTCCCGCCTGCAATCACCCAAATGGGTTTTAATAAAAATGGGTGAAATACACTGATTTGGAGTGACGTAAATTGGATGAGTTATACAAGATATACAAAGGTGTGCTTTGAGTAACACGGAGCAGTGAAAAAGGAAAGGAAATCAGTTGTGACGAGAACAGTTTTACTTTACACTTGAGTATTCAGGCTAAACCACCAAAGATGGACACAGTAAGCTCCAGGGTTAATTCGCGAGTTCAACCCTATCACCCCGCCGCCCAACCCTGGCGGAACCAGTCCGATCACTCGAAATAGGACTAATGGCTTAGGATTACGCAAGACAAAATTACTAAAGAGATGGCGCTAGCACTAGAAATCAAGGGCAGGGTTGCAAGAATGATTCTGACAGTTTGAACAAGTTAGCAGGTTAAGGATAGGATGACTTGGAGAGTGGGATAAGTACAAATGCAAGTTAGGCTATGGGTTTCTACAGGGAGGTGAAATACTCACAGTCCACTTTTAGTTTGAGATTTTTTGACAGTCAATGGTTCTGGTCACTACACGGCAGGGCGCCTGGCAAACAGCTGGGCAGTTCTGGTCACCGGATGGCACTTCTGAACTGGCAATTCTGGTCACTGGATACTTAAGGTCAGCTGGATGGCAGGTTTGCCGCAAGCATGCAGTTAGTGATATCAGGATGCTTCCCAAAAACACCACAGCTTTCCCCTTTTTAATGGGAGATTAGTGGGTTTTCAGATTTGAGGCCTTGCTGGGAATAGGATCAACACTGCATGGGTTTTGCATTGGGCCCTGGAGTAGGGTCAGCAATGCTTTGGCCTTGTAGTTGGGATGGATGGAACAGGAACGCAGCGCAGGAACGTCAGGAAAAGTGTGCGTCTAGAGTCTTGTCAGGAACTCTTATTTATAATACATAGTGACATCATCCAAGTATATTACTGGGGCAGGCTTAACTAAACACGCCTAACAGGATTGGACAAAGTTGATAGTCTCCGCCTCGCTCTCAGCTCATTGGATTTCAGAAAAATGATGCCAGATTTATGATGTGAGTTTTACAATGTCCAAAAACCTCCCACAGTTGCTTTAACTAAAATCCGATTTTGCCATAAACATACATTTATACAATTGCAATCAAATTATATACACAGGTTACATGTTTTGTGCAGCACATTGCAGTCCAACCCTCCAGTCCGTGAGACCTTTTTTCACCCTTCTACTCATTTTTTTTGCACTTTTCAGTGGGATTTATATTACTCAAAATTCTATAACTTTATTCATGGGTGTGAATTATCATAAGGGATGTATGTACAAAAATGTGCATTTGCAACATGGATGCTTTTCTGGTAAACCACCATACTTTGCCCTTTCTGTCCCCGAGGTGTCAATGAATTCTACCAAGTCTTAAAAGAAAGCCCAAAAAAATCACTTTTATGATATGATATGATAGTTAATTTATATAGCGCCTATACACAATGTGTTTCAAGGCAAGGGAAGGGAACAAGGGAAAATACAATGACATTCTTACGGGCCATGAACAGTAAGGATGTGAAATTAACTATCGTATTCGGCCTGACGACATTTCAGATAGTGCAAGAGCTAAGACATAGATAAGGAAGGGAGGAGGGGAGTGGAAAGGAAATGGAAACAGACAGGCGACTACCATACTAGGCCTGATGACATTTCTGGTAGAGCCGGAGAAAAGCAAAAGGTGAGGGAGAGGGGTGCAGAAAGGGAGGGGAGGAACAAAACAAGCGACTATCGTACTAGGCCTGACAACATTTCAGATAGTGCTGGATGAGGGGTGGGGGTGACAGTAAGGGGAGGTTGGAGGAGACAGACGAGGTTGCTATCATACTAGGTCCAGAGACAATTCTGATAGAGTAAGTGCATAGAAGAAGGTAAGGGGAGGAGATAGGAGAAGGGAGAGGAGGGGAGAACAGAGAGTTAGCAGTCAAAAAAGAGTGGAGAAGCAAGAGGGGAGAGCCAATACAATTGCAGAAGTCGGTAGAAGCACATCATGTTGCAAGCCCGGATACAAGATGAAGACGGGAACAGCATGATTCAAGGCCACCATGAGTACGACATGTAAAGGAAGTCCAGCACGAGAGTTGATAAAGGGTGACGCACCGTGAATCAATGAAGTCCATAAAAGTCAAATCCAGCATTGGCCACAAGACGGTGATGGTGAAACACTGCAAACATTCTACATTTCTTACAAGTCTTGCTGCAGAGATAAAAGTCTTTAAAGGTTGTTTTTAAAAATAGCCTTTGGAAACAAATGGCAGTCCTTTGTCAGTGGATCATTTTTTTTCCTTCCTTCAACTACTACCAACTGTCATTTCCTTCAAAGCAAGGTGGGGGTTTCTCAGCTTGATTGAAGGTTTTATTGCCCTTTCACACTTCAAACTTCCTGGCGCCCAGCCTAGATTCTTTCCCACCCTGTAATTATCAGTGGGGCGTTAGTCTCTGCTGAGAGTTTATGATGTTGCTCCCTTCCTAGGGGGAAGTTTCAGGCTCTGCCATCTGGAATCACCGGTTTTGAGAGCTTGCAAATTCAGCCGATGTGTTTTAAAATCTTTATTTTTTTATCTTGGGTCCTGAATTGAAACAAACCTGTGAAATAAAATAGCCTGTGTGTATTATCAGCAAATACACAATCCCTTTACATTGCTCAATAAGGCAAGCTTTCATTCAACAATTTCCTTTTTAAACGGGCCATTTATTTTTCTTCAGTTTGTAAAAAGCCCATTTTTACATGTGCGGTGAAAACCATTTCTTTCTTTAAATTCGGTTTGGCAGCTTCATCAGATTCCCACACTGTCTTTGCAGCCATAATCATTTTCTTGAAAGCAGGAATTTTGTCTGAAGTACAGATATATTGAAACTGACCTAACTGTCACGATGCCCGCTCCCGGGGAGCCGGCTCAGGCCCTGCGTCCCCGAAAGCGGACATCAAGTCCCTGGGGAAGGTCCCAGCAACCCCTTATAGGGGCCCTTTGGACAGCGTCCTGGCGCCTATGGCACCAGGCTCATAGAAAACGTCAGTCCTGGCGCCATAGGCGCCAGGCTCATTATGAAAGTGTTTGGGTGCACTTACCTGATGCAGACCATGCTGCAGAACCCCGGCCTCCTTGAGGCCTGAAAGGAACTACTTTACCTGTGGGACTCATTTACCACCCGGGCGTGGTCGGGGAAGGATACATACCTGATTGGAGGAAGGACACATTCTAGGAACTTCTTCCAACGCTATTTAAACCACACCCGATCAGCCACACGTGCTTCGCGTTGTTCTGCATCTAGCAGCTGGACGCTCACCGTGTCTGCGCCTGCATCTTGACTTCTGCCACACCTGCCAGCATCCTGAATCACCTGCAAAGGAAGGGAACAAGAGAACAGAAGAAGGAAAAGGCCTCACCTGCTAAATCTGCATCCCAGAGACATTTCGCCGACAATCCTGAAAAGGAAGACATTTATTTTTAAAAGCACATTGCATCGATCGCTGCAGCGCCGCATTCTATTCACCTTTACAGGGCGCCTGCATGTTCAGCAGCGACCATCCGGATTCGCAGTCGCGCCCCCGCGCCTAGGGAGAAAAAGACCAGAACAAAGGTGAGAGAAAGAAGGGAAAAGGGAAGCTAAAACTCCATGTCAAGACTTACCTGTTGGGTCATTCCCTTTTCATTTCGGGTCCGCGCCGCATCCAGGCATTTTCGGACCCCAGCCCCTAAGGGGAAAAAGACAGCATCGTTAATGAGTGAATGAAAAGACATTACCAAAACACTCATTAAAGACTTACCTGATTTCCACAAGGATTTCACCGCTCACCTCGGGTCGGTGCCTGTTCCCCGGCATTCCGTACCCCGGCCCCTATGGGGAAAAAGACACTAGCATTAGAACATTAATGCATGGACACAAGGGGAACCACTTATAGAAAAACTTACCTGGAAGCCAAGCAAGTTTGGTTCTCACCCATCCGAAAATCCAGTGACGTAACTGGATACCAACGCGCCCCTGCATCAGAAACAGGATGGAGAGCTCGTCCTTCCAGACCCTAAGGTGAGACGCTACAGGGAAGCACAGGAGGGTGAGGGGTAAGTGGGAGGCCGATTGCATTACCCCGCAGACAGTTAACCCCCTATTCTCACCTACAGAAGGATACTTCTGCGAGTCAGACAAGCCAGATCTGGGGCCCGGTCCAGTCCGTCTTCCGAACCCTGCGCATCACCTTAGAAGAGGTCACAGCAGCGCGAACCAGGCCAGCGCCCCCGTAGGAGTCAGGTGAGCGTTACACTAACTCAGACAATTGGAGTCTCTTTGAACTGCTGAGCTTTGGATACTCTTGGAAAGAAATAAAAACGTTTTCCAGTGGAGTTCCTTGTTGATTTCTCTGAGTTGGTTTGACAGGGCCTGTCATTCAGGAATTATGCCTGGTTTTGCTGAGGCACAATGAAATATCATGGGCATGGCAGGCTCTTTTTAATCACAGTAGTTTAAGACAGAACAGATGGAATTTGCGTCAAAGCAGCATTTTTAAAGGGTGACAAAGTTTCATTTTGAAGGGGAATTTGGGGTTTTCAGCAAAGCAGTGCTGCCTTTTGATTTTATTCCATTTATATATTTCAGAACACACTTGCACGCTCCTTCAGTGTGTCCCCTTGTTCCATCCTGCCTGATGTGTGTTTGGCAGGAAGGTTTTTTTTTTTTTTAGTTTCAAAACACTGTTTTGAGGCCATTGTGCTCACAGGTGCCAACAGTCATATTGCTGTTTCATACAGACGGGTAGCTTGGTTATGTGTTGAAATACTGTTGAGTGGGTCAATATATCCCACAGTTGGTATAACTGTGGTACCACGTATAACTGTATATATTGTGTTAACTATTTGAGTAGAGTTTCATAATACAAAGGGAATCTTATTTGTATATATCCACATAACTTTTATGTTAGTTAATAAAAGAATTAGGGTTGCACCCAACATATTGTGTGGACATTCCTTTGTGTGGTTTGGGGGACTCGCAGTACCTATGAACCATCCTGCATCACATCCCTTCAGTCTCAGCCTTGGTTGCTCCACACGTTTACCAATTGAGAGCCTTTGCTGGGTTGCCTATGTGCCCCTAACCCAACCTTTTAGTGGTTATTAGTACAGATACCCACTCCAGTGTTTACACTCATCTCCAAAAATGCCCCACTTGGAGGATAGCTAGTACACCTTTAAGTTCTGCGTTCCCTCAGCTTCAGATTGTTGTCCTGTACAGTAAGGGGACAGGGGAGCATCAGGTGGAGCTTACACAGAGCTGCGCTGCGCCCCATGGTAGCAGAAATGTTTCAGAGGATCAGCTTCCCTGTGATTCGAATATTATAGATGACGAATCCACGGGAGGAACATCCATTAGAAAGAACATTACAGATACGGAAGTATTTTGTTCTTTTTGCTTAGTGTCACAAGAATGGTCCTGGAAATCCTTGAACTGTCAGACTTCTGTGGTTCTTAACTTTTTTGTATTTATTTGGGCCCAGCAAGTCATTTATATTGGCACTGTGATGGAGTACCTTGCTGGTATTTCGTCTTTGAGGACCCCTAAAAAAAGTTTTTTTTTTTGTTTTTCATCCCAACTTTTCTGCAGAGATTAGCTAACCAGTTTCCACAATGCCAGTTTATTGTTACTGTTTGGTAATTTAACCTTAGTTTACATTTTTACTCTAACAGTTGTGTTTTAGTCTTTGCATTTGTGCCTCTTTCCGTTGCTTAGCCTTTAGGTGATTTTCCTGGTTGCCATTACTTCCACTCGAAATGATGGAAACTAGTCTCTCTTTTATACCTCCTACCTTGTCTTCTTGAAGGAGAAACTGATTGTGAAGAATAGGTTGACCTTAATGAGGTTTTGATGGATTTACACTTTTACCAGAACATTCATTGCCATGTCTCCACCAAATCCATCTGGGTGGAGGAGCGGTTTCACTGTCTGGACTCCACATGGGTTCTCGACTATTATGCATCTCGGACAAGGGAAAACAGAAAAGATGTCCAGCTGTTTGGTGGTTTTGCTGGAGCTTGAGCTAGCAGGGCCTGTGCTAATCAGACCACTGTCCAGTTGGACTGTCCTCTATATTTGGATTGTTAACATCTGATTGGGAAATAATTAGCTGTTGGTCTCGATGCCCATTCAGCCTGACGTGTGACATCTGTCAGGCAGCTATACGGTCAAACGTGTTCAGAGATACAAAGCAATGTTACCTTGATTCCTCATAAGGTAAGGACTCTTTGTTTGTAAGGTCCTCCAGAGTTTCCTGGTGGGGATTTCTCAATCTCTTCCCTCCAGCTTCTATTCTGCTTTGGAAGTCTTTCTAAGATGAGGCTCTATGGGAGTAAGTAATCAATTGGACAAACAAATTATTTATCTTTGGTAAAACAAATTCTGATAGATTAGTTCTTCCTCCCACTGATTACTCATTACCCTCCCATCATTCCCCTAATGCGAAATGTTTCTAGTTTCTTGCTTTTCTGCGGTTTCTGTGTGTAGACAGAAATGGATGTAATTGAGGTCATGGGGCGCGTCCGGCTCCATTTACACCACCCATGATGTCACATCTGCAGTCAGTGGCACCAACAACACCAATAAAGCTGAATTGCACACCCTGGTGACTGAAAATGTTTCTCAAGCCACACTCAAGACGAATATGATGCAGCCCTTCGTTATCTGTGCCTCCTTCCCCGGGTCTCCCACTCTCCCTGTTACCTTTGGTGTAATAGGGCTGCATCAATGGGTCAACACTCAACTTCTTAAGTTCTCTATAGTTTGTCAGGGTGGCCCTTTTGCTCGCTCCTTCCCCTTGCTTTGACACGCTTCAATGGCCTCCTTTTGGTATGGGTTCGGTGTCGGAATGATTTTGGACTCCGTCTCCTTCCCCACCACCACGCCTCTGCTGCGACTCGCTCCTGGAACCTCCTTTAGGCAGGTAGGCTCTCTGTTGTTTGAGGTAGCCTGGGCACTCCCCAGCAACGGCTTTCCTTTAGCCTCAGCTGAGCATCCCTTTTAGTATCATTCGCATGCTTGCAGACTTCCTCTGGTCTGCGTTGTCTATAGTGTGACTCGGGCACTTCCTTCTCGCGGTTCGCCTCTGTGAGCTGTAGCTTCTCCTCCTAGGTTCCCAGCTTCTCCTGTCCAGCTGGTTCGAATCTCCTAGGTCTCTCTCTGGTTCTCTGGATCCTCCTCTTTTGATATTGATGTAATGGGGCTTCACCAGGTTCTCACAGTAATCCTTTTTTTTGTTTTGGAGGTATTCATTATACCTTCTGAGTTTCTTCGTCCCATTACCTGACAGGTAACTTACTCTTCATCATCCTTGGGGTTTTACTCGTCTCACTATTTGGCCAGTGTTTATCTTCTGCATCGACATAACAGTAGCATATGTAAGAGGAGTCTGGTTTTCTGTCAACATGTATGGATTGATCAGACTTTAGCATGAGATGAACAAGTGCAATGGGAGTCATTGCCACCAGTTGGGGAGTCTCTCCCTGTGAGGTTACGCTTGCCGCCACCCCTACGGGGAATGTTGCCTAGAAGGCACACCTCCCTAGACTCACAAGGAAAAACTCACGCCTGGGGAGAAGTGACTGAATCCTGCAATTTGTCAAACTATCCTTCTGTCTTTTATGTTAGTCAAAGGGAATTATTATTGCTGTGAAATGCATGCCTTGTGCAAAGTCTGGGAGTTGATAATGTAAATGGTTTGTAGTGGGGTTTAATATACAAGAACAATGTGTAGATATGTAATAAAAGCTAGTATGTATTAACTGTCACAATATGTATAAATTGCTTTTAAAAGAATTAAACTCTGTTTGCAAAGTATAATTTGTTTTTTCTTCTTCACAGCTTGGTGCAGGTTGGATTGGAAAATGTAAGTAGTGTCATAACCTGTATTTTATTTTTGTTTCTGCACCTATATGGCTCAGGAGGGGGTGGTCGAAAGCTGAGAGGATTACTGACGGCAGTAATGATGCCTTGCGAGTAAAAATGGTCCTGAGAATTCTGCATCCCCATATCTGAGCCCACTGACTTTGTATTGGGTCACACGCATTTGATAAGGGAGATGCTGGCGATGCTGTAATAAGAGGATGTCTTGGTTGTTTCACGACCTACCAGGGACAGTTCCACAATACAATGGGTTAGGTGACTAAAATGGAAAATGAATAAAGCGCTTGCATTCCTATTGGTAAACAAACCACGATTTGTGAGTGATGCTCTTTAATATAGACAGCCTCGTTCCTCTTGAATTAGCTGTGCGATCTTGTGTGTTCCAATACAACAACTGACGGACAAATCCTGGGCGATGCCATTGCAGGTCTGTATACTGTTTTGAGAAATGTAGAATTATTGTAGGCATTAATTGAAATCCATTGTACCGGCCTTTTCATGCATGATTCTGTGCTGGTTTATGTCTTGTGCATGGTGTAGATAATCACTTGCACATTAATTGTTAAAATGGTGGTCATCATTGAGAAAGTGAAAGCTGCCATTGGTTTTAAAGATTGCAGCTGTTCAATGAAGGCCCAGGAATAGTGGGCACAATCGATCTAATATCCGGTTCGACTGGAATACTACTAGGTCAGAGCATGGAGTTGCACGAATTTGGTTTGTGCTGTCATGTGGATGCAGTACATGTCATACATTGGAATGTGAGTGTGTAGTGGACACCTCTAGTCACATGGATTACATTGAGGCCTAGCAAGAATAAACAGTGGAAACATGCAGGTTGATCTTTTGAAAAAGCAAAACACATGGGTGATATTATTAGGGTGACAGTCTTTTTGGTTGCTAGTTTACATGACTAGGCTTGCTTTGCAGGTAGTTTGTCATGCAAGTGGAACAGACATGCTTAAGTGGATGCTCACTAGACACCTACGGGTTATCACTTTGGAGCTCCCTCAAATTGTACTTTAACCTATATCGTGTAATTCGTGAATCTCTGGAGCACTTTTAAAAGTCAATATTTTGCCTGCAGCCTGCAGCCACTGGAGAAGCTATACACTGATCATTGTTCCTTTTGGTCCGAAGTGACTCAAACACTGACCCAGGAAGCAACTTGTTTGTGCCTTCCACCTTCCCAAACAGAGATCAGAGATAAAAATGTGTAGCTCTTCCTTTCCTACACGGTTAAAAAAAATAACCTCTTGGTTATATACCGACTGTCTATCCTCCTGCTGCATTATCTGCATGGTCAATGTGGCTACGGGTGTTAGGTTATTTTATCAAGGCTTTCTCTTCCCATCTAGCCCAACTCCCTCTTCCTACCAATCACCTAACCCCCAAACCTCCCAGGCCCTTTATTGGTTGGATGCTGAAGGCCGACCCTACTGCTGCATTGTTGTCTGATATCCAGCATGGCTACTGGCCTGAGGTTATCCATATCAACACTTTATTTTCCCAGCTCTCTCTCCCTTAACCGCCAAACCACCAGGCTCCCTATTTTTCCCCTCTATCAACCCACTTTTACCACAGTGAAACTTCCCATGGAAAATGTGGCGAAACGGCTTTGGGCAAAAGGGATACAAAAAAAGGCAGAAATTAAAATCCAGATTTCTAATGGACTCCTTCCTACCGCTGATTCCTCATCTGATATCTATCTCCTAGTGCCAGCTGCTCTTTGGACGCTTTTCCGCCACGAGGGTTTGCAGCTTAACTCTGCATTGGCTCCACCCGACGCCTCTACGCGCCCTGCGCTAGTCATGACCTCGTGACCAATATATGTAGAGGCACTGCGCCTCATGACCTCGGTTCCTTTTTTCCGCTCACTCGGCTCGCTACTAGGAACACTGCTCTTACTACGAGACGAGATCTTCGGGGTTCAAACCCTGCATTGGTTACAGGAGTCAGATGTTCGCATTGAACCTGCACTGCATATACCTTTACTGCCTTAGTGAAGGCCACAATGTGCAGGACTGCACATTGTGCCAACCGATGCACCCGCTTCGGCCAAGATCCCAGTGCACTTGGAAGAGCCAGCAGAGGGTGTCGGTGAAGGGACACAACGTTCTACCTTTGGACGTCAGCCCCCTCACCTATGGTCCCGTATCAGCGGCACTGACTAAGCCAGAGTTGCGAAAGAGTTCATTCTGCTCCCGAGAAGGGCATAAAAGCATATACATCCCAGTAAGCGGATATTTGTGATGAGGAAGGGTATTCTGTTCCTTTTGGACCGGAATCCTTCCACCCTATTGACATGAGAGACTTCCCATAGGAGTTTTATGGGGAAAGGGGTGACTTGGTGGACCTAGCAGCTGACTTGCAGGAGGCAAGCGGCCTGGACACCTCGCCAGAGGTCGACATGCTGCCTGCTGACACCCCTGACAAGCCACAGGCAGCTTTCCAGCTCCTGATGGCGAAGGTGGTCAACTCCTTAAGTCTGTCAGCCCCTTAGCAGCCTAAGGTGCAGTATGACCTGACCGACATCTTTGATGAGGGTCCTAAGGAGACTTTGCTGCCTTTCAATCATGTAGTAGAGGGGCATGTAATGGAACTGTGGGCTAAAGTGGCTTCATTCCTCACTTGGACAGCAGCCCGGTCAAGAAGCACAGGACGGCCCCTTTGGACCCCTTATTTCTCTCTGCCCACACTTCCCTGGATAGCTTGGTAGTACAGGCCTCTACGGCAAACCTCAAGACCACCTAATTTCCATCAATGCCCCCAGCATAGGGAGAGCAAAGGTTTGATGCATGGGGCAGGAGGATTGTTGGCTCATCTAGCCTGGGTCTCTGGTGCGTCAACTCCTCTTTTGCCTTGGCCTGATTTTCCTTTTACCTAATTTTCCTTTGGCTTGTGGTTAGTGATGGCAGAGATGGCCGAGCACATCCCCGAAGGGGAGATGTGGGAGGTCTTTGAGGCCCTTATTAAAGACTGCATAGAAGCCTCCCCACAGATTTTGCAGTCTGGTCTGGACACTGATGGCCACCAGCATTTTGTCTTGGATGACTACCTCTTGGTTTGCAGCTCACTTTCCCGAAGTAGCTCTTGGACATGCCCTTCGATGGCATGGTCTTGGATGGCACCAAGGCAGACGAGTTTCTCCAGAAGGTTCAAGCCTCTAAGGTGACCGCCAAGTCGCTAGGGCTAGTGGTGCAGCAACAGCAGCCTGCGAGCCTGGCAGGCAGGATCAGGGGATTTCGCCCTTTGCCACTTATACCCAGAGAGTAGCGGTCAGGCCCCCGTGGGCAGGCAAGCACAACTTCGGCCCTACAGGGGTAGGGGCCACAGTGCACTTAGAGGAGGTGCTTCCACCTCCACAGTGCTGTCCGCAACCAGTCAATTGGACTTCTTCCATTTATCCCCTGTGGGGGCAGGATAACCCTGTTTGGCGAGGAATGGAGAAATTGCACCTCGGATGCCTGGGCATTACAGGTTGTCCAGCAGTGACGCTGCCTTTATTTAGCCTCTCGCCCTCCAGACCATCTTGCTTGTCACCAACCATTGCCACCAGAACCTCTTCATACACCATACACACTTTTGGCTTTTCGAAGTCGGAAGCGGCCTCATTCTGTAGTTGTTTCTGGCTGCGAGAGCTGCAGCTTGACTATGGGGATCCTTGTGTGCTGAGGTCCTTTCCTCAAACGCCTCAGTGCGGCTTTCGGCTTCAGAGAGAGAGCCTGCACGAGCCCTGGTGTAGCTCTGGGACACTGAGACGGTGTGGGCAGGTGGGCCACTGTGGCACGGTGTGGGATGTGACGGACGCCCGGGCGAGCCCAGGAGGAGATGTCTGAGGAGGCCAGTGGAGGTCTGAGGAGGTTTGGGGGGGGTAAGGATCTATTTACACTATCCTTGCACGGATTATGCAGTCGATCGCCTCCCGAGCCTCCTGGGGGAGTAGAAGTGCTCGAAGCTAGAGTAAAGAGCAGCGGAGAGCAGGTGCGAGCAGCTGCGTGCTGAGAGCAGTTTAGTCGCTCGAGGAATTTGCTTTGAGAGAAAAAAACGTGCGTAAAACGTGTGGCGGTAAAAATAAAGCTGTTCCAAAGTAAAGCCGCGGACTGTCTAAGGCGCGGTAACTGCGGCATCCCTCCCCCTCCCTGTGTACTCACCTCCTCCACCCTTATAAACCCATTTCCTCCGCGAGGCAACAAGAGTAGCCCGGAATTAGCTGGAGTGCGGCTGGGGTAAGGTGTGCCGAGTGAGGAAATGTCTACTGACTTGTGTTCCCCCCTTCCCCCCTCCCTGAGTCCTAGAACCTGGCAACAGGTACGAAGAGGGGGTCTTTTGATGTCAATGGAAACGGGTGGCAGGGTTTTTCCAAATGGGCGGGGATCAGGAGCGAATATCGGAAGCCTCAGTTTTGGACTCAACAAACACTGTCCATGAACGAGAGAGACAGGAAAAAAGGAGGAGAGGAGTGGTGGAAGACGTGGAAGTGGATCAGGGGGAGAGGAGACTGAAGATCATGTGAATGAACAATCTAATCCTAAAATATCTAAATATGATCACACCCATATGCACCCCCCCGAGAAAGTGTGTATCATGACTTTATCTCCACCGTATGGTAACGGGACCCGAAATAACCTATTTGGCCCCCCTTGGCTCCCTTGGAGTCAGTCCTGGCGCTGTTGGCATCGGACTCACATGCCCGGATGGAGTTTCAATGGGCAATGGACAAACATGGCTGCCCCCATGAGGACCAATGGGGAACTGCAAGAAGCAGTCTAGCACCCAGGGCGGGGCCGGCCCCGAAGGCACCTGGGATACCTGCTGGGTATTTAAACCACACCCAGCTCGAGGCACGCGCTTCGTGTTATTCTGCTCTAAAAGGTGACGTTCACCGGGTCCTGCTCAGCATCCTGGCCTGCACGGGTGAGAGAAGACAAGAACCATCGTCATCCCTACCGTCCCAGTCGCAGCCTCTATCCAACCGAAGTCTCCAGTCTTCTTCTTCTTCCTCCAGCTACATTCCAGGAAAGAGGGAGATTGAGTAAGCTACCTACCTAGGCCATCTGTAAGGCCTTCGCCACCTTCACATCGACCATTGGCTTTGGGTTCCGGTTGGTCCATTCTTCCTGGATTCTTTCGAGACCTGCAAGAAACAATAGCACAGGTTAGCCAATTGCAAGGATGCTCTCAGCGCCGCTTTACGCATCCATCCTCACCTTTTCGAATTCTGCCTCTAGCATCCGCTCTCTGCCTGCAGCATCTGCAAGACAAGAGGAGAAAGTTATTTGGTGCATCAGCCAATAGAGAAATTATTCTCAATCTTAAGACTTACCTGAAAAATGGAGTCGCAGCCAGTCTGGACTACGGGCCCACACCAGTGAAGCAACTCGGCGGAACAGTGCCACTGACGACGCGCCCCTGCCCAGCGCAGCAGGTTGGAGAGCTCGTCCTTCTAGAAACCAAGGTGAGAGAAGCCCCAAGGGAAACCACAAAGGGAACACCGGGAGGTGGGTCGCAAGGGAAGATATAGCAACTAAACTTCAATCCCTGTCTCCTAGAATTGATCCTCGGCAGGGCGAAACCCAGCGAAGGTGCAGAGTCCCAGGAAGCATTCCAGGCCAGTCGAAGGGCACCCCTGTGGATACAAGCTGAGCGTTACAGCGTGTGAATATACCTTTGGAGAACTGTCGGAAAACAGCCTCAAACATCTGCATTTCGGTAGGGGTAATTTGCTGTGCCGGGGGCTTACCTCTTCCTGAGACGCCCTTTCTCCCAGATAAGTTGGTAATTGAAGCTGATACATCTATTTTGACTATTGCTTCCCCGCTTAAGTTTTTCGCCGCTGTCAATGAGGAGAGCGGCAGTGCGAATGCGGGTCTAGTGGCCCATCAAGTCAAAGAGCTGGCGGATCTAGCTATAAAAATAGCTAAACAAAAACACCAAAGTATTTCACATGTAGCGGATTGCTTGCGGATTCTGGACCTGTCATTATTGCAGGCTGATGTAACTGTGGTGAAGCTGGAGAAAGAAGGCCGTGAGGCGAGAGTGACCTCTGTGTTTAAGCCCACACAGGGTGAATTTAGCCAGCTTTTTTCGCCGGCGGTGCCATGGGTTGAAGTAGGGAAAGGTGATGGTAAGGACCCAAGGAACATTCGGTATGTAATAGTTCTATAACCACCCTTAAGGAAAATCAAACCTATAAATGGCATGCGGGGAAACGCTAAGTAGGGGAATTTTTGGACTTGTTACGTCAGGGATTGGAACATCATGTAGTAGAATACGAACACGGTACACATGCAGAAACAATGGCAAGAGGCCATGCTGCTTCTTATATCAACTACTTTTTTGTATCCATTGGCCTAGTGGGATTGATTGATTGATAAGGTTGTTATAATTAACTCACCAATTAGCTATCAGGCATCTATCAGTATAAACATACGTCAGAGAATGAAACCTCTAAGTGATGATTCTATTTTAGGACTCATAAATCTGGATCGTATTCAGACCTCAATCGGATGGCATCCTAAAATATGTAGGGAACTGACCTACCTGGTGCATAGAGATGTCTGCAGAGTCCAAGAGACATGAGTTATAATTCCACCTTGAGTGAACAATGGAACACCTTGGTAATAAAAAATCACATCTATACTCTGATGCATCGCCCTAAGCTAGGTCCCCATCTTGGGCATAGAAGATGAGCCGACCCTCCCACTTTCTAAACACATAAAAGGAGACTGTGCAGGACAAGTAGGGACATTCACTTCCCACTTCAAGCTGATTTCTTGCGGAGCGTTTTGCCAGAAGACACCAGATCCAGCACTTAGACCTCAAATCCAGACAGAGACCAGAACTTTGAATTCAGACTTCAGAATTTGTCAGCAGGCCTCAAAATCTTTTGCAAACTGATTTACCCCAGACTTCCAAGGGGCACATCAGAGTAAAACAGCCGGGCTGAGCTGTTTGATTCTGGCCTAGAACCCTGTGCCAGAAACACCCAGAAAGCAGAGCTGTACCCGGAACCAGAGACCAGACCTTTGTGAAGCGCCGAGTGCCAGACCAGCAGAGCAGAGCTGACCCAGACCGCTGTAACCAGAGAACCGGTACTAAAGACCGTCCGTGGCGAGAGAACCGCAGTCAACCTGACCAGATCTGTGACAAGGCCCATTCCTTCCAAAATATACTGTGAGTACCCAGCCAGAACTGTAAAAAAACAATCTCTTAGTTTAAAATAATCTAATTCAAACTATTTTAACCTATTGAGAACTGCATCATAGAAATCGTGTCCCGTCTTTTGATTCAAAGCTGCAAAACTGTCATCTATCATTCTGAAACTTTAAAATTTAATTTCTGAAAATCTACCTCCACAAAATCGTCCGCATCTCTTGAACCGTTTGTGATAAAAGCGCGATTTAACTTTTATTTTGAAGTTGAGATTCTAAGCTTGCTACTCATTATACTTCCTCCGTAATTGGGCTCGACGCACGCGACTAAATTGCCGGGATTTGACATTTTGCTTCATTTCAGCCACGTGTAAAAATATTTGTCCTTGCTTTCCTTTGCTGAAATTCGTTTGCAACCTGACAATCATTCATAGAGCATTGCTAAAGTGATCCTGAACTAATTTAAAGTAGCTATCACTCATCCTGAACCTCTAGAGGGAATTAAAATAATTTTTAGCATATTTTTCCCTTCTTTGCATACATGATATGATATGGCATTTGTAACGCGCCTATAAAAAAGTGTTTCAAGGCGCAACGAGGCAGGGAGGGGGGGACAAAGGGAGACAAACAATGATCCTACTAGGCCAGGTGTCATTCAGATCGCGCAAGTGCAAGGTTAAGGGGACGGGAAAAGTGCAAGGGGGAAAGGGAGAGGGGAAAGTGCAGTACATGGTTAGTAACGAACAAGATAAATAATAAGGGCCAGCTGGTGGCAAGTGCAAGATAAGTGCAGACAAGTGCTGGGAAGAGGGGCTGTAGGGATACAGAGACAGTCCCGCAGTGCAGAGGTTGCCGGGAAGGCAGTGCAGGGGAGAGTGGCTGGGCCAAGGACCGAGATTGGTGAATGGCCCAGTTGCTGATTTAGTACAATTTCAGTAATTTAGCAGGGGAGAGAGGGAGAGAAAGCAGAAGCAAAGAGGAGGGTTTTGAGGCGCTTACGGAACCGGAGATGGTTCTCCTCAAGTTTTAGGGAGGCAGGAAGGCTGTTCCAGAGGGAGGCCCCTGCAGCAGAGAGAGATCTCCCACCAACTCGTTGCTTAGAGAAGCGGCTGACCCTGCGGGAGTTGGAGGGGGATGAGCGAAGTGCACGAGAAGGAAGATATTTAGGAAGGGAGAGTTGAAGGTATTTTGGCCCCAGGCCCCAGAAGGCCTTGTGGACAATGCAGAGGGTTTTGAACTTAATCCTCGCAGCCACAGGGAGCCAGTGTAGCGATTTCAGTCCTGGAGACATACGGTCCCGGGGCTTGAGGCCAAGTAAGTCTTGCAGTCCTGTTCTGGATGAGTTGCAGAGGGCGGAGAGTAGAGGCAGGCAGATTTAGGTAGAGGCTGTTACAGTAGTCCAGCTTCGAGAGAACCAGGGCTCTGGAGACAGTGAGCTTCTGGGGGAAGGAGCGGAAAGGAAGGATACCTCTGAGGAGGTGCAGCAGGTAGTGTGACTTCTTAGAAACGTCAGAAATGTGATGCGAGAAGGAGAGAGTGGAGTCGAAGGTGACCCCGAGGTTTTTAGCCTTGCAGGTAGGAGCAGGAAGAGGGCTGAGAGAGGCCGGCCAGAGAGCTGCAGGGAAGGAGGGAGTGGGTGTGCCGATGAGTAGAATCTCAGTCTTACTGGCATTAAGGCAGAGGTCGTTGGCGGCACACCATTCCTGGATAGCAGAAAGACGGTCAGAGATGAGGGAAGGAGAAGAGGAGGCCGAGGGTAGCCTGAAAATGAGCTGGGTATCATCAGCATAGCACTGAAAGTAGGGGCAGAGAGCAGCAATGCGGTGGGCGAGAAGTGCCAGGTACTGGTTGAACAGCCAGGGAGAGAGGTTAGAACCCTGGGGGACACCACAGGTAGAGAAAAAGATGTCAGACAGGAAACACCCCAGTTGGACCTGGGAGAGTCGATTTGAGAGGAAAGAGGTCAGCCAAACCAGAGCCTGGCCAGTGATACCCAGGTTATCACGGAGACGGTTGAGCAGGATGGTATGGTTGACAGTATCAAAGGCAGAAGAGAGATCAAGCAAAATGAGAACACAAGGAATGTTAGAGTCAAGGTTCGAGAGCAGGTCCTCACGTATGTTCAGGAGAGCCGTTTCCGTGCTTCTGGCAGCTCTGAAGCCAGACTGGTGGTCATGAAGGCTACCAACTGATTCAGCATGGAGATTAAGCTTTACCACCTTTAAAGTACTTTGCCTGTGTATAAAGTCATCCCTGTTGATCTAAGCTTGCTAGGTGGGAACTGAATTGGGATTGTACTGTGATTGTATTCCTGAAGACTGTGTGTGTCACTTCCACATCCTTACATTGCATAGAGGGGGGGGGGTGAATTGCCAAAAAGGGAAAAGTGATTATATTATGTTTTGCTGAAATCATATCAAGTTTATTCCTGTGTTGCTTCTTTTCCACCTTGCATTTCCTTGTACCATATAAAGCATTCTCAGCTACCTTATCCTCTATACCACTCCTAAGTAATTACCCAGTGTGGTAGTATCACATCATCCATTGTTGATCACTCACTGTCATATGTCTAAGTGTGATATCAATTATTAATTTATTATAAAAGTGCGATATATATATATATATATATATATATATTTGTTTAATTCTCAAATAAACCTTTTAAATTTGCAAAACAAACTTACTTCTTGGCTCAGTGGGGTCAGGGGGATTCTAAGAGAGGGGTGTTATATAAGGGTTGTCATCCAGACTACACGAACTGGACATAAAAATATATAAATAAGGGCTTCCCTTGAGCAATCCCATACAAGGCACTGACTTAGTGGGACTGCTTGATTGGAGTCATTTAACATAATTGCGCTTTTGCACACAAATACAACCTTTCAAGTGAGTCACAAAAGCTGGGAACATCACTGCACCAATACCTACGATGACCGGCGTCAAACAAGGTTGCAACCTGGCAGCTACCATGTTTAATTTATATCTTTGTGATATGGATAAACTATGGAATGGGCCTGGTATGTATCCGGTTAAACTTGGGGGGCGAACAATACACTGGCTCTGTTTTGCCGATGATATTGTTTTGTTTGATGTTTGCACAGCCTCCAAAATAAGTTTGATTATGCCACTGAACACAATCTTGTGGCCAGCTCATCGATATCTCAAATTATTATTTTTCCTAATAACAAACGTATAAAATCTTATTTTTGGCACATGGCAGGTGTAAGAATAGAGCGGGCTAATGCAATTCGATATCTTGGCTACCCCCTAGCCGATGTCAACACAAATCTTGGGAGTCGTACCTAAAAATCAAAGTTCGACCCTTGGCATCCATGATGAAAGTGATATTTAGGAAATATTGTACATTTTCAATGCTTCTGCTCATTGATTTCTACTTATTAAAGGTAGAACCGATCATACTATTTGGTTTGGACATTTCTATTAGAGGTGGACAGCCTATTAAATAGGATTCAGGGGACTGGCCACCAGGGGGCACACGGATGAAGACCTTCCCTGTGTGAGCTCCGTCTCACGGTCCCCCAAAAGTGCCCTGAGCCCCCACTTTTGGCCCCCCAACCTGCTAAACATCGACGGCCCAAGCTCGCTGACCCTGGCCCCCACCCAGTTGATGAAACTCTGGTGAAAATCGGAGCGTTTTTGGTGGAGAAAGGAGCTCCGGCCCGAACTTCCCTTCAGGGCCTCCTACGCGGCACCCCTGCGTCGGAGACCAGCGACGCCGTTGAGCCCTGTTCCGGCTCCCCGCCCTGGCTCCCTCAACGACGTCCCGCCTGGAGGATTTCGAAGAACGGGAGAGCCCTCGACGAGTGGCGACCGCTCCCCTCGTGGAATCGGATGCGGCCCACCTTGAACGCAGACCCACGCTGGTGAGTCCCACACGCCTTTAATACGCGGACCTAAGCGCGGCTCCCCGTTGCACGTTCCTTGGAGCGTGTTGCGGCCCGCTTCTATTACGACCCGCCCAGGGCCCCCATTTCTTCCTCACCGCCCCAGCAAACAGTGCAGCGCGGACGTCACGGACCAGGCTTATAGTTGCCCCCAGCTTACGTTTTGGCCCGCCACGAGGCACTACTGAACCGTGCGGCCCACTTCAAGCGGGAGGGTAGGGCCCCCGACCCCAGGGCGTGTGCCTCCTCCCACCCCAATATCTTGGACCCCCGAGACACCAGTGACATTACCTCGCGGGAGACCAGGAGACCACAACGCGCCGACCCCCACGCTGCTGACTCCACCATATGCGGCGGAGACCCCCCCTAACTAACCGGAGTCTCGGCTCCCCTGTATCGGGACCCTAAAGGGACGGAAATTATTGAATGCCTTTCTTGCATACACAGTCACGGGGAAACGACTGAAATTCACCGAAGAGCTATAAATAACAACAGCTCCTCAGAGGGTATGGCCCCCTGACACACCCGGCTTCAGCCGAGAGGTGAGGAAAAGAAGAACAGGGAACAGGGGCGAGTGCCTCCTCAGAGTACTCCGGCAACTCCATGAATCGACGTGTAGGGAGTGGGTCCACAGGCGCATGAACGCTCAACGGAAACTTGCTGCCTTCGCTTACATTGGGCCCAAAATGGCTGCATCTCCCACTATTGATAAAGAAACTGCCGCTACGAAGGGGGATATAGCGGACCTATTAGCAGAAATAAGAAACATGGGGGCCAACATTGGAGGGAAAATCGATAAGCTCACACAGCGCCTGGACAGTATAGAAGGCAGGGTCGAAGGAGTCGAAAATAAACAGGCCTCAATTGATATCCACGAAACACAGTTAGACAACAGAATCACTGAATTGGAACGAAGGGAACAGGAAATTAAACTCAAGATGGATGACTTGGAAAACCGCGAAAGAAGAAACAACCTGCGCTTCTTTGGGATTCCAGAGAAAGAAGGGGAAACGGAGGAGGACCTGAAATCGACTCTCCACGACATCATCAAGCTTCTCGTCGCAGACGATAATATAGACAAGCCTAAAACGGAGCGCATCCACAGAGCTGGAGGCCCACCTGGAGGCCCACGATCGGTGTTGGCCAGGTTTCACCGTTACCAGGACAAGACGAGAGTGTTGGAGAAGGCGAGGAGTGGAGGTGCTATTACCCTTTGCGGGGCCCAAATATCCATTTTCCAGGACCTCTCGTCTTTGACTCTAGCTCTACGGAAAATGTGCAAACCACTTACTACCTGGCTTAAGAGTCGGGACGCACGCTACAGGTGGGGATACCCCTTCTCCCTCTCCTTCGAGCACGAGGGCACACGAATCAGACTAAACTCGGAACAAGAAATCAAAGCTTGCATCTCCGAACTACTGGCCCCGCGGGGACACGAGGATAATCGCGGCCAACCACCTAGAAGTCAAGAGGAATGGCAAGGTGAAGGGCTCGAGGAAGTACCGCAGTGAAAATGGCTCTTCAGAAGGAGGCAGCTGACTCCGAACAAGTGTAACGCACCTATATTGACTTAATCTTTGATATGAAGACTTCGAAATTATGTGCTTTAAAATTGGTTCTGAATCTTCTGCCTATATAACACTGCACTGATTACTGTTGGGGGTGGGATATAGGGGGCTCATTGGATATTACTAATGTTTATGCGATACGGGGACCGTGCAGTAACGGTCTCCTCTAGTGGTTCGATCTCGGACCAGTGGTTACAACTGGGTTCGATCGAACGCCACCGAACTTGGGGGGGGGGGGGGGGGGAAGGGGGGTGGTGGGTGGGAAACCGGGAAGAGACTCAGGGCAGAACCAAGGGAACACTTGAAAGTCTTGGAAGCGGAAATGCTGGCACGGTCGTCAAAACTCCAGGGTTTGAAGTTACAGCGATCATCAGGTCCACACGAGCATTCAAAATGTTGCTATACTGACCGCTGAACCATGCAATAGGGGTACCATAAGGGTGGGAACGCTTAACGTTAAAGGTCTTAATTCCCCCACTAAAAGATCACTCCTTGCTAGAGAATTTCGGAGGTCAAACATGGATATACTCTTTGTGCAGGAGACCAAGTACATGAGGGGGGAGGAGAGGACGATCCTGGGAAAAAGAACTGGGTTGGAATTTTGGGGCTCAGGACCCCTGAAGAAAGGAGGAGTGGGAATACTCATTAGAAGGGGGCTAGATTTCAAGGTCTCGAAAATCTGGTCCGATGTAGAGGGTCGGGCTCTTCTAGTGTCAGGGACAGTTGGTGGGCTGTCCATTTCGATCGCCACGATTTACTCCCCTAATGTGGGACAGCTCCGATTCCTATCCAAGACAATCCCCAAGATAATGCTAGAAGCAACAGGTCACGTCATCATTGGCGGTGACTTTAACATATGGGCTGACCCAGATCTCGATTGGCACCCTGGTAACCCAGAAAGACGCGAGACAGGCAGAGGGGATCACACTCAATTCAAAACAATGATGGACTTGTATGGCTTGCTTGATGTGTGGCGCTGCATGCACCCGATGGAGAAAAAATACACCTTCTTTTCGGCCCCACACAACACGTTCACTAGGATAGACTACCTGTACTCCTCCAGTGACTTATTTGACACGGCCATACACTCACAAATCGCGACCATCTCATGGTCCGACCACGACATGGTATCCGTTGATTTAGTATGGGATTCCTTGCCCGTTAGATGCGGACAATGGAGATGTAACGAGACTCTATGGAAAGATCCTGTCTTTAAAATAGAGATGGAAACGGAAATTGAGGAATATTTCCGAACGAATGATACAGGGGAAATCTCGAAACAAGGGGTTTGGGAGGCTGGGAAGGCAACGTGGAGGGGAATCCTCATGCGGGAGGGTGCAAAGAAAAAAAGAGAGAGGACCCTAATTGAAAACAGAATCCGTGCAGAAATTATCCAACTGGAAAGTGATGCGAAGAAGGGGGACTCTGTTGACCCTGAAAAAGTTCTAGAGGCGAGGGAAAAAAGGGAAGAGCTACGCCTCCTGGAACATGAGCAAATAGCCCGTAAACTTCTCCTCTTGAAACAAAAGTTTTATGAGAAAGGGGACAAGGCTGACGCGCTATTAGCGGCTAGACTCCGCGCTCAAAGGGCGGAACGCAGGGTTCAGGCGATACTAGAGGTGGAATCGGGTGTGGGAACTCCTCGACCTACCATTCCGGAATCCTTTGCGGATTTCTGAGACCCTGTACACCCCTGAAGATGACCCACAAACCTCCAACATTCGATCCTACTTGGACGACGTTGCCATGCCCAAATTGACAAGAACCGAATCAGATACGCTTGATGCCCCCATAACGGGAGAGGAGATTCAAGAGGCTATTAAGCGACTTACATTAGGCAAATCCCCGGGGGAGGACGGGTATACAGCAGGTTTTTATAAAACATTTGCCCGCAACTTACACCCTTCCTAGTTGACTTATTCAATCGAATTTTAGAAACAGGAAATCCTCCGGACTCATTTGTCAAAGCACTCATAGCAGTTATCCCGAAGGAGGGAAAAGATCCCACGAAACGTGGATCATATCGCCCCATCTCCCTATTAAATATAGATGCCAAAATATATTCCAGGGTTCTCGCAGCTAGGATTGAATCCCTTATGCCCCGCCTTATCCACCCCGACCAGGTGGGCTTTATAATCGGCCGTCAAGGCGCAGATACCATGCGCAAGACACTACACTTGGTGCACGCCTCGCACAACCTAAATACTGACCCAGCATTGCTTTCCATTGATGCTGAAAAAGCGTTTGACAGGGTGAACTGGGATTTCTTAATGGAAGTCCTTCAAAATATCGGGCTAGGTCCCAACCTTAGGAGGGGAATTAAAGCGATATATTCGTCTCCCGTCGCCTCGGTATTCGTTAACGGGGAGTACTCTAGGTGGTTCCGACTAAAACGAGGCACTAGACAGGGATGCCCCCTCTCAGCTATCTTATTCGCTTTGTCACTTGAACCGCTTGCACACAAGATCAGAGAGGATGAAACCATAGAGGGGATCCATCTAGGAGACACTGATTATAAACTTGCCTTGTATGCGGATGATATCCTTTTACATGTGGTTAATTCTGAGAAATCAGTCCCCCAAGCCATCCTCCTTTTGGAGGAATACGGTCGCCTATCGGGCTTCAAGATCAATCGCGCTAAAACCACGCTCTTCCCCCTTCAGGGTGACGCTGAGGCGAATACTGTGAAATACTCCTCCTTGGGTTTGACGATTGAACACGACAAGATGCTATACCTCGGGGTACACATAACGAAACAGTTAGATTCCCTGTATGAGGCAAATTTCCCACAACTTCTTACTAAGCTCCGCTCAGATCTCGCCAGGTGGGATAAACTGACGATTTCATGGCTTGGCCGCCTCAACGCCGTCAAAATGACCTCCCTCCCAAGGTTTCTTTATCCCTTCCAAATGCTACCAATTAAAATACCGGATCAATACTTTAATGAGGTGAAGAGGGAAATTCTAAAATTCCTCTGGAGGGGCAAAAGGGCCGGGATAGCCTACTCTATATTAACGCTCCCCAAAGACAAAGGCGGGGTGGGACTCCCTGATCTCCGGAAATACTATGCTGCTGCTCAACTACGTCTGTTTGTCCCCCACTTACGCAACCACAAAGAACCACAATGGGTAGCGATGGATAATCATTACTTGACCCCAGCAACACTTGGGGAATGGTTATGGGCCCCGCGAAATCGGGTATTGGGGAGAACGAGAAACCACCCGCTTTTTGTTGCTATATGGGATATATGGCGAGATGGTTCGGAGATGACGGGAATCACGACGTGGCCGTCCCCATTAAGCCATCTATGGTCCCCGGGCATTAATAACTATATCCCCAATGTCGAGCGGTTTCAGACATGGTTTGAAGCGGGTCTAGAAAGAGTGGGGCAGCTCCTCCGCAGTGACTCATTTATCACCCTCCCAGAGTTAACAGAAGCTCTAAATATTGGAGTCCTCTCCACCTTCCAATATTTACAAATTAAAGGGGTATTGACCAAATCCGAGTGGAAAGAAAAACTGAGTAGAGATCTCACCCCTTTCGAAAAAATCTTAGACTCCAAGACGACCAGGAAGAATCTGATTTCCCTCATGTACACCTTACTTTTGACCGCAGGTGGTAAATCCTCACACACACTCAAACGGCGATGGGAGATCGATATGAAGATCGATATGGATGATGACGAATGGGACAAAATGTGTGCCATGGCGTCACGTACCTCCATATCATGTCAATATAAACTCCACTCCATAAAACTCTTACATCGCTGGCAATATGATCCGTATAGATTATCCAAGATGTACCAATCCTCCTCCCCCACCTGTTGGCGCGAATGTGGGCAGGTTGCAGACTACTGGCACATGTGGTGGGAGTGCCCCAAGATCAAGATCTTTTGGGATGAGGTCCTGGGATGGATCAGGCACATTGATGGGATTTACAGGATAGCAGATCCGCACTTAGTCTTGTTTAGCCTCGAGAAAACTGAAGATGAATGGACAAAGGTCCGAGGCCTAACCCCCTATTTATTGCTCGCGGCCCGAGCTTTACTTGCCACTAAATGGAAATCCCCCACGACCCCGTCCAAACAAGAGTGGATCAATGTGGTGCTGAACATATGCACCATGGAAAAAATCACTGCTTCCATCCACGGTAGAGCGACACAATCCGAGCTCATATGGTCGGACTTTCTGAGAGCACACACGTCTATCGAAGACTCAACTTCAGACGCGGATGACCCCCCGTCATGAATGAAATAAAACACGTTTCTTGGAAAGTACACATTGACTCTCACCCCCCTGGAATACACCTTCCCCTCTCCATTACATAAGCACTGCCCGAAGGTCTCAGGCGCTCGTCCCACGTGTCGAACCCCTAAAACATACCACACACAACAGAAACTTCACCCTTACTGACGACCACAGCAACATAACACCTTATTCCCTAAAAGACTTATCTCTCTTTCTCGGGGCAGGGGAGGGGGGACGGGAAAATTGTTAATGTTTGAAAAGAATGTTCTATAATCGGATTTCATTTATGCCTTTTCCTTTCTATTATCATTTCCTGTATGTGCACGCTCTCAGTTGTACTGATCGCTGACTGATGATACTACAGGATGTGGAACAGAATGATGATGAAAAAGCCTCTCTATATTTTTTGATGTATCTGTTCCTCTGTGTTGCCTTAATGAGGATAAATGTTAATTTTGAAAACTTAATAAAATTGAATTTAAAAAAAAAAATAGGATTCAGGGAAATCTATGGAAATGCACTTTGGGCTTGGCTACCTCAGTGCCGAACTCTATAGTCTTGCATGAAATGGGGCTCCCCTCAATGGCAGCTAGGTGGTCATGGCGAAAACTGTCAAGATATGCCAAAATATTGGCTCCTCCTCGGAACTCACTATTTCAAGATCTCAATGTGCTCTTGATGGCTGGTTCTTTGCAATCTATGGAAAAATGTAAAGATCAAATGAACAAAATCTTAGATAGATGGCATTGACTCAACAATTGAAGATCTAAAGTTAGGTTTACCGAAAATTAAGCGAAATGTATGATCGGGATTGGTCTGCAATGTTGGACTTAAACAAAACATATAAAACCTATGCTGAGTATGCATTGAGATCAAGGAAGAGCGAGCTGGGATCTAACTACCTAATCAAATGCCCATGTAATAAAGTCAGAAAGATATGCATGAGATTCAAGCTTAATCCGTTCCATACATTAGAATGTATTCAAAGGTGGCACCAGGGTGTATGGGCAAGAGGTAATTTGAGTTGCTGTTTCTGTTTGTGGAACTCAGGGTGAAACCTTAAAACACTTGGTGGTTTATTGTCTGTACTCTGAAGAGGATAGACGTAAACTATTGAGAATGTATTACCCACAGGAAACGGGTATAGCAAGAATTACATTTTGGGAAAGATGTATATATGGCAACAGTATGCGTTTGATTTTGGCATTGGTACATATCTTTTAAAATTGAGGAAGCAATAATCAGCAAAATGCAATAAGTGGGCACTAATTATCGCAATTAGTGAGGATAAAGATCCTATAATATATTATGAGTGTTCGGAGTAATGATAGTATGCGGTTCACGAAATGTAATGGATTTCTATGAAATGAAAATAGATATGAAGACATGGAAGTAGGAGCTCTGATGAATTGAATTGATTGTGTATTGGATGTTGTGTTTGAATAGGGAATTAAGTAAATGAGATTTTTTGACTCATAATATTTTTAAGAATATGTTGAGGCTCCCTGTAATTGCTAATTTAGATGATGTGTAAGATGTTGAGTGATGAAATAATTTTATAAATGAATTAAATAGTTATAAATGACTTGTTTGTTGTTGGAAGTATTATGTTGTAAAAGTGTTATCCTTTTTGTATAAACTATAAACAACTTTTTAATTAAAAAAAAAAAAGATCTCTGAGGAACATTAGTGGGGCCAGTCCTGACCCAGAATGGAGTTCCGAGGGGGGAGCGTTTTTTAATAACTCCAGTTCCTGCTCCTCTTCTTCGAGATCATCCTCTCATATCAGTAGAGGGTGTAGGGGAAGATTGCAAGAAAGGAGTGAGGCTCTAGGAGTGGAGATGAGTGCCCACTTTCAACAACTGGTAATGGCATCATTGTCAACCTCGCTTCTACTGTTCACAAAGCTGTATGAAGCAATAAACACAGTGTCCAAGATCACAGTGCCCTCGTGGTTGACCTGAGTAGAAAGATGCTTGGTCTAGAAACATTTGCTATGAGGATAGAGAATAGAATAGAAGTATCAGCCGCTTGGCAGAATCAGTTATGTGACTTTGTGAGAAATGAGATGATGGATAAAAATTCAATGATGCAAGCATTGCTCCTTGATTGCAAATGGATGAGAGAGCACTTAAAAGATTCTCAAAGCCCAAGGAATACTACTCATAAAGTACCTGGATGACCAAAAGATGACTCTGACTTGGGGGATGATAAAGTAAGGGAGGCAGAGGTGGTGGTAATACAAGACACCCCTACCCCCGAGCAAATCTCCCGGAGAAAATTGTATTCGAGGGGATTGGGTCCTCCGACGTATTCCATATATATGACAGTAATCACCACAGCTGTGCTGCTTCGGAAAATCTTTGGCTCCTGCGTATATGACGTCGATATGCCGCCCTCGAGGACCTCCTCCGATGGCCGACGTCACTGTATGTTATAAGTAGGACACATGACGCCCGTAGCCTCAGTTCTGTTTTTTCCGCGAACGTGTTCTCTTCGTGAATCTTGGTACGCCTTGACTCTTTGGAGTTTCTGTTGTTTTGTGAAGTTATTCTTCGTGAAGATGTCTACCTCGTCTTCCACACCGCGTCCGGGGTTTAAGAAGTGTGGGGACTGTGGGTCCAAGATGTAGGTCACAGACTCGCACAACGCCTGCCTCTGGTGCCTCGGGAGGCCCATGACACGGATGACTGTGTCGACTGCCAATCGCTCACATCCAAAGCCTTGCAGGAGCGCAAGAAGTTATCGGTAGGTAAGGTGTCCAAGCCCTGGAAGTCGAGGTCTGGGGGGCTTTTGACAGACGACTCGAGGGGCGACTCTCCGCGTTGTCGTCGGAAGTCCAGTGGGTCTCGGTCCCGGAGTCGGTCTCGCCACTCCTCTGCCTCTTCGAGGCACTCCCGGAAGCGTCGTCATCGGTCGCCTTCCCCGTCCTCATCCAAGGACTCCGCCCATCGGCGGGTCGCTTACCTCACCAAGCATGCGACACCGGAGGAATGGGCTTCCTTCGGGAATAAAATGTTGGCCATTCTCGAATCGCAGGGCACTGGTCCGTCCACGCATCCGAGTGGGGTCGGTCATGATCAGCCGAGAGATGCCGCTCGCATGCCTTCGGGCTCGGGTGGTCGTCACGATTCGCGGGAAAGGTCCCGCTCGGACAAGGGGAATCGTTCTCGGCATGCCCGGTCTAGGGCCCGGTCCTCGACGCGCTCGAGACCGCGCAAACCTGTGAAGTCTTTGAGGAAGACATCAACGCCTGTGGCGCCGAGGTCGTCGACGGACTCTCTCGAGGCTTCGCCTCCGAGGAAGTCGTCGATGCCTTCGGCGCCCAGGATGTCGAGGGACACGCTCGGAGCTCCGCCTTCGAGGCCTGTGTCGACGCCATCAATGCTGTCGGCGCCGTGTCTGCCGTCGACGCCAATTCTCTCAACGCCTTTCGGGGCTGTGTCAACGGGGGTACCCCGTGGCTCGGGGGAACCACCTAGAAAGGCTCTGGCCAAGGTCAAGCATGGCTTTGGTTCCAGTTCTGTGCCTTCTTACCGCCATCTGGAGTTAATTTCAGAGGTGGATGAGGGCTCTCATGATGGCATGGTGCCTGACACAGTGCCTGACGAGATTCTCTCGGGCCATAGCCAGTTTGAGGACCTGAGGCAGTCCCTGCATGATGCTAGTGGGCTGGACACCTCTCCGGAGGTGGAGGTTTGTAGGCTTGAGCCTGGCACTCATGCTGATTCTTCGTACCGCGCCTTATGTCACAGGTCACAGAGTACTTGGGATGGTCTGCTCCCCCAGGGGAGCTTGTTCAGGATGACCTTGCGGATATCCTCGACATTGGTCCACCAACTGACCCGGTACTGCCATTCCATATGGCTCTGCAAAGAAGGGTGGCAGCGGCTTGGACTGCTCCGGAGAGTCTCCCGGCAGTGAGCAAGTCTTTGCCGCGAAAATACCGCCCAGCCAGTAGTGACCCCTGCTACTTGTCCAAGCACCCTACTCCGGAGAGTTTGGTGGTGCAGGTGGCTACGGCCCCGGCAAAGCAGGCGTCATACCCTACGATCCCTCCTGATAGGGACGACAAGCGTTTTCACGGCTGGGCGAAGAAAGTGTTTTCTGCAGGGGGTATGGCGCTTCAGGCGGCCAACTCCATTTGTGCTTTGTTCAGGATGGCAAGGATGCTGTGTGAGGCCCTTCAGTTGGGTTTGGACATGGCAGATTGCGTCAGCCGGTCCATGGCGGCGAGCACCGTGATACACAGGTTTGCGTGGTTGCGGAAGTCGGGGTCTGCTCCTGATGTGCAGGCCAGGCTCCTCAACATGCCTTTTGACGGGGAACATCTTTTTGGCAGCAAGGCTGATGGGAGCCTTGAGAGGTTGCAGACCTCAAAAGCTGCAGCAAAGTCGTTGGGCGCTGCAGTTCGACAGCCTCCACCTTTTTGTCGTAGGGGACAGCAATGGAGGGGAGGTTCCTCTCGTTATTACTCATCCTTCGGTAAAGCGAGAGGAGCTGCCAGTTAAAGGAGCCACCGTAGGAGTGCCAGAGGTGGAAAACAAGGTACTCGAGGTACCAAGGCCGCTCGGGCTGTTGCCTCTTTGCCCTCAGGCAACGCCGCAGCCGCTTCAGCTCAGTCATGAGGCCATGTCCCATGGTTCGCCGGTTGGGGGGGAAGCCTGTCGCAGCATCTTGCAGAGTGGCGTGCCATTACTTCAGATGTGTGGGTTCTGGAGATCATAACCCACCGCTACTGTCTTCCTTTCCGGCAGAGGCCTCAAGACAATCCACCGGGGAATCTCTCTTTGAAGAGTCCGGATCCGCTCCTTGCTCAGGAAATTCAATCCCTGCTGGAGAAAGGTGCCATAGAACTGGTGCCTGTAGCGGAGAGGAACAAGGGATGGTATTCCCCTTATTTTTTGATTTCCAAGAAAGACGGGGGATTGAGACCCATCATGGACTTGCGCGGTTTGAACAAACTCCTCAGGAAGGACAAGTTCAAGATGGTTACTCTTTCTCAAGTTCTCCAGGACCTTCAACTTCAGGACTGGTTGGTGTCTCTCGACCTCAAGGATGCTTATTTTCATGTGCCGATCCATCCGAAGCACAAGAAGTACCTGAGGTTTGCTGTTGGCGACTCGCACTTTCAGTTTCGGGTCCTGCCGTTCGGATTGACCTCCGCCCCGAGGGTCTTCACCAAGCTCATGGTAGTGGTGTCAGTGCACCTCAGGAAAGGGAGGATTCACGTCTACCCCTACCTGGACGATTGGTTGATCAGGGCGCGCTCTTCCGAGCAAGTCCTGGATCATCTGTCAGTTACCTGCCACTCCCTCCACAAGCTGGGCTTCTCCCTCAACTTAAAGAAGTCCCATTTGACACCAACTCAGAGGCTCCAGTACATCGGAGCAGTGCTCGACACGTCCCCGGGGCAGTGTTTTCCTCCCCAGGTGAGGGCTCATCACATTCAGCAGATGGTGCCCAAGTTTCAACTTGCCCAGACTCTCCCAGCGTTCGAGTTCTTGAGACTGCTCGGCCTCATGGCATCCTGCATTCTTCTGGTGCCAGAGGCCAGGTTGCGGATGAGATCTTTGCAGTGGGCACTCAAGCTCCAGTGGTCTCAGTCCTCCGGCAGGATGTCGGACCCTGTTCAGGTGCCGTCTTCGGTCGCCCGGGACCTTCTGTGGTGGGCCGACGAAGGCAATCTGATGAGGGGGGGCTCCATTTTGGCTGCCCTGGCCGGAGGTGACGATCATGTCGGACACATCCCTCACGGGATGGGGAGCTCATGCCAACAAGTTGACAGTCAGCGGTCTTTGGTCTCTGTCGGAGTCCAGACTCCATATCAATTTGTTGGAGCTGAGGGCCGTCAGGCTAGCCCTGAAGGCTTTTCTGCCGACTGTGCGAGGAAAGAATTTCCTGATCCTGACGGACAACACGGTGGCCATGCACTACCTCAACAAAAAGGGGGGGGCAAGGTCACTTCCTCTGTGCAGGGAGGCGATGCAGCTCTGGTTCTGGGCAATCCAGCAGGAATTTTCGATCTCGGCAGTTCATCTGGCAGGAGACGAAAACGAGACGGCGGACGCTCTGAGCAGGCAGAGCGTAATCGCTCACGAGTGGGAGTTGGTTCAGGAGATTCTCCTGGAGATCTTTGCCCTTTGGGGGACCCCTCAAGTGGATCTCTTCGCCTCCAGTGTCAACCGGTAGTGCGAGAGGTTCTGCTCGCGTGATTTTCCTCCAAATGGAGCCTTAGGAGACACATTTGTGGTGGAGTAGTCATTCCCACTGCTGTACACGTTTCCTCCAGTCCCCATCATCCCCCAAGTACTGCGGAGGTTACGGAGGTTCGGTTCCTGGATGATCATCATTGCTCCGGCGTGGGCCCAGAGGATGTGGTACCCGGACCTTCTTGACTTGTCCATCTGCCCTCCACGTCGTCTTCCCTACCGAGACGATCTGCTCTCAAGGAAGGGGGGTCAGGTTCTCCATCCAGAGGTCAGGTCCCTCAACCTTCACGCTTGGTTTCTGAAAGGTTGAGGTATAAGGATTGGGACCTCCCTGAAGACGTGATGGAGGTGTTGCTTTCAGCCAGAAGGCCCGCAACAAAGTCCCTGTACCGTTGCCGTTGGAGGAAGTTCTGCGACTGGTGTAGGGTTAAGAATATGGATCCTTTTGCATGTGAAATTCCCATAGTTCTGTCTTTTTTGCTTTCTTTGGCCCACAGGGGCCTTCAAGTGGGTACCATTAAAGGTTACCTGGCGGCGCAGTCCATATTTAAGCGCTCGTCTGAAGAGTGTTCCTATTTTAAAATTCCTTTAATTTCTCAGTTTCTGAAAGGGCTCACTAATGTGTTCCCTCTGTCACCTTTCGAGGTGCCCAGTTGGGATTTGAACCTTGTTATCAAGTTTCTGATGGGTGCTCCGTTTGAGCCTTTGCATTCATGCCCTCTGAGTCTGTTAACTATGAAAAAGGTATTTTTAGCTGCGGTCACCTCCGCTCGCAGAGTGAGTGAGTTACAGGCACTTTCAGTTAAGCCACCCTTCACTGTGTTTCATAAGGACAGGGTTGTCCTTGGAGATCGTCCTTCTTTTCTTCCAAAGGTGGTGTCGGAATTTCATTTAGTCCAGAAGGTTGTTCTTCCGGCATTTTATCCTCCTCCACATCCTGGTAAGGAAGAGGAGAGGCTCCATAGGCTTGATCCTAGGAGAGCAATAAGCTTTTATATTTCACGCATGTCCCGGGTCAGAGTGGACGATCAGCTCTTTATTAGTTACGCTGGAAAGTGTTTGGGACAGGCTGTGACGAAACAGACTTTGTCTCGCTGGATTATTTTGGCTATCTCTGAGTGTTACCGCTTGGCGGGTAAGGACCCACCGGTTGGCTTACGGGCTCATTCTACCAGGGGTATGGCTGCCTCTACTGCCCTGCAGAGGGGTGTTCCTATTCGCAACATCTGTGATGCAGCCACCTGGGCTTCGGTACATACTTTTGTACGTCACCATTCCCTCGATTCCATCCGGGGGCAGGATCTGGCCTTTGGCACGGCGGTCCTTGACTCCGAAATTTGATTGGGTATGCTAAATTTCTGTTTTCTAAATTCTTTTCCCACCTCCTTGCATTGGTACTGTTTTGGGAGCCTGTCGTAGATATGGAATACTTCGGAGGACCCAATCCCTTCGAAGAACAAGTTACTCTCTTACCTGGTAACGTTCTTTCGATGGGATGGTCCGACGACATATTCCATATCGCTCCCTCCCTTCCCCGCTACAGAATTTCTTATGCGATTGCAGCTTACGTTTCCGCAAGGCTTTGTGTGTCAGACTGGCAGAAGACTGGTGGCCCACATTCTGGGAAAAAACTACAACTGAGGCTACGGGCGTCGTGCATCCTACTTATAACATCCAGTGACCTCGGCCGTCGGAGGAGGTCCTCGAGGGCGGCGTATCGACGTCATCGACACAGGACGCAAACGCCGAAGATTTTCCGAAGCAGCACAGCTGTGGTGATTACTGTCATAGATATGGAATACGTCGTCGGACCATCCCATCGAAAGAACGTTACCAGGTATGAGAGTAACTTGTTCTTCTCCCTCTTCAAACACTCAATGGCACGAGATGCTAGCAAAGCCAAAGAAGGGAGGAAGAAGGGACAGACGTCTGAAGGAAAAAAGACTAAGAGCATGCCGGGTCTCATTAAAAAGAAACTGAAGGGATCCAGAGCCTTTCTGAGACACCTCCGTTCCTCACCCAAAATGGACATCCCCCAGCTCCAAAAAGGCCAAGGAAAGAACTGACCTTACTTGAACCAGTGACAAATATGGAGCTTGAAGTAGCTTCCGACAGAGAAGCCAGATGTAATGGTGGTTTTATCCCCATTATGGACCTGACATTCTTGAGGAAATTGAGAGGGTGAAAGAAGACGACCAGTGGAAAGAAGTAAGCCCTTCAGACTGGGAAACCATTGAGAGCCAACTGGCTTTGGTTACTAAATCTCCTGTTCTGTTGGTCCAGATAGACTACAGACGGGTAAAAACTCTGGAAATGGAGAAGGGTTGGAATAAGGTCTCCCTCACTGGTGGGGGGGGGGGGAAGCGAGCTCCACTGCCTTAAAGGATAGTGGATCTCAGAATTCCTTGCCTTCCCATATCGAACATGGTCATAATGGCAGTGGGAAATGGATTCTAATAGTCCCAAAGGCCCGAGACAAAATTGATCTGTCCTTAGGTGGAAAGATGTAGGGTACAATACCTTTGAGTCCTCATAGAATATTTCAAACGCTTGAAGAGAAGAGAAAGGGGATCCATCCAGCGAGTATAAATATTGGTGCTAAGCACCGCAAGTAGAAGGAAGTCAAAGGAATGGTCGAATGTCAAAGGGGCAATGCAAGGAAAGATAATCCAAATTTTTAAAAAAGGAAAGAGTGCTTCAAGAAAATGTAGACGATAAGTGCCAGAATCTTTGTCGAATGGGTGGTGGGAGGGTCTCCTGCACCAGTGTTAAACAGTAGAAACATGGTAAGATTGTTAAACTGCACTATCCCAAAACATAAAGTGGCCTCCAGGTGGATGGATTCGGTCTTGCTGCACTTTTTTTCGAAACACATGAAAGAACTTATTTTATCTAATAGAGACATTTCTGAGATTGGGATAGGAGGGGAGTTATTATGAAGATAACATTTTGGCAAGTTGGAGAGAGGCGGCGGTTCCAAGAAAAATAAAGAAGAATCTGGCTAAAGTGCCAACTCAGCATGCTGGTAGAGAGGAAAAAAAAGAATTCTCTACTAAAGCTGCAACGGCCATTTCTTATGACAAGTATGATTTACTGGCCTGGAACTTCAGTCTCAAATCAGGAAACATGTAGAGCAACGAGGCCAGCAAACTCAAATGAAGAACAATTGGAGCAGAGGGGATGGTCCTGGTTGGCTGGTGCCCTAAATGCACCCATAACGAAATAGACTGACAAAGCCAGGAGCCAGGATGCCTTGAGGATTGTATGCTGTAATGCCAGAGGGTTTCGGCCCCTATTTAAAAATGTAATCAGGATGGAATGTTATAGAGGTGAAATGTCCAAATCTATGTGTACAAGGGCTATTTTTGCATCAGAAGGGGGATGTCCGAGAAAGATCTCTTTTGCTAATTAATATCTATTGGCGCTTTAACATGCCCAAGAAGACAAAATTGGTAGCTTCAGTGACGGAAATGGTGGATGAAGCAATGCATGAATGGGGGGAGATTAAAATAGTCATTTGTGGGGGATTTGAATATTAAGTTGCTGGACAAGCTTGGTGCCCCCCTTAAAGAGGGGCAGTGGAATGAGCATGAATGGATGTGTAATATGTTGATGAGAGGGATGCACCTCTGAAATGGTTTAACAGTGGGTTATACAGCGGGGTGCGTTACATGGAGATCAGGGAAATTGAATCGTGTTTATACTACTGCTTTGTGTCTAATAACCTAAAAGAGATGGTAGAGCGGTTTTCGATCAATCCCCAAAGACTGAGTGATCGTGATCTGCTGGACATCCACATAGCGGGATGGAAGGTCAGGGGTCCTCAAGGGGAGGTGGAATTAGGATGAAGTAGCAATCGATTAAGGTTAAAACACCAAGAAGTTACCAAAGTAATACGTCTATACACTACCCAAATCCAGAAACAATCGAACAAAATAGAGTACCTTGGAATCCTAAAAGAATTTAATAGGAAAGAAAATGCCAAGAGGGGGAAGGTTTGGTCCCAAAAGCACATATATGATACTGACCTAGTGAACAGGAGGAGATTGAGGAGAAAGGAGATAAGAACTATTGGTAGAGACGTTTATCCTGCTAAATTAGATCAAATATGGAAGCTCTGTAAAAAATTTAAAAAATTGGTGCAAGAGCTCTAGGACCATCAGAGCCCAGAATGATGTCGAATTTGTTCTGAAAGCGGTTTGTGCAAAAAAAAATCTAAAGACATCTGGGAACTAATTAATAATGGGGGATGTTTAGAGAGGCGAAATCTCTGAATATGGTGCCTGAAGGGGATTGGGTTCAACATTATTCTTCCCTTTTCGCAGACCCTGAATCTAAGGATGAGATCATAACCGATTGCTCACCTCCAAGGTGGAACTTTGAATTTGACGAACATGACGCGGACATCATGATGGGCAGTTTGAGCTCCTCTCGGGAGTCGGGCCAGATGGCCTTTCTAAACAAGAGCTGAAAAAGAACAGTGAGCAGTGGGCCAAATTACTCGTCATGTTTTGGCAGATCATGGCAAATAAGGAAATACCAGCCTCCTGGAGGGAGGCGAACATTTGTTCCCATTTTTAAAAAAGGCGATCGAGCAGACCCTCGGAACTACCAACCCCTCGCTCTGCTTGATTTCATTAGGAAGCTCTTTGCGACAGTTTTGTTGAGAGAACTATAAGTATGGGCATCGAAAAGTGGCATTCTGGATCTGTGACTAACAGGGTTTGTGAAGGGAGTGGGTATGTTCCTTAATCTCTTCATTTTAGATCTATTGAAAGAGAGGGAGCTGGACTCAGGTATACCACTATATCTCGCCTTCATGGACCTACAGTAGGCCTTTGATTGTGTTATCAGGGGGAGACTTTGGGCAAAATTGAGAAAATGGGGTTGCTCGATAGACCTGGTTGAAGCCCTCTATACTGACACCTCTGTTTTGATTCCCCTGTCTAATAAGGGGACACTATCGGACAAAATTTAACACCTTCCGTGGACTTAAACAGGGGTGTGCCTTGGCACCACTCCTGTTTTGTCTATATATAGCTGATCTGCCGGAGTCTCAAAGCGCAGTAAGGACATTTTCTCTGAAGATTAATGGCAGGGGGGGGTACCGTGGGTCCTCTTTGCAGACGATCTTGTCTTCTTAGACCTGACTAAGATCAGTCTGCAAAGGAGATTAAATGCCTTTGAGGAATTCCTGAGCCTAAATGGTATGAAGACCAATGTCGGAAAATCTAAAATTATGGTTATGAGAGCAGCCGGCAAAACAAAGTGTGAGATTCACCTGGAGAGTAGAGGGGATACCCCTAGAAATTGTTGACTCCATCATATATCTGGGAGTGACAATAAACAAGAGTAGAAGTGAATCTGAACACTATATATGCCTGCAATCTAGGTTGTCAATATTGATAAATGAGGGAAAGAGCTTCAAGAAGAAATACGAGCAGTTCACGCTCATCCCAATACTCTCATTTTACAAACAAAAAGTGGCCCAAACCTTAACTTATGGTGCCGAAGCAATCCTCCACCTCTCCTTTTCTGTATGGGGCAAGCTAGAGGGTTTGTTCTGGCACAAGGTCCTGAGGCTCCCTAGTGGCTTACCAACTTGTGCAATTAGGTTAGAGTTGAAATTGCAGTCACTAGAATCCATGGTGGTATGAAGGACGATTGCTTTATATAAGAAATGTACAGAAGAATCCCTCGCCCGGCCATTTGAATTATTGGAAAGTGGTCAGGAGACTAGTGATAAATATCTTGAATGTTGGAAACTGAAAGTGGAGCAAATTATGAAGAGGAGAGGCATTGAGATTGATGAATTAATGTGCAATCCGTCCAACGTCAAGAAGAAGCTCGAGGCCTGGGACTGGATTGATGCTAAAGAGCGATGTGGTAAAGACAAGTTGGGGCGCATACTGATTGAAGATGGAAAAGCTTTGAATGTGCTTCCTAAATATTTGCAAAAGTTCCCCTCCCCAAAGATTCGAGATCTATTACTTAGATGTCGTCTAAACATTCTAGACTCCAGGGAGGTGCATTGGAGGAGGAATCTGTGGTGCAGATTCTGTAAAGTGGTTGAACTGGTGGAATGTCCTGTGCATCTGATAATGGCTTTTAAGTCCCTAATTAAAGTGAGACATTTCTTTTTGAAAGGACATATGGACATGGGGGTGACCATGGGCCCATTGGAGTGGTGGAAATGGGTACTGATGGGTGAGCAAACGGATTGGTAATTGCTGTAATGAAAATGCTAGGAAATGGAGAGGTGGAAATGAGTACCCCTGTCAAGTGAACCAATTGTGAGTGAGAACCATGAACTCGCAAATGCCTATGCACTATGATGGCTGGACTGAGATAAGTGATTGCTTACGGTGGCTTCCCTCTTTAGATTGTAAAGGTGATTGTCAAGATGATGACGTTGCAAATGTTAAAGGTTTTATGATATCTTGTTAACAATATACTTGTTCTTGATTACTAAACCAATAAAATATTTTAATTTTTTTTAAAAACTCTTCTGCTGGAAGAGATCCATCAGCTTCTTGACAAAGGTGCCGCAACGGTGATATCCTACTCGTAACGAGGCAGGGTTTGAGCCGCAACATACTTTCTGGTGCCAAAGGACAGAGGTCTGAGGCCCATTCTTAATCTGCGGGTTCCGAACTTGTACTTGCGCATGGACAAGTTAAAGATGGTCACTGTAGCACAGATCCTTCAAGCCCTGGACGTGAATGATTGGGAAGTCTTCCATGATCTCAAGGATGCCTACTTGCATCCACAAGAAGTATCAGAGATTCTAAGTGGGGAGCTGTCATTTCCAGTTCAAAGGCTTCCCTTTTCAGTCTCCCTTCTGCACCCAGGGTTTTCACCAAGCTGCTAGCAGTAGTGGCGGCTCGTCTCAAGAGGGAAGGCATTTGCATATTTCCCTTCCTGGACTACTGGCTCGTCCGAGCACACTCGCTAGATCTAGCGTCGGGTCACCTATACCGGACATGCAGCCTATTGCACAGCTTGGGCTTTTCCCTTAACTTCGAGATGTCTCAGGTTTCGCCATCCCATACCCTCTGATTTATTAGTGCAGTCTTGGAAAATCACCTGCGTTGGGGTTTTCCGCCTGAGGACAGAGTGGCAAACATCTTCTGGGTGGGCCAGGTTTTCCAATGTCAGACGACAGTTCCAGCTTTTCTGTGCTTGCTGGGCCTTAAGGCACCAGAGGCCCTGCTGCGCATGAGGGCGGTATAGTGGTTACTGAGCTAGCAGTGGTCTCTGTTTCCGGGACCAGCTTCAGACCTTCTGGTCATAACCTTGCCTAATGGTAGATTAATGGAATATTGTTACCCTAGATTGTTAACCTCCAGAAAACCTCTCCACAAAGCCTGCAATAAATTGTAGATTTTCCTGCTGCATGTACTACTTAGTCTGGCTTGGAATATTACCTGGCATGCACAAAACAGATGTTTAACGGTTTACATTTCCTTGGACTTACAGAGTCTGCAAGTATGGATAGCTTTTGGCATAACCAATCTGAGGCCTTTTTTGTTCAGCATATCTATTATGTTAATCGAGACGTCCTGGTTACCTTACAATAAGTGTGTTTTTATTTACATTGTCTGCAAAGAGAAGGTCAGCCGACACGTGTTTCAACCCTGGAGGGTCTTTATCAAGGCAGAATGATAAGGTTAAAGGGATCAATTCCGTGAATTTCTCAGGCCAATGGCAGTAGACCACCAGACATGCGAGCAGAACCAACAGGCATCAGCCTAAATGACCCGTAGCATATTGGATGACTTCTGCCATTGGCCTGAGAAATTCACGCAATGTGTCTATGTTTCAATGTAAATAAAAACACACTTGTAAAAACCACAGCTTAAAACGCGTAAAGATCCTTTTATCTCAAAGGGTCCTAATACTCTTCTTGCACGGTAACCAGGACGTCTCGATAAACTCCTTTCTCAAGAGGCATTGGGTTTACCTCTTCCAACCTGTTATCTTGCAGAACCTGATGGAGTCCAAGCAAACTACTCACTAAGCTCAGCACAGGAGTGTTCATTACCTAGAACCCAACCTTCTTCTCTACCTATCTATTATGTTAAACTTCAGTCTCAGGTAGAGGGTGCAAAGAAATTAGTTGGAAAATTCTCTTGCATACAAACCCGGAACTTGTCCATTTATAAAGTCTTTGCTAGAGGATTCAGAGCTAGATTGGTCCAAGTCTGATCTCTGTCTAGCTCTGTTATGTAGTCCTTTAAGAGTCTTTTATATTCAGCAGAAGTTAAATTAAAATTAGACCAATGTAATCCCTAGTGAGATTCCCATATTGCTCCCTGCTTCCATATTGCAATACTGGTAACCTGCTTGTTGTATTTCAGCAGTTTTATAGTTTCTTGGTGCGGTGCACCTTCCATTGCCAATTTCCAACAGTATATTGCTTGCTGAGTTTATAAAACCACGTTAACAGAGCCAATATTCAGTTCACACAAGGTATTCTGCTGGCATACTGATGACCGGTTCAAGAGCAACCTGATGCTGCGGTTTTCAAGTCTCCTTAGATCATTCCATTTTCTTCCTTCCCCACACCACACACACATACGTACGTTTGGGTTCATTTTGTCTGCAGTAGCTAAGGTTAATGAGCAGCAGATCTGCATACCCTAACCTAGAGAATCTGTTTGAGCCCATACTAAGAAGAAGGGATTTCTCAACTTCAAGATACGAGGATAGATCAGCCATATACAAGTTGAAGAGTAGTGGTGTTAATGTGCAACCTTGTTTTTGTTCTGTTCTGCTGATTGGTGTGGTTAAAGTTCCGCTAGCACTGGTTCTTACCATTACAAAGGTGTTCTGGTATAGTGTACTGATGATATTAAGTAGTCTGTGTGGTAGTCTGTGTGGTATGCCCCATGCATCCACTTTAGTCCAGAGTCGCCCGGGTTCACAGTGTCACACACACAACACTGAAGTCAACAAATGCAAAGCAAACTGGTTGGCTTTGAAGACTCCTGGCACTCTCCACAATGGTGGTGTGTAGAATCAAGTTATTGGTGGTGAAGCCAGGTTTACGTAATCCCAGTGGATTGAAGGGTACAATCTGTTTTTGCTCACCCATTTTGATAGGTCTTCCAGCAAGGGCCTTGCCAGGATCTTAGCAGACGCATCGAGCATTGACCAGGATGCGATAACTATTCGGGTCATTATGTAGGCTTTGTTTGTACACCGGCACTGCAATGCTCTTTGTCTATGAACCAGGGAAACGTCCTGTCACTGAAGGTTTGAAAAAGCTGCAAGAGGACCATGTCCTATCTTCCTGGCTTGAGTTAATGAAGTCGACAATGTCCTTCTCGTTGTGTTTTAGGGACCATTTTTCTGTAGCCCAAGCTGACATCAAACAGGATACAAGGTTGTTCCCCTCATTGTTTTTCATGTGGCTCTCCCATGCCTGGTTGGACGCTCCTACTATGAATTTTGAGTGACTGGGGTTGTTGCTTACTAATTTCCGGAACTCCCTTGCATCGTTTTTTACAATCCTTATATGAGTATTTGGGTTTATAGTGATAATATCGAAAACCAAAATCTCGAAAACCAAAATCTCGAATACAAAAGGCAGAAAAATAAAATATCGAATTTTTTTTTCAATGTGTTTTTTTTTTAAATGGGGGGGTTCCCCCCCCAACCCCCCTTTTTTTTCATTTTTTTTTTATTTTACCCCTTTTTTTTACTTACCTGACCCCAAAAACATATATAAATAAATAAATAAAAAATTCGATATTTTTTTTTTCGATATTTTTTTTTTCGGTCTTTTTGTATTCGATATTTTGGTTTCGAGATTTTGACTGACTACCGAGTATTTGCTTACTTCTTATTTATTTTTTCATTTATAAAGTATGCTAAACCCAAAGGCGTCAATGCGCTGTTACAGTACCAGTTACACGTACAAAACGGAGTATTAAGAATTCAGGGCATGGTATAAGCATAGTGTCGTGCAGTTATGCGAATAGCCACGTTTTTAGCTACCTCCTAAAGGCCCAGTACAATTGTTCCGCTCTCAAGAAGGAGGTGGGGCAGAGAGAGTTCCACTATTTTGCTGCAAAGGTGGGAAAGCTAGCACCGCCAGCTTTAGACCGTTTGAATTTCGGTTGCATCAGTTTCTTGCTATAGGCTGATCTGCAGGCACTGACGGATTGATCTCTGATGATTTTCTGGGCCAAGTAGGGGGAGCTGAATTGGAAATACATTTGTGTGTAATAGATAGTCTCTAAAATAATTTGCCCTCTGATCAGAAGCCAGTGAGCATTTTTTTTCTTGCGGCACTGTGCTCCCTTCTTGGAATATTGAGAGCAGCTCGGATGGCATTATTCTGGATCACCTTTAGCTTCTGATTGCAGCCAGCTGCAATATTGTTTTAAGCGAATTACAATGGTTAGCAATACTAATTTCCTCTTCATTTGATCTCACAGCACTCTGCAGGTAACTTCTTACCTTTCTTTTTCTGTCACATATATTGCGGTCAAACAAATGTGAGTGATTTTTGTGATGAATCTTTTCAGAGATAATGTATCTCTACATATATCTGGGGTCGGGGAAGGTCCGGTAGATTACTTTTGTAATAAGTGACTTATACTCCTTCGGTACTAGGGCTGCACAATGTTCCATCCTCGCTAATCTCCAACTTGGGTTGCTAGTGCGTCTGTATATAGCTACCTCTCCATGGAGAGTAATGGGTCCCCACACTTTCTTGCATAAGACACTGGTCTGCTCCCTCTAGCTTGTGCGGTTTTCATGTAATTCTGCTTGACGCTTTCCTCCCTTCCTACTATGCTGCGACCCAATACCAAGGAGTAAAAATGTGCTTGTATAAAGCAATAGACAAGTGTGGATGCGCTCTTGTGAGTCAATCTGGTATATTCGCCCAGAATGTCCCTATTACATCTTCACTTGAGCATGATGAACCCACGATTTCTTTACATGTGATTACACTTCATTCCCTTGACATTACTCAGGGGTTGTTTAAGCTGTGCCCCAGGGATATTGAATGCTGTTTCTAGTTTGTCTATGTTGGAGTGTGGAATCTTTGTGTTAAAGTCACCCAGTATTAGGATTGGAATGGGGCTGGCGCTGTTAAATACCTCCAATATGGGATCTATTTGGTACATGATTTCTACAGTGTGACCCAAAACTGTGTGGTTGTATGTTTGTGTATGGCTGTTTTATGTAGTCCTTGCAAATTCTCCTCTATATGGCCCACTAATACATAATCTGAGTCTACCACAACTTGCTTCAATGAGTAGACATTAGAGACCCTTAGGTCTGCCTTGTCGGTTCTGTTTTGCCAGAGGCTGAATGTGATTTCTGCCATTGCACTTAAGATTATCAACTGCCCAAGTCTCTTGCAGAGCGACCACAGCATAATCCTTTAGGTTAGCCCAAATCCTCCTCCCCCCCCCTGGTAATGACTCGGTCCTCTCATATTCCAGGAGAGCACAAGTGTCCCGATGATTCTCTAGGCTGAAGGATCCCCCGCAAGCCATAACAAGTCTCCACCCTCAGTACCAGTTGGAATAATTATTCTGAGTGCACTTATGAAGGATTTTCTTATGCCACCTTTTGTTAACGCCACTGTCAGCTTCCTCTGTGAGGGGTGGGTAGCTTCTCGGGCTAAGCGAGCATTCCCAGGGCTTACGTTGAAGGGTGCACATTCTTATCCTTATAATTTGTATGCATCCGTAGCTCAACCTCAGGAATGTATTTGCGAATGACAGCACAGATGCTCTAACTGATTCTGAGCAGGAGTAGACCTTCCCCTGCCAGATGTTTTTCTTCCATCTGATCTCCGATCTTTATATCACTGAAAGTGATCAAGCGTAGCAGGAATACCAGATGTAACAAGTTCAATATTGTGCTACGGTTAAGTGTGCAATTACTGGTCAAACGAAAGAGGCTTTGGATGTTCATGCTCAGCTCAGGATCTAGATCATGTTTGGTCACTTGTGTTTGAAATTATTCAAAATTGGAGTGATACTCGCGTCCATGAGGGTAATGAGTATTTAGGGCCATAGGGTCACTCCTCTTTTGCCACTCTTGGATTGGGAGATGTGCGTGGTTAAAAATCCCATGTTGTATAGTTTGTTTCTGCCAAGTGTCTCTGCTTTGTGCTTTTGTTGGGAATTCACTTTTTCTAGCTCATTAAGCAGTAAGCTTATTCCTTCCAGATTACTCAAATCGTCCTGCTGTTAATTGCTGAAGTAGAGGAATAATTTTATTTTGACATTCATGAATGTCCCTTTTTTCCTTTTTTTCCCCCCTTGGTATCAACCTGCTGTATGTTGTGGGAATTGGACAATAACACCTCCTTTTGCTCTTTGGGCACTTTTGTGAAGTGCAGAGATTAACTTCACCGGTCTTCGTCGATGGAAGTGTTACATTTTGCCCCGTCCCCTCCCTTTTTTTTTTCTTTTCGTGTTGATATTTTGTTTCTTCCTTGCTTTAGTTAAAATAATACATTTCCCATCAAGGTCTGTTTCGAGGCTAGTGTTTACTGCACCCAAATCAATCACAAGCCCATGTTTTACAGACGGTTTCCCAACATATTTTTACATATTTCCTTTGCATCTGTGCATGTTAGACAATCTTTTATATTTGCTTCTTTTTCTGGTTTTGATACCATTGTTCTCAGTTCTCTCCATCCGGGATATATTGTTAGCTACGGAGGGGGCTGATGGCTTAATCTGAGAGGGTTCATTGATACTCTGCTCCTGGGCAGAAGCTTTTAGATGTATAGGTGTTGTCGCAGATATTTGGGTCTGCTGGAAGTCTAGTTTTGCCTATCATTGTTGGTCTAAGTGCATCAGGGATGCCATGCATCCACGTCAACCCCAGTGTGTTCCGGGATGTAACATGCAACATTAGTTAGTACCAGTTTAATCAATACCAAGATGTCTTGTTATCGCCTTAACACCTCTGAGTGCTATGTAACTTCTCTATAAATGCTTTTGCAATGTTTAACCAGTGAGGTCAACAGGAAATCCACAGATTGTTGTTTTAGCATGAAGGACATTGACCTGTGTGAGGATGGGCGGTCCCCCAGACTAGAAATGGATTGGGGCTCATCCTCTAGATTGCAAGTCGGTGCTCTGGCTCTATCACCTCTCTGACAAGTTGTTGATTTCCTATGGTTCTCCAGATTTAGGGGCAACGCCTGGCCTGTTTGGCTCTTCGATGTTGTCTGATTCAACTATGGTGGAGTTCATCACAGAGGTACATAGAAGACTCCTCTCTAGGTGGTTCCCTATAGTTGTGCGAGTATTAGGGTCTGAGCATTGCCGTTTCTCCCCGTTGTACCTGCTCTCCTTCCTTCCTGAATTCATGGTGAGAGAAGAGTTGTGTCCCCCTCCTAACTGCCGGCAACCTGCCAGCAAGTGGATTAAAGATGTTTTTTCTGCATTAATGTCAGTTTCAGGGAACTGAAAATGGATTCCGTCAGTTTTGAGCCCAAACGGGCTAGCTAAGATTCATATTGGCAGGTAGCGAGCATTTGATGTCAACCTCTTGCGTGCTTGGAAAGTATTCAGTAATATTACTATTGTAAGCAGTAGCATTTGCCTCACTTCCTTTCCTCTTATGGATGAAGTCTGTTTTCTTGGATGTCTTCCTTAATGGACAAGGATAGGTTCAGAAATCAGGAATGAGACCGCTCAGCTTGCTGATGCTGTCCTCGCTGTCTCTGTACCCGGGGTAGCATCTGGATTAGTGGCGTGTGAGGGTGGGGGAAGTCATCATCCTTACAATCAAGCTCCATTTATCCTGAGGATGGGGCTACACACTGCTTTTAAAGCAGAGCACAGTTCCAAGGGCAGAGCCCGACAGTTGCCGCCTTTGGTGCTCTTGGCAGTTGTGGTCTCCAGGCAGTCTCCAAATGATATCCTTCAGCTCACTGGTAAAAGAAAAAATGCCATAGTCAAGCGCCACTTCAGTGTTACACTCGTTGCTTTTCTCCCTTCTGAAGGGAAAGACAGTACTATGTTATGAATCCTGCAGAGTCATCACTAAGCCTGAGCCTATAGTCTCCTCCCATGTGGCCATGGGATGGCAGCCGCTACCTGATCCTAACCCTGTGGTGGTAACATGAGGATCAATCACATGGGAGGAGATGGTTGTTAAGGGGAAGTGGTGACTCCTCTAGGAGGGACGCAGTATTCATCTTCTTTTGAGGAGGAAATACCCATAATATAATACCCAAATACCTAATGTCATGCTGTCAGTGTACAATTCCCTCTCGTATAACTACCCAAAGTACAAGTTATGAAAGGTCTGCTAAACAGAATAAGGTTGGTAAAGGAAATATGACAACCTCTAATTGTAATATGTAGAGTGGTGCGCCCTTATGTGGCGCCAAGCTTCAGGTATACTCGCTACATTCAATTGAGTCAAAGAATTCCTTGTTTAAGTTTTTAATTACTTAATTTGTAATAGTAAGGATCTCGAAAGACTACATTAGATTTCATGTGTGCACGTCTATGTTGGCATGTGTTTCGGCCATCACAGCCCTTCTCAAAACCGGGCTTAGTTAATTACACAACAATAAGTTTAATTCAAAATACATTCTTTATCTAATGCATTGAGTATTCATGTGTAACCCCATTGCACCGCCAGACAGAAATAATTGGGGTTGGTATCAAGTTGGATTGTTAGGAAAATAGAGAAGAAAGAAAGAAAAGATAACAGAACCATACAGCATTAGTTGAACATTGTATTACAAAATCTTAAAATACATCGTAATCCATTATTATATTCAAACACCTATTTTATCATTTGGTTACATTAACCCAGTTCCATGCTTGAAAGTGCCTTTTCCATTTTCAAGGTGTGTCTCCCTCAGTGAATATTTGTAGTTACATGCTCCTATGAATTATATCTAACCTTGCATTCATTCAATCTAACAAAGTATCTCTGGTGGTGATTCCTAAATGTTACCTTGCATGTTTTGCATGCATTGTATAGTGTGTTTTAGTAGTAGATATTCGGATCTAATTGCTTGACCCCAGTATTATACCCCAGTCATAATGTCCTAGTCAATTTATTAATTCCTCCAACTCGTATAAAAGGGTTCACTCCCTATGTTTTGAAAACAGAAAATGTTTCATATGGATCCACCCATTCTTTATTACACTTTCCCCACTTCTTTTGATTTAAAAAATCTGAAGGTATACTAAACCCAAAATTAAGTACCTTAGTGGGCTAGTGTAAATAACACATTGTCCTCTAAATGTCTGTTTCTATTTAGACCTGTACCCTGGTTTACCTTGTAAATTGCCCATAAGAGGAGAATTCCTCCAGGGTCCCGCATTGGAATAAAATTTGATATACTGTTTAGCATTGATTGATGCTGAGCAGGTAAATTTGTGTGACGTCATCACGTGCACGCGGCCTCCTACTTCGGCGGCCATGTTCTAAACTCTGAAAAGATCTGAAATGTTTGTTTATCAACAAAAAACGCTAACAAACCAATTAACCATGCCAGGTCAAAGTTTGAATTACCAATCAACTTTGGAATTTCAATGAATTGCAAGATTTGCGAAAATTTGACAATCTTGAAGATTTCACGATCAACGCTATGTGAATGTATTAAAACATGTCAACGCCGGATCACATGCTTGGTGTCTGTATACCATGCATGATGTAAGCATTTCTTGAAATATTTGGTTTTGTACTAATGCACTCATAGTACAGTGAGCATTCATTTTATCTTTTGAACTGCAACATGCGGAAAAGAAAGTGAAAATTGAAAACTGTACACCTCAAACCAACAAATATAAATACATTTGGTTAACTCATGTTATTTTCAAAGAGAACCCTCCTTAAATACTTGGTGGCTGCGTACCGCATGTGATATTTCATTTCTTTTTACCTTGTCATTTTTTGAATTATTTACCTTTGTCCTGTTGCAATCATAATACAATGAATATTTTATTTATCTTTTGAACTGCTACATACAAGAAGTAAAATGTAAGCTTAACCTGTGCATGTTAAACCAACAAATATACATACATTAGGTTTCACTCATATATTTTCAAAGAGAACCCTCCTTTAGTGTTACATTCAAAAGTTCATACTCAAAAATCTTAAGTTAGTACTTATAGTTCAAGTACAATATTTTGAACACATTCATTTTAAAAAGACTCCTCCTTGGGCGCTACACTGAATGCGTATCATTAAATTATAGTTTATTCTTCACCATACATTTGCCATATGAAAACTGTACATGTTATTCATCCCAAGAACAAGCCCATCTCATGGTCTGTGTTCAATCCAAATTCTGTAGCCCTCATTCTGCATATCATCCTTGCTTCCATTTGTCTCACTAGGCATTCTTTGTCTCATCCCCTCTTCCCCAGGGACATTTTCTTCAAACCTATGAATCTAAGGTATATTTTGTTCTGTAATTGATGTGTAGTCTGCCAATGCTGTGCCAAAAGAAATTTTGGATCTTGGCTCCCAATGGAAATGTTCTCCGATTCTCGTTCTTAATTCTCAGTTCATACCCCCTATATAGATTTTCACACATACGCATATTATGGTGTAGATTACATACTTGGATCTGCAGTTAATATGATCTTCAATCTGTATTTTTGTTCCTCTTAAATCACTGAACTCTTGGGTATTCATGTGTGCAAACCTACACATAGTCCATATGCCATATTTATGAAAGCCCGTTCTTGACGGTTGCAACCATGTCAATGTCGGTTCAACATTTAAGCTTGTAGATAGGATGGACTTAATTCATTCTTTAGGGTTTTTTCCCTTATGAAAATTACTGTAGCTCTGTCAGTTATATATCTGTCCCGGTCTATATCTAGGTGAAGTAAGTGCCACTGTTCCTTCAATACATTTTGAATCTTGTAGTGATTTTTACAGAGAGTACAGGAACTACACGGACAAGCTCAGATTCACAGAAATGAGAAATGTATGCTACTGCATGGTGATCTGGGCCTCCCCGATTTGAGATGTGATAATTCTAGACATGGGAAGAGTGGTCAGTAGAGTACATTGATCTGGATTTGACTTGATTAAAAGCAAGTTTTGATTAAACTAGCAGATCACTGGTAATAGACAACTATGTCTATACAGAGTCGTCTGAGGATTCATACCCATGGATATATAGAGAATTTGTATACTTCCTCTAAAAAGCTAAAATGTACTTTGCCAGTACATGCTTGTGGGATGCTAACCCCTAAAGAAATCAAGATCAAAAGTGGTTTCCCAGCTTGGCTTACTTATGGATGGCTTCAAACCTGTCACTCCGGTCCTCCAGTGGGCGTAGTTTACAGCAGGACAGGTCTTTTTGAAGGCACCCCCCGGCTTCAATTTCAGTTGTCTAGCGGGTCATCCAGATACTGCTGCTTGTCCTGACACACGCACTGCACAACTGTCAGTCGTCTTTCACTTTCTATCAGGGATTCAAATCTCACGTTCATGTCATGGTTAGTCAAACCCATTATCATAGATCTCTGCTGTAATCTATTGCAACTTCGGACAGAGTTTGACAGAAAGGGTCACTTTGAATGTTGGTCCCTGGTTTAGAAGACACTTAGAGAATGTCTTCCACTCCCATTAAAACATCTTCAACTGTGAATGCTTGGCACCCACTTCAATTCCTGTCTGCACTCTTCCCAATTAGCACTTAGGAGCAGCTTCTTGGCGGTCTCAAGCACTGGTGGGTTATTTGCACTCGAATCATTTTCCACCGTTAACTCGAAGTTTGTGATCAATGTTTTTTTTCCCCTCTAGTGCGGTGGGAGAGATCACTTGGCACAGTCGTTGGGCAGAAGAATATTCCAATGACACCAGAGGCGGTGCGAGACAACTGGGGCAAAATCTCCAACTTTGATAATGTCACTTATCCTTCAAGTACACAAGGTAATAACACCGATCCTGTGACTTTCCTCCGAGGAGGCTGCATGACAGTAGGCACATTTCATCTGCTAACAATTTAAATGTTATATAATATAATCCTTCCAATCAGTTACTGATTTTAATGATTGCTTGCAGCATACAACTACTTAGGTAAACATGTGTTAGAATGTGCTTTTAAGTTACACCTGAAAAGGCCACTTTATTTTTTTTAATGTCATGTTAGACTTGCGGGCGCAAGGGAGGGTCTACAAACACGTTTTTTGCACACTGTACCGTTCCCAAAGGAGAAATATCCATTTGCATATCAGTCTCGTCCGACCCACTTGGGCAGTAGAGCACCGAAATGCTAGGCAATTCCCTCTGAACAAGAGTACCAACAACAACCCCACACACGTATTTTTTGGCCTTGTTGAGCCTCCTCATTGAGTTAAAGCTGTGTCTCTCTAAACACAGTGAGCAAGTGGCTCCCAAACCATTTTGTGAACTTCACATTTAACAAGCCTATGTATCCCCTGCCCTGGCTGGAGTATACAACAACTGCTAAATAATAATAATTTCTTATCCATAATCCGGTTGCTACCAAATCAGTTGCACACTTATCTAAGACGGGTTGGGGTAGGAGTAAGAGAATCCAGAACTGTAACAAGGTGAAGTAGAGCTCCTAATGAATATTACAGGTAAATAATACGACTTTGTTCATCTTCGGAATTCTCACCATAACAATATTAGAATTTCATGCAGTGCCAATTCTTCAACCGGCACTGCTTGGCAGTTGAGCATGAGTGAAGTAGCAACCATGTCCAGTCCATGGCACATTTGCAAACCCTCACTCCAGCAAAGACCAAACTGATAGTCCAAACATCAATTTACAGGCACAGAAGACTTGCAACCATAAACACATGTTTTCATTTATTTATGTATATGCATGAGGAACAATGCTCTTTTGATCACAAAACAATGTACAATAGATCAGAAATCACATTTGACAGGAAGCAGTGAGCTTCTTACAATTGGGTTAGGTTGAGGACATTCTGATAAGGTTGTGGAGGAGTAAGTCCAGGGCGGACAATGCATAAGTGGACGTGTATAGGTTAAGGACAACCAACATTGGATGTTTTTAAGTACAGGTAGGTGGTACGACTAGCTGTGCTTGGGACATGACCATGATGGATGTAGACCTAGAAGAGAGGCAGAAGAAGTGACAGTCAGGTTAGAGGCAAGGTAAACATGTTAGCTAGCAGGGAGATGAGTTAGGTTTTAGTTTGGTTTTGGACAAATCCGTGTGGACTGTTTCTCGGATATCCGGGGGGAGAGAATTCCATGCAAGTGGAGCAAGAAGAGAGAAAGAGCGGAAGTGACGGGAAGCACAGGTAGGGTGAGGAGCCACAAGGATAGCCAAGGAGACAGAGCAGAGATTATGAGAATGCTTATAGAGTTGGATGGAGAATAGCTACAGTGGTGCCTTACCGTGGATAGATTTATGAACCTGGAGAAGACATTTCAATCTGGCCCTGTTTTGCATCAGCCATCCAGCCTGGTGACCGTACATATGGTGGTATTGAAACACGGCCACAGTAATCAGAATAGGGTCTGCTCTACAAGACATATATGTGGGTTCTGTAAACTACAAGCTGGCACCCAAGGGAACATGAAGCGCACAATATAGTTAATGCAAACAACTACGGCACAGCAACCAAAGTTAAGAGCGCCCAACCAGAAGGATGTGTAAATCCTAAAATGACATGCACACACCAATGGCGGCTCCAGGAAAAGAAGATAATGGGAGACTAATATTTAGTGTACTATATAAAGCCACAGAAAATCTACAAACTCCAAGATTGCAGGATACGAAAATGGAATAAACAAATGACCACATTCTGCTAGAAAATAGAAACTCTAAAATAGAACCTGGGAGGAACACATCTGCAAACCTCATAAGAAATCACAGTCAAGACAAACACACACCAGACTCAAATCATCTGAAAAAGGCTGGCTGTACCACATTACGGATTGCCCTATCAGTCCAGCAGTGTGGCAAGGACTGCAAGTGGCTGCTGCATCAAACATATACAACTTAACGCAACCCACAGATTGGACATTTAGATACAAGGCACCACAATAGCAAGCACAGGACATTCTGCACTCTTGGTGACATTTGCACAAGATGGCAGAGATAAGCACAGACCGCTGTAGGGTGGGTAAATACTGACTTTAGAAGGGTGCTCACCTCACCAAATAATTGCACATGGATTCTTGATGGTCAAATGCTCTATCAGTTGTTGCCAGAACATAGAAAGAGTGATAGACTATATTATACAATCACCAAATCAAGGAGAGCATTATCAAATCCAAGATAGTACCCACAGACAGAAAGTGTAGTAAGATTGACTGTGCAAGATACAAGGTCTCATCCGTTCTGCAGTGAGTGAAAGATGAGATTAATTAATCCACTGATATATCGTAAATTGGATTCAAACCCATGCCTAAAATGTAGACTAACCTAGGCGCAGTGCCCTAGACCATTGGTTTATTCTGACTGGTCCATGACTTCTGTACTACCATTTGAAACAAACCCACCACACTCACCATTGGTATTTACCTTAATTGAATACTTGTAAAAATAATTTAAGAAAGAAAGCACATATTTGTTTAAACCACATTTACAGCACACACAGTGATGACAGTGATGACTTATGGTGGAAGACCCAAACAGCCATTGTAACTGAAAACCTGATGAATCTTTGCTCTTTATTCATTAAAAACATACTGCATTTTCCCCTATATTCCTGAAACCAAATTGATCAATTCCTTTTTATCAACCTTAAATACAAATAAGTCACATATTCTGAAAAATCGAGTCCATCAATCGGTCTGTGACGCGATAGTACAATTACGGCATCTAAACAATGTCACCCAGTACTTTGCGCCGTTCGTTCGGTCGGGTGTTGCAGGGGACAATTAAAAAAAGAAGTGAAAAATAAAAAAACAGACATTGTGGCGCCAGTTTTGACCTGCGTTAGTGGGTGAGAACTGACACCACAGGGATACCGGTGAGACAGCGGCACACTTCTAATGTGTGGCGTCGGCAAGATAAGTGGGAAGGGGGAGGCGGATAGGGGATGCCGGCCACAGTGATCTGTGTGATCACTGCACTGCGCCATAATAGGAGTCGGCAAAATGAAAGTCGACATTATGGGCAGTGTATTAATCACATAGATCTCCTGTGACAGCATGTTGCTTCCAGCACACTTGTGAACTAGCCTTGAACTGACAAATAGAAGTATCAAGAGTCCTGTTAAACGAAACCAGCATAGAAGTTATCCAAAATTCAATATGTAAAGCAAATGTGTGTCCCATCAAAGGGTTCCTGAAAAGAAACAAACCATACCCAGGAAATTTTTCTGTATGTCAGAGAAGAAACGGCCACCCTGTAAGGACATACCAAAGGGGGGGGGGGCATGCTTACATCCACATCGGTGGTCTAGCTCTACATACAAACCAGTGCCAATTTAGTAGACAAAGAAATAAAGAACACCTATCTTTTGACTGTAACGTGAGCATGCATGTTATAGCCATTATTCAGTCTCTGTGTGCTGAAGTGACACTGTCAGCAAAGTAGGAGCAACTCCTACTTTCTATTTCTGTGAAAAGGAACCATGCTTTATTTATAGAACCATGCTATATATACATATTATAATAATAATGATACCCATATGGAGGTCAGCAATACTAGTGTTTCACTTATTTAGGAATAAGAAAACTTTCCTTATCTTGTGGTGCAAGGTTATGGACCGACCCCAGTCCCAGGGCATGGTGGGGACTCCATGATTTGGGGCGAGCCACAAACTACCCAGGTGTTCCTGGTTGGGAGTCCAGAGGCCTTGTTAGTCCAAACTCCCTTGTTGGTATAGATTGGACACATTCAGAGACCAAGCTGCCTATTCCACATGTCCCATATTCTAGCCGTATATTAGGCTCTGCAGGGACTCCATGTAACGAGGAAGATGTAGAACCCTATTAGATAGGGAGTACGGAGCCGTTGTAAGTATATCTCAGTCACACCTATATCATCAAGGGTTCTGTATACCAGCAGACACGCACACAGACATGCCTCCCGAGAGCTACACTCTTAGAATACATTGTCAGCAGAAATCCAGCTTGTTCGTGACAGAGGCTGCCATGTGCCTGATGACACTTTCTGATGCCATACTTAAAGAATAGGAGCAGTGCAGGAGTCTGGAGCAGTATGCCAAACATTGCACTACACCCCCGAAGGATTACACTCACTGTACACAGGGATAACACAAGAATGCTGGAGGGGCTGTTCAGGGAGAGGGGAATGGAGGCATATATGGTGGGAATGCCCGATACTGTAAGGTTTTTGGGGAGAGATAAAGAGCCAGATACAGCAAATGCTAAGCGGACCACCGACCTCCTCCCTCAGGGAATGGATGTGTGGCTTTTTTGACCCGGAGTTTGATTCCTACAAAGCCCCAACGGAAAGCGTTCATAATTCTGCTAATGGCGGCCTGTTTAGTTTTGGCAAGGAAGTGGAAACAAAAGGCACCCCACCACGAACATTGAGTGGCTACACAGGATTTGGGGATCCTAGCTATGGAATAGGTGACCCATGGGATACAAGGAGACCGAGACAAATTTTGTAAGGACTGGGCAATGATATTGGACTATCTTCGGGGAGACTAATTATATTGTCCTGTCGTACTTGTTCGTCTTGGTGTGTTTTTGGTGCGCCCTGATGCCTGCGGGGTGTCGGCGCGGTATAAGCAAATAAATCAAATAAATAGTATGCAACTGGTGTTCCCAAAATTTGAAAATATTAGACATAATATAGGCGTTAAACTACGAATGGAGATAAGAACATATGCAAGGTCTGGCAGGTCTCAGAATCGGGCATGGGGAGGGGAAAGTGGTGGAGAAGCGAGGGGGGCTTGCTTTTGTTATGTGTATGTTAAAAATGCCAATAAAAACAGAATATTAAAAAAAGGATTGAGATACCAATTATTCTTACATTACTAATCGTTATAACAGACACTTTTTAATGATCAATAGTCAAACAGTAACAAACATCTGGCGGCACGTGTGAGTAATTCAATCCGAATTCTTTAATCATATATCTGTCTCAGAAGAGAGTAATACAAATAAATTCAATATGGCATGTTACATGTGAATGATGGATGAGACTATTATTTTACTGATTAGTATCATAAGACTTGTGCAGTGGTCTGATACTGGTATTGTTGTGTTCAGGTCTCAGTGAACTTGCTTGCTCGTGAAATAACAGAGTTGAATGGATCTGGTGCTCCTGCCATGATCGGCCCTCGAGCCGCCTGATTGACGTGGTCAGGTTTTCATGCCTTGCATGAAAGGGGGCACAAATCTATTTACATTGACCGGCGCAAGGTGCGCACACGGCACACATGAATCTCACGATTATCCACTACAAAAGAACCCACTATTACATCAATCAGGGACTATACTGTCCAAATGACGTGCAAGACTGCCCCCCCAGCCTGCCCCACATGATCCTCAACAGAGAGACTATCCCAGAGGCCCAGAAGAAGACTTAACAACTAGGAGCCGAAACACCAGTGGACACAGCCAACAGCGAGCTTGAAGTCCACCACTTCTTTAGGGGGTTTTACCCCCCTGGCGTAGCCTTACGGGTTGGTCCTCTGATTCAGCATTTAACTGACCTAAAGTCAGGTCCCCCTCGCTAGGAACCAGACAACATGTCTGACTGAGTTAGCAGACATTAATCTACCGCTATATCACATAGGACCCGAGCACAAATGTGTTTTAACGCACTAAGGAAACATTGGAGTTTCAGTTTCCTTTTCTTGCTTTTCCTTTTTCTATTTCAGAACCAAACCTCTGATTTAATATATATGTGATTGTCAAATATGATGTAATATTTGTCTGATTTCACAATAACACACCTGTGATTGGAGCAATGTTTGTCTTGTTTAATACCTCATCTGTGCCAAGACTAAGTTGCATACCCTCTTTGTCAAAAAGTATGAACTGAAAATACTAAAGATGCTTGTCTACTAAACAGACAAAAAGATCTGCTAAACTAATAAAGTGGACCTATGAGTTCAACTACTGCTCTATGGTATATATATGGATTGAGTCCACACACCCACCACTAGGTCAAGGGATGTCTAGCTTACTTTTGAAGTAATATGTGTAACTTGGTTGTAAATTACAATAGACATACGAGTAGCAATGTATTGTAACAAATTTACTATGTGGTAGGTGCCACCCCTTTGTTTCATAATGATCGGCCCTTGTGCCGTGCTGCATTGAAATCGGCTTACATGTAACATGCCATATTGAAGGATCACCATTTACTGCAAGAAACGCGAGTGATCAAAAGTTACAAGTTTCAATAGAACTGGATAATCAATCAGATTCTTACCTCTTTACCGTGAGTAAGACCAGCCGGGGTCGAAACATGTGTCGGCCGACTCCCTTTACTTGTGTTACGGCTAACTTCCTTTTATTTATTACTGTACAAATAAAAGAGCACTTGCAGCAAGGTCATATTTTACACTGATTTACAAAACCAGACACCGTTTGAGAGATGTTGTAGTGCCCTCTTTATTATTTTGAATGATTTTTAAAGCACACTGTTTAATATTAAACCAAATCACTGATGTTCTGACCCTCGTTCATACTACTGTTGCTTCTTTTCAGAGTCCTTGAATCCAATTTATGAGCTGGTGATGAAACCTGATTCTGAAAAAGGGGTAACCATGAATCCTACTAGTGAACAGCTATCATCAAATCCTCCCGCCATTATCCCAGTGAGTGAAACTTCATACTGTTCTCATTGTGTGGCTGCTGTCTGACATGATGTGTGTGCATGCGTAGTTCAATATTCCCTGATTGGTAACTTTCTACCCTTCTTTAATATGAAGCAAATAAAACATGCATCTTTGAGCACTACCGATGATCACTCTATGGTTCAGAAGTAGGCCATAGAATGGTCTTAGGAGTTTAGAGCCCATAGTTTGGGAAAGGTTCTCAGGTGTTTTTATTGGTCAGTCTGACAGAGGGAGGACCATTATATCGGAAAAATCCTCTTCACATTTCTCCCTATTATTTTAAACTAGTCAAGGCCTTTTGTTGTGCATTTTGTATAATAGTTGTCAATTAGCCTGTGTTCTCGTTAGTTTTTCCTCTGGAGAGGCATTTGCAGTGCTGCTGTTAAGATGAAATATGGCATATGAGAGTATCTGCATCCTCAATAGCTTTATTTCTCTTGTGACAATACTGTTTTTGGCAGAATACTATCCTACTTGGAAGTAGTTAACAGGGAAAGGGAAAGTATGGAAATAATTTTAATTGTTTAAGTTAAAGCGTGGAATGTGTTGTATGTTTTTCTAATGGCATAACAGACATTTGTGTATAAGGGCATTTAAATAAGTTTATGCTTTTTTTCCATCTGCAGGAAAAAGCTATTGGTTTCAGATTGCCAAAAACATCATATTCATACAACCATTTGCAGCCCATTTTGTATGCGCTTGGAGTAGGAATGTCCACCAAGGACCCAGATAATCTGAAATTCCTCTATGAAGGACATGAGAACTTCTGCAGCTTGCCAACCTTTGGTGTGATTCCTTCACAGTCTGCCATGATGAGTGGTGGACTTGCCTCTGTTCCAGGGTTGAACATTGATTTTACCAGGGTATGTGAGAAATGCATGCAGTTATTTTGATAATTGTTTTATCAAAGACTAGCACACATATATGTGCAAGCAAGTCCCATCATAAGGCGTAGTTGCTGCACTCATACAACGTTCTTACTGGAGTGTATTCTTTTTCTTGAGCAATGATTGCCTCACTATTAGTAGTCTTATATTCTGCTGCCCTTTCTTCCTCCCTGGTTGAGAACTCTACCCAGTATTCCAAATTCTGCTCTTGCTTTAAAATGTCAATGTTGGTGTCTGCAAGCATGCCTTAGTTTCCTTGTACATACTTCCTGCCTCTGTATTTGTGTGCCACCAGTGGTCATACCTCAGTTCTTGTTTTTAGCCTTCTAGAGTGGTTCATAGGTTCTGTTGCTTGTATTTAATTACCCATGCTGGGGCAGCTTTTGCTGTATTAATTTGTCTTTGATGAACCCCATAACTTAAATATCATTTTAATTTTGAAGCCAAAAAAGGCAATGGTTACAAAAATGGCAGACACACATTCCCCGGCCATCAGTTTTGCACATGTTTCAAGCACCTAACAATGCACCAGCTGCCAGGGATGTTTTTCGACAAGAGACCCAACATGATACTGGCACCTTCTTGAAAATCCTTCATCCAGTGAGTTAATTTTTATAGTGTGCACAAATAGCGCCGATACCTCGTGAGAGTGGTCTAATATTCATGAAATAGTAAGGCTGATACCAAATACAGTAGTAGCCACGGACAAGGATAATAGATTTAAGGTCCTTTATTAATTTTTTAAACGAAAAGATGGTTTGAGAAGGTTGGGACATTTAAAACTATGGGTTCACTACAGCTCTCTGGGCCTCCCTGTGGGCTCCCTTAACCCTAGCCCAGACGTCCCTAATCATCACAGTGTCCCCAACATAAGGTAACCTCTTCTGTCTAATTCATATCTTTTCTGGGAGGGAAAACTAAAGCCCTTGGCCTTTTCCATCTCCCACCAGGATTTTTCTAAGGGATACTTCTGTACTTCTCTGTCTGTTTTTACTGTCCAAGGTCACTCTATGCCTCTTCTTCTCCTTTCTTCTCCTTTCCCTCTTCTCCATTCCCTCTTCTCTCTCCTCTCCCTCTTCTCTCTCCTCTCTTCTCCTTTCCCTTTTCTCTCCTCTCCTTTCCCTCTTCTCTCCTCTCCTTTCCCTCTTCTCTCCCTTTCCAGGATCTTCCTTATCTCAACCGTTCGGTATCTAGCTCCACTCCTCCCCACCCTCTGCCTGCCTCTCTCCCCTACCCCCCTTGCTTTTCCTCATCTTCGTCTCTCCTCTTTTCCTCTTCTTCCCTCCTCTCCCCTCTTCTCTCCTCTCCCTTTTTCTTCTCTCCTCTCCCCTTTCCTCTTCTTCTTCTCTCCTCTCCCTTTTCCTCTTCTCTCTCCTTTCCCTCTCCCTCCCATCTCCAGGATATTCCTTATCTCACCCCTTTTTGTGTGTAGCTCCGCTCCTGCCCACCCTTCGCTCCTTAAGCCAATCTCTTCTCTCTTCATGCGCTCATCTCTCCTCTTCTCTCCCTATCTACACCTCATGTTTCCATACCTTTTTTCACTCGCTCTGCCTGTTGTTCCCAACTACCTTCCTCCTGCTTCACTCAGCCCACACCACTACTACCACTACTGCCTTGCACTCACCAATCTCGTACCATGCACTCCCTCACTTTTACTCACTCTCCAAATACCCCTACACTTTGCTCCACACTTTATTTTTTTGCATCCCCCTCACCGTACAACACTCAACAGGTAACACCCCCACCCACATGCAAAACCTTACCCGCACTCTCACAGAACACTGCCACAGTATCCTTAGCACGCCGTCTGCCATCCTCCCGGCCTCTTCGTCCGCCTGACCTCAGCTGCACATCTTCCAATCTTTGTTGATTGGGCTTTTATAGCCCTGGCTACTCCCTTCCAACACTCCTCCTAGCTCCCATTGGTCTCCCTGGTGACATGCTATCCTTGATCAATCTCTGGATAAGCTATCCCTCTGAGGGTTGGTACTTCCCATAGGTTTGGTTTTAAGGCATTTAGCCCCAACCCTTTTCTATTTCCACTTATGAGATGGCAGCCATGTGCATGCTCAGGCTGCTGGTTTTCTTTGTGGTTTGCTTCATGTGCTGTTGAGTCTTGTTCCCCACTGGAGTTTGGAACGATTTCTGTATCTCCTCTGCAGTTCCTTCTCACTCTGTTTGTTTTATGTAGCTGCACCAGTCCTCTTGCGTCTGTCTGTTATTGGTGGGTTGGATGTTGGGTGTCTGATCTATTTTGGGCATTAAAAATCCCAGTCCATTCACTTTCTGATCTGGATTCCATTCTCCTGGTTACAGCGCAGGTTTTCTTAATTGCGCCCAGAAGCATTCTAGGAGTTGTGGTTCTCAAAAAGACAAGAGGCACATTCCAGGGTGGCTGGGTCTGCCCCCCACACCGACCCCCAACTTGCTCACGCCAGCTCCGGTACACACCCTGCTAAGCCGCCTAGCCAAGGACCAAAGGGGTCCCTGTTCCTCCTGACAGGGTCATGACCCTGACTTTGTTACAATAGCTAAAGATGGGAAAGAAGTCAGCAACTTGCCTTAAAGGGAAGGGTTAAGGTGTGGATGTGGTGCAGCAGCAATATTTCTGTATTCAGTGAATACTTTGGAATTAACTCCTTTTACAGGCAAATACCCACTTGATATTTGGGCGTGTTTGAGATTGGTTGTCAAAGGTTAACACTATCAAGATGTGTTGCCTATCTAATGGCTGAACATTGTAAAAAGAGCCCTGAACCCATCAATGTCCAGCTAGAAAACTCAGGGATGGAGTATAGCTCTTAGCTAAGTTGCGCTCACACATCTGTTGTAAGAAGTACCTTGGACCCTTAGGCCCGTACACACCTCCACCCACACCAGGTTGTGCCAATTTAAACCTGTGAACTTTTTTTCCAATTGACAATGCCAGTAATCTTGATTAGCAACGTATGGTTTTCTCCCTGAAACCAAAATGTATGTAATTTGTCTGCTATCTTTTTCTAAATGTCTCTTTTCCCTAGGATGCTGATAGTGTAAAATATAACTTTCGAATAGAAAGGATAGAAATGTAATTTCATCTGGTTTTGGGAGCAACGCTAAACTTAATATGATGGTTTGAATCCTACAGTTAAAATCACCTGAGGAATTCTGTTTGGTTGCAGTTCAATACTACATTGGTACCTTCACTGGAGTACTACTTATTCAGATAACTTGACGTCAGCTGGCCTTAAAGAGGGTTTCTTGAGGCATCTGACCTGTTTTACAATACTTCAATCCGCCAGCCACACACTCTTCTTCGTGGTACTTTTCAGCTTTTTACAGCTGGTTCTTTTAGAGCATCTTGAATTGTTTCTTTGCCCATCTGTCATGATCTCTGCTTCCAAAAGATCTGGACTTGCCCGACTCCCTTGGAAGCAGACCCATAACCCCGGTTCAGAGTGCCAGCCAGTCCCAATTGGGACCTTTTGGACCCTGTCCTGGCGCCAGTGGCACCAGGCTCATAAAGATGCCCAGTCCCAGCGCTGGAAGCGCCGGGCTCATAATGCTTGGGTGGACTTACCTGCAGCAGACCATGCTGCTTACTTACCTGCCAGTTGAACCCCTGATCCTCTTCTGTTTGGGACTACTTTTCCTGTTGGGTGGGGCAGGAGCCACTCCCTAGGTTCAGAACACTGGAACTCTTCTGGAAAGCAGGAACTCTTTTCTTAGGCGTGGCTGTGGAAGGAGATGGATGAATCTTGCTTTGCGTTATTCTGCATTCTCTGCAGCAGAACGCTCATCGTGTCTTCTGCTTCTGATCCTGGGCCTAAGGGAACAAAGGCTTACCATCCTGGAATCCAGTCTTCAGCAGCACCTGTAAAGACAAAGAAAGAACAGGTTAGCACTACGGTCTTCAGTGGCAGCGCATCTCTTACCTGGTCCATCGGCTGTCACCAACGCCTCGCGCTGCATTCCGGCATCTGAAAGACAAAGGCTTACCTACTCTTCGCATGCTCCGGAGGTCTTCGCACTGCATTCCGGCATCTGAAAGACAAAAGCTTACCAGCTCTTCGCACGCTCCGGAGGCCTTCGGCGCTGCATCCCGCATCTGAAAGACAAAAGAAGGTGCGTTTAAAGACATTGGGCAACTTTATTACTCACGTGCCATTACTCCTTCCCACGCCGAATCCAGTGGGTATTCCAGCACCCTTCAGCTTCTCTAAAGCTCCGAACTTGTACCTGCAAGATAAAAGGGACAGTTAGTGCGCATCGTGAAGCAGGCTACAAGCGCTTACTTACGTGCTTCCAGGCGCTTCTATTCCTCACGCGGGTTCGATCCTCAACTCTCATCAGCCCGCCATCCGCCATCGCCGGAACCCTGCAAAACAAGAGATATCATTACAAAAGACTTTTAAGACATTTGAAGTGCCCAGAACTTACCGTTCGTGCAGTTAACGACTGACAGCAGTCCTCTGAGGTCAAGAGGCCTGCACCCTTATCCAGTGAAGAAACTGGTTACGGCACCCTGCCCCGAGGCAGATGGAGAGCTCGGCGTTCACTTACCTAAGACATCTTACTCTTCGAGTCAGACATACAGTGCACAGAGGTCCAGCCCAAAGAGCCAACCGTGTGTTACACATCACCTCTGAAGATACGGCATTCACCCAGTCAAGACCGGCGCCTCTGCAGGAATCAGGTGAGCGTTACACCATCCAAGCCATATTTCTTTCATTTGAGCATTATTTGCATGTTTTTTAAATTCATCACACTGTAGGGGACATGCGCCTTAGGACAATCAGTAGCTACGCCACCCCACTGCCCACCAGGTAAGAGGTTGTGCAGCTCAGATGGTGCATCACCGCCTCCGCAATGCCCTCTACAGCCCTAGCTGTGAAACCCAACTTCATACATCGCAGTCCAGTGGGGGTATTCCCTGTTCAGCGAGGAGTGACACCATACCACATCTGACACTTGGACTTTAGATTGTGACGCAGGGCTATTCCACTACCTACACCCTTTGTTCGACATCTACTAGACAATAACCCTGACACCCTCCGACCCCCTTTGCTTCCAGAACCTCTCCAGATACTGACGGACCTCTTCCAACAGGAGAAAGGTACAATAGAAATTATTCCCCTCCTGGAAAAAGGCAAAGGGCTGGTATTCTATTTGCTGTCTTGTTCCATAGGAGGACGGGGGGCCTGTGCCCCATCATGGATTTAAGGCTATTTAACTTGTACCTGCATGTGTGTCGCCCTGGCCCATATCTTTCAAGTGTTCGATCTGCAGAATTGGTTGGTGCCCTACTTTCCATGTGCTGATCCATCTAAAGCACAGAAAGTATCTGAGATTTGTGGTGGGATTTTCCCACTGCCAATTTGAAGTCCGTCTGTACCTAGGGTCTTCAATAAACTGGTTACGTCTCACCTGATGAGGGAAGACATTCATCTCTTCCTCTACCTGGATGACTGGTTCATCCAAGTTTACTCTCCAGACCAGGTGTTAGCATATCTGTAGTGCACATGCAGCCTGTTTCGTTGTTTGGTCTTCACCCTGAACTTCAGGAAGTCCTGCGTTTTTCTGTCTCAGTCCCTACACTTTAGCGGTGCCGTCCGCGACCCTTGCTTGGGCAGGGCCTTGTCTCACAAGCCGAACGTCTTTCAAGTCTTTCAATCCCGGCAGCTGGTTCCAGTCACGTCTTTTTTGCACTTACTGGTTGTCCTGATATCCTGCATTCTGCAGGTACTGGAGGACTGTTGTGCTAGAGGTCTCTTCAATGGCTGTTCGGATTTGAGCGATCTTCGTTCTAGGGGAGCAGGTCAGATGTTTTTTGAGCCTCAGTGTGTCACGAAACCTTGTATGATGATCCATGTCAGACAATTGACTGAGTAGCACTTTGCTTCAGCAACCCTGCCCCCAGATGACAGTGGTTACGGGTGCATCCTTGAAAGGTTGAGATGCTCATGTACTAGATTTGATAGTGAGCTGACTTTGGTCTCCAGTGGAGACCCGGGAGCAGATCTATTTGCTGAATTTGATTCGGTGTTGGGCAAGTGTGTACTGGTCCTCATGGACAGTACAGTGTCCAAGAACTAAATTAAGAACAAAAGAAGTAGCGTGGGGTTCTTACCTCTGTGCAGAGAAGCAATGCAACTGTGGTTCTGGGCTCTAAAGATCGACATGTCACAGACAGCGGCCCATCTCGCCGGGGAGGGGAATTGTCATGGCAGGTAGAAAATGTCACGACGGGGAGATTGGGGAATGCACGGATGGTTGAGAGGAACTTTTATTTTCATCTATGCGTTTCTGCCATCCCAGCCAGCCCACTAGCTCTGATGAGACTGCAACTGTTCGTGCCCGTGTTGATTTTGATCGCTCCAGACTAGGCCTGGAGAATGTGATACCTGGAACTTCTGGACATGCCCATCTGCCACACTTTGTGCCTACATAGGAGAGTGGACCTACCCTCCCTGGTGTAAGGGTGGGTCCTGCATCAAAACCTCAGTAGTTTGGCACTCATGCTTGGCTGCCGAGAGGCTGAGATTCAAGGAGCTTGATTTGTTGGACAAAGTCCTAGATGTACTGCTTGCAGGACAGAGACCAGTCTCCAAGTCCATTTATGCCTGCAGTTGGTGGACATTCTTGGTTTGGTGTCGGGGATGGAGTCTCTGGACCCTTTCATCTGTTCTATCTCCTTGGTTTGGGGTTTTCTGCTTCTCTTGGCCTGGCATGGACTGATTTTCGTATTGGCACTGTGAAAGAACGTAGATGATATCTGCCTTCAAGAGGACCCCTGAGAATAGCTTTTTCTTCACAAACCCCACTGTCATGCAGTCTTTTGGGGGTTGTGCCACCAGTTTCCACAATGACCAGTTTGTTTTTCCTGTGTGGTATTTGAATTTAGTTGTGATTTTACTCATGGAAGTTCCATTTGAGCTCCTGCATTCATGTTCATCCTTCAAGTGATTTTTCTGGCAGCCATTACGTCCCCGCAATGGGTGAGTGAGCTCCAGGTGTTGTTGTTTAAACTTCCCTACTTGGTTTTCCAAGGAGAAGGTGACTTTCAGAATGAGATTGACCTAAACCCACCGGCCCCGCCACCAATTCTGTTTCAAACTTTTATCTCTATTCCTGTATTTTTTCCTCTGCCTCATCCTTCCAAGACGGAGGAGCAATTCCATCGGCTGAACCCAGTGCGGGCCCTCAGCTAGTAGGTCTCTCGGAAGGGGAATGTCAGGAAAGATGGCCATCAGTTTGTGGGTTATGCTGGTGTTTGTGTGGGCAGGGCTGTAACAAAACAGACACTGTCGTGGGATCATCCTCTGCATAGCAGAATGCTTCGAACTGGCTGGGAAGGATGTGCCTCAGGATCTCTGGCCTCATTAAACTAGAGATTTTGCTGCCACCTCTGCCCTGCAGATGGGGGGGCTCCATGCCATGGAAATTTGCCAAGCGTGCGCAACAAGTATGATGAATATGCCCATGCAAAGTAAGTGTCCCTTGAGCTGGACCTCAGAGCCTCTTGTGACGAATCGAGAGATTCAGTTGCGTTCCCCAAATTAGCCTGCTACGCAACATTCCCCCTACCGGTGGTGATAAGCGAGACCTCACAGGGGGAGATTCCCCTATGGGGGATAAGGACTCCCTTTCCAATGAGGAACTCCTTTTTCACTATCCTCATACACCTAATACCATCCTATCAGTTGGCAATCAGGCTCCTCCTACATACGTTATTGTGATGTAAGACCAGAAGAAAGGTATCAGCCTGGTACTGTGAAGAGTAAAAGTAAAGGAGCATTAAAGACTACCTGTCTGTGAGGCACTGAGATGAAGAAACCTGCAGGAGTTACTCCAACCCAAAGGAATGACTATACTGAGAATCTGCGGAGGCTCCAGCATTGCGTGATAAAAGTGGGTGGGCAAAGAGAAGCAGGGAAAGTGACCCAGGATCTTCAAACCGGCTGGTCGGAGGAAGCTGATAACTTGCGGAGAATGCTGATTTGCACGGCAGCAACCTGCAACCAACACAAGGTGCACTGTCTGAGTAGCAGAGTGGAAGCCTGCCAAGAGGCTGATAGTCCCTGGAGGGACCTTCAACATGAGCCAACTAGAAGCCCCAATCCTGACCTCCCAGAAGCAGACCATGAAAGGTCTACCAGTCTGGGCTGAATCCCAGAAGGAAACTGAGCGAGAGAGGTGGTGGAAAGGGGGAGAGACGGACAAACCCTGACGTTGCTGATAAAAACGCACACACACACACACGTTAAATCTCACCCGAGGCGTGCACACACACACACACACACACACACACATGTTAAATCTCACCTGAGGCGCACACACACACACACGTTAAATCTCACCCGAGGCGCACACACACACACGTTAAATCTCACCCGAGGCGCGCACACACACACACACACACACACACACACACACACACACACACACACACACACACACGTTAAAACTCACCCGAGGCGCACACACACACACACGTTAAATCTCACCCGAGGCGCGCGCACACACACACACACACACACACACACACACACACGTTAAATCTCACCCGAGGCTCATAATCTCTATGGAGAACATCTTTAGGTTGGGACTATTTTACTTGGAGCTACTTTCTTGGGGGCTTCAGTCAACATGGAGGCACTCAGTTACCAAGAACTGAGCTATGCGGTATAGTGTTTAGGGTGTGGTTGGCCTGGGACTACTTTACCTGGATTACTTTTCCTGAAGGCTATTTAAACTGCACCCAAATAGCAGAACACGCTTTGGCTTATTCAGCTGTTTGCAGCGTAACGCTCACCGTGTCCAGTTGGGCTTCCAGTATTCTTTGATGCCAGCTATTCTTTGAACCGCGTGCCTGTAGAAAGAAAAAGAACATTGTTATTGGAATCTTACCTGCGAGTAGCATCCTGTCTTCAGCCCATTGTCAGCTCCTGATTCTGCTTACCTGGAGACAGTTGATCCAGCGAACTCCATCGTCTGGGCACCACATCCTTCCTGGAACGCAGCCTGAAAAGGAGAGAGAACAGCATTAGTGAGCGCATACTCACGGTTACACACGAGCAACGAAAACTACAAGATTCTTACCTGGTTAGTCGCCTCTTGGTCAGCATCATTCTGCAACATCACTGCAACCGGCGAAGAGCGCCATGGCCTACGAAGGAAGGGGAAGGACACAGGTTAGCATATACAAGGCAAAAACAGCGCTGCGCATCGCGCATTACTTACTGGACAGCATCGCGCACACCCTGCCGTCATTTACCTTTCGTGCACAGCTCCAACCCGCACGAAAACACCGAAATCTCTTGTACACCTAAAGAGAAGAAATAAGATATTAATAACAATAAGAGGAAGGAAGGAAAGAACAGAATAGAATACAAAGACTGTAAAGCAGCAAAACCTACCTTAAAGACACTCAAAAGGGCTTGCACCAGTAAAGCAACTTGGTCGCTCACGCCTACACGAGATTACGCACCCCTGCCGCGAAGAGCAGGACGGAGAGCATGCCTTCTAAAGAATTAAGGTGAGGAGAGAGCCAAGGGAAGGTTTGGAATCCAAGGGATGTGGGAAGACACCCTACCAGAGACAGTTAAGTCTTGAATCCAGCCCTCCTGTATTTCAGGCTCAACTTCCATCAGAGGCACTACCCAGGCATCGGGGAGAGGGTTCGAGGTGCATATCATCCAACCAGGGCTGAGTGGTGTCCCTGTGGATACCAGGTGAGCGTAACAATACACAAGGCCCTGGAGGACTTGTTAAAAGAGATAGCGAAGGATTATCTGAAGATCCTGTATTTAGGGGAACTGTGCTGAAAAGCATTTCAGGAGAAGGGAGTCATTCTCCTGGACTTTCTGTTGTTTAGTTATAGTGGTGGATTCAGCCTCTGTTAGTTTTGGGACAGAGGACAGACTTTTGATTACGGACTTCATTATTGTTGACGCGCATCCTAGTTTAGTTATGTTAGGTAGGTAAGGAAACCCTTAGGATAGGGAATGTTAGGCATTTTCTTTATTATTTTCTAATAAACCTTGTTGAATATGGTACTCATTGGCCTGTCTCCTCCTTCTGATCTACCACACTCTCCAACAGACTGTAATTGTTTTACAAAATGATGTCTTAAACTGCAGCCATGTTTGATTTGCAGTTAGTACCTGAGGAGAAACTGTTGTCTGCAGTACCCCCAACCCGTTGTGGCAAGACTGTAGATTCCCAGTCCAAGGAGGGTGGGCGAGGAGAAGTTTGCTCCGACCTTGTGGTCTGCCCGTCTATTCCCTGTGGCTATCTGTGGGATCCTTTGTTATTAAGGACTTGAGTTTCCAACCATTTCCATGCTTCCTTCGGTGTGTAAAACAAGTGGGTGGTGACCTCATGGTGGACTTTCAATAGTGCCAGGAAAAAGAGTGCATATTTGATGGACAGTGAATGCAATTTTTTCTTCCGAGTCAAAGGACTGGCGGGCCTTCTGGACCTCCTTGGTATAGTCTGGGTAGAACCCGATGCGGTATCCGTTGTAAGTAATGGGCTCTATGGTGCAGGCCATCTGGAGGATAGCGTCTATCTCTGAAGTTTAGGAGGCATGCAATGATTGGCCATGGTGGGGCACCTGGGACCGGCGCCTATTCAATCGAGAAAAACTTTGAGAGCTTTTTGGGAGAGAAGATATGGCACTGATATTCCTGATTAAAAAACTTAGTAAAGAGAAATCCAGGGCAAGGGAACCACCCTCTTGAACAAGGAACTCTATCCTTCTGGAACTTTTGGGTTGGAGTTACGCATTTCCGTTTTGGACATTTATACACCACTCAAGGCCAAAGACATTACCCTTACCTTAGAATGTGATGGCCAGAATAGTACTTTCGACACTGGGACGGTTTTGCTTTGGCCATTGACATTGACAGACCCTTAGTTTTGGTTTTAGGTAGGGAAACACCTCTTACAGCAGGGACAGTGTGGCATTTCCCAACCCCCTTTTATTTTAATAAAATTCTTTGACCAACACCATGACTCCCTTGTGTCTGAGTCTCATTCCTGATTCCTCACAACATACCCTAGAATGGACATCTGTCCTTCTGCCAAACCTCCAGGGGAATATCACAATCTACACCTTAAAACTGCATGATCAGCGATTTGAACCATGCTACCTAAGCATGTCTTGTAGAAAGTACCTGACAATATTTTCTGGGGAGGAAGAAAATCATGGAAGTGCCATCCTATCCTATACCTAAGAGACTCCAACAGGTACGTCAAAAAGAAAGAGGACGAGAATGCAGCAGATTCTCCCAGGACTACTGAAGGGAAGACTACCTCGTGACTATCTGCTTTCAAAATTCAATATCCCAATACAAAGCCGTCACTTCAAACATCTTTGGTTTGCTGTATGGGTGGACGCTAGCAGTTCAAAGCCCTTCCTTTTTGAAAGGTCAGCGCCTCCTGTGTTTACGAAGTGCCTAGCACCAGTTGCCACCTTTCTGCGCCAGGGTGCTCCTGTACCTAGTCAATTGACTTGTGTGGGCACCATTGCTTCAGCAAGCAAGGTGCCACGTGCATCTAGTGGTCAAGACTTTGATATCATTTGAATTTGCAATAAACTAGGAATAAACAATGCTGGTACCCTCAAGAATAGCTACATTTTAGAGGCATTTTAGACTCTCATCCCGGAGGCACGCCCATCAGAGAACAGACAGCACTCACTCCTCATAAGAGTAGGTCATTTTCAAAAGCAAACAAAATGCATAAGAGCTTTCAAGTCCATTTTGGGAACCGACATCCTGCATCATCCTGGTGCCAAACTGTTGCCTCAGATTTAATCCCATCCAGAAGACTATTCAGTCGCTGTTGAAGTAGGCCACAGAGGGCCTGGGAAGACGCCATCAAGCTACCCCAAAAGATTCCAGGTCGCGCTCAGGTGGTGTGTTGTAACATCATGTATGCCATGCCCTTCAAGTTCACCTCTCAGCAATCTCCTACTATCAGCAGGAGCAGGGAACGCCTACTCTCCTCTCTATCCCACTGGTCAGTTCCTCATTGTCCTACTCGGAATGTTTCCACCTGTTTTTCATAGCTCTCCAGCTTGGGAGTTGAACACATCCTCACTAGGCTCATGAAGCCATCCCTTGAGCCTCAAAGTGAATGTATTGAGAAGTGAATGCAGAACAAGTAAAGACCTGAATCCTATTCTAAGCATATGAATCTATGAAGGCTCCAATGCTGCAGAAAAACCAGTTAATTACCTGTAATGGTGCGTCTCCAGTGTTGGTTGCTTTCATAGATTGATGGGCACCCCTCCGCTTTCCATCGATGGCAATGGCACACATGACCTATGTATAGATGTGTGCCTCTATGCATCTCAATGTTCTTTGACTTCTAAGACTATAAAGATGGATGCTAGGGGTGGTACCTCAACCTGTCTCACTTACTTGCCCCTATGGGGGGAAACGTCCCAAAGCACACAATGAGGGCGATAGGCTGTAAGTGAACGTTTGTTTTGCTGCGTACTGATATGGCCTTTGTATTTACCTAGTATTCCCAGCCTGTTGTCAGTTGGAGGTGGGTTTTGGGGTAGGGGTGGGAGGGGGGGGGGTTCTAAGCATGTGAATACATGAAAGCATCCAACGGTGGAGAACCATTGGTATAAGCAAGTACATACAGTTTTTCTGCCAGATCTGTCAGAAAGCATTGCAAACTAATTTCAGTACCCTGATCTCGGGGTACATTTCATTCATAAGTTTGAATAAGGAATTACGTAATCCAGCAATGTTCAGAAAGTGCCTACTGTACTTTACATGTTTCTCTCTGAAAATGTTTGTTTTGTCTGGCAATTCCAGCATTAAATAATCCTAATTAATTGGAGACCTTGATCTGGCATTGAACTACAAATATTCAGTGCATGGCATCAGGATAGCAGTCATTGAAATCGGAAGCACAGAGCAGTCAAATAAAAATGTCTGTCTGCTCCATTTTGGAGTCAAAATCCTACATTTCTGTGTTCATTCACAAATGTAAAGCAACATTTTGAGAATGTGAACACAGCACATTTACATGTTAACAATCAATATATCACTAACACATCGCAGAGATTGCACTAGTAGTCCAGATAAGACTATGCCACAAGCCTCTACCTGTGGCTCCTGATTTACTTATTCAGTAGGCTAAAAGGGGTGCAAAGAACACCAGCTTGACATCTCCTGGGGACATCCAAGACATGAACACATCATCCCAGTCCGCTGAACACTCCACTGGCCCCTGATCTTAGAGGATTCATTTCAAAACTCTACGCATAGCCCACCACCCTTTCCACGGTGGGTGCCCAGAATTCATTAGAAAGAAATGCATTCAGCACAAACCGTTGAGAATGTGAGGATTCAGTGCTGCAGCCTTGTTAGCAGTGATTTGCTTCAATTGGAAAGGCTACAGAGGATATTCCTTCTCCTTCCTCTCAACTAAAGTCTGAAATTCTATGCCCAGATGTCTGTGAAGAAAGTAACACCAACCAACCTTCAAAAAATCCCTGAAAACATGGACGTTCTACTGATAACGGCACCTAACACCTCAACCAACGGACTCCAATTCTATATAACATTGACCACACGTAACCCCCTCAGTTTACTTATACAAACATGCCATGACCTATTCATGTCAGGCAAGAACTACAGGAAAATTAGGCACATGTTTGTCCACCTCCCTGCAACCTTTTAAATTTAATCAGACTGACTCGCTTGTGAACATGCAATGAGCCAGTTCCCAAGAATTGCTTTTGATCTGACTAATTCGGGTTGGTCTTCCTGTACCTTTTAAACTAAACCAGAACAGCACGAACCCTCGTAAAAACGACAAGTACACCAGACCAACAATTGTGAACCCAATGGTTTGCTCTTAAATAACCATTCCTTTGCTCCCTCTAACCAACTCTTATCTTCATCTATCTCTTAAACTGCTCACACAATCAACCCTTACCTACAAACACACAAAGTTAACGAACGGATCCGCACCACTGCTCACTTCTCTCGCCCTTCATACCCCATGCCACCGGTTGTTAGGCAGAATTATATGCAGTACCCTTTGGGAACACTATACACAATTAAGACTACAAGTGCCAGTACAATTTCACCTTTGGTGCAAGCCTGTACTACACTGTTATAGTGATAGCAGTAGCGGAGCAGCCAGACTTATCTCAAGAGTAAGTGAGCAGCACAAATAGTTACACAAAGGACAGCAATTACTATGATTCAGGCAAACACTGACTCAAGGTTTCTAAGTAAAAGAAAATATATTTATTTGCTCAACAGTTGTATAACATTTCACTATTCTAAGCAAGGTCAAAATCACAATCATAAATACACCACACCACTTCCCTTAAATTCCAGACAAGTTAAGCTCAAAAAATGAAGTGGGAGCAAAATGGCACTCCAGCAATTTAGAAGAGAGGGAAAGACAAAGGTATCAGCAATTAGGCAAAACCAACAGGTAAGTATTCTGAGCAGTTGGACAAGAGACTACAGTGAGGAGATCAGCTAGAAAAGGCTTAGGACCAAAGTCAATAGGTCAAAAGTCTTTTGCTCAAAATCACACAGTTCAGGGTAGTTTGCGGTAAAGTTCGTGGCACAGATTCCGGGCGAGGTTGGTTGGTAGAAAAGTTAGTTCAAAGAGAAGAGAAGGACAAGCCCTCTGATTGGAGAAAGATTTCAAACACTTTCACCGTGGCTGAGCGAAACACACAGCTGGATTTGCACAGTACCTTGAAACGGAGAGGGGGCTGTAGCTGAGGTAGACGTTCATGGTAGTTCCTGCAGGCTGACAGTTCCTGAAGCAGCTGTCGGACTGATCAGAAGTAGGAAGACTGGAGGGTCCTGCACTACCCAGGGAAGAAACCAGCCGCAGGGCCAAACAACGAATAAAAGGTGCCCTCATCAAAACCTAAGCAGGGTCTGACCTTCCTGGCTATCCGGCCCACTGTAGCTCTGTACAGCGAATTCGACCAGAGGAGGGGTCCTGGCTTGTAGTTTGGGCGAACTGGTAGGTCCCACCAGCTCAAGGGAAGAGTTTCCTGGAAGATTTTCTCTGTCGTCGGATTTGGAGATTCGGACCTGCAGCCGGGCTTCGCCGGGCGGTTCAGTCGTAGGGGTCTTCTTCTTCCAGTTAGTCGTTGGTTCTTTCGTTCCAGTGGCGACTCTGCTCCTCCAGTCCCAGAGACCTGCTTTTTATGCAGTTTTCCCCCATTCATACAGCCTGTCATTCACACAGCAGGGTGGCTGGCCTGGCAAGGTCAGTCCCCTTAGCCAATCAGACAAGAGTGCGACTTGGGTTACCAAGGGAACCCATGGCAGGGGTCCGAAGATCCCTCGCTCACATCCTGCCTACCTAGACTATCGGGCGCCTTAAGGGGAGCTTCTGTGCAGAAGCCCGCGAAAAGACAGCGAACAAAGGAGTCATACCCGGTTTGGCACGCAGAGAAAAACACGAGAAAGACTTTAACAAAAAGAAATGGTGACTAAACCCAGCCGGAACCAAAATAAAACATGCATGATCACACAGGTTTTATGTTCAAGGCTAATATAATAGCCTAAAACATTACCACGTTATATAAGATAACTGCAGTAGAAAAGTTAGGGTAGATACCACTGCCACCAGCCAAGTCTTCATGTTAAGGGAGCGAAAAAAGGCTCCAAGAGGCGCAGACAAAAAGGGGTAAGAGTTAACCCTTTCCAATACTCGATGTAAAATGGGGTGTACTGGGTCTGTGGTTTAAAGTGACTATATAAAGTTAATGGCACCTTTACCTGTTTCTAGGGGACAGTAGTCAGCCCTAGAAAAATGGAGTTAGTGGGAAGTCTCAAAGACAACCCTGTGTCACTGCACTGAAGGTGCTGTGTAACACACACACACACAACGTGGTACACATGGAGTAGGTGAGGCTCCATTGCCCAAGATCACACAGAAAGTAGAAATACACACAGCAAAACACATGTACGAGTGGGGAAAAAAGGCTCACACTCTTACCAGGTGAAAAAAATAAATCATAGAAATCCAGCAAAGCTGCTGGGGGACTCTTTAGGTAAGGCAAATCAACCATTTATGAGAATTCTCCCCAACACTGATTAACTAGGTTCTCGCAATGCTGACTTCAGCTGAACAATTTCTGGATGAAATACTATCTGGAGGATCTGGATGAAACTCACACGAGATTTCTTTGCCACTACCCACCTAGAATCACAATGACACTCAGGAAATATGGCCCACTTGCCGAGCTTCCTCTGCTCAGAACAAGAACGCACTCAAATGCTGCTTTTCCACTCATTCATCATGCACAAGCCACAGTGGTTACCTGCCATCTGCTTTGTCTGTTAAACCTAAATTATACTAACTTGTCTTTATATTCTGGACTAGCCCCGTTTACATTACCCATGGCATGAGAAGGTGCCCTTACAAACCTTTTAATTTGACCTGCACAGATTTTGGGAATGCTCATTATTTTTCGTCATGCTCAGCCTCCCATTTTAGTAGTGCTGCCATTACCCTGTAAAGGGAGTGCAACATTCCAAAATCATTTGTTTGGCGTGCAAAGGATTGTGGGTCTGTAAAGATTTGTTGTTACTCATTTGAACCATTAGGGAAATGGATGGTTAGAAATCCCCAGTGCTTTCCTGTCAATCTGCATACTTTCCAAGTGTTCGGAGTTCTTTAAGTTATAGACTATGAATATGAAAACTATCTCCTATAAATTAATGGTTTCACTGAGCACTTGTATAGTCCTAGCCAACAGTATTTGAGGAAGGGGAGGTTTTTTCCCCAACTTCCCATAATATCAATGAGGCCTTCAATTGTTATGCAATCAAAGTATTGTGGGTATGCAAATATCCCTGTGAGGGTTTCACTGCCACAAGCCTACCTTTTTTTACTGAGCCCTGTCAACTAGTGCTGGGCGACATCAGCTCGAAGGGGTGCGGTATTCAAAGGAACACATTCTTTTGAGGTGAAGGATCAATAAGCCACTTTCAAAAATCAAGCCCAATGTTTCAGCAGTACAGTGAAGGCAATATGCTGTTTGTTTGCAATGAAGGACAGCAACTTCTAGTAGCAGTCTTAAGAAGATGCACCTTCTGTTTCTTTTCTGTAGCCTAGCACCTCCTCCGATCTTGTTTAACAGTGAATTGCAGAAGCAGGAACTTTAGATGAGAAGTTACTCCATATGTTATACCCCTCAAAAGAGTTGCTATTAATTTACATGGCAAATCTGTTTTTTAAGGGACTCCTTAAAGAACTTAGTGAAGCCTTGTTGAATTTTGTTGAGAGCCTAGGCAGGTGGTCAAAACTATATGCTAGATTATGTGCCCTGTTATTCACATTCTATGATACGGTTACAACCAGCGCTCAAGTTAAGATTTTGAAGTAGGTTCTTTTGACATTTGGAGGTAAATTAACAGAGGACGTTTTGAAATCCACATGTCTTCCCCCAACTAGTAATTCATACTTATTACAAGAGTATACCTTTTTACTGTAAAGTTCCTCGGCGGTAATATTATTAGCACTCCTTCCTGTGCCACTGCTCGGCTGGTACCACTGATCCCAAAATATCAGTGGAACGTCTTGGGTGTAAGCACTGGACACATTACTATTTGTGTACTGTCTTCTGTTTAGTTGGGTGTATTTTAGTCACTGTTTTAGTGGTAGGGAGTATTTCGCTGTTTTTAGTGAGTAAAGTGTGTCTGTTATGCTTCATTATCGGTAGGGTGGTTATGTATCATTAAGTGTTGTCACTGCTCTGTTCTGAGGACAGTGTAATTTTGAAGTTAAGCAGTGACACATGAATTATGATCCAAACTCTGTGGTTCAGCAATTCCAATACATGTATTATCCTGACACATATATTTATAAGGTGCATGTTGCATGTTCTCCTGACTTGTAAATTAACTAATTTTAGTGGCACGTGTACTCTTATTGGCATGTTTTCCTTGCACACTTCTTTAGGTTGCCATTACCCCTTATGGCAAATAATGTATCATGGCAGAATTTTTTAGCAACCACAGACGTTATTATAAGTGATATTTTCTTTTTGTAACACACAATGGCTGAAAGCATTATGCGTTACCCCTGAGAAGTTTTTGCCTCGCGACAAATTAACAACCACAACTAAAAACTTTGTTTACACTAACCTAAATTGCTTTATTTTGACACATAAATGCATTTTTCTCTGTACAGAAATACTTTTGGTAATGATAATGATTTGTTATTTAGTGTTTTCGCCAAAGCTCCCTACATAGAACATATTTACATACAAAGCGGTATGAGCAGGTTTGATACAAGTCTCACGATACTTTATCCTATAAGACCCTTTGTCCATTCCTAGTCTCTCTAGGATAGTCTTCTTTAATTCAACATACAGTGTATCCCCTGTGGGGTTTGCGGCTTGGTATGCCCCTTGCATCACCACTGTTAGTAATGAGGTCAGGAAAAACGCCCATCGTTCCTGGGGCCACTGTGCAGTTCTGGTGATTATCTCAAAATTGACAAAGATAAAAACTTGCGCCTGATATTTCTGCAAAACTGTGGAGGGGTATTGCTTGTTGTGCTTTGTTGGCAGCTACGGCTTCCCCCACTATCCGCTGGGCTTCTCTTCCTTGATCTTGAGAAACACTCTGTATCTGTATGGCTTGCTGTAGTGCTTGCCGGTCTGCCTGGGCTTGGTGTCCTTGCACCTGCAACAGCTGCTGCAATTGTTGCTGTCCCTCAGCTAACGTTTTAATTATGGCTTCCATTTTGAGCAGGATCAATAGAGTGCATTGCCTGATCCCACCGCTGCCACCACTGTTAAATAGCAGTAGGGAGTCAGGGACGCGGTTGAAAATAAGTCCTTTATTCAGGCTTACAAAGCTAGACAGTGTCTGTGCAGGAAAAAGGAAAACCAAAATGTTCAACAAAAGTAGACCCAAGCGGGTTGTATTTTGCTTGGTATTCCGCTATGCAGGTGTGGCGAGATTAAGGTCCTTCTCTCCGTCGATTGCTCATCGCCCTAATACGCCCAGTGAAATCCGGCCGAGTCTTCGCTCCATTCTGCGCAGTCCTCAGGCTGTGTACACAAGCTAAGACAGAGAACTTGCATGATTCCGTGAACACGGCTTTTAAACTACCCGCAGCTCCTCCCTTCCCAACAGCAGACACATCTAACCCATTCAATTTTGTTTGATGAAACCCCTCCCCCTTTCTTTCCCCGGCCCAGTGCTTTCCTCCCGCCACCCGCCATTCTCCCTGTTTTCCCGATCCATCCAGAACACCCCATCTTTGTCGGGGACCCGTCTCCCTTTTCGTGAATACAGTAAGTGCTGTCCGCTGCCCGTCTTGGTTGAACAGACCTTTTTGCTTTTCACGCTCTGGGGACTTGACCACATTATAGCGTGGTGGTTTATGGGAACTGTAGTCTCCTGTTTTAAAGGTTTAGTTGTCTCCACCATCGGACGGAGGCAATGGGTGTTTCCATTGCTTCCTTGGGACTCATGTGTTACATCATTCGCTGACATAGGACAGAGAAGTTTCAGAAATTCACTGGTTGCAATTATTGTCAGGCTGCCATGTGTTTGACTCTTGGTCGGGTCCCCTTTGTCTCTGCCTCGTGATTGTTCAAAGGTACCCAGCCCGCAAGGTGCTCCTGGACTAGTAGGAGCTGATGGTTCGGAGGTCTTTGTTGGCTCAATAATGCCATAACCCCCGGACCCGTCAGGTTCTACCTCACAGTGTGATATTGGGAGGACGTGTTAGATGCTTTCCGGAGAAGTTTGGACTGTTATTATTGGTGACCTGGGCTGGGAAGGGTTACGGACAACGGATGTGGATGTCTAGGGCTTTGTATGTAGGCAATATATTTTAAAGGTGTGTAAACAGCCCAGTATTGAGGATTGGTGAAGTAGGCAGAATTTGAGGAAGAATGCTTGATAAGTCTTATGACAAGGAGTTGTATGATGAGATTTTGAGCGGTTTTATGGAGATGTACACTTGAAGGCTGGATTTGAATATTGTGATTGTTTTTTTTCTTTCTGGTTTGTCGCCCCCATGCTGATTTACAGGGTTTGGTGTCTCCCTGTTGTGGCTTAGATCTTGCATCTAGCACACTTTGTGTGCCACGCGTGTAGAGGGACAAGTAGCGGATTGTGTTTGATGAAAGGATATTGTTTATGAATTAATTTGCCTTCGTAACACACCTCTTTGACTAAACCATATGAAGGTGCAGTGCATGCCATTTGCAGAATAAACCCTATGGTGAACAGTTCACAAAAGCGCTACATTTTTAAAGCTTTACGAAATTGCGGAAAATTATCCATTAACCGGTTGGATAAAAGAAGGCATTCGGAAGTCGCAGTGAAGGAACAGCAAAACTGCAATCTCCCTTTGATTTTAGATTTGTATTCTGTTGATCATACTGAACGGGATGGTCTTGATAGTTGTATATTGTTTTGCAGATATAGAGGAGAAAGCTCCGAAAGGCACTGAAAGTCTACATAAAAGTACCTTGAAAAACTACATCTCACAGGAAGCCAGCAAAGTGATTTGGCGGAAAACTTTGGATTCAGTATGAAGAAGTTGAAAGATCAAACAAACTGTTGCATTCTGAACCTTTAGAACCTGTTTCAATTGATACTCAGGGTGACCAGGTAAAAGCAATTGTATTAGTCAATCTTAAGAATTGATCAGAGAACCACCAAAGAAATCTCTACCAATAAAAGGATGCACCCTTCGAAGAAGGTGGGGCTTATAAAGAGATTTTTAGAAGTTGATTGATTTGAGCATTTAATTACAAGCCCTGTTGCCAATAAAAAACGTTGTTTTATATTTGGGGCAAACTCATATTGGATAAAATAGGAGGAGGATCTATATTGAAAGGGACATCGAGTTTGCCATTAGCCCGAAGAGGATAACCTCTGTTTTGCTAGAGTAAAATTGGGGCTGAGGGGATCATCGAGCATGCAAGATTCAACTTCATCCAAACAAATAATGAGATTGTCAAGATTAGAATTCAGGCAATTATCTTTGATATAGACTTGGGTATCATCAGCATTTGAGTGATAACTAATACCATGTTTAATGAAAATATCAAACCGTGTTCTGCGATAGATGTTATAGATGTTAAAAAAGCATTGGAGACAGGGGAACCCTGGGATGCCCCACTAACCACATTTCGCTTTGGGGCCAGGTATGGATCTAACTTCAATTGCTGTATTGTGTGCTTTTAAAAAGAACAAAACGGAGACCACCAGGGGGTACCGACCCTCAGAGTCAGAAGCGAAGGTACATGGGATAAAAAGACTCAGCCTGAGGTAAAGATAACTGAGGGAAGAGGAAGTTACCCATCCCCCCACCACAGAGCTCCGGTTATGGCGGCCTGGCAGTGAAAGGCGCCAAAGAGAAAGCGTGAAGGCGGCGGGGTGCCGAGATGATTAGAAATCAACACCCCCGAGAGCCATCTGAGACTCTGGAGACACACTAGTGGCCCAATGGACCGAAGAAGAGCTACGGGAAGGTCTGCTTGGTGGTAACCCGAGTCACATAGCATGAGACACTGTGACTGTCGCAGATGAACGCGGACCGGCTTGCAGCCCAGTGAGGGGCACCTGGCAGACCTCCCGACCCAAGAGGAGGTGTCGACCCAGCGCTGGGAGACGAGACCCCAACGCTGACACACCAATTGACAGGCAGAGCAGCATACAGAACAGCAGAGGCGGGGGGCCAGTGCCACAGGTCGGGGAAGCGTAAAAGCAAAGGGAGAGCCCCACGCCAGCTCCCGGACAGTTGAGCAACAGGGAAATTGGCACCGGACCAACGTTGCTGGTGTGCTGCACCACCAGGGCCACCAGCAGACCGCCGCTGCGCAGGAAAACACAATCCTGATAGGTGGCAAAGCCCAAAAAGAACACGGCCAGCCCCCTCTGCAGCACCGGAGCAACCAGCAAGAGGGAAGGCGGAGAGAAGGTGACTCATGTGCGTCAGGACCCGCAGCAGGGAGGCCACCCCTGTGAGATCTTCCCCAGAGCTGCAATCCCCAGGAGTGCCCAGTCAGGGCCTCAACTAGAGAGTGCCGAAAATCCGAAGGCTCGACGAGGCACCCGGACATAAAAAGAACAGGAGTAGACAGACACCACGGAGTGTGGCCCCGACAGAGGCAATGCCAGAGGAGGCTATGCAGCAAAACCAACAGGTGAGAGAAGCCCCCTACTCCCGACCCCCCCCCTGTAACATAAAGGGGGGAGAAAAGGTGACACGGGGAGGGGGCCCCAACCTGCACCTACCCGGACCACTATAGACCTGGGCTTGCTGAGGAGAGAACTCGTAGGGTCCCCAACCAACAAGCAACAGAACCACAGGACACTCCCCCCCCCCCACCCCCCAGTAAAAATAGGGAGAAAGGAGACAAGACGCAGATGGGACTGAGAAACGACTACTGGGGGGGAGAGAAAACAAAGATCCAATTAAGTCAGTTCTCAAGGTCCCCCGCCAGAGGAAAACTACAAAGGTGAGGGAGCCACCTCTAACCACTTCCTGACCGCGTTAGGGGATGCCCTGCCTTAATAAGCATCAACTAAAAAGAGACCCGCATGAATCCTCACCTAAGTGACCATTCAGAGATCCCGCACCCTTGGGCCCGGCCTGTCATAATAGAACGTGAGACCACAAGAGATAATCCTGGAAAACAGAGTAAAGATCCGTGAGGATCCTCTTCATACCGCCATCACAATAACGCTAGAAGGGGGAGGACACACCCCAGGATCCCACGCTGGAGGGAGCCTCAACAGGCTGCAACAATATAGGAGAAAGGACCCCCACGAATCAGCGGCTCCATCAAAGACACTGTCACAATGAGTGCCGCAGCCACAAAGACATTGCCGGAATCATGGCAGAAATCAGGGCGCTTCAATCTGATATTCAAACCTCCATCTCGGAAATAAGAGGGAAGGTGGAGCATATGGAGGGAAAAATAGAGAACCTAGAACACAACCAGATCAATATGGACTTTGTGGAAATGTAGTTAAATGCCAGAATGACGGATTTAGAACTAAGAGAAGAACAACTAACACTCAAAATGGATGATATGGAAAATAGGGAAGGGAGGTCAAACCTGCGAATACTCAGACTAGAGGAGAAAGAGGGAGAAACTGCAACAAGTTGAGAAAGGTCCAGGACTAAATCAGCTGTTTGAAGATGAGGTTGGCAAAAAAGTGCAAATTGAGAGGACCCACCAGGGAGGAAGAGCCTTTAGAGGAGGACTGCGCTGCTCAGTTGTAGTGAAATTTCATAGCTAGAAACAAAAATCAGAAATCCTTGTCAAAGCAAAGACAAGACATCGAGTTCCAAGGCTGAAAAATAAAAATATTTCAGGACCTGTCAAGTTTCACGCGGGGAAGGAGAAGAACCTGCAGACCACTCACCCTGTGGCTCACGGAGCAAGCAGTTTGATACAAATGGGGCTACTCTTTTGACCTAACTTTCGAGTTTAAAGGGGAGGATTACAGGATAACCACACCAGAGGAGGCAAAACAAGTCCTGAAACTTTTGGTGGAACAACACGACGCCAGAGGCCCCACTGGCCCCCAGGGATCCCAGTGCCCTCCCACACAAAGGGGGGGGACGTACCACACAGGTGAAAAAGAAGCAAGGTGGGGAGAAAATATGTGAAGCTTAGCCCTGCATCACCAGCAAAGCCACCATGAAAAGGTACGGGGGAGGCGGATACGACGGGAACGAAACACATACACAAGGAACGGTAACATGCTGTACACACAAAATAACAAACACAAATGATGGGACCATCAGAGGGAGGGGATGGGTTTCAACCCAAGTGGCCCTTAGTTCCAAGAGGGCGTCTCAACCCAAAGGACCTGGGACATTTACAATGACCGTGGTCCAGTTAGTAGGTACAGTTATATTGACAGTTAAGAGGGGGTGGGAAGGGAGGGACAAACAGATGGGTGAAACTAACTGGGTGACAAAGGAGATTGTGTCAAGCAGAGCAAAGGGGCGAAATGAGAAGGAGCAGGCTAAAAGGTTGGGACCCAACATAGAGATGAAGGAAGCCCCCAACACAGGGCCTGTGAGAACAACATTAAAGGTGGCCATGCTCCACGTCCAGGGGCTAAACTCCCCTACATAAAGGTACCTGGTAACGAGGGAATTCGATAGAGCCGCTCTGGATGTCCTCTTCATACAAGAGATCAGGCTTAAATCAGGGGAATATAAGCCACTGAGGGGGAGAGGGGTGGGACAAACATTCTGGACGTCTGCAGCTCATAAGAAAGGGGAGTGGGCTTAATACTGAACAAACGAATTAGACTAAGCAACCCATAGTGAAGGCATCAATGGAAGGGAGGCTCCTGGTGGTTCAGGGTGAATGGGAGGCCACTCAGATCACCTTTGCCGGAGTCTACACTCCCAATCAAGGCCAGGCGACATTCAATGAGAAAGCCCTCTCCACTATAATGGGAAGTAGCAGAGGCCCTGTGGTGATTGGGGGAGAGTTCAACACCTGGGCCAATCCACAAATAGATAAACAACTCGGGGAGGAACCCAGTAAGTTCTTAACCACCCTCAGCAGGGAGGGCCTGGTGAATGTCTGGAGATTGGTTAATCCAGATAAAAAGGGATTTACGTTCAAATCAGAGGTCCATGATACATTCACCAGAATTGACTATTTATTGGTCAACAAAGAAACCAGACCTATAATTAATGACAGTGCCATTCGCTCCATAGTCTGGTCGACCATGACATGGTCACAGCAACACTGGAAATGGAAGGGCTTAGCCACCGAGATTCTAGATGGCGGTGTAACAAATTCCTGTGGAAGGACAAGCTGTACTCCCAGGAACTTAAAACCATGATAGAGGAATATTTTCAAATAAACAATAATGGGGAAGTGGACATCACAACACTATGGGAAGCGGGTAAAACAGTATGGAGAGGTCACCTGATGTGGGGAGGGGCAAAATGTAAAAGGGAGAGGAAATTACAGGAGGAAAAATTGGGGGGAGGAAATTACAAAACTCGAGGGGAGACTACATTCCCAAGAGTCCTATTGCAAAGGACACCTAGAGACTCTCATACAAAAGAGGGATGAGCTTAAAGCACTCCGGAAGGGAGACATAATAATGAAACTTAAAATTACTAAAACAAAAATTCTACGAAAAGGGCGATAAGGCGGATAAAATACTAGCCATCAGATTAAGAGCACAAAGAGCAGAGAGATAGGTTGAGGGAGTTAGAATGGAGGAGGGAGGTTGGGCACTATCCCCAGAGGAAATGGCTGACCAATTCACCAAATACTATAAAAACCTGTACACCACAGAGGGAAACCGGGCTGAAAAGAGATGGGAAAATACATTGAGGGGGCGGGACTAACACACTTGAAGGGATCCGAACAGACACTCCTTGACTCCGCCATAACACCAGATGAAGTGAAAGTGGCAATAAAGAGACTCCCTCTAGGAGGGGCCCCCGGGGAGGGCAGCTATGGCATGGGATTCTACAAGCACTTCACCGAAACCATGTCACCCCACCTAGCTAACCTAAATCACATACGAAAATCGGGCCATGCACCTCCATCATTCTATGCTTCACACATAGTGGTAATTCCCAAAGCAGGAAAAGACCCCAAATGCTGTAAATCCTACAGACCGATCTCGTTGCTCAACACAGATGCCAAAGTATATATATGAGGGTCATAGCCACAAGTATGGAAGATGTATTGCCCCACCTGATCCACCCTTATCAGGTGGGTTTCATAAAAGGCAGGCAAGGAGCAGATGCCATACGTAAAACCCTGAACTCCAAGGGACTAGACGGGGACAATGCACTTCTGCGCATGGACTCAGAGAAAGCATTTGACAGGGTGGAATGGGGCTTCCTCTGAGCCATACTTAAAACATGGGTTTTGGAGAATGATTCATTTGTGGGATCCAGGCCCTTTATAAAAGTGGCTGTGAACAACAAGCTCTCGGGGGAGCTTGAGATGTCCAGGGGGACCAGACAAGGATGCCCTCTGTCCCCGCTCCTCTATGCTCTGTCTACCAAACCACTGGTAACGCAATCAGAACGGAAAAGAGAATCAAGGGAATTGTGGTGGGTGACACGGAATACAAACTGGCTATGTTCGCCGATGACATACTCCTTTACCTAACGGACGCCCAGTCTGCTATACCGAGAGTGCTTCAGACAATACAAGAATTTGGCAAATGGGCTGGACTAAAAGTCAATGCGGAAAAATTAACACTCTTCCCGTACAAGACACCTGATCATCCTGACACTAGAAACGCTACCATGTGGGGAATACCAACGACATACCAAAGAATAAGGTACCTGGGACTCAACATTACAAAAGGGAAGGAGGAGCTGTACGAGGCAAATCTCCCGCTGCTGCTAGCAGAAATGGCCAAAGAATTGGAAAACATTGACCAAGCTAACAATATCCTGGCTGGGCCGCCTGAATGCCATAAAAATGGTAATACTCCCCAAAATTCTCTACCAATACCAAATGCTTCCGATCACTATCCCACAAACCCACTTCACAGACCTGAAAGCCATGATCCTCACATTTCTATGGCAGTTGAAAAAGCAGCGGATAGCTTATAACTCCCTGATCCAACCAAAGAAGGACCAGGGCTTCGGACCTATAAACATATTATTGAGCATCCCAGTTCAGGGCCATAGTGACACACCTAAGGAGACAAACAAAAACAATGGGTTGCCATCGAGAACCACTGCTTCGGCCGGTAACACTCGGAGAATGGATTTGGGCACCAAAGAAGGCCTTCCCCAAGAGCGTAACAAAGCAGTTCGCGATGGGAACACTCCTGCAATTATGGGGGAACAAGGGAGAAATGAAGGGCATTACGACATGGCCATCCCTCATGAGTTGCATCTGGGCACCCCCTCCCCTATCAGAAACGAAGTCCAAGACCCTCAGTGATACCAGAAATGGTATGATGCAGGACTAGAAAGAGTGGGTCAAGTCGTCAAACCCAATGGTTTTATAACTATCCAAGAGTTGGAAGCAGGCTTGCAAACTGGACCACTGGGAGGGTTTATTTTCTTACAACTAAAAGGAGCATTGCTGGCCTCAAAGTGGAAGGAGAAACTTTAGAGAGACCTCACTCCAATGGAGAAAATATTGATTGTAACCCTCCAAAGCAAGGGCCTCATCTCACAGCTGTATGCAGCCATGATAAATGCAAGAGGAAGCAGAATTGACGGCCTAAAAAAGAAAATAGATGGGAGAAGGACATGGGCCCAATGATGTCAGAACTGCTCTGGTCCCAAACGTGTAGAGCAGCACACAAGACCTCAATTTCAACCCAATTCAAGCTGCACGGAATAATGTTGCTACACCGGTGGCAATACGACCCCAAGAGACTTTCTAAAATGTTCCAGCAAACAAGCCCCCAATGTTGGAGAGGGTGTGGCGCCCACGCTGACTACTGGCACCTGTGGTGGTCATGCCCGAAAACCCAAAGTTACTGGAAGGAGGTGCTAGCCTGGATCAGAAAGATAGACGGCATCTCACGGGAATGTGACCCCAGACTGGTACTATTTGGACTAGAGCAGCACGAAGATCTCTGGAAAAGGGTCCCTGATACACTTCTTATTATTAGCAGCAAGGGCCTGTATCACCATAAGCTGGAAATCAGAGACCCTCCCATCTGAATCGACCTGGGCCCGGATAGCCAGAGACCTCTACGAGATGGAGATCACAGGAGCCCTCCATGAAATCACCCCGAGCAGGGAAATGGAATGGGCCCCTTTCCTCGAGGTTTACAAGTGACTGGTGATGACTTAAGCAAGGCATTACCACAAGGGAATGAATGGAAGCGTCCCTATGACTAACACCCACGTCTCATTTTGTCTCAAGCGGGAGGTTGGAGGGTGGAGGGTGGGGGGGGGGGGGGAGTTCTAGTTCGGCCAAAGGGGGTCGGGGGGCGGTGGAAAAGCATTTGGAAAACCATTTTCTGTTTTATACCTGTTCAATATAAATGCAGATATGGGACAATTGATATTTGTGTATTAAGAAAATGCTCAATTAAAAAAAGAACAAAAAAGGAACAAAACCATTTCAGTGCACGTGCCAAAATGTTTGCAAGTTTAAATAAAATGCGTGATCTACCGTACCGATTGCTGCTGAAATGTCCAGCATCACCAAGTGCGTCATGCCTCCTTTGTCAGCATATTCCAAAATATCCCAAACCAAAAGTAAAGCAGTTTCTGTACCATGTGTGACGAATGCAGGAAATTCATACCTTCTCCCCTTTAGGTGAGCCTGCTAAGCTTAACACCCCCAGGGGACAGGAAAAGCAGGCCCCCCACTTTGGGTGGGGGTGAAAAAGGAGTCCTCCAAAATGGATTTTAGTCATCTTTCCTCCTGTGAAAGGTGCCATGTGCGTATTGGATATATGGGGATTGAGCAATATGATCAAACTTGTAACCCATTGAAAGTGGCTGGCAACATTTCAGACCCCTTTGTTCAACACCCGTTACGAAAAACACAATCAATGGAACATTCCATCTTGTTGCAGCTGGACTATTATAAAATCAAAGAAGAAACAGCATCAATAGAGCTGGGAGACGAACTGACAGAGAACACCTTGCAGAGCGAGCCGCGAGAAGGAACGACAGAGCTACTCCTCAGAGCGACGTGGAAGCCGCCAGGGACAGAGCAGAAAAGAAGCCAGCGGAACACTGCTATAAGCACAGTGGTCTGGAGCCAACCAGGCTGGACTGAGGGCACAGTAAAGCACCGTCCAACGGAGTAGTGGGGAAACAGTGACTGTAGTCCATAGTGCCAACTAACCTGAGGAAGAGGCTGATGTGTGGAACTGTCGAAGAGATTGACCCACGGTCCGGCGACTGACAGTGACTGCCCCCTCCAAGGAATACTACCACAATGCAGAAGTTACGCGGCTATTCCTGGGAGCATGGATGGAAATCCTGACAATACCCTACAGTGGGGTGAAAAACCTCAGAGCCCTTGACAGGGTAAATACCAGACGACACAAGCCAGGGTGAGACACAATACCATGAACTGAAGCAGTTGCAAAACGGGACCCTTTTTTCTTCTTTCCACTTTCTGTCCTACATTAGCTGGATCTACATGTACTGAAGCTATTGAAAAACATGCCCTTTTTTTCTTCTTTTCCCTTCCTTTTGTTTTATCCTACCTGCACCATCTTTCCCCTACTAGTTCCATTTCCTCTACAGACTAAGTCCTGGATACCCTGGGCGGTGGCACAATACGCCACCCTTCAGCCAAGCTTTGATGCTGTAAGATTACTGCAGTGATTATTAACCTAGTATAAAATCTGGGTAGCAGAACATAATCTAAGCTGTACAAAACAGTGGTGGAAATTGCCATTCCAAGACTGCCACGGTTCTACAAGTTTTTTCCTTCTGTTTTTGGCAGAGGAGCATGGGAGGCAACAAAGAAAGCCAGTGTGCTGCGGCCAATATGCAGCTGATCATATCAGGGCAAAGAGTTCATCATGTGTCAGTCGAGATTACAAATGTAGATGACAAGAGAAATTTAGGTGATGTGACTTTTTTTGGATGGGGGGGGGTTGGGTACTCCTCTCAACCCAAGACAGTTGTCCTACCAAGGTGTTTGACAGAGCCAGTCCTGACCCACTGGAGGGCTGAGAGAGTTGGGAGGGCCCCAGTCTCTGTCCTGTCCCCCATGTGTCTGGTTGCAAGTACCACGTTTAATCATCCCATGCCTGCCATAGAGCATGCTGGCCAGTGTTCAGTGTGTTTTCCTTCATACCCCTCTGTGACAAACCAGACTCTATCCGAAGAAAAAAGAAAAATCTGCTCAGGGACACCCGTTACCAGAAATACAGGAAGTGAATGAGAAACTATCCAATGCTCGATAAATATACAACAAACAATCAAAGTGATGAAATACTCGGCTTACCACGAACTGCCAGCACCTCGCCGCAGAGTACTCAGGGCGCTGAGACCAGTGTTACTAATGTCGAATGGACATCACAAAACTTCTGACTTGTCCAGCTTGGAAAGGGGATAGGGCTAAATGGATATTCTATGCATGTTACCCTGTGCAACTCGGCCACTAGGGAAAGGTCAGTTAGAGATAGCCCACAGGAGCAGGTGAACGCTCCAGCCAATGGGAGGAGGAGGAAATGGCTAGATACCAGACCGAGCAATATAAAAGGGGGAAGGTCAAAATGCTAAGTGTGGGTTGTTCACATGAGGTTAAGGGGAGGGGAGGCAGACCAAGAAACCTGGCAGAGGAAGGACGGTGGAGCAAAGCGTGGGGCTGACGAGCAGAGAGTGTTGAAGATGAGTAGTTGTTGGTGAGAGAAAATGGTACTAGAGTGTGAGAGTGCAGGATGGTAAGTAAGATGAATGAGTGAAATTATTTGGGAGAGTAGGTAAGTGAGACTGAGTGATACCAGCGAGTGGGAGAGTGAAAGGAGGGTGAGTGAGAGAAGCACTTGTGGAGAGTAGTGGGAGTGGAGAGTAGAGTAGAGTGGGGGTAGAAGGAAGGAGTAGATGTGAGACAGAGTAGGATCAGAGGGACAAATGAGAGAGTGAGAGAAATTAGAGTCGACGAAGGAAAAGGGGGAGAATGAAAGTAAGGAAAAGGAATGAAAACATCAATGTGAGGAACACAAAGGCGTGAGAGCGATAGGAACAAGAGAAACCTGGGTGGCTCAAGGCACCATTCCCTGTATTGAAGGGACGCCAGGCTAGGATCCACTTAGAAGAACACAGAGTGAGTATGACAGATTATGCTTTTTCCTTTCAGGTCTTTGCTTCTAGCAAGTAAGTATTTAGATAGTAGGGGTTACTGATCTCTAGTGACAATCTTGGGGATCAAGGAAGTCTGTGTTAGGTTTAAGGAAAACCAGGGGGGAAACGTGAGAGGGGCAGCGCTTAGTTTGACCCCCCTTGAAAATTAAAAATGAAAACCCTTGAATTGTCTTTGAGTGGTTGTGTTCTTAAGGCCATCTGTGACAGCAGTGTTAGTTTTGCATTGCAAGTCCTCTTGTGGATGTTTACATACAGCCGGCACTGCAGGCACAGACCAGGGCCCTGTGCCTGTGCTATTATTGTTTCTTTTGTCTGGCTTTGATTCCATCTTTGACTCTTTCATTTTTCATTAATTTTATTTCTGTTTAATTTATTATTTCTCTGCTTCATTCTTTTTTCACCCTCCTGTCACCCCTTCACTCTTCCCCTCAAGCCCATTTCCTGTCTCCATCTCCCACTCCTTCCTTTCCTCCTCTTTCTCGCCCTCACTCATATGCTCTTTCCCCACCCTTTTTTGTTTCGTCCCATGTTTCATAGGCTTCACTGGGAGAACGAGAGCAAAAACATGAGGAAAAGAGAAATAAGTAAAGAAAGGGAAATTGATAGAAAGAGACAGAAAGATTAAGGCTAGCAAGGCTCTGGGCCAGGGGATGCATCTTGTGTAGGCTCCAGCGTCTCTGTGGCCCTGTGGTGGGTGATTGGAGGCTTGTCTTTGTATAATGTAAACAAACCTCAGCAAAAGTGTACATGTGCAAAATAACAGCAGTGGAACATGAGTTATGTTATATGCTGCAAAGATTTCACCCAATTCAATTTACGGCCAGACACAAGAATAGCACCAATCGTAACAGTTTTTGTTAGTACTTTTTACCTGCTTTCTAAACTTTATAATTTGATGTTCTAATCTTTACCAGAAGGTGATTATTGTATAAATGACGTGTAATAAAAACCTGCAATGAAATCGTGCTTTACATTTAAAAAAAATACGTTTTGGTGCCAGAAAAACAATTTCGAAAGGATTGTGTCCTCCGACGTATTCCTTATCTGTGATGTTATCCATTCCAGCTAACTGGCCTCAGAAATGTTTTCAGTAGAGGGCGCTGCGCGTCGACGTCCCTCGAGTTGGTGTCCCTCGACAGCCCCCGTATCGGCGCCAACGTCATTGTGCGTATAAATAGACTCGCGCAGCGTCCGTTGCTCAGTTCCGTTTTTCTGCGCTTTGTGGGCCTCGGAAACGTGACGCTCAGTTCCTTTTTTCAGGAAGATTCTTCTTATTCTTCGAAGATAAATTTGATGGCTTCTTCATCCGAACCATCGACCCCACGGTCCGGTTTCAAAAAGTGTTGTGCCTGTGGGAAGAAAATGTCATTGGCGGAATCAGAGCATCACCGTTCGGAATGCGAGTACTGTATGTCCATGACGGCAAAAGCCTTGAAGGAGTGTAAGGGGAAGAGGTAAGACTTCTACTCCCTCGAAAGTTTCTTCAGCAGAGTCGAGACATTCGTCTCCTCGTCGTCACAAGAAACATTCCCGTTCAAGGTCATGAAGCGGTTCCCATCAGTCTTCGAGATCAAAACACTCTAAGAAGAGGCGTTGTAGATCTCCCTCTTCTTCTTCCTCTACCTCCCCAGAAAGGGTCACCTGCCCCACGAAACACAGCTCTCCAGCTAAGTGGGAGGAATTCCGTAAGAAATGCTTAGCGTCTTCGAGAAATCGGCCTCAACCCCCTCGGAGACATCTAAAGGTGATACCCTGGGTGAAAAGCCCGAAAAATCAAAACACTGCGAGTCATTGAACCCGGCGACAGAAACCATGAACCCTCGAGTAAACGCAGTAAGACCGCATCATAGACGCCGTCGTCGAAGGTTTCTTCGACTCACATATCTGCGTCATCGACGCCTTTGTCGAAGGGCCCTTGGATGCATAAATCGGTTACATCGACGCCGTCTTCGACGCCACTGTCGATTCCGATAAAAGACAGACCTACAACTGTCACTACATCTTAGACAGTAGAGGTGTCGAGGACTACGACGATTACATCGAGGATACCATCTACAATTTCGACGACACCGAGTAGGATCCCGATCCTTTCGAGTACATCGAGGTCTTTTCAAACTTTTTCGACGCCCTTTTTGGGATTGTCGAAGCCTTTGACTTCCACGTCGACAACCTCGACGTTTTCTCAGCCAGTGACAACCAGTTTGGCTCCTTCTGCTCTAGACATAGGTTTTAAACCATATCCTAGGTCTGACTATTTTAGAGCCTTGTCCTCTATAAATGAGGAAGGGGAGGATTCTGACCATGAGAGACCCTTTGGTTTACAAAGGACTACAACACCCATGCCAGAGGAATTCATCTCTGAAGAGAACAGGTTAAAAGACCTTCAGGACTCTCTACATGAGGCAAGTGGTTTAGATACTTCTCCAGAAGTAGAGTTTGCTAAACCAGACCCTGGGGATCATGCTGAGACCCCTTATAGGGCTCTGATGGCCAGAATAGTTGAATTCATGGGGTGGTCTACACCAACACCTTCTTTTCAGCAGGATGACCTTACTGATATTTTAGATAAAGGTCCACAGGAGGATCCTGTTGTTCCCTTTCATACTGCCCTGCACAGAAAAATCTCTGCAAATTGGGAAACTCCTGAAGTTATCCCGACAGTAAACAAGAAACATTTTTCCGCTAAATACAGGGTATCTGCTTCAGATCCTGAATATTTGAGCAAACATCCAACTCCAGAGAGTTTAGTTGTACAGGCAGCAACTTCATCAAATAGTAAGTCTGCATACCCTACTATTCCACAGGGCAGGGATGAGGAGATTTGATGCCATGTCAAAGAAAGTCTTTTCGGCATGTAGCATGGCGCTTAAATCTGTTAACGCCACTTGCATGCTAGCAAGATTCAGCCATACACTTTGGGAGTGTGCTTCATCTGCAGCTGACTGTCTCCCGGAAGGAGAGGAAAGGGAAGTATTCTTAAACATCATCAGGGATGGAAAGGATGCAATGTGCGAATCCCTTCAAACAGGCATTGATTCTGCTGACAGTATCAGCAGGGCCATGGCGGCAAGTACCACAATCCGCAGATTTGCGTGGTTGCGGAAGTCTGGTTTTGCTCCAGATGTACAAGCCAGACATTTGAACATGCCCTTTGACGGCACTTCTTTATTTGGTAAGAAGGCTGATGACAGCCTGGAGAGATTACAAACATCCAAGGCAGCAAATCTCTTGGGGCTACAATCCGGCAGACTCCGAATCGCCCCTCAGGAGCCTCCTGGAGGGGTACGTCCTTTCGCTTTTACTCCGCATTCGGAAAAGGCAGAGGACAGCCAGCTCAAAGGGGCCAGAAACGATTCACCCTTGGTGGACAGGTCAAAGGTACAAAAGCCGCAGCAGCAGGTGCCACTTTACCCTCGGCATCTGCGTCAGCCGCTTCTAACCCCCTCTAGGTCTCCCCTCACAAGACACCTGTAGGGGGCAGGTTAACTCAACATCTGGCAGAATGGCAGGCTATTACGTCAGATGCTTGGGCATTGGAAACAGTTGCCCAAGGTTACTGCCTGCCCTTCCTACACACCCCTCAGAGTCATCCACCGGGGAACAACTCTTTGAAGTTTCCAGACCCGCTCCTTATGCAGGAGATTGTAGACCTGTAGAGAAGGGTGCCATAGAGCCGGTACCTGTAGCGGAGAGGAACAAGGGTTGGTATTCCCCCTTCTTCCTAGTACCAAAGAAGGACGGAGGACTGAGACCCATCTTGGACTTGCGAGAATTGAACAAATTCCTCAGGAAAGACAAGTTCAAGATGGTTACTCTTTCTCAGATCCTCCAGGCCCTCCAGCTTCAGGACTGATTGGTATCTCTAGACCTCCAGGATGCTTATTTCCATGTGCCAATCCATCTCAAACACAGGAAATACCTGAGGTTCGCAATTGGCAACTCTCACTATCAATTTCGAGGTCTGCCATTTGGGCTGACCTCAGCCCGAGGGTCTTCACCAAGCTAATGTCGGTAGTGGCTGCAAGTCTAAGGAGGGAAGGGATCCACGTCTACCCCTACCTGGACGATTGGTTGATCAGAGCAGTATCTTTGGAACAAGCTCAGATCCAGCTAGATTATGTCTGCCACTTCCTTCACAAGCTTGGCTTCTCCCTCAACTGAAAGAAGTCACAGATGATACCATCACAGAGACTCCAGTTCATTGGAGCGGTCCTGGACACTTCCCTGGGGAAAGCCTCGCCACCAGAGGTGAGGGCTCAAGATATTCTGCAGATGGTCAACAAGTTTTAAAATGCCCAACGTCTTCCAGCCTTTGACTTTTTGAGGTTGCTAGGCCTCATGGCATCCTGCATCTTCCTAGTGCCAGAGGCTCGCCTGAGAATGAGATCCCTCCAGTGGGCACTAAGAACCCAATGGTCGCAATTCTCAAGAAGAATGTCAGATCTCCTTCAAGTCCCGGACAGAGTGGCTCGAGACCTTCAGTGGTGGGCCTGTTGCGAGAACATTTTGAAAGGAGAACAGTTATGGCAACCATGGCCGGAGACAACAGTAGTCGCGGATGCCTCACTCACGGGGTGGGGAGCCCTTGCCAACGACTTGACCATCCGCGATCGTTGGTCTCCATCAGAGTCCAGACTACATAGCAACCTGTTGGAGCTGATAGCAATCAGACTAGCGCTGAAAGCTTTTCTGCCATCGGTACAGGGGAAAAATGTCCTGATAATGACGGACAACACAGTGGCCATGCTGTACCTCAACAAAAGAGGCGGCGTAGGGTCACTGCCAATGTGCAGAGAGGCAATGCAGCTCTGGTTTTGGGCAATTCAAGAAAGAATTCTCTCTCTATCGGCAGCTCACCTAGTCGGAGAGAAGAACTTGACGGCTTACGCTCTGAGCAGGCAGAGCACATTCTCCCACGAGTGGGAGCTAGCTCAGGAAGTCCTTCAAAGGATCTTCGCCCTTTGGGGAACCCCTCAAGTGGATCTGTTCGCCATGAGCATCAACAGGAAGTGCGATCAGTTCTGTTCAAGGGAATTTCCCCCGAAAGGAGCTCTAGGGGACGCGTTCGTAGTAGACTGGGAGTTTCCACTTCTGTACGCGTTTCCACCAGTCCCAGTCATTTTCAAATGATCAGGAAGTTGAGAAGATTCCGGAAAACCATGATCCTAATTGCCCCGGATTTGGCCAGGAGAACATGGTACCCGGACCTTTTGGACATGTCCATCTGCCCTCCAATTCGTCTTCTGCGAAGGGAGGATCTTCTCTCGCAGAAGGGAGGTCAGGTTCTCCATCCAGACATCAGAACCCTCAACCTTCACACTTGGTTTCTGAAAGATTGAGATACAAGAATTGGGATCTCCCGGATGACATCATGGAGGTGTTGCTTTCAGCTAGAAGGCCAGCAACAAAGACTTTATACCGTTGGAACAAATTCTGTATCTGGTGTAGAGAAAAGAATATCGAGCCCTTCTCATGCAGTACACCAATGGTGTTATCTTTCTTATTCTACTTAGCAAATTCAGGCCTTCAAGTTGCTAAGATCAAGGGTTACCTCGCAGCGCTGTCAATCTTTAAGCGCACTGCGGAGGAGCCTTCATATTTCAAAATACCCGTGGTAATCCAGTTCCTGAAAGGGTTAACTAATGTTTTTCCCCCAAAGCCTTTCCAAGTTCCATTGTGGGACCTAAATCTAGTCTAAACTTGCTGATGGGTACTCCTTTTGAACCACTCCATTCTTGTTCATTAAGGTTTCTCACTCTTAAAACAGTCTTCCTAGTGGCTATAACATCTGCCAGAAGAGTGAGAGAATTACAAGCTCTATCTTGCAAACCTCCTCATACGACCTTTCATAAAGACAAGGTTGTTTTACAAGTGAAGCCTAATATTTTCCCAAAGGTGGTTTCTGAATTCCACATTATGCAGAAAATAACTTTACCTTCATTCTATCCTCCTCCCCACCCAGGAAAAGAGGAAGAGAGGTTACAAAGGCTGGATCCAAGGCGTGCCTTGAGTTTTTATATCAGCAGACTTGCTAGGATAAGGCAAGCAGACCAACTGTTTGTAGGTTATGCAGGACTCAAATTAGGATTGCCAATCACGAAACAAACCATTTGAAGATGGATTATTTTAACCATTTTAGAATGCTACAAATTGGCAGGGAAAGAACCCCTTCAACATCTTAGGGCTCATTGAACCAGAGGTATCGCAGCCTCTTCGGCTCTCCAGAGAGGGTTTCCGATTCGAGACATTTGTGCGGCTGCCACATGGTCGTCCGCACATACCTTTACAAAGTTTTACAGCCTGGATTCCTCCTCTAGCCAGGAGACAAGATTTGGGAAAGCTGTGTTACTTTCTGTACATTCTTAAAGGGAAATATTCCAATTTTACTCTCACCTCCTTTTTTACACCACTGCTATGGGAGTCTATCAAAGTTAAGGAATACGTCAGAGGACACAATCCCTTCGTAGAACAAGTTACTTTCTTACCTTGTAACGTTCTTTCGATGGGATGTTCCTCCAACGTATTCCTTATCGCCCCTCCCATCCAACCCCGCAGTAAAACTTCCCTTGTATTTACAGCTTATGCTCCTTCAAGGTCAATAACCAATTCATGCACAGCTAAATTTTAAGCTTCAAAACGGAACTGAGCAACGGACGCTGCGCGAGTCTATACGCACGATGACGTCGGCACCAATACGGAGGCTGTCGAGGGACACCAACTCGAGGGAGGTCGATGCACAGCGCCCTCTACTGAAAAAATTTCCGAGGCCAGCAAGCTGGAATGGATAACATCAAAGATAAGGAATACGTCAGAGGAACATCCCATCGAAAGAACATTACAAGGTAAGAAAGTAACTTGTTCTTCTCTCTGAAACACTTTTTAAAAACACTTTGCCTTTGAATCCTTCCCAGGATATGTTTACAAAGCTTTTCTCCTATATTCATTGTGTAATCCTGTCCTTGCCAGTATATATTGCTGCAACAATTGAATAGTACGCTAGCATTTCAGGTGACTCAAATATATGTGTACTGCTCTTTTACAGCTTTTGCATGGTGAACAGTACCTGGAGATATACAAGCCATTTCCAACCTCAGGTTCGTTGTTCATTATTAACTTCTGCTGCCATGAACATCTGGAAATGTAAAAATGTTTGGTCTGGTTTATGTGGTTAAATTCTGGCCTTGCCCTTTCCTTCCCTTCTACATACCAGACGTCCATTCCTCGTTCAAGTATGGTCCAGAGTGTTTTGCCAAACATTCTGAAAGCAAGCCCAAGAATAGGTACGGAACTGCCCAGCAATCACCATCACTGGCAAAAGCCAATTAAACTTTCATTAAATCGCATCTCACTGCTCCGAGGTACCACAAGGTAATGGCTTTCCTCTTGAAGTTCACAGCACAGGCCCCTTTATACTTTGTCACTGGAAATTCTGCTTCATAGAGGAATGGGGTCTCCCGCCGGTGTTACCTTTCCCATTTTTTATCTATATTCATGGTGCATACCATGGAGCCTAAAGAAAGTTCTTCCTTAGTGCCCATTATGGTCAGTCTGCCCATACCCCTCAGTTTTCTAGATGAATTCACCATGCTTCACTGCTGACAACTAACCTTTGTGACAGCTTTGCCTCACCAACTTCTTGAAGTTTAGGGACCTGTTTATAAGGAAGCAATGGGTAGCTTGGCCTTTCTTCACACAAGTTTTCTGGTTCAGTGACCTAATTGTCCCATTCAGATCACTGACCAGAAGAGAAATGGACCCCTTGTTCACTAGGCCTTACCTTTCTATTAAAGTTCCTTTTAGGTCCCAAGATGGAAATACACTATTCTCTTTTCGAAAATGATCATGCTATTTAAGCAATAATCACCCGTTCCACGGGCTGTAATGGGTGATTATTGCTATTAGCACCCCAGGTTGCCAATCTGGTAACTCAGGGTGCTGATAGCCATGTCTTTTGTATGAAAGGTGACACAAGATGGTCGCCACTGAGCTGGAAGATGGGGCTCTAAGCAGAGTCCCTCTTCCGTTTCCATGGCGGCCAGCTGGAAGACGGAGCAGCAGCAGCGACGGGGGTAAGTGGGGGTGACGAGGGGTGGGAAATTGAAGGGGAAGGGAGGGTGAGGGAATATGGCGGGGTCGGGGGAAGCAGCCGCTAGGTTGCTTGGAATGCATGCTTGGATTGGTAGATTCAGCACGCTATCCGAGCAACCTTATTGGCTGCCCCTGCAGAGGGACCTGCTAATTAAGACTAAGCTTTGTCTTGTGGCACTCAAAAGCCTATTGCCAGCAGGTGCCACAGTGCCAGTACTCTAACACCAGCCTTAGGCAAGAGGTGGTCAACACATGCAGACTATCTAGATTTAATACCCGCTGCTTCTAAACACACTACACTCCTAGCAATTAGAAGTTACTAACAGAGCCATTCTGGTCTAATGCATTTCTCCAGCATGGGGCCTTGCATGGATACAAATGCTCATGCATATTTCCAGTCGCCAGACTGCGAATCCTCGGTACATTTAAAGCAGTTTAGCTTGAAGCTAAAACTACTAGTCACTTTGGGTCCATCCCTGCTGTCCATCTTCAGATTTTTACTGCACGTTTCTCGTGTTGGGAGTCTGTGTGTTTCACTCTTCGAAATCCAACAACTTTTTGCTGTTTTTTGTCCTATTTTTGTGAGAATTTATTGATTCTTCATCTTCTTCAGTCACATTGTGACTGCCGGCGGCGGGGACCCGTTGCCGGAGGAGAGTCTCAATCCATCGTCGGATCTTCAACTCGTAGTCGCAACAGGCACAGGCTTGGGCCTTTGCGTCGATACCGCGGTGGACACCACAAAGAAAAGTCGTTTCATGTCCTGTGAGAACTGTGGCATGTAGAATATTTTCATTGAAGATTGGCATCTCTGGTGCATATACTGCCTACATCCAGACCACGATGCGGAAGGATGTCCGATTTGCCCATCCTTTTCATCCAAGACATGGAAGGACTGCCATAGGAGGTTATTGGTGTGGATCGAAGAAGGGAAGGCCTCTGACGCGTGGGCATAGTCATGCCTTTTCTAGGGGCTGGCAGATCCAAAGAGCGTGTTCCCTTAGATAAGAGGTTGTGGTCCTTTGAGGATGCTTCCCTGGTGAAGATCCAAAAGAAGGTAAAATCATCACATGCTCCAGCTCCCTCTTTGTCGACGGTCGCCGCGGCTGCCGGTCCCAAATCAGAGATAGGCTGGTCGTCATCACTGGATCTGTCGACGGTTATCCTAACAGCAGGCGGGCAGGTTCCGTCCATGAAAAAAATCACTGGTGCCAGCGGCTAAACACAAGTCCTGCTTGAAGGTCAAATCATCCAAGGGCCCATCACCGGCTCCACAATCAACACGAGCCTCATCAATGACTTCATCCACCAGGACTGCCGCCCCTTTGGCGAGTACCTCTTCGATGACCTTGTCTACGAAGACTGCTCCTCCTTCGCCTTCCATCACAAGGGGCTTGTCCACGACTGTCACAGTTTCCACTACGACAGTTACTACTCCCAGAGTGTCCTTGCAACCTAGACCTTCACCAGCGGGTCCAACGACAGTCTTGTCACAGGCTCCAGTCATCGCCTTCTTTCCCCAAGGGCTCTGGATTAGTGAGGGACATGCCTCACTAATCACAGGAGTTCCTGCCTAGAACCTCCTATGCTGCACCACTCTTCACTGTGGCACCTCTGGGATCTCCCAGGAGGTCTCCAGCGTACTACATCAGTTCAGAGGAGGACCTGCCAGTGGTTTTTCACTCTGACCAGGAAGGGGGGCAAGAAGAGTCTGACCTTTTGTGCCAATGTCTGAATGGTCACCAGCCCACCAGCTTTCCTGGCTGTTTAGCCCTTCACTGGACTCCACTCCGACACCTGCACTGAGAAATGTCATTGGACATCTTGACCACCTTACACACACTGGTGGCGGACATCCAGCAGGGACTGCCCGCTGTTCCCACCCCTGTTCCGACAAGGAGCCCTCTGAGGCCTTTTCGGGCTCAGCCTCCACCTCATAAACACTTGTGTAAAGGTACGTTCTAAATATCAAATCATATCGTATCATAGGTCCCTGTAACCCCTCGGCTATTGCCGGTGGCCCTTCCCCCTGTGACGGAGGTTAGCACCTCAGACGGATACTGACTCTGATACTGTCACAATGGGTAAATACACAGATGAGTTTGATGATTACGTTCCTGCGGATGGGGAATCCCTGATGTCAATGTGCCCTCCAGTTCCTCTACGTCGGACGAGATTGGGTCGTTCCACTCTGACTTAGAGGGCTGCAAAGCTATTCAGCCTAGTATCGGAAGAGAAGAAAAAGAAAGCGTTCCTTTTCGAATGACGGGAGTCCTCCAAGAAGATCATCGCTTCAGTTCCTCTGTTGGATGACATTTGGGAGGATGACCTGGTGGTCATGAAGACCCCTAATACCACCTCGGCAAAAAGGGATCGCCTGGAAAAGAAATACTGGGTTCCAGATTCGGACCCTAAGTGCCTCTGTTCACAGCCATCCCCAGATGCTGCTGTCGCTAAAAAGGTCTTCAAACCCCTCCTCTTCGTCTATGGTGCCTCCGGACCAAGAGGGAAAAAAGCTGGATGCAGCAGTGAAGCGCATCATCACAACGGCTGCATCGTCTGCATCAACTATCAAGGCCGCCAACGCCCTTGCCATTCTCTCTAGTTATGACTGGGAATATAAGTTAGGTATGGTATAAGTTGGGGCCCATCCTCGACTTCCTTCCAGAGTATAAGAAAGCCGAAAGCCCTAGCTCTGTTCGAGCAGTGGGAGGGTGGCCTCCGACCACGCCATTACCGTCGCCCTCGACATCGCCAATTCCAGCTTTCACCAGATGGGCAATGGTGTGGCCCTCAGCCGCCAGGGTTGGCTCAAAGCCACCAACTTCCGCATGGATGTGCAGATGAAAGTAGTCGACATGTCATTTGACGACGATAATCTCTTAGGGAAGGTGGCTGAGTCTCTGCAGGCTATAAACATTGACACTGAGACGGCGTGTTGTTTAGGCACTCTTCAGCTGCATAGGCTGTCCTTTTGCTCGACTAAAGGGAGAGTCACAAGGTCCTCGAAGGGCTTCTCACCCCCCTATCGTCAGCCCTCCCATTTCACCACCTAGGAGGTTTATGGAATGCGCCCAGGCTTATGGAAGTGAAAGCCAGCGTCTTCGTCCCCCATCCAGGATGCAGACGGCGAAGCAGGCCTGAACCGGCCCTGGACACGCTCCCCCACTTCTGCAACCCAGTGGGAGGCTGGTTATCGCAATTTGTCGATCAGTGACAGAAGATCTCCACCAACAAATGGGTGCTCGATGTCCTCCAACAAGGACACGTGCTGGAATTCCAGGACAAATGCCCTCACATTCCTCCCATTCCATGACAAGAAATACACGTGGCACGGCTGCTGAAGGAGGTTCAAGCAATGCTAGACAAAAGGGCAATGGAGCCCGTCCCTCTGCGCCTGCGGGGCTCCAGAGTGTATCGGTGAGGAAAAAGTCAGGAGGGTGGAGACCCAGTCTAGACTTGTGACGACTCAACAAGTTCTTCAAATCCCAAAAGTTCAAGATGGTCTTGTTGCAGCACATGCTTGACCAAGTGGAAGAAGGAGATTTCCTGGCAACCCTTAACTTGGAGGATGCATACTTCCACATCTCCATTCATCGCAAGCACCAGAGGTTCCTGCGTTTTGTCATGAAGGGGTGCCATTACCAGTTCAAGGCCCTGCCCTTTGGCCTGAAATTTGCCCCACACAGGTGTTCATGAAATGCTTGGCCCTGGTGGCAGCACATCTGTGCCGCAAATAAATCCACATCTATTCTTACCTGGACGATTGGGTTATCCGATCCCAATCTCACGTGCTGGGAATCCAGCACACTGCAGGGCCCATCAAGATCCTGGCTTCTCTGGGGTTCTCAAACTATCAGAAGTAATGCATAGCATTATCTCAGAATGCGCTATTCCTGGGTGTCTGCCTCAACACTCATGTCTGGTAGCTCCTTCGCAAAAGAGGGTGAAGGCAATCCTGGGAAAGGTCCAATGGCTATCGACAGCGTTGTTGCAACAGTCAGATTCATCAAGTCCCTGCTGGGGATGAAGTCCTGAATCCACCTGGTCCCCCTTTGCCGACTGCAAATGAGGCCCCTTCAAGAGTTTCTGGAGGCTAGATGGCAGCAAGTCAAATGTTTCTCGGCCCATTTCACCTGGCTGGCGTTAGAACACTATCACAGACTCTCTCAGCAGGGAGCTGAGGTCCTGCCCTGAGTGGGAGCTTCAGCAAACACAAGTATCCGGTCTCTTCAAGAAGTAGAGTTACCCTCACATCAACCTCTTTGTGATGGCGGCCAACACCAAGTGCCAAAGGTTTGCCAGCAGGTATCCTCTGGCCAGGAGTCTGGGGGACGCCTTTTCATTCCCTTGGGAGGGTCTCTTCCTGTACGTTTTCCCACCGATTCCTCTGTTGCTACGAGTGATCAACACACTCAGCCATTGCCACTGCAAGATGATCCTCATTGCACCGGCGTGGCCTAGGCAGATCTGGTACCCAGACCTTCAACATCTGCCAGTGGTCCCAGCCATCATACTGCCTCCTCCTTCCAGACCTGCACCTCCAGATAAGTAGGCTCAATCCTGCACCATGACCCAGCATCTCTGAGCCTCACGGTCTGGCTCCTGCAGCCCTAGAGTTTGGACACTACTCGCTGCGGAATGCAGGAAGATTCTAGCAGGGCTAGGGCCCCCTCTACGCTGGGGTGCTACAAGCACACGTGGAAGCGTTTTGCAATGTGGTGCCGGCCACAGAAGATTTCCCCGCTACACGTGATGGCGCTGCAGCTTCTCCCATATCTGTTCCCACTAGCCAAGGCTGGCCTTGCGCATGCATCTATCAAGGTCTACCTGCCGCCATATCCTGGTACACCCGGGCTCCAGGCAAGCTCTCCCTGTGGTAGCACAGGCTTGTTAAGGAGTTCCTCAAGGGCCTCTTCAGAATATTTCCTCCGGTAAAGGCTCATGTCCCTGCTTGGGTGCTGAATATGGTACTGTCGAAACTGATGGGTCCCCCATTTGAACTTATGTATTGAGCCTCCTTGAAGTTTCTGTCATGGAAGACTACCTTATTAATGGCAATCACCTCAGCCAGGAGGCTGGAGGCGATACAGACTCTCTCCTGTAAGCCTCCGTATTTGTCCTTCCACTCCACTAAGGTGGTTCTACGAACTCATCTTTCCTTCATGCTGAAGGTTCTGTCGGACTTTCATTTAAATGAGCTATTGGTTCTACCAGTTTTCTTCGCAAATCCTTCACCTGCTGAAAGGGCGTTGCATTCTCTGGACGTTGCGTGTGCCCTGAAGTTCTGTGTTGCACGCGTAAATGTCTTTTGAAAGACTTCAACTTTTCGTCAATGTTAGACCAGTGGGACATGGGGAAGGCTTTATCTAAGGCTTCCATCTCCAGGTGGCTCTCCAGCTGTATCATGCATTGCCATCATCTGGCCAACAGACTGCTTCCAGGCCTGCTGAGTGCCTATTCCATCAGAGCCATCGCAGCGACGAGAAAGTTTCTCTCTGGTGTTCCCCTGCTCGACATCTGCAGGCCTGCTACATGGAGGTCTACCCACAACTTCATAAGATTCTACTGTGTTGACAGGGATTCCAGGGAGTAGTCGCGGGTCGGCCAAGCAGTGCTGCGCAACTTGTTTGAGGTGAGTCTTTTCCAGGGGTAAGTGTGTTGCTTCTGTAAGCCTTGCCACCTCTCTTTGTTGGGTGTATATACTGCGGTGTAATCGTATTCATGAGCATGTGAATCCATGCAAGACCCTATGCTGGAGAAGGCACAAGTTACTTACCTGTAACTCTTGTTCTCCAGCATGGGTCTGGCAAAGATTCACATGCGAACACTCCCTCCTTCCCCTCTCTGGCTCTTCTTAGATCATATTGCCATTTTACGTGCGCGACCAAATCTAAAGATGGCCGCCAAGGGTGGAGCTTAGGAGGATGAGTGTTAGTGGCTGGGGCAGTATGACCCAAAGTGACACTAATAGGCTCTAGAAGCGACAAGCAGTTTTAGTTTGAAGCTAAACTGCTTTAAATTTCCAGAGGATTCCCAGCATGACGAGGAATATTCATAAGCATGTTAATCCATGCAAGACCCATACTGTAGAACAAGAGTTACAGTTAAATATTGTGTTTTTTCATTTGGCCTGACATTGCTGAGAAACCTAGTAGGAGAGGCAAAAGGGGCCACATGTTACCACTGTAGTCAACCGCAGCTGTGTAGATGTGGCGGGTTGCCATCTGGCACGGGTGTAGAAGCTCTGGATTTTTTAAATTAATTAATAACATGTTGCAGGTTTTTCTGTTTCAGAAAGGGTTATCAGCTAACCAGATCTCCCTTTCATAAGCTGCATGCAAAAAGCACAGAGTACACCTATGCCCTAATGAATCAGCAGGTCGATCTGCAGCACCTGCCCTGCAGTGGCACAGAGCAGGTTCAGAGGTCATAGGTACCCATTTGACAGCTGCTGTGACAGGAAAGTCACTTCAGCACAGAGTCTGCACACCTATTCCAAAACCACATAGTCGTTGCAAATGAATATTCTGGTGGCAGTTTATATTTAAACATGAAGCTATACCTGAGTTTATGGTATAGCGTATAGTAATTCACATAGCTATAAGAAGCCACATCAGGTCAATATCCTTCATGTATCAGCACTGTGAGCTTAGGCCAGCTGTGGAAGGATTGTGTGTATTGTTTAGAATGGCCCATAGTGTGGCCCTGCCACCTGTTAGGACAGGAGTCTGAAAGACTGGGCCACTCCGTTAATCCTTTGGGAGGTCTGATAGCTTCTCTCTCCAGCAGGATCGATGTCCCACAGCGGTGGGTTTTGTGTAGTGTTTTTCTATTTAGTTGTTACTGCAGATGGTGTGTTTTTAAGGTATATATATTTTTATAGAACGTTCCCTTTATTTGAGACTGTTATGCTTTGCTCTTTGGGTTGCTACTGGATCAGATTCATGCCCCTATGGAGAATATAGCCTGCCCTATGCCTATGTTACAGCAAAAGGCAAATTAAGTATACCTCTTTACTGTGCCTATTTCCTCTTTATGATTGGGATCACTCTTGTTTGTGGAAGTGTGAGTGACGAGTAGGCAATTTAGCCACTACTCATACTTGCACTCCTGCAGGCGGAAGTCATTTCATCAACGTAAAGTTCACCAGCATGCATGGAGGCAGTTCATTTAGAGGTTACTTTACAAGACAACATATCGGTTTCAGTCAAAAGGGGGTTGGGCATTCATAGCTGGCTACCCAGTGGGTACAGGCACAAGTATCCATAGTCTTGAGTCATCTGTGCATGAATCTGAAATTGACATTCAGAATTTTTAGGTTTTCTGGTATTGAATTTAGTTGTCGTCTCAGGATAGTATTCAAGCTCTGAATGAACTAGGGCTCCCGGTTTTGAATATCCTGCATCTGATTCGGACCATTGCAAAGGTGCATGGCAAAAATGAACCTGACATGTTTCAGAGATTATATGCTAGCCCACCTGGTGCAGCTCTCAAATGCCCCTTCTAGTTTTACCATTTGACAATCTCTAGGAATGTCGGACATTGATTAAAGCATTGCAAAGACTTAACTACCAAGGCCCACTCCCAATGCAGGGTCCTTAACATGGAATTGCCCATACTCCTACCACACCCGTCCTCTTTTCTCCATCCTGCAGGCGGGGACGGTACCGGAACCTTTCAGCCAAAAACTTGATCTCCCCCTTTAAAGTGTACGCCTCCTGGCCACACCCGCCACATAGCCTTGCCCTCCACTACCTCACCTCATTCCCTTTTTCCGCACGGATGAGACGAGAACGGACCCAACGGCTTTGGCAGAGTAATTTTTCTCATACTTGGCAGAAGCACCCCTTCTTTTCTTTTTTCTTTTTTATCTTACCGGCCTCCGGTTCCTCACCTCCCCAGCGCATGCCGGTCGCAGGAGTTGTCACTCGTTGTGCCTTGTGCGAATACGCCTTGCCGGCCTCCAATCCGCATGCGCTCTGTCTGGAGTGCATGGGAGGACCCTGAATAACAGGCGTTTGCGGTGGCGAGAAATCTTCAGTAGGTCACCGCCTCAACCCTTAAAGGATTTTGTCGCGAGAACCAAACATCAGGACAAGGCAAGTCCATTAGTCAATAAACCACCCCAGCAGGGCGATGCCTTTCTGGGAGTCACACCCATTGAGAGGAGCCGAACACGCCCTTCTACCAGTGTCAGACCTGAGTCTAAGACCGCTACAAGCGCATGAACAGAGGAACCCAAGAGCACTACTGTGGCCTGACACCGAGGGGCACACTAGCTTTATCACCACACCTCCGTGTGAGGGGTCTTCGGGCCCTGGTACTGGACCCAGATCCGAGGGGGCACTTTCACGCGGTATGAGCAAGGCTCCCAGCAACCAAGCTGAGGGATCATGTCCTACTGGAAAGCTTTCCGAGGCCTGTTGAAGCCGAGAGTCCTCGCCGAGGGCAGGCTCAAGGGACACTGTGATGATCATTTTCCTGTGCATTCCTGAGTCACTACAGCAAGTCGAGAACATTGCTGCCAGTCACGCGACAGGCGGCGTGGGGGGGGGCACAAACCCCCAAGATGGCACCGTAGCACGTCCTGTTGAGTGAGACACCAGAGGCATGCCCCCGCACCCCACAGGTATCCTTGTCTTCGGAGTATGTGGACAATTTGCCACCTTCTCGCATGCAGGGGACACCAGGGCCCTCACACAGAGACCCCTGGACTCTGCATTACCCATACTCTTATCAGGCCCCCCTATTCATTTTTCAGCGGCAGGGAGAACAGCCCATGCCTCGAAGGCCCAGGGCTTAACAGGATACACTGTACCCTTAGAGCAGAGGTATTCAAACTGTAGGGTGCAAGAGCCCAGCATGAGGAAATAGGCAGGGGTGGCTCACATGGTCAGACTTGAGCATAAAACTGTCTTGGTCACCAATGAAAAAGTGGCCGCAGTTGCAAATGGATATTCATTCCTTTAGTCACAGACTGTTTGAATAGTACCCAAGGGGGTGTTTTTTGTTCAAATGTAAGCAAATTGTGATATTTAAAGAATATTTATTCAGCAACAATGGTCAAAACTACTAGCTGCATAGTGAAGTAACTCATCAAACTGGCCCACATTGCATTTTTGGTACAGGCATTGCCCTATAGGCCAGTCCGAGCCTGGCGGCTCATCCATAATGGGGGAGGAGGCGTCCACCCAGTGGGCCCACTCATCCATTACGGAGGAGCCCGCCCAGTGAAACACTGAGCACACCCTCAGCTGCTTTTTCCAGCTGAGGGAGTGCTCCTGGGCTGGCTGAACTGTCAAAGGGAAACAAGGTTTCCCTTTGACTGTACAGTTTAGTTCCTCAGCCGCACATGCTCACTGAGCCATGCAAGGCTGGGGGCGTTTTGCTTTGTCAACCTTGCATAGCTCATTGGAAATGCTGGTTGTGGCACTGCATGTCTGTATGTGCGAGGGGGAGCACCTGCGCCTTCTCGCACATACGGACAGAGCAGCCTTGAGCAGGGCGTTTCAGCACCCACGCGCAGGCCCCTGCATAAGGTACGTTTATGTTCATTTTTCATTTATTTTTTTATTTATCTATGTGTACGGATGGTGTATGCTTTTGTTAGTGTATGGTGATTGATGCTTGTGTGAATGATAGAGTGATTGCTGTGTGAGTGTTTGTTTTTGTCCATTGAGCTGATTTTGGTGAGTGGGGGTAAAGAGGGCTGTACAACAAAGGCATTTTAAAATTGCCTTTGTTGCACAATCCCCCAAAACACCTGCCAAAATCAGCTCTCCTTCTGAGGCGCTGTGGAGCCTATGGGTCAGGGATGGTATTCTTTTACTGGATATCTATCCCAGATGTCCAGTCAAAAATACCATGCTTTCCCTTCTGGCCCCCCAGCGCTTTGCTTACACACATAATCATGTTGATTGTGTTAGGCACTTTGGGGCCCAGAGGACAGGAATGGTATCTTTTTACTGGACATCTATCATAGATCTCCAGTAAAAAATATTATGCCTGCCCCCTGAACCCTCTGTGCCAATTGCAAACTGTTTTTTTTTTTTTAAGTATGCTCTAAAATGCAATATTGTGACCCATTATTTAAAGAATTCATGGGTTGAAAAAAACCTGAAACCCCCCCCTGATTTGTTTAGGCTCCCTCGCTGTGATCAGTTGCTATGGCATATCTTGTGGAAATATTTATGCCCCTCCACTTAAAAAATTCACCAGTCAACACTGGCTTTGGGACTGTGCTGGGAGCAAGGTGGGGGAGCCCAGGGACTGTGGTGGGAGCCATGGGATAGTGGTGGGAGCAGGGTTTGGAGAGCCCAGGGTCTGTGGTGGGGTGGGGTGTGGAGAGCACAGGGACTGGGCTCGGAGTGGGATGAGGGAGTCCGAGACTCTGATGGGAGCAGGTGGGAGAGCCCCGAGACTATACTGGGAGTAGGGTACCGTGATGGCGCGCAATAGTTCATAGCCATTTGGACTTGCTGTCCATTTGACATTTTTGGGTGGCCTGGCCTGCCCACATTTTGATTGGGGGGGGCAATGCCTAAAATGTTTGAAGATCACTGCCTTAGAGGCAAGGCTCCGGTCAGCAGCCCTCCCAACTGGTCTGTGAGGAGAGCTTCTTTAATAGTTTCCTGCAGCTCATGAAGTTGGAGCAGATGTCTGGTATCCTCAAAGGCCTAATAAGAGAATTTCTGTCTCAGATGGTGCCTTCTCACCAGCCTCCATAGGGGCCCCTTCTGGCTACCCCCGTTGGTGCCGCCTGTTATGAGTGGTGCCTCCTTTACCTCCACTCCTCCCGCTTCCCCTGTCACCTTTGGCAACACCGCCTCCTCTGGTGCTTCTGTTGGCGCCTACAGGGCTGAAGGATCAAGCACCTGTGGTACAGCAGTGCGACTTGGCACCTCAAAAAGACCTGGATGGGGGAACAGATACCGAGGACGAAGGTGACGAGGCCTCCTCCTTGGTTGTCATTTCATGATAGGATGCAGGGGCTAGCAGTTTCTGGGAGTCCCAGTACTCGAGCAGACCCAGCAGGAGCTGTAAGTACTGGCGGAAATTCTCTTCCTCAAGAGACCCAGCAAATCAGGCATTCCACTCCGGAAGGATGTTGTGGCCCTTGTGAAAAAAGCAGTGACAGAAGCCAAATTCTAACGGGCCGGCCAACAACTGGCTAGACACGTGCTTCTGGCAGATTTAGGATGACAACTTGGTGCTGGCTGTCCTCCCACAGCCACATTCCTCTGTGATGGCAGGGGCATTGATATTTTCCAAGGCAGGGGCTTCCTCCTCTGTTCTTCATACAGCGCCTGTCTGTCGAAGGAGGACAGGCTGTTGGAGGGGTTTGGTTAGAAGGTCTAGAGCAATGCAGACTTGCACCTAAGGCAGGCAACGCCTTTGTGATTCTCAGCATCGCCAACCAAAAGCTGTGATTGCAGAAGATAGCAGATTTTGTTCAGGTCCTCCCAGCGGAAAGGCAGGCCGCATTTAAATCCGGCTTGCAGGAGGCAAAGCTTGTAGCTCAGGATATGCTCGAGGCCTCCCTCACGCCTATTGACACGGCAGGCAGAGGCTTCTGCCTTGGCGTAGACATGAGACGGACCACACAGCAGACATACAGGAGAACATCATTGACCTCCCATTCGAGGGGACTTGTCTCTTCCACTCTTCTACTGGTGATGAGCTCAACACAAAGAAAACCAGTACGCATACGGCAAAGTCATTTTTATGTACGTGAAGCAGAAGAAATCAAATGTTCTTTAAGTAAAGAATGTAAAACTTGCAAGAAAAGAAGCAGAACAATCTTTAAAGGCTGAAGCGTTCCAGTGTTTGGGGCCCAGAAGTGAAACAAGTTGGCTCTGCGATTGTGTGCAAGGGGGCCAAGGGACTCGTGGAAGAAACTTAGGAGCAGGACGAAGAGAGCAGGAAGTAGCTGTAATGAATCTGGCAATGTCATCACTGCTTCCATGGGGAGAACCTCCCCTAATGTGGCCAGGGTGAGGCAAACGCTCTCTGGTATGAATCCTGAGGGCAGTTATTTGAGGGAGGATGACGGAGGGGGAGGCTATCCTCATGGAGGTAAAGGTGACTTGCCAGATGAGACATGGAATGTCCCCTTGTCTTCAGGGACTATGAACACCGCTACACTACCCCAATCCCTTATCTCACACAACAGTTGGACATTAGAGATCTTCCACACAGCCAAAAACCAACTCAGGGGACCTTAGATCCCCTTCCTGCAACTCTAAGGATAACCCCTTCCCTAATGGACTCATGGATTGTACTTATCCTACCATTCCCCTAAAATGTACTGGGGCGAGGAAGAACAAGAGTGTCCTGAATGAAGATCACTCTCCCAGTACTGTGATGAGGAAGATCCCCCAATGACTCACAAAGGAGTTATACAATCAGTACTGTGATGAGGGAGAAGAATGGAGGGATTAGGATTACCTGTAAAACCAACATACAGCAGTCTAGCCTTTCTCAAACTCCTATTGGCCAGAGCCAGTATATAAGCAAGGAAAGACTCAGGAAATGAGAGAGGCCCTCCCTGGAGGAGGACCTCTCTGCCCCCTCTAGAAAGAAGTGGAACTCCTGGGCATTAACAGGTTGCCTCAGCCCAAACCTAACTGCAGACTTTTTCATTGAAAGAGAAACCAGAGAGAGCGTGTACTAGAGAGAGAGTGACCCCTAACCAGCCCATAGAGTCAGAGCTCGATCTGAAGTACTTTAAGACGAGATAGCTGCACCTTGAGGTGGATGGGATGTAGGATTTCTTACTCCCAACACCAATCAATAAGGACAACTCAATGGCAAAGGGGAGACTGTTTAATGACAAGTACAAGAAACGGGGAAACATGGAAATCAACAGTGATGCAATAGCCCGTCTTGCTTCAAATCCCAACGACTTCATGCAAACAGTAACAGTTATACCCTAAATTTGTCATCATTGACGTGTAACACTCAAAGGTTTATCATGCAGTTCTACTGGTTGGAAAAGGTAACTTAAATATAGGTGCTATATCTGTTTATGGTAACTGTTAGGCAGAAACCTGTGCAGTTCCCTTAGGGACCAATGCAAAAGGCTTAAGAATACAGGTGTTGGCAGTAAACCCAATTGGTAGCAGTCTGTACCACCCAGATTTACCTGGTAGCTGTGGCTGAGCAGCCAGACTTCTCTCAAGAAGAGTTAGACAGTATATAGAGTATACAAGATAGGTACCAAAATACAGTAGCACAAGCAAACACTGACCAGAGCTTTGGTATCAAGTATATAATTATTTATTTAAAGGCACACTTAGAAACACTCTAGCACTATTATTATAAGCAAGTTCAAAAACACAGTCACTATTACTATATATACATCCCTTATTCCTTATTAGACAAGTCTTAGTTAACACCACTTATTTTCAGACATAGATGAGCGCTTAACTAAAGATGGCACTCCAATAAGTTATTTAAAAAAAGGGAGGGAAAAGGCAGAAATTAGGAAAAGCACACAACACAATACTTTAGAAGCACTCATCAAGGCAGGAAAGTCATTCTACTTGTGAGCAAGAAGTTCAGAGGCCAGGCTCCCTCTTAGAGAGAGTAGGGCACCAATGCCCCCAAGATCACACAGTTTGAAAGGCTTGAAAAGTCTTGCATAGAGTTCAAAAAGGAATTAGTTCAGCTCTGAAAAGTTCAGTTAGCCAGCATAGGGCCAACCCAAGTGGTAAAATGAGGATTTACGAGACACCTCACACAGACCGTTGCGAGGGAGGCCAGGCGGACACAGTAACTTGAAAGTGGAGAGAATCCTCCAGCAGGGGCAGTTGTTCCTGGCAGTGGGTGCAAGTCGCGGCGTCGTCCAGAGGAAGAGAAGATCTCGACGTGGAGGAAAGCTGAAGGTCGTTGCACTGCCAGGGAAGAAACCAGCCGCGGAGTTCTCCGGTTAAAAGGTACTACCTTTTGGTAAAACGTGGTATCCCGGTTGCCGGGGTGCTTTGCACAGGCAAGTCGGCACCGAGATGATCCGGGAAGGCGAAAAGGCGGGCAAACTGGTTATCCCCACCAGTCAAAGGAAGAGGACTCTTCGGGATGAAGATCTCCTCTGTCGTTGGAAGAAGAGGTGAGTCGGTTCAGCAGGGCTCCACCCGTGGTGTCGTTGTTGCAGGTCGGCTCAGCTTCTCCCTCTTCGGATTCTTTGATCCTGTGGCGACGTCTGAAGTCCCAGTCCCCAAAGCCCTGCTTTTATGCAGAAAACCCCCATTCATCAGTCCTAGCTGTCACTGAAACATGCTAAGTGGTGAGCCGGGCGGCTCACCACTGGGCCAATCACACAAGAGTGCGACTTGGGTTGCTGAGACAACTCAGTCCAGGGTGGCTAAACCCCCCTCCCACACATCCTGTATACCCAGACAGAGAAGCACCAATTTTGGAGGCTTCTGTGGAGAAGCCCGCCAAAAAGTGGAACAAAGGGCTCGACTTGGGTTGGAGTTAGAGGCGAACACAAACGCCATTTTAAAACCGAGTCCTGGCGAAAAGACCGAACCGGGGAATAAATATTAAATAAATAACCCAGCGGTATCTTTAACATTGCACTAAAAAGTGGTGTGTTTAAAATGAATGGGAAAATCCCATAGTAAATATTCTTAAGGAATATTTTGCGTGGTAACCACTGCCACCAGCCAGAAACTCGACGAGGGGGGACTGCACAGTGCCCCCTCAAGAAACAGACCCAGGGGCAATCTAATTACCCCTACCAGTACTGCCACAATATGAGGGTTTGTACTGGTTCTGTTCCCAATTTAAGACTAGTAAAGTCAATGGTGACTTTGCATGCCCTGGGAGACAGTAGTCAGTCCCAGGGTATGGAGTCTATGTTTGGGGGTCACTATGACACCCCCGTGTTACTGCACTGAGGGTGCTGTGTAACACACTTAAAAAAACCACATGAAACCCTATGGAGTAAAAGACCCCATAGCCCATAAAACACATCATAAAGTCAAAGGATATCTCAAATCATGTCTAAGAGTGGGAGAAAAAGAGTCTCACTCTTAGCAGGAGAAAAAGTTAAACCCCAAAGAATCCAGCAAAGCTGCTGGGGGACTCGCTAGGTTTGGGAAATTAGCCTTAACAAAGAATTCTCCCTAACAGTAACGGAGTGTGAGGATTGGATAAACATTTATCAGGTGGGCGTCTAAGCCCTTCCTTCAAAAAAGACTACGGTGGACATCACTAAAAGTACGACATCCCATTGGTTCTACTATCTATAGGACCCTAGATTATTTGGTCCATTGTGATTGGGTTGGCTTCAACCCCATGCACAAATCTCCACTTTAAGTAGCAGCACGCAGAATGGTCAACCAGATGCAGGATTCCCCAAGATTCACCCGGCCTCCCTTCCATCAATCAGTACTTTAGTGCTTTGTGTCAATTAGTTGGCTGTGGTCGGCCTCAAAACTGTAGCTTCTTGTCAGCAAAAGTTATGGGATCTTCTGTTTGGGAGACAGCCAGGCGTAGGTGCCTCTTCTCGCTCGGCTGGTCACGTGCTAGCACACCGTGAATCTGCTTAGTTTTCTTTCTATTTGTGCATTTAATTCTTTATTCGACTTGCCACCTGCCTAGGCCTCCTTATCTCGACCTTCATGGGGCAGGCTGCTCTGTTCTTAAGTTTTGATTCTCCAAAGCTACTGTCGGCCTCCCTCTCTTGGTCTGATTGACTTCCCAGGCACAAGCTGCTTCTTGCTGGGTTTCGATTCCGCTATCTTTTCTTGTTTTCGCTGGAATACGAATCCTGTCCTGTTTGACCCTTAGTAACCTGGGTTAATTCTGCTTTTGTATAAAGTGGACTCGCACTTATATAGTGTGCTTCTTTGAGGTAGATATATAGTTGGCGCTTGGCGCTCTATTCTTCTACTAAGCATAGCAAGCCGCACTGTTTTCTTAGCTTCTTGCGGTTACAAGCATATGTACAGGCGTTAGCTGGTTGAATATCTTCATCCTGCTTTACAGTTTGTTTCTTTATATTTCAACATCGTCTCTCCTACTACTTATTCATGGCGCTTCGTCTCTGTGTGTCATCTCTTGGTTGTCGTTTCTTTCATCTGTGAGTCTGTCCGGGCCCTAGTGTCGTCACCATTTGTCTTCAATTAAGGCCTTTTGAGTTTCTTCTGGGACAGTGTTTAAGCAATCTTCATTTCGTGTCATTAGCTGGTAGGGTTTTCTCAATGGATACCTTACTGTCCAGGGTTGTCTGGTTATTGGTACTTCAATAGGTATTGTTCTTCTGATAGGCACTGGGCAGAGCCCTAATGCGTCTCTCTGCTGGTTTATTTGCTCATCATACGTCACATATCTCAGCGTGAATTCTCTTGGTACTTCAAAATGGGTGACTGGAGTGCAAGCTGTATTTGGGACCTCTTCTAAACTCCCCCCATCCCCCTCTGGTTGGTTTATTGACCACTTCCGCTTCCTCTTTTGGATTCATCTCACTTGGTTCTACTGTATTCATCTCTTCTTCATCGTCTGGGTTTGTACATGATGGTTTGAAAGAGTGTCTCTTTGGAGTCCATATTTTTATCACTCCTTTCAGGCTTCCTGCTGTCTTTACATGTTCGGTTTTATTCCATGTCATTTGCTGCAGTAGATCAATTTCCCTTCATAATTTCTGCGTTTCCTGGGATAAAGAAACTTCGTACCTTCTGGCACATTTTCGGTGGCCTTCACAAAGTCTCTTATTTCATCATCAGTTAGATCTCTGGGCTTCCATCCTGGTTTGACATCAATCATGATCTTCATCCCAATGACTTTCTTCACAGTTTTCTGGCATTGCGAGATTATTATCTTGATAACACAAAACCCTAAGAATATCATTACTAGCAGGTCTCCTAGGAATTTGAATGCATGCGCCATCCATTGCGGAACCCATGAAAACAGTGATCCAAACCAGCTGTCATCATCAACTTCGTCGGTTTCATTGATCTGGTCCTGTAGGTTTGTCAGCATACCTATGGCCTCTGTTAAAGTTCCATTTTCTTCGTCGTGAGAAGGTATAAATGTGCAACATGATTCTCCAATTTTTGCACAAACTCCTCCATCTATAGCTGTGATCATGTCAAGTACATATCTGTTCTGGAGAGTCATCGGTCGGATAGCTCTTAACTCTTCCTTGATCGCATTGAATACTTTTATTGTCGAGTTGGTTTGCAGTAACTCTCTTCTGGTTATCTGCCACCATTTAGCATTTGCTCCAACCTGGAATCTTGGCAATAGGATTGTCGCGAACACTGATGAGGTGAGGCTGTATAGCCTGTGTTCATATGGGATTGCATGAAATGCTTCTTCTGAATGGGTTGAAAAATAATTTTCTCTTTTCACTCGAGTTGTCAGTTCCACAGATCTCCTCTTCCTCAGGTGGGCATCTGCTTTCGGGAAACTGTCAATACTCAGGTCACCTTTCGGGATCACTAGCGCTGGAATGTGGACATTCACTATTGTGCATATGCCTCCCCAGTTTTTCGGTAGTCTGATGTATGCTTTGGATCCACACGCCCAATAATGATCCATAATTACTGCAGTTCCATGAGTCATTCCTGGTGCTTCAAAAATTCGTCCGCAGGTCTGATTCTCTCCCATCTTCCTTGTGCCATTGTTCCTGAAGCACAATTTCGGGCTTTCGAGTGGCACTATCTGCAAGGGTCCTCCTCTGTCTTCGACCCATGTCAGTAATCTTGTAAGCTTTGGCCATAGTGGTTTGCACAATCTGTGTGTGTTTTCTATTGCTTCTTTGCAGGCTCCAAGGACCATCCATGCTCGGCAGATCACTACTCCTTCTTCCCATCCATTTGGTGAAAGCACTGTTCCCCAAATCTGCATTTGACCTCTGTTTTTCCAAATTTGAGCTTCTTCTGGAGTTTTTCCTTGGACATTTAGTCTCGGGTTTACTTCCCATCTTGTTCCTGCTCCTTTACTTCAGGTTTCTCGTACCTGATCATGTGATTCCTAGTATGGGCTCTATTTCTCGTCTTAGTGTCCGGAACATAATCATCTTCATCGGGATAATCTGTTTCAGTTGCCCATATCAATGAGGCATCACTTCCTATGAACTGGCCTCTGGTGTTGCACATTGCTACGTGTGACAGACAATGTGCTGTTGGGACATCGATTTCTACAGCCACGAAGATCTTGGATTTCCCCATGCTGTACGGTAGAAGTGCACAACCAAAGCACTCTCCTTCTGAATTTCGTCTTCCAACTTCTTTCATGTGCTGGTACCAAATGTTGTTCCCTAGATTTGCTTTGCTGTCCAGGTAATCGTTTAGTTCATTATTATCTTCATGTAAGCTTCTCTTGATTCTTAATGTTTTCCTGTAGTTTGCTATAACTACATCCCTGAATGCCTCTGTATGGCTTTTTCTTGCTGGAGGGTTCTCCGGTATCCTGGTACATGGTGCAGGCTTCTTCATCTGCGCCATTTGAGTGGACAAGAGTCTGGCAGCTCTTTCCTGGTCCTCATGCATCTTTTCTCTGCTGCGTGCAAGTGCCCATGCCAACCAGCCTAGTACTGGTCCGTTATATGCCTGTATTGTAGGCCTGGTACTTGTCCCTTGTGTTGCAATATACGTGCTGGATAATAGTCTCTGCTGGATAATACAGTCTCTGTCGTTTTGTTCTTCAGTTCCTCTTCTCGTTTTCTCGCTCTGGCTATGTGCGGGAATAGAAGGTCTACTAACTTTTGTGTGCTTGCAGAGAGTTTTTCTGAGGCCGCTTCTGTTTTCTTAAGGGCGTTCTGATATGACTACTTCTGTTGGCCTTTCTCTTAATTCTTCTAATTTTTTCTCACTATTTCCTGTGAATGGGTTTTCAGTAGGCAGTCTCTTCTCTGCTGCTTTTGTTTGAGGTTCTGTGGTCATTGACGCTTGGCCTGGTTCGTGTGCATTTAGTGTGTATGCTTGTGTAGTTGTCAGTGCTTTTTCTTCATTCATTTAGGGCTGACCCTGCCTCCGGTTTTTCTGCTCATTCGTTACCCTAAATGTGTGTATCACTATTAATCACGTTCATTTACTCTACCATCAGATTTTGTAGGGACTGGAATGACTATATAAGGTCTGGGTGCTTTTGTGGGTTTCATGCGTGCCTCATCGGGTGAGTGCACTGAAATTGGAACGCTTCGTGCACCAATAAAAAATTCAGTTCTGATCGTTAATGACAGTAAAATAATGATAAATAAAATGCATGAATACATTATAGTTCGATATGTAAGGCGACAGCATTTTCTTCCAGAAAAGCGGGCGTGCCTCTCTGCTTGTGGGAGGACCAGGTTACTGCTCTGGGCCCCCATCTCGATCATTCGTCAAATGTCAATGTTATTGTTCCCCCACCCAATATCGTTCTCCGACTTTTGTGTTAAGTGTCAGGTGCTTCACAAGTGTCCCCCCTCTTGTGAGTGAAGATTGTCTCTTAATGCAGGATACAGTTCCTTTGCTAAACTATGGGAAAAATAGATTCAAATAATAATTCGATCAGTCACCTTTACTGTGCATGTATGTGAGTTCCCAGTCCACTCTTCGAATCTGGTTCAGTCCCGAGGACATGTTGGACACTGGTCAGTATGAAGAAATGGGGAAAAAATTACAACAAATATAACAAATAAGGTTCTTGGCTCTGCTCCCTCAAACTGTCCCTCGGCGGAATGTTCCTTCTGGATCTTCCGATGGACATTACAATTTTTAATTTGTGCTACAGTGGCATGAAAGAGCATGTTTAGCTGAGCATTCTTTACTGGATCTCCGAGAAATGTAAGTATGTCAACAATGGTTGATCTTCCAACTAGCTCTGGAAAGTTCTCAATGAGGTGAAAGAAGACGTGGTATGCAAATCTACTGTCTTCTGGTGATAGGGACATTTGTCCAGTCTTTGTTGAGATTCAGGATTATATGTTCTTTCCTTGACGTAAACAATGTCTGCACTGTCCGGTCACGTGGAGTGCCACCAAGATAAAGATCTTATTCAAAAGCTGGCTCAAATGTTCAGTATTTGCTGGATCTCGAAGTAATGTGAATGTATCAGTTGTTCTCCTGACAAGAGATGGACAGTCTTCGATTATGCGAAAGAAAAGTGTATTGATGAGTTCATCTATTTCCGCCTGTGGTGGAAGCATTTGTTTCTTTCTCACTGTACTCCGGGAATACAATGAATGTTTCAGCAATGACAGTAAGCAGTTGTCTTATTATTTTTTCATTGTCAGGATCTTGAAGAAAGTCTGTGGCACTGATGAGCCTCCGTACCAGTGACGGGTATGATCTTAACACTAGGAGGAAATATGTAACCATGTCCTTTGTGATGTCTCTACTGTGGGACACCATAAGTGCTTCCAAACAAAGTCTCGGTTTTGGATGAATCGGGATGCTGTATCTGTTTCCAATGGAAATATCCTTGATCGAAGTTTGTCATAGTCTTTTCCTCATTAAGTCTTAAGTGTGCCTCGGTTCAGAGTCCAAATCAACAAAACATGTTGTGGCTTATAAGCGCAAAGTTCTTCTTCACCCTGCAACTAGGATGCACAGAGTGTCCGTTTTTGTCATGAGCACTGCTCCCGAGAAGCCAAGTCAAGCCCAGCATCCCCGGAAGCAGGCTCACGACCCTCGTCCCCGGCTCCAGCAAACCCCTATTGGGGCCCTTTGGACCATGTCCTGGCGCCTCCAGCGCCAGGCTCATAAGGAACCTCAGACCCGGCGCCAGGGGCGCCGGGCTCCTAATTCTTGCAAAGGTGCTTGGGTGGACCTACCTGTAGCAGACCATGCTGCATACTCACCTTTGCAAATGCTGGCAGGATGAAGTCCCCAGCCTTCTGCTGGGAGGAACTATTCCCTGAACTGGGACTACTTTCTTACCTGGGTGGGGCTGATGCCATTCCTTAGCTCTGGAACACAGGAACTCTTTTACCTGCGCGAGGCTGAGGATGAAGACACCCAATCACTCCAACACTATTTAAACCACACCCGATTGGGAAAAAGTGCTTCGTGTTATTCTGCATCTGCAGCAGGACGCTCACCGAGTCAGCTCCAGCATTCCAGTGACATCTCCAGCTTCAGCTCAGCAACCTGTGGAAGAAAGACCATTATACTCACGTACTTCGCACGTGCAACGGTAACGGACGAACAACGCCCGCAACATCCCAAGACCTGAAAACAGAAAACAAGGGACATTATTGAGGTGTCATTGAAATTCCCATACCTACGTACAACCGCACGTGTCGCGCTCTCAGTGACCACGCCCTCAGCATCCAGGCACCTGAAAAAGACAATGCAAAGACTTCATTAAAGGTGCCCATCTCTTCAAGACTATAAACTCTTTATACCTACTGGCATCCGCTCGTGCAGTAACGGCGGCATCACCTTTTGGCATCTCAGCACCTGTGCCACTTTTAAGGCCACAAAAGACTTTGAGGACCTCCAGTGACGTAACTGGAACCCACGCACCCCTGCATAAGTCGCAGGATGGAGAGCCCAGCATTTATACGCCTAAGAAACCTTACCCTGCAAGCCAGACGGTCAATAAGAGGAAGCCCAGTCCCGAGAGTCATCCGAGCTCTACGCTTCTCAATTGAAGAGACTATAACAGTTCAGCCGGGACCAGCGCCTCCGTGGGAATCAGGTGAGCGTTAAAGTTTTTATGTCCTTATCCCCTTTTTTGATTAGGGGAAGTGTCCACGTTAAGCCACAATTTGCAAAAAGTGTTTTGTCTTTACTTTGCTGGTCATGCATTCTTCTTCCTTGTCATGGATCTTGTCTGCACATGCTGCAGTTCTTCCCCGTTGTCTGTAGTCTCTTCGTGGTGGTGTGCAGGCAGGGGGGTTCCTCCGATGTATGTCTTGATATCACCCAGGAAGATCCAAGCTCTTCTTCCTTGCAGCTCGACTGCGGATGGAGTAACGTCTTCAACTGTGAATGGTCCGTTGAACCTGGGCTCGTCCCACTTTTTCCTTGTGATTCCTCACAAAGACGGTGTCTCCAGGGAAGACGAGTGGAACACGTAGACCCTGAGCTGTGGCTGGTGTAGTCTCTTTCTGTGTTCTTTGCTGCACTGCACCCTGTTCGTCATCGCTGCAGCTGGTCTCAAATTACAGTAAGGCAAAATGTCATACAGTTCAGATAACTTTGCATTTCAGATCCTAAAACCTCTCCTGTCGACCGGGCGTCATATCTAGCTCTCGCGGTGTGAGGGGAGTACTCATTCTTCTTGTTGCTGTCTCGTGTGGCGTAAGATGATGGTCGGAGCCGGGTTGGTTCCAAAGAGCATACAGTGCCAGAGGAAGGCAGTGCAACCATCCCCTCTTTAGAGTAAGCTTCAACTTGGCTATCCTTTCCTTAAACAAGCCGTTGAGCCTCTCACAGATCCCATTACTTTCTGGATGATACGCCAATGAGAACTTGTGTTTTATACCAAGCAGCAAGCTAATCTGCTCAAAGACTGCATTGACAAAATAAGCCCCATTATCTGATCTCATGACTTCACACACCCCCACCTGGGGAACACTTACCTCACAAAAAATGTGGCCGCACAGGTGGAGTTTGGGTGTGTACATGGACCTGCTTCTATCCATCTAGAGAATGGACACACCACGACAAAGAAATATCTGTACCTGTTGCATACTTGAATCATGTCGACGTAATCGACATGCAAGTGCTGAAAGGGCCCATTTGGCCTGGGGATGACTCCTCATTACTTTTAATGTGTGCCCAGCTGAGGATTGCTGCCAGATTATGCAGTTCACCATAAAGAATGCAACATGCTCAGCTAAATTCGGTATGAACCAGTCTTCTGCGAGCGTTGCTGCTAGATTCTCCTTTGTCATGTGTGTCGGGTAATGCAACTGTTCCAGCGCTATTTTTAGTAGGGCTACAGGCATTACTGGTTTACCAGTGCTGTCTTGTCGCCACAAGCTGCCAGAGGGGTTTAAAGAACACCCTCGAAGTTTCCACAAGTTTTTCTCTTCCTGTGGTTCCTCCCCTTGGAGCTCCATTAGTTGCGTTTGCCCAAGATCTTCATAGGCTTCCGGGGTGGTGCGTACTACCATCATTTTATCATGGGTGCTTGTGTAACGCTCACCTGATTCCCACGGAGACGCTGACCCAAACTGGACTGCTACAGTTGCTTCTATGACTATGATGAGGCGTAGAACTCGGATGACGCTCTGGGCAGGACCTCCGAATATTGACTGTCTGGCTTGTAAGGTGAGTTTTCTGCAGGTGGAAGAAAAAGGGGTAATTACAAGCTGGTTGGATAAGTTCTCCCACCAATCTTCTGCTTTTCCCACTTCTTGGTTCTCGACTGGTCTCCACAAACTCTCACCTTTTGGTTTAGTAAAGCCGAGCTCTCCATCCTGCTTCTGGTGCAGGGGCGCGTGGAATCCAGTTACGTCACTGGATGATTTCAGTGTTTAGGCTCAGTGTCCTTTTGTGGCTTGTAATAGTCCTTCAGGTGCCGAGGAGCTGTTGGCGACACCACCACCACTGCTGTGCAAGAAGAGGCTCGTGAGTATAGAAGATCTGAGGCCGCTTCTGAAGGAGCACCCTTTTATAATGTCCTTTTCTGTCTTTCAGGTGCCGAGATGCTGTGGGCGATGCCGCCCCTGTTGCACGTGCGGTGGCACGTAAGTATAACTGAATTGTGGCCGTTTCCAAATGGGCGCCTCTGATAATGTCTTTTCCTTCCTTTCAGGTGCCGAAATGCTGAGGGCGATGCTGCTGCCGCTGCTGCGCGTGAAGAAGCGCGTAAGTATTACTGAATTGTGCCACTTCACAATGGGCACCTCTAATAATGTCTTTTGTCTTCCAGGTGCTGGGATGCTGCCGAAGCGAAGGCCGCGGTGTACTCCGGTGTGATCACGGATGGATAAGGTAAGCGAGTGCTGCTGCGAGCGTGTTGCCCATTTTCTAACCTTATGTCTTTATTTGCAGGTTGTCGGAGACTGGACTCTTGTGGCTGAATTCTGGTGAGTAGATGTTCCTGTGCCTTTTCTTCATCTACAGGTTGCTGCTCGAGAAGCGGAGGGTGTGTCTGGACCTGGAATGCAGGAGCCGACTCGGTGAGCGTCCTGCTGCTGTTGCAGAATAACGCGAAGCACGTGAATTCTATCGGGCGTGGTTTAAATAGTGGAGAAGTGCTTTGGTGCGTATTCTTCCTCCAGCCTCACCCAGGTAAGAAAAGAGTTCCTGTAACAGAGGATTGGTCCCTCCCAGCCAGTGGCTGGGACTTCACCCAGCTTGGATTGTTCTAGGTGAGTATGCAGCATGGTCTGCCACAGGTAAGTCCACCCAATCACTACTGCACACTTTAAGAATATGAGCCCGGCGCCCGTGGCGCCGGGACTGTGGTTCCTTATGAGCCTGGCGCCAGAGGCGCCAGGACATGGTCCAAAGGCCCCCTGTAGGGGTCTGCTGGAACCGGGGGTGTGGATGATGAGCCTGCTTCCGGGGACGCTGGGCCAGTCTTGGCTCCTCGGGAGTAGCGCTCATGACAGCTTGCCACTTCCTCTTCCATAACCGTCTCACTTTTGGATGCCATACGCTTGGCTTCCGTGTCTGCTGCATTATTTCTCCGTGAGACAAATTCTGTCCCTTTCGTGTGGGCAGCGCATTTACAACCGCTGTGTCCACTGGGAGCTGTAGTGCCTTTATCAGCCTGTCCAATAAGGCTGTGTGCTGTACTGGCGTGCCGTCCGCTCGGAGATAGCCCCTCCTTTTCCAGTACGCTAGGACTGCGCGCACTGTTGACGTCACATAGGCGGAGTCACTATACACCGTTACTTCCTGGTTTGCGTGATTCTCGATGGCGAGTATCAACGCCAATAATTCTGCACCCTGTGGTGAGTAGTGAGATGGTATTCGAGCACTAAGTACTTGAAATTCTCCATTTGCTATGTGTTTCATCACAGCGACGCCTGTGTATCTTTGCCCATCGCTTTGGTCTATCCTCGAAGAACCGTCAATAAGGACAATCTCTCCTCTTTCCAAGGCATTTTCTTTTAACCTGGGAATTTCATCATAGAATTCTTCATAATTCGTGCAGTCATGTATCGGCTCTCCTTCAGTGACTGGCTCTGCTATAAACATAGCTGGGTTCACTATCTTACATCAGACTATTTTAACCAAAGGGTTTGATATGATCACTTCATAGGCAGAAGCTCTCTGAGCCATCAATGTGCCCTTTGGTTTCTCTAAAATGGCAAATAATGAGTGCTCGACTGTTAGGCAGAAACCTGTGCAGTTCCCTCTGGGACCACTGCAAAAGATTTAAGACTACAGGTGTTTGGCAGTAAACCCACTTGGTAGTAGTCTGTACCACACAGATTCACTTGGTAGCTGTGGCTGAGCAGTCAGACTTCCCTCAAGAAGATTTAGGCAGTATACAGAGTATTCACAATAGGTCAAAAGAACACAGTAGAACAAGTCAACACTGACCAGAGCTTGGTGTAAAAGAGATATAATTATTTATTTAGAACCACATCTAGTAAAACACACAGGCACTAATGTTAAGCAGTTCAAAAACACAGTCACTAAAAGGTATACACTCCCTTAGAAGAATATTAGACAAGTCTTAAGTAAAGCCCCACTTATTTTCAGACAGCGGTGAGCGCTTAACGCAGATGGCACTCTAATAATTCGTTTTAAAAGGGAGAGAAAAGCAGAGTATCATTTGAAACAGATCCCAACACTTTCACAAGAACACAACAAGAGAGAAAGGCAAAGTAAAACCGTGAAGTTAGAGTTCAGAAGGCCGGATCCGCTTTAAGAGGATCAGAACGAAATGTGTCCAAGGTCACACGGTTGAAGTGCACAAAAGTCTCGAAGGTTCAGAAAGAGTTGGACCAAAAGAAAGGGACCAGTTAGATGGTCAAGGCGGCCAGCCCAGTCCAGAAGGTTAAGGGATTATTATTACCTTGTAGCAATCTTTAGAAAGGGAGGCCTTGCGGACACAGTACCTTAAAGTGATGAGAATACTCCAGCGGGGGCAGTTGTACCTGGCAGCGGATGCAAGTCGGTGCTTCGTCCGGGGGAAGAGAGGATCTCGCCGGGGAGGAAGACAGGAGTCCGTTGCACTGCCAGGGAAGAAACCAGCCGCGGAGTTCTCGGGTAAAAGGAGCGGTCCTTTTATTCGCGGTGCAGTGTTAAGTGGCTATCCGGTTGCCGGGGTGCTTGGCAAGGGTAATTCGACCACAAGACGTCCTGGGATGCGAGGAAAAGAAGGTAAACTGGTTGTGCCCACCAGTCAGGGGAAAAAGACTCTCCAGCCGGGAGATCTTCTCTGTCGTCGGGAAGTGGTGAGTCTGTTCCGCAGGGCTCCATCGGTGGTGTCGTCGTGGCAGGTCGGCTCAGCTTCTTCCTCGTCAGATTCTCAGGTCCTGTGGCGACTTCTGAAGTTCCAGTCCCCAAAGCCCTGCTTTTATGCAACACACCCCCATTCACTCAGCCTAGCTGTCAATCAAACATGCTAAGTGGTGAGCCGGCCGGCTCACCACTTGGGCCAATCACACAAGAGTGCGACTTGAGTTACCAAGGTAACTCAGTCCAGGGTGCCTAAACCTCCTCCCACACCCCCTGTGGTACCCAGACAGAGTGGCACCACTTTTGGAGGCTTCTGTGGAGAAGCCCACCAAAAGTTGAAGAAAGGGCTCGACTTGGGTTGGAGTCACAGAAGAGAACACAAACGCCATTTTAGAATCTAGTCCTGGCAAAAAATACCAACCGGCGAATTAATATTGAATAAATAAACCGGCGGTATGTTCGAGGCTATGAGAATTAAATAATTAAAGTTGGTAGCCTCGAACAATGGGAAAATCCCATAGGGATATATTCGCGGTCGAATATAAAAAGTAGTATCCACTGCTACCAGCCAAAACTCGATCAGGGGGGACGGAGACGTGCCCCCTCGACTAACAGACCCCGGGGCAATCGAATTGCCCCGACCAGTACGTCCACAATATGATGGTTTCTGTTCATAATCTGGGACTAGTAAAGCCAATGGTGACTTTACATGCCCTGGGAGACAGTAGTCAGTCCCAGGGTATGTAGTCTATGGTGGGGTGTCACTATGACACCCCTGTGTCACTGCACGGAGGGTGCTGTGTAACACACATAGTAAAAACACGAGACCCTATGGAGTAAAGGACCCCATAGCCCATAAAACAAATTAACAGTCAAAGGAACACCACAAATCATGTCCAAGAGTTGGAGAAAAAGAGTCTCACTCTTGGCAGGAGAAAAAAACAAACTCCAGAAATCCAGCAAAGCTGCTATTCTCCCTAACATCGACGTATAACGGATACAATGGTTGTCGCCTTCTCTATGGCGAATGCTGCGGCAACTAACCTTTGTTCTCATGGAAGTGACCTTACATTACTGGGTCCAGATTGACACTGTAATATGCTAAGGGCTTGTATCCCAGCGAGGTTCTTTGAGCGAGGACTGCCGTCATAACGCTGCCATTCGTATGCGAAAACAGGTTAAATTCCTCTGCATAATTGGGAATTCCTAGAACTGGAGCTGTGCAAATAGCTCTATTGAGTTCAGTAAACCCTTTCTCCATTGTCTCAGACCATTCAATCTTTTCCTTTGTCACTTGGGCCTTCTTTAGGGCCTGAAGTAAAGGCTTAGTATAAGAGCTATAATCGAAAACCCATGCCCTAACATAGTTGCACAGGCCTAGAAAACTCTGCATTTGCTTTATAGTATGTGGCTTAGCCGTGTTCAATATGGCTTCAGCCCTTTCTGGGGTCACCTTCTTTCCTTCATGTGAGATCAGCTGGCCTATGTACAGCACTTCCTGTTGACAATATTGTAACTTTTCCTTGTCAACCTTATAACCTTTCTCAGCCAGTATAGTCAGTAGCAGAACAGAATCGTACCTGCATTGCTCTTCTGTGGTGCTGCAGATTAGGATGTCATCCACATATTACAAGACCATACTTTCTAATGCAATATTGCTTAAGTCCATCTGCAGGACTCTGTTGAAAATAAACGGAGACTCACAGTACCCCTGTGGCAGCCTCGTGCTTTTCAGACGCATTTGTCTGAACCTGAATGACGTCAGATCTTGTGAGTCACAGTGCAGCGGGATTGAGAAAAAGGCATTTTTCAAGTCAATCACCGTGAAATATTTTGCTTCGATGGGTATATTACATAGAATGGTAGATGGGTTGGGAACTAAAGAGAACTCGGCTTCAACAATATCATTTATTGCTCGTAAATCCTGAATTAAACGCCAAGACCCCCCTTTGATTTCTTGACAGGATAAACTGCCGTATTACATGGTGACTCTGACGTCACTAAGCTGCCCTGGTCCATCATAGCAGAAATTGTCTTATAAATCCCTTCATCTGCCTCTCTGGACATGGCATATTGTCGGACTCTCGGTAAAATTGCTCCTGGTTTGTTTAATTTTCACTTCTCCCACCCCCTTCAAGAGGCCTACGTCATAGGGTCCTGTAGTCCACACTGAGACAGGCACTTCAGCTATATCCTCATCAAAATATTCCGGATGCTTCAGCGCCAACATCATTCTCTGAGGCACTTCTCTTTTTTGATCATTTTTACCCAAAAGATGAGACTCACTTCCACCCTTGTCTCTTCTGTGTCTGGTTGTTCTTCAAACAGATCGTCATCGGTGACGTCAGTCATTTGATACCCTTCTTCGATGGCGATAATCGCGCTCCATTGTCTGCCTTCATCATCGTAACCATCAACCAATGCTACTTTCCCTCGCACTGCTGCTGTGTAGATCAAGGGAAATACGTGTCCCTCCTCCTCATGCATAGGTGTTCGTGGTCTAAATAGAAACTCATCAGGGGTTCTCATGGTTCTGTCTGCAAGGCCTGGCAATCCTGCCATAAGCACACGCATGTCATATGCGAAAATTTCTGGCTCCAAAGGTACGGCCCTCATGGCTATATGTCCTGAGTATGCTCTAAGCATTTCACATACATGTGAATAGTGCATTCCTGGAGTGGAGCATACTATGCCCTCCTCCGTGAATGAAATTGTCATGTTCAACTTGTCATGTTCACTTAATGTCATTAAGTCTCGCCCCAAAATGTTTACTGGGATCTGACGCAAATACAATAAGGGTACATTAATTCTGCACTCTCCTATGGATACTGGGAGTGCGTCTGTAAAGGGAACTCGACTGTGAGCTCCTGTAAAACTCTTGAGTATCTATGGCCTCGCCGGACAAGGTAAACTTGCCTTCACCTATGCACGAGCGTGTCGCACCCGTGTCCACTAGGAAGGAATCTTCTTTACCCCTATAACGTCATCCGCCCTAGGTTCCCTATGAGGGTCTGGTGTCACTGATAGGATAGAGCACATCAGGGTTCCCAGTGAGCTGCCCTAGTTTTTATATAAGTTTGGCCCACTGTGCACTTGCATATTTTTCCCATTCCCAGTGTTTCTTCCCCTTCCAGGGTTCTGGGTCTATGGTAGTTGCGGTGGTGCCTGTTAGGAACGTCCTTGTGGAAAATTCCCCATGCTTTTTGGTTGCCCCCCCTTGTTGCGCTCCTGGCGTTTGTTGCTGCACCGTGTAATTCTGTGCAACGCCCTGTTGTAATACTGCAGGTGGATTTGCTGTGCCTGCTCCCATTCCTTGGCCATTCTGCATCATGCCTTGACTTCTGCACATGTGCGCCAAATGCCCTGTCATTCCACACAGCCAACATACTGGCGGTGGTCGGATCATCTGTCCATTTGACATATCCGGGTTACCATTTTGCACATTTTGAAAGCCTCCTTGATTACTTTGGAAACCTCCCTGATTGCTCTGCCATCCTCTTCCTCTAAATCCTCTTCTCCGTTGGTAAAACCCTACGTTACCCTAGTTATTCTGTTGTGGATTAGCCACCTGCTGCATGTTTTGTTCAGCTGTGTTAGTTAGCATGGCTCCTTCAAGAGCATACTTTGATAATTTCTTTTGCACCAGCTTCGCTTCCCCACCCTTTCGAGTTGCCTCCTTTTTTCGATTCTTTTCTTGCAACGGTCTACAGTAATGTGCGATAGTTAACTGTATTTCAGCCCAAGACTTAGCCTCAACTCCTACCAATTTCTTGAATTGTTTCTGCACTGGTTCTGGCAACCCTTGGCACAGTATATGGTAAAACACAGGTATTGATTTCGTCCAAGATTCATGCGTTTCGAGCACCGACGCAACTTGGAAATTCTGGATAAAAATGAACGGATCTTCCGACTCCTTCATTTTCGGAGTCATTATGGCTCCCATATCGGAAGTTTCTGGTTAAAGCACTCCTAGCACTTTCCATACTGCTGCTCTGCAATTGTTAAATGGCGTTCCGTCATGCGCAGTGTTGATTGTGGTTACACCAGGGTAGCCTGCCCGTGTCCACACATCGCCTGCTCTCTCACCAGGTATGGCGATCGGGAGACCTTTAATGTCCCCTATAGCTAGCGTGTTTCCTCCTGTCATTTTTTCCTAACTCGTTTGTCCATCTTCCGGCTCCCGATGTCAGCATTGGAAGCTTGTTTTTCAAGTTTTTTTGATCCGTGTGTGGCCATGGAATATATTGTGGTCTTGCTCCCCCTTTTTCTAGTAGCGGAAATTGGAGTGCGCAGCCCTCTTTCTCTTCTCTCATAGTTCTCTAGTCTATCGCAGGGGTAATATTCCCACATCGCTGTCTACCTGGCAGTGTCCTTAGTCTGCCTACATAGGGCAGTGACAACAGCCCCCTCGGACCATGAGGTACTCCTTCATGTTGGCTAGACTGTGCGGCTGACTCTGATGCCCTCGGTGCGGACTCGCTAGTGTCTGACCATCGTATCCCTCTTTCCCTAGGGAGTCGTCTTTCGCGCCGTCTCCCTTCCTCGTTTGCCTCGTGCTCCTCCCCTTCAGAGTCAGGCATTGTTTGTTCCCAATTCACGCAACTTCTTGTTTCTTCATCGTTTCTAATTTGTCCAGGGAAAGTTTCCTAGTCCCACTACTTCGGGGGACACCCTCAGTGTAATACAGCTTCGCTCGTCCTCCCCCTCTCCTTGGGGTATTTGTTCTAGCCCCACTTCATTATATACTCTGTCGATCGTTTCCCTGATGCTTCTGGTGTCAAAGTCATCTTCAATAATTGCCCTACATGTGCCTGGTACTGAATCGTACGCAGGAAAGAAGGAAAGAATTCTTCAATGTCTTCCCAGTCTACAACTGGATCGTGTTTTTTAACTTCCCTCTCTAAATATTCGAGATTGCGTGACCTCTGTCTTCGCTTACGTTCGATATAGTCATCAAATTCTTTGCACTTCCTCACCTCTTCTGACCCTATCCTCTTCCCTTCTCTTTTCATTTCTACGTTCATGTGCCCTTCAAATTTACTCATCTCTTTGTCTCCTTATCCTTTTTTCACGTACCCTTTGCTCTTCTTCCAACCTTTGCTGTTTCTGTCTTTCTTGATCATAGGCTGTTCTTGGGTTGCGATCAAGCTGTTTTTCTTGCTCTTCGCGATATAGCTGTTCTCGCCTTATTCTATCTTTCCTTCTTATCCTTTCGTCTCTTAACTCCTTCTCTTTCTCCTTTCCCTGTGCCTCATCTAACCTCTCTTTTGGTCTCATGTCATCACTTCCTTTCCCATCGAGTTTCAATAAGATTTGTCCTCCCATCCATTCGTCTTTTGCAAATGCGATCTCATCAGTTCTGTCTTCGTTTCCTTTCCATTTCTTTCCCTCTCGCTCCTTGTCGAGAGATGCACTCGTCTGTGCCTGATACTTTCTTTCGTCATTGTGTCTGCCCTTGTCCCTCAGGACTGCAGAGGTAAGATTCTTGTCCTTATCCTTCCCTTGATTTTCATCACTACTGTATGTAGGTGACTCATATGCAGGGTTGCTGTACCCTGTGGCTGCTTTAAGCTCCCTTAACTGGTATAATCCCTTGTCCTTACTTTCTTCGGTTTTCGTTTCGGGCGGGGCAGGTGGCGCGGTTGGTGTCACACCCCCCTCTGTGCACACATTTAGTCTCCAATCTGTTGGCGGCTCTTCCTCCTTTGTTTGTTCATACATCTTCCAAAGTTCTAGAACAGCAAGGCGTTTTTCTAGTTTCTTGCCTGTATATGTGGCATGCAAGTATGTCATCATATGTTGTAAGACGGCTTTGGATAAAGACCCATTTTGTGGCCATGGCATAAAAATCTTGTGGGCAGTACCTTTATCCCACTCGGTGCTATAAACCGAGTGGGATAAAGGTAAATAAATATATCGGTTAGCTTGCGTGCATGTTTTGGCAACTGCTTGCATAAGTGTACTAATGGAGTTATGTTTTCCATGCTTGAATCTGTTCCCTTTCTTCTTATATAACACTTGTCAATGCTTTCGTGTGGTTTAAACACCTTGTGACAATATGAGTGAGCACCAAACACTGCAAGGTCCAATCTAAATTTTCCACTAAAAAATCTTGTATATTACCAATTTGCTCAAAAACATCAATTCATTTGTGATTCTGTCTCAGCTATCGAATTCCGCAAATATTTTAATCAGTTCTTTTAAATTTCACATATGACGTCACAGCACATGTAAGACAGACACTTAACAGACTAAATGGACACCAGCTGGACACAGATATCTCTGCCTCCAATCATTACCCCTTCATGGAGTCTAAACGAACCACTTTCACGACGTCTTTAAACGTGGTGGTAGTCTAATTGTTCCCCATTATGTGGGACTCTGGGTACACGTTTCTTCTGGCCGCTATGTTAAAGCGCAGGAATAAAGCAAATCCTCTCACTTCTCAGGTGTCCACCCTGGTAACCTCTCTCTTCTCGGGTGTCCACCCCGGTAACCCCTATTTATTCAATTATTCTTGAGTCATTATCCCCCTTATATATACAGTCTTCTCTTCTTCTGACTATTTTGTTTTTCCTACTCCCTCCGTTACCTTTTCCCTTTACTTGTTCTTAAGGTGTTCACTGTTTGCCAAAGCACTAAATTTTTGCTTTACTCACCGCTCGCATCGTTCGTCTCTGGACCCTCGGGATCACTGCCTTTGTTACCGCCTTCTTCAGATTTCCGCCCGATCAGCTACCTGTAGGAATGGGAAGGGATGTGTTGAGAAAACGGGTCCTTTCAGGCCCCGACTGCAGTCTTGGGTTAAGCTACCATTGTCTATGGGGAGCTTCACGGTCTACTCAGCCGAATGGCAAAGGACTTGTGATATTGCAGAAGACCTAGATTTACTTTAGTTTTACAAAGGTAGCGGGCGCCCCTCTCTCGCAAGAACAGACATGATAACCTGTTCAGTGGTTATTAACCACTTGAGAGTTCGCAGCCACTGCTTTTACTCACTGTGCCTTTCACAGATGGGAAATATCCATTTGCATATCAGTCTTTGTCCTGCCCAGGGGCAGTCCAGCACCGAAATACAATGGCAATTCCAATCTGAACGAGAGTACCACCAGCAACCCCATACACGTGTTTCACCCTTGTTGGGGATCATCAGTGAGGTGAAGCTGATGCCTCTCTAAGCACAGTGAGAGGGAGACCACGTCTGGTTGCCCCCAGGAGACCTAGGGTTACCAATCCCAGGTTCCTTAAAAAATAGTTTTACAAAGGTAGTGGGCGCCCCTCTCTCGCAAGAACAGACATGATAACCTGTTCAGTGGTTATTAACCACTTGAGAGTTCGCAGCCACTGCTTTTACTCACTGTCCCCTCTACCTTTGTAAAACTATTTTTTAAGGAACCTGGGATTGGTAACCCTAGGTCTCCTGGGGGCAAACAGACGTGGTCTCCCTCTCACTGTGCTTAGAGAGGCATCAGCTTCACCTCACTGATGATCCCCAACAAGGGTGAAACACATGTATGGGGTTGCTGGTGGTACTCTCGTTCAGATTGGAATTGCCATTGTATTTCGGTGCTGGACTGCCCCTGGGCAGGACAAAGACTGATATGCAAATGGATATTTCCCATCTGTGAAAGGCACAGTGAGTAAAAGCAGTGGCTGCGAACTCTCAAGTGGTTAATAACCACTGAACAGGTTATCATGTCTGTTCTTGCGAGAGAGGGGCGCCCGCTACCTTTGTAAAACTATTTTTTAAGGAACCTGGGATTGGTAACCCTAGGTCTCCTGGGGGCAACCAGACGTGGTCTCCCTCTCACTGTGCTTAGAGAGGCATCAGCTTCACCTCACTGATGATCCCCAACAAGGGTGAAACACGTGTATGGGGTTGCTGGTGGTACTCTCGTTCAGATTGGAATTGCCATTGTATTTCGGTGCTGGACTGCCCCTGGGCAGGACAAAGACTGATATGCAAATGGATATTTCCCATCTGTGAAAGGCACAGTGAGTAAAAGCAGTGGCTGCGAACTCTCAAGTGGTTAATAACCACTGAACAGGTTATCATGTCTGTTCTTGCGAGAGAGGGGCGCCCGCTACCTTTGTAAAACTATTTTTTAAGGAACCTGGGATTGGTAACCCTAGGTCTCCTGGGGGCAACCAGACGTGGTCTCCCTCTCACTGTGCTTAGAGAGGCATCAGCTTCACCTCACTGATGATCCCCAACAAGGGTGAAACACGTGTATGGGGTTGCTGGTGGTACTCTCGTTCAGATTGGAATTGCCATTGTATTTCGGTGCTAGAGTGCCCCTGGGCAGGACAAAGACTGATATGCAAATGGATATTTCCCATCTGTGAAAGGCACAGTGAGTAAAAGCAGTGGCTGCGAACTCTCAAGTGGTTAATAACCACTGAACAGGTTATCATGTCTGTTCTTGCGAGAGAGGGGCGCCCGCTACCTTTGTAAAACTAGATTTACTTTATGTCGATGGTCAATAGGTGTCTTATTTTGATCAATAATCGATGGTCACCAACCATCCTCTGCTACCAAGAGTACTAGAGAGAGGGTAACCCCTGACCGGCCCATAGAGTCAGAGCTCGCTCTGAAGTACTTTAAGACGAGATAGCTGCACCTTGAGGTGGATGGAGTGTAGGATTTCTTACTCCAACACCAATCAATAAGGGCAACTCAATGGTTTGGCAAAGGAGGAGTCCGTTTAATGACAAGTACAACAAACGGGGAAACATGGAAATCAACAGTGATGCAATAGCTCGTCTCGCTTCAACTCCCAACGACTTCATGCAAACAGTAACAGTTATACCCGAAATTCGTCCTCATTGCCATGTAACACTCAAAGGTTTATCATGCAGTTCTGTTGGTTGGAAAAGGTAATTTAAATATAGGTGCTCTATCTGTATATGGTAACGGAGTGTGAGGATTGGATTAACATTATCAGGTGGGCGTCTAAGCTCTTCCTTCAAAAATGACTACAGTGGACCGTCGCTAAAAGTACGACGTCCCATTGGTTCTACTATCTATAGGACCCTAGATTATTTGGTCCATTGTGATTGGGTTGGCTTCAACCCCATGCATAAATCTCCACTTTAAGTAGCAGCACGCACAATGGTCAACCAGATGCAGGATACCCCAATATTCACCTGGCCTCCCTTCTATCAATCAGTAGTTTGGTGCTTTGTGTCAATTAGCTGGCTGTGGTCGGCCTCGAAACTGTAGCTTCTTGTCAGGAAAAGTTATGGTATCTTCTGTTTGGGAGACAGCCAGGCCTAGGTGCCTCTTCTTGCTCGGCTGGTCACGTGCTAGCACACTGTGAATCTGCTTAGTTTTCTTTCTATTTGTGCATTTAATTCTTTATTCGGCTTGCCACCTGCCTGGGCCTCCTTATCTCGACCTTCACGGGGCAGGCTGTGCTGTTCTTAAGTTTCGATTCTCCGAAGCTACTGTCCACCTCCCTCTCTTGGTCTGACCTCGACTTCCCAGGCACTTGCTGCTTCTTGCTGGGTTTCGATTCTTCCGTCTTTTCTTGTTTTAGCTGGAATACAGATCCTGTCCTGTTTGACCCTTAGTAACCTAGGTTAATTCTGCTTTTGTATAAAGTGGACTTGCACTTATATATAGTGTTCTTCTTTGAGGTAGATATATAGTTGGCGATTGCTGCTCTATTCTTCTGCTAAGCATAGCAAGCTACACTGTTTTCTCATCTTCTTGCGGTTACAAGCATATGTACAGGTGTTAGGTGGTTGAATATCTTCATCCTGCTTTACAGTTTAAGTTTCTTTATATTTCAACATCGTCTCTCCTTCTACTTGTTCATCGCGTTTCGTCTCTGTGTGTCATTTTTTGGTTGTCGTTTTTCATCTGTGAGTCTGTCCGGGTCCTTGTGTCGTCACCATTCGTCTTCAATTAAGGCCTTTTGAGTTTCTTCTGGGACAGTGTTTAAGCAATCTTCATTTTGTCATTTGCTGGCACGGTTGTCTCAATGGATACCTTACTGTCCATGGTTGTCTGGTTATTGGTACGTCAATAGGTATTGTTCTTCTGATAGGCACTGGGCAGAGCCCTAATGCGTCTCTCTGCTGGTTTATTTGCTCATCATACGTCACATATCTCGGTGTGAACGCTCTTCGTACTTCAAAATGGGCGACTGGAGTGCAGGCTGTATTTGGGACCTCCTTTACAAGAGTTTCCTGTGCAAGGAGGCGCTGGTTGGGGAAGCTGGAGCACCATGGCTGGAAGGAAAAGGCTGTCTCTCGTGGTTGGGACTGGGTCACTGTGGGACTGCAGGAGCTACTGTGGAGCCATCGGTCTCAACGAAGCAGAAGAGGTTGTGGTTGGAAGAAGGAGACAGTCTGCGAGAACGCTAGAAAACAATCCAAGGCTCCTGGACATTCGCAGCCGGTAACCAACACCACCTACCTGATGGAAGCCTGACGCAGAGCAGAAGAATCCAGCATGGACCTCTGCAGAAAGGAAAGCCGTAGAACGAACGCGGCGGCAGAAGAAGAGATGCCTTACTGCAATAATGCAGCAACACGCCAGCTGGTGAACTGGCAAGTCCCCAACGGGAACTAGGGACACCGGGGCGTACAGGTAGGCAGGCCACATGAAAATGTACATTTATCAGAGAAATTAAATATTTAAGTGGTAAAACCAATGGGTATTTTTGTGAATTATGAAAAAAAAACGAAGAGTGCTTTAAACGAAAGTGAGGTCAGTGGGTCTTTTGATAATTAAGACAGAACTGAGGAGAAGTCCCAGCAAGAGAGTATACTAGGCCAAAGCAGATACAGTAAAACTACAAGTGTGTTCAAGACATCTTGGCAGGAGAGCATACCAGGCAGACGCAAGTCGGAACAAGAAGGCCCTGGTAAAGAAATACACAAGGCCAGAATCAAGTGAACTGTATATAAGAAATACATCACCAGAAAAGGGGTCCTCAGGAGGACATATTGGGACGAGCCACGGGCTGTGTAAAACCAGCGGAACAGAGCGGGAAAAGTGGCAGGGGAGTACACCAGGTACTCTAGCAAGATAGTAGATAAAGAACTAAGTTGTTTTTCCACCAGTTGAGTTGTGAAGAAAGTGAAACTAAAGGAACTGATATCGTTTGGGTCTACCACAGAGGGAAGAGAAATCCAGGGGGACGGAATCACCCTCTGGAACAAGGAACTCTATCCTTCTGGACCTTTACGTTGGAGTTGTGCATTTTTCTTTTGAACATTTATCCATCACTCAAGGCAAAGAAATTACCATGTTCATGTTTGAGTTTATTTTTAGTGTGATGGTCAGAATAGTACTTTGGACACCGGGCCGGTTTTGTTTTGGACATTCTGACATCGACAGACCCTTAGTTTTGATTTTAGGTAGGCAAAAACCTCTAGTTCAGGGACAGAGGCATTTTCCCACCCCATTCTTTCTTTAATAAATGTCTTTGACCAAAACCATGAATCCCTTGTGCCCTAGTGTCATTCCTGACTCCTCTAAGAGCAGATCGTGTGATCAAAGAGGAGAGATGAGAAGCCAGGCCATGGGCACACTTAAAGACAATACAAAGGAAATGAAAGAGAATACAGAAGTGAAATTGGAGCCAATGCAGAAAATCAACCAATGAAAAAATAGAGGATCGTGGTAACAAGACGAATAGAGGTATTCTGGTTTGAGCAAAGAGTAGCAATGGCAAACGGTGGGAGATCAATGAAAAGAGCCAAGCAGTAGTCCATAGGGGAACAAATAAGAGGGGTAATTAATACTTAAGTGGCATCAAATGTAATAAATGTGTGCATTTCCGAAATATTAAATGAGAAAAAAAGTAAGCAAAGATTTGAACTTGACACCGAAGTAAAGAGCAGAAGCGGACAAAGGAAAATAAGCCAGGGCAGAGAATATAGGTGGGGAAAGTGCTGATACCACAAAATAAAGAATTTACGTTTTAGAAAGATTACGGTGAAGAGTGACTGAGCTTCCATGAGTGGATGGCAGAAAGGCAAGATGACAGATGAGCATGTAATGGCTCGGCGAAAGTAGGTAAAGATAGATCTGCAAATCATAAGAGTGACAAGACATATTAAGAGGGGATTTTTATAGAAAGAGAAAAGTATGGATTAGCCAGGTGGAGGGAGCTCTTCCAGAGATCACCTCCAGAGGACCTAAAGGTCTTCGTCTATCATCGATCTAAGCCCAAAGTAGGGCCACTCTTTTCCAGCGCACCCCCGCAAGGGAGACTCCTTCCCAAGAAATCGAACAGGCTGGAGGGACCACTCAGGTCTTCACACCAGCACGAGTAACAAGGCTATATCAGCTACCGGCTGGCAGTTTGAGGGGTCAATTGATCCTCCCGTTGACAGGGCTGAGGGACCGGAAGGTTCTTTTACCGGGTCATTACTAGAGGGGCCACGCCCTAGTACCGGCAAGATGTCCGAGGGGGCGCATGTATGCAGTTCTACCGCCAGGTCCGCCAAGGGCGAAAAGCCTACCAGTCCTGGCCTGAGGAACAGGGTAGGCCTCATGATCCACACTCAAGAGTCCTGGAGGAGGCTGGGCCCAGTGAGCCAAGCAACCCGACGCAGGCACGTGGAAGGCAGCTCAACAAGATGGCTGCCTTGCCTGACATGAGGGGCACCCGCCCGATGCCATACCAAGAAAGGGAGCATGTGAAGGAACAAACAAGTGTCAAGGTGGGACTGGTGTCAAACAGGTATGTGGCCTACAGCCTATCTGTAATTAACACAGGGTAGGTTTCCCTTGTGTCCGTATCGGCAGGGCACGCAACGGCTCCGGCAGCCACCCACTACCCCGTCAATATCACCTCCGGCCTGTGAGAACAGGTTCTTTGAAAGTTTCCTCGGCCTTAAGAAATCTCCTTGGATGGGGGCCATCCTCAGGGACGCCATCAGGGACGTGCTCCCTCCAATGGCTCTGGTGCCGGCACCACAGGCCCCTGTGCATCCACCACTACCCACTCTGGCCCCTCAACTGATAGTCCAGTTGGTTCTGTACAAGCGTCTGCTTTAGCCTCCGGCCCCAGTCTCCACACCTCAGCCTTTGGCTCCCAGCACTCCACCAACTGGACCCCCAGGTGGACACTGACAAGGAGGAGGGAGTACCCTGACACATCGTCGTCAGCCAAGGCCTTCCACAAACGTCTGCAGGGCTGGCAGAGTACCTCGGCCTTCCTCAACCCGAGGTGGAGCAACCAGTGGTGGGGGGGTCCTTGCTGAAGTCCTTATGCTACCTCCCGCAGCTGGAACAGGGATCCCGATGCAGAAGGATGTTGCTGCCTTGGCCAAAAAGGGCTGGCTCAAGCCCCACTCTGTCCAGCAAGTCAATCGACGCCTGGACGCCAAGTACAGAAAGATGGTGGGGGGGATACACTCTTGCTATTGGCCCAGTCTCAGCCGCACTCCTCTGTGATTGATGTGGCATCACTATACTCCAAGCCTCAGTGGTCCTCTGCCTCCTCGTCTGTCTACGTCACTGCTAGGCAAGGAGGAGAAGATCTTGGATGCGTACAGGAAGAAGTTGTATTCCAATCCATCTCTACATCTTTGTCAATCCAACGCGGATGCCATGCTGGCAGCCGCTCACCAGAAGCTTTGGCGGGAAATTGCAGATTTCCTCCCAGAGGTTCCGGCGCAGACCCCATCACGATTCAAGGCAGGAGTGGCAGGGGCCAAGTTGGTGGCACAAGACATCATGGAGTCCACCGTGGGCCACATTGACACCTCTGGCCGAGCCATCTGCATTGGCACGGACATGAGAAGAAAGGCCTGGCTCTGTGCTACTAAATTCAACCCGGATGTCCGGAAACGCATCTTAGACCTGCCTTGGAGGGGGGTGACCTCTTTCACTTCACCACGGACGAGGAGCTGGATGAAAAGAAAAACAGCTCCCAAACAACAAAGTCTTCTTAAACCATCCTTACAAAGACCACGCCCAAAACGTACAACCAGTCACAGCAGCGCTCGGACAAGGGACGTACATACAGAGGGTTCCACGGCTTCCAAGAGCGGAGGTCCAGGCAGTCGGACCGTTTGCCGACTCAACATCGGCACTAACAACACAAAGAGCGGGGGAGTAAGGGCTTTTTCCAGTCTCCCTCCTCCGCAACAGCCTCGGAGGAAAGAAGGCATGACACGCCCCTCCGGGTCCATGTGTCTCCAGTGGGGGGCAGGCTTGCTCTCCATGCACACATTTGGTGCCAGAATTTTGCGGCCCCTAAGATCCTCTCCGTAGAATCCACGGGGTACCGCTTACCCGTCCCATCCTCTTCGCCCCCCCTCCCCCCCAATGCCACAGATTGGGACAGCAACTCTTTTGGCAGAGATCCAGTTGCTTGTCGAGAGCCAGGCAGTGAAGGAAGTCCCAACCTCCCAGCAAGGCTTGGGCTTTTACTCCAGGATTTTTGCCATTCAGAAAAAGAACCAGGCGGGCCTGAGAGTTGTGCTGGAACTTTTCACCCTCAACCTCTCCCTACCTCATTTTGTACAAGGGAGACTGGGTGTGCTCCCTGACTCTGGAGGACAGGTACTTACACGTCCTGATCTGGCAATCTCATCGTTCTTTTCTACGATTCAGGATCATGGGCTGCCATTTCCAATACAAGGTGCTTCACTTCGGCCTCAACTCGGCCCCAGGGTCTTTACCAGGCTGATGAATACAGTGGCCGCCATCCTCAGGGCTCAGGGCCACCACATCTACTCGTACCTCGAGGACTGGCTCCTCAGGGCTTCATCTCCGGAAGCGGTGCACTACACCTCCGATGCTCTCATGAACACACAGCACGATCTGGGCTTTTCGCTCAATCTCAAGAAGTTGCATCTGCAGCCTATGAAGAGTCTGACATCCTTGGGCCTCATCTGGGACACGTGGTCCCAGAGAGTTTTTCCTTCGGAGGACAAGATCACAGCCATCAAAAAGGCCGCAGCGCACTTTCTCAGCAGAGAAGTGACATCGGTCTGGTGGTACCAACACCTACTGGGTCTCATGGCAGCGGTACTATTGGCTGTCCCCCACACGAGACTCAGGATGAGGAGGATACAGTTGCACTTTGCAGCATCTTGGAACCAGGAGCGGGGCTCTCAGGCGGAGATGATCAACTTTCCTTCTCTTCACCCGGACCTCTCATGGTGGTGCAGAGACTGCAACCTGCGGCAACCTACCCCACAGGTCATTATCACTACAGACTCCTCTCTTGAGGAACGGGGGGCGACCTTGGACAACCACTCCTTCCATTGCACCTGGACCCGGAAGGAGCAGTAGTACCACATCAATTGGCTGGAACTGAAGGCCATGTGGCTGGCACTCGGAGCTTTCCTCCCGGTTATCGTGGGCAAGGTCATCCTCACTCAGACAGACAACTCGTCCAAACATGTTCTAGGTCAACAAGCAGGGAGGTACTAGAGCTCCTGCACTGTGCAGACTGGCAGTCAGCATGTGGGAATTGGCCCTGGAGAACAACATCCACCTCACGGCCGTCCACCTTCCGGGGAATCCAATCTGGTGGCGGACAGGCTCTGCAGACTGGTAGCAGGCAATTACGAGTGGCAACTGAACGACCCCGCACTGCAGGAGATCTTCAGCAGACGGGGACACCTCCAGGTGGACCTCTTTGCCTCCTGGGTCAACAGGAAGTGCCAACAGTTCACCCCCTGGCAGGGACAGGGCCCCAACTCCCTAGGTGACGCATTTCAGATTCAGTGGAACGGCATGACAGTATACGCCTTCGCGCCCACACCGCTGATACACAGGGTGATATGCAAGATCAAGGAGTCTCGCCACCTCAGCGTCATTCGTATCGCTCCATGGTGGCCAGCCAGGCCATGGTTCTCAGAGCTTCTTAGCCTCTTGGAGAGACCACCCATTTGCCTTCCAACGGGCCCAGCACATCTTCTGGCGCAGCGGGGGGGGTGGGGGAGCAGGGTCATCCACCCCACGCCACAGAAACTAGTCCTCATAGTGTGGTTCCTGAGCAGGTCACGCTAGGGCAACCTCGCCTTTTGTAGGCTAATCTAGAGTTCATACAGGGCGCTAGGAGCAAAGTTACCAGGGCCCAGTATAAGAGCAAGTGGAGAGGGTTCTGCCACTGGGCAGACTCTAAGGATATCAACCCCCTTCATGTACATTGGACACTCACTCGGGCGTGCAGGTAGACTCTTGCCACACATACTTGGCAACCATTGGGGCCTACAGAAACTCAGAGGAAGAGGTGTCCTACTCTGCCAACCCGATTGTCAAGAAGCATTTGACACCCTGTGTGGGACTTTAACATAGTTTTAGGGGCCCTGGCGCACGAATCATTCAAGCCTTTAGTGTCTTCGGACATCAGGCTGGTCACCATCAAGACGGCCTTGCTAGTCGGCCTCACCTCGGCTCACAGGGTCAGCGAAATTCAGGCGCTGGTCGCCTCGGAGCCCTATACTACGTTTTTACAAGGATAAAGTAGTCCTGTGGGGACACCCTGCATTCTTACCGAAGGTGCCTTCCGCATTCCATCTGAACGAAGAAATAGTGCTGCCTACGTTTTTTGCTGAGCCTAAAGACGAGACCCAGAGAGTTCTGTGCTGCCTCGATGTCAGGCGTGCCCTGAAATTCTACTTGGACAGGACCAAGGGCTTCCGCAAGTCAGACACTCTTTTTTTGTCACCTTCGGCGGATTAAGACCGGGATATCGGGCCTCCATAACCCGTTTGATGGTCTCGGCCATCAAGGAAGCTTACGAGGGACAGCATAGGCCACTGTCGGACAACATGCATGCCCACGCGGTCCGAGCCAAGGCAACGGCCATCGCATTCCAGCGGCATGTCCCCTGGCAAGTCATAAGCAAAGCGACCACATGGGTCACCCCTTCACTTTCTGCAAGCACTACAGTTTGGACGGTGGCTCTAGATCACATGCGGCTTTCGGACAGGCGGTTCTTAGAAACCTGTTTGCTTAAGGAGGGTTCCTCTCCACCGTGGGGCTACACTCTGTAATCGCCCATGCAGTATGGAGAAAAGGGGACAGGCGTAAGAGTAATTATAAGTTACTCACCGTAGTGACTAGCTTAGTCCCCTTTCCTCCATACGTCCCACCATCCTCCCCACTAATAAAACTGGTGTCATTAGGCAATGTTAATCTATTGTCGATGCGTCTATGGGGACTGGGGTGTGGCGCCGGAGGGCGGAGTCAGGGCAGTGCATGCTCCCAGGGCCGCACCCCCACGCGCCTCTAAATTTAAAAGGAAGAAGGTTTTTTCTGGTGAAAAAGGTTGTCTCCCGTCCCTTGGAAGGGACGCCCATGCAGTTTGGAGGAAGGGCGACTAAGGACCTAGTCACTACGGTGAGTAACTTATCATATTTTTTACATTGGAAACTGAGGTGAGGCAGCTGCTAAAATAAGCAGATTTGGCTCCTCGATTAGGCATGTGATAAGTGAGGCCTTGCAGATGACTTAATCTGCCAGGGAGTTGTGGCATTGCCAAATAAAGTGTTTTATTTGAAGTGTTGAAAAATGTGTCTAGATTGACCAGCAGTCAATATGTGTGATGCAGGCAGGAGTCTTATGAAACTATTCAGAATGTCTACTACTGAGGCCCAAAGGTCTGTTGCTATTTTGTCAGGCATTTGAATATGGTTGACATGTCTTTAATGGTCTGTGCCAAGTGGCAGTGTCCCTTATTTAAGTAAATCACATTGGTGGGCCCTTGATTAAGCAATGACTTGGAGAGGGAGTGGGGGGACGGGGTAGTGGGGGATAATGAATCTTTGCAACCAGTTTAAGAATGGTGACTGGTTTGTGTATGAAGATTATTGAAATTCCAAACTGTCCCAATTCTTTGTGAACCAATGGCATGTAAGGGCTTTGGTAACTTTTCCATTGTTAATGTTAAAGGATGTTAAAGGATATTTGTACCGCGCACTATCACCACCGGAGTGGTCCCCTGGCGCTCTGGCGTCTCTGAAAGAGGGAGGGGGGTGAGTTAGTGGGAATAAGCTGGAAAAGTGCAAGAGAGCAGTGATGTGCCGATGGCAGCCTCAGCACGGTGGGTCCGTCGGCCGTTGGGAAGTGTGTGCTGTTTTAAGTGTACAGCATAGGACGGAGAGAGTTTACTTTTGAAGGGTTCCCTAGCATCACACTTTTAATGTGGACACAATTGTTTTTGATGTGAAATTAATTGGAGGGTTGTGAAATTTACGGGGCTGACAATCTATCTAATTTCATAAATGTTTTAGGATCGGATTACCCACATGCCACTAGATGGGCATGCTTCACTTCTCGATTTGCTCAAAAGACACTGCAGAATCTTTCTGAGGCTTTGTTTCTTCTGCCCTTCCACACCCACAAACCGTGATGTAAGGTCTTGCTGTTTTTGAAAATTGCTGTATAAAGACCTCTTGTTTTCAGGTTGCATACTTTCAGAACAGCCTTATTTCCTCAGTAGTAAATAGCTGTACCTTGTCTGTTCCGATCACCTTCTCCCAGGATGATAATGCATTGTCCACTTCTGTTATTTTCCAGGGGAGTTAACTTCAGAAGCCACAATTGCAGACGTCCTTGATAAAGGTTCTGGAGCAGTCATACTTTTGGATGGTAATCTAAATAATTATAATACAAAATAAACCAACACAATATTTTAAAAGGCCATGCTCATAGCATTTGAATTGTATGTATGAAACCTAAACGTCTAAATCAAAAACGAACCATTAGATTGAAGTGTGTAAGCCATCGTATACAAGGGGTTTTATTTGTGTATCTCTTCAATTATTTGGTTGCTGGAGTCTTTCTAGTTTACTGGGTTGATTCCACATTGAATACTATTTAGCTATATTTAAACACTGGGTGAATGAGACAAGTCTGCTTGATCTGTCCTTTATTTCGAGTTATGCTAGGATTGGGATTGATGATCTCCCATTCATAATTTACAGGGTGATTGACATTGAAAAGTAGTTGGTTTATGCCTTAGGCAAACGGCCAGCAGTGTAGTGCAGCTACACTATCCAGTTAAACAAATTCGGTTATGTGTGGATCCAGTAACAGGTCACTTCTATGAAGGGCCAGAAATAAACTCTTTGCATCACTGTGTTCCTCCTATACCCTTCTTGTTTTCTGTGACCTGTGTTGAAGTATAAAACAACAGCTGTTGTTTGTGAGATATCTGGTACTTCATCTAGAGTTAGAATGCACACAAACCCTGTCAATGAACAACTCCATACATTTTGGTCTTTTTTTGTATAATGTTACTGATATGTTATGTTGAGTGGTTTAAGCGCATGACTTTCATCCAGATGTCTCCTTGGTGCTGGAAAAAACGTATGATCACAAACAAACGAGTGAATCTTCAGCAGATTAGCTAGGCCTGGCCACAATGTAAAGTCCTTTTTTCTTGCCTGTTGAATATCTAAATGGTGGCCTGTGCTGTGGATAGTGTCCAATTTCAACACCAAAACACTTTTTCGAACAGTGCTTTCAGTACTGAAGGGGAGGGAGTTGCCATTTTAGAGCGGTTTATTTCAGTATTCTGAAAGAGAGCAAATCACTGGTGCTTCTTCCAAGTCTTTGAGTTGAACCACTTGAATGTCATTGGGGACATATTTAGGTTTGCCATCTTATTTTTGAGGGACAATGCTCCAGTTAGCAATTGTGTGTGTGTGTGTTTTTTTTTTTTGCTCTGGAAACTCCCCTCGTGGAGTTTCCAGGAGTAGTAGTGGTTTTTAGCAAGGAGCATTCTTCCAAATGGCGAGACTGTTATGTCAGTGATGCGTCTGTCTTATGATAATTGGTCAAGGTTTGTATTCAGTGGGTTCTGTGAAGGCTTGTACGTTTTGACTAAAAAATGTAGCCTGTAATATAAATGAAAGGTTTGTGGAAGCAGACTCTTATTTTAGGTTGTTGGGAGGTGTGGGATTTGAGCCTTTAGTAATAGAAGTTCATCTCTACAATGACAACTTACTGTTGCGTGAAAGTCAAGGGTAGACATCAGTATAAGACAAGGGATTTGCACTTGCCAAGAATATGCCCTCAGAATTTAATACACCATACAGACTGACGGCCGGCATGTGCAAGACATGAAAGTATTAAATAAAGTACTTAAAAAGATACCTGAAGAAAGCTCACAGAAGCTCTGCAAGTATATCCTCTGCAATTACTTTTACTGTCTGGGCTATGGACTTATGGGTCAGGCATTGATCCAATTTGTGAAACCAATACCTTTGGTATGCGTTATGAGAAAACTTAAACACAATACTTAAACATCCTCTCGGATGCTAGAAATGCACATTAAACCCTCCCAATCACCCAGGTACACAAAGGACTGTAACAACAAAAGGTGACAAACTTTTTTTAAAATTGAAATCTTTTTTTATTCGTTTTTATAGACTGTAAGACAGTTCTAAACATTGCTCATATCGCAACTCCATTTGAAACTCCCACCCAAGTGGAAGTGCTTGCATAGAACAACAGATAAAGAAACCACTTAACTTCAAGAACATCACAACATAGAGGCATTAACCAATCGACACATACATTGATGGTACATGAGATAAAATAATAAGTCCCAACAGTTCTGCACTAGGGCCGTTGTCTTCTCCTAGGGGCATCCGAGCAGGCCCGTAGCCCGTAACATAGAAGGGCATGTAGAGTCTTTATTATGGCTCTGTGCATATGCCAAAAACTCTCCCCACCTCCGGAGGAATGCCTGTACATCATTTTCTGAAAAGTATCATACCTTCTGTGACGGAGATTGACCACACACGTGCCCACCAGTCATCTACAGTTGTCAACCTCTAAGACCTCCAGAAGGACACTATAGTGGCCTTTGCTATGAGAAGCATGGTGCGTACCAGGGCAAGATTGAAAACATGCCCAATGTTTTCTCTCTCCCTGAGGAACCCCAACAAGCAGACAATTGGGTCAAGCAGCAGCGACAACACTTTTATGCAGTTAAGTGTGTTCAATACATCAGTCCAGTATTGTGTTGGCTTAGGGCACCAAATATGCAAGTATGTTCCTGTGCCCCCACAACCACTCCAGCACAACCCATCTCCACTCCCTCCACCTATGTGCCACATTCTATCAGGCGTTAGATATATCCTCTATCCAGGAGCCTGAACGCTTTTTCCGCATATTGTACACTTCTAGTGGCTTTCTTCAGCCCCCTCCAGGCTTCTCCCCAAGCCTCTGGTGGAATCGGGAGACCTAGATCGTCGTGGCAGGCTCACACATAAAATGGAAAAGAATGAGCACCTTCCCCGCTCAAGCAAGAGTAACGGCTAGACACCAGTCCCTTCGAGGCATTCAGCGACAGCACCACTTTTATTCTATAAGTCTATGGTGGCCACCTGCTGGTTGCTTAGTTGCATCGCCCAATGTCGCAGCTGCCACTATTGGAACCTATCCCCCTTTCATTTGCCCCCAAAAGTATCATTACAAGATTCAAAAGTCTGGACCTGGCCATTATCAAACCTGTGTACGAGGAATTTGCAAACCCCAGCTTGACAGCGCAATTCTGTCATAAGCCTGTAGAAATCTCTGATTGAAGTGAATGGGAGTAAGCAGGGATCGGAATGAGGAGAGCCCCAGGCCCACTGCCACCAAATTCCAAACCTGAGTAGTTACTCTAGTAGCAGTCAGCTCGTACAACCTCAGCGGCCTATCCCCTTTCGGCAACCAAAGAATGTAACCAAGTGGTTTGCCTGCCACCTCCTCCTCCAATAGACCCCTGCTTTTGGTTGTGAAGGGGTTAATCCAGTTGTGTATCACCTTTAGCTGAGCAGCTCGTTAATATCTGTGCACATCCAGTAATGCTATACCCACTCTCTCCCTGGACCTATATAGTGTTGTTTTAGAGATCTGGGCTCCCCCGCCCCCTTCCAGACATATATCATAATCTCCTGTTGCAACTCTGCCAGTGTGTTGGCAGAGATAGTGAGCGGTAACACCTGGAAGTGATATAGCAATTTCGTATTGCAGAGATTCTTCCCGACCATGAAATGGCCTACAGGAATGCAATTCAGCCTTCATGGAATCGAGAAGGCCAGGGTAGTTGGCTTGGTAAATGTCCAAACATCCTGGAGTAAGATAAATTCCTAGGTATTTTAGCTTCTCCAGCATGGGTCTGGCATGGATTCACATGCTCATGAATATTCCCATTCGTCAGGCTGGGAATCCTCAGTAAAGAAAAAATCAGTTTCAGTTTCGTTTCTGAACTGTCTTTCTCCTAATAACCAATCACTGGTCTCTGGGTCATACTGCCCCCAGCCAATGACTGCCCTCTACCTAAACCCCTTCTCTTGTAGCCATTTTCAGATGTTTACTGCACGTTCAAGTGTTGGGAGTCCTCGTGCTATAGCTCTCGAGCTTTTACTGTGTTTTGCGATTTTTTTTCAAAGAGTTTAATCAAATTTTTTTGGTCAATCGAGCCTCAAGCTCCACCGTTTCTACTTCCGATCAACGGGGATCTGTTTCGGAATTTTCTACGCCCCTCAAGGGCGAAGTTTTCATCGAGTTCCGCTTCTTGGCAGATTCCAGAAGATCTTTGAGGCCTACCCCGCGTGGACATGGACCAGGATAAAGGGAGCACGACGCCCGGATCCAAGCTGTTCAGGAGCTGCCCTGGATGCGCATTGCAGAATGTCTTCAAGGAGGACAAGCATTCTAGATGCCTCTACTGCCTTCACGAAGACAAAATGCACGTGGAGAAGGACTGTGCGTTTTGCAAGAACATGTCGGAGCGGACCATGAAGGATCGACGTATCTGTCTCACCCACTGGCTGGAGGGGAAGAGCCCAGCAGCAGGTGAGAAGAGGTCCGAGCGGTCTTCTAAGACCTTTGAGGGCAGTCCGGCGACGGGGGCCCAACAAAAGGCAAAGCATCGTGAGTCTGCGGGCACCGGGAGCGCCGAAGAGTCGTGCTCCTCGGCTGCCAGGCAGGGCGCACTTTCACTGACGCCATTAACCACGAGCCAACGCTCTGGCTTGGAGAAAAGGAAGTCGTAGAACCCTGGTAAGCTTCGGGAGAAGTCCCGGTCGATCCCGACGGAGACAGCCGAGGGGGAGCGAGGTGGCGACCCTCCCCCCAAGGTGAAGGCCTCAAGCGCGTCCAAAGTGGTGAAGGTTTTGATTCACCTGGCTAAGGCCTCTATCGAGGGAGTCGTGGCGGCCCTGGCGAAGCCTGTGGAGGCTACCCCAGTGGAGGTGACCTCAGGGCCCAGAGTTCCCCTGCCACTGCGAAGGGAATCCTCTTTTCAACCCATCGATAAGACCCCCGTGAGAAACCCAATAGAAAAACAGGGGGGGCAGTGGCCATCACAGATACAGCCTCTGAAGAGGAGCTGGCTGAAGTCGTGAAGATCCTGGACAAGAGGTTCGAGGAAGTCCAGTCTCGCGGGAGGGATCCCGACGAGGCGGACGAAGAAAGCGAGGGTGGTGCCGACGAGGTTCCCGTGGAGGCAGAGGATTCCACTCCCCAACCGTCACGCCGGTCGCAGCCGGTACCTGGGCCACAGGACAACTCAGGAGCAATCTTGATGGCGATCCAGGCCTTGTGTATGGCGATAAGGACAAGCTTGCCCTTACCCCCAACTGACGACCTAGCAGAGCCTGGACCGTCGGGAAGCCTCCAAGCAATCGGAGGAGAACTCGTCCCCCACCGCCCTTCCAGCCTGCGCTGCCCTCACAGCCTTCATCCCCTTCCCCGGATCAGAGGGATGAGACGAGTACAGAGACGGCCACGACGGGGACAGTTGACGACGGTGGTGACGACGGAATGGGCCTTCCATCACCACCTCCCCGGGCCTCCCCGCCCGACGAAATTGGCTCCTTCCACGCCATGATCGCCAGGGCATCCAAGCTCTTCCAGCTCTGCCCCGAAGAACAGAAGAAGGAAGGTTTCCTCTATCAACGGCGCGAGGCCAAGAGGAAGACGGTCCTCTCGGTCCCGTTACTCTACGATATCTGGGACGAGGGTCTCGCGCTCCTGAAGAACCCGTCCACAACCCCTGCCAAGAGAGACCGATACGAGAAGAAGTACCGGGTCCCGGAATCCACCCCCATGTGCCTTAGGGGGCAGCCGATCCCAGATTCGGTCGTCTCAGCAGTGGCCAAGAAGAAAGCGGCAGGGGCGACGGCTTCAACTTCGACCTCCCCGCCGGACGGCAAAGGAAAAAAATTGGACGCCATGGGACGACGGGTCATCTTGTCGGCGGAGAGGATGATTAAAGCAGCCAACGCCCTCGCAATTGTGGCATGCTATGACAGGGAGCTGTGGTTTAAAATTGCTCCTCTGCTGGACTTCCTGCCGGACGACAAGAGGGCTGAGGCCCTGGAGATCCTGCAGGAAGGCGAGGTGGCGTCAGACCACGCCATAACGGTGGCCACGGACATTGCTGACACCAGCTTTCGCCAGATGGGCAACAGTGTTTGCCTTCGCCGCGTGGTTGGCTCAAGGCAACCGATTTCCGCCAGGACGTGCAAACCAGAGTTTTGGACATGCCTTTCGATGGGAACAACCTGTTTGGCAAGACAGTGTACGAGTCACTGCAGGCCATCAAGGCCGACACGGAGACGGCTTAGGCCTTGGGAGTTTTGCAGCAACGACAGCCACCCTTTCGGAACTCCGGAGGTAAGCAAGGTGCCTCCAAAGGATTCGGCGGTGGCTCCTCAACGTACCGCCACGCGGCCCCCTCCTCGTCGCAGGAGGCATACAGAGGATGCGGCAAGTCAGGAGGATCTCGTAGGTGTCAAGGAGGCCAAGCTGGCAAGGCCGCTACCAAGCAGGACTGAACCGGCCATTGCGTCGGGCCCCCACCTCAGCACCCCGGTGGGAGGCCGGCTGGCGAAGTTCGTCAGCGTGTGGGAGTCCATCTCCACTGACCGATGGGTGCTGGATGCCCTGGCCCGCGGGCACACTCTCGAGTTTCTAAAGAAGTGCCCCCGCATTCCACCCGTGGCCAGGAAGGAAAACCACAGCCCTCAACTGCTGCTGGAAGTAAGGGCGATGCTGAAGAAAGGAGCCTTTGAGCTCGTCCCAAAGAGGCTCTGGGGCTCCGGAATGTACTTGCGCTATTTCCTCGTAAGAAAGAAAACCGGTGGCTGGCGACCCATCCTGGACCTTCGCCGTTTAAACAAGTACATCAAGTCCCAGAAGTTCCAGATGGTCACTCTCCAGCACCTGCTGGGGCAACAGGAGGAGGGCGACTTCCTATCGTCGCTGGACCTGGAGAAGGCCTACTTCCACATCCCCATTCTAAAAGGACATCGAAAGTTTCTCAGATTCGTAGTCCAAGGGCGGCACTACCAGTTCAAGGCCCTCCCCTTTGGATTGAAGTCGGCGCCCAGGATATTCATCAAGTGCCTAGCACCAGTGGTGTAGGGATGTAACGGTATAACGGTATACCGTTAAAGATACCGTGAACCACTTAATTGAACAATAATAACCGTCACATTGTTTATACCGTTATACCGTTCATACCGTTAAGTGTGCTTTTCAATCTGATTTGTAAAGGCTGCAGTAAGCAAGTGCTGCGCAGATTTGGTCTTACACTGTTGGATCTGCCGTCTGCCAAGTAGTTTCAGTTGGAGCAGTTTTTAATGCCATTCCATAAACCACATGTGCCTGACACAAAATCAATATGTTAGCAATAGGAAGAATAGATACAGTGCCAAGAAGGAAAAGGGTTTACTTTGGGGTGGCGGCTTTGGGGTTTATATATTTATAATGGATAATGTTCTCTAAACATATGGCAATGAGGGGATTTCCCTGGTTCTATCATTGAATTTACATATAATAAGTCACATCTGTCGGTATTCCCTGCTGCCATACCAAAGGGTAACATGTCTGTGATTTCTGAAAACCTTTTGGCCCGCAAGTAAACTAAAGGCTGTAACGTAAAAGTGTGTGTGTACGTGTGTATGTGTGTGTATGTGTGTGTATGTGTGTGTGTGTGTGTGTGTGTGTGTGTGTGTACGTGTGTGTGTACGTGTGTACAAACGTATACTACCATCAGCCTCCATTGATCTGTGGCATGCAGGTTATCAAGATGGCAACATGTTCATCTTCACCAGTAGCCAGTAGGGGAACAAAAAGTCTAAATGACCACTTAAGAAAAGCTATTTAGTTTGCTTTGCCAGTTGTAGCAGGGCCCCCTCCCCCTCTCCACACGTGTGTTTGTGTTTGGTGGAAGCAAGTCATTTCAGTGGAAAGTATGTTGAAAAGCCCAATTCTGGCCCTGGGTGCATGGTTTTGTTTGAGATGATAAATCTGTCAATTTATGACCTTTTAGAAAATATTTGTTAAGATTAGTTAACTCCACCTGCTATAACGTGATAACCATGATATACCGTCATTTGGCAAGAAGGTTATCGTACCGTCATAAAACTAATACTGTGACACCCCTACAGTGGTGGTGTGGCTGCGCCTAGAGGGATCCACGTCTACCCCTACCGGGACGATTGGCTCACCCGAGCAAGGACAAGAGAACTCACCATCGAGCACACAGCGAAGACCGTCCAACTGCTCACGGACCTGGGATTTTCCATAAACTTTGCAAAATCCCACTTGGTTCCGTCGCAAGTCGCACTGTTCCTGGGAGCCAGGCTCGACACAGTGGCGCGATTGGCCTCTCCAGAGGAACGGACGAATGCCATACTAGGCAAGGTGCAACGGCTGTCGACCATGGACGTGGCCAGAGTGAGGTCCATCAAGTCCCTTCTCGGCATGATGCCCTCGTGCATCTACCTCATGCGCCTGTGCAGGCTGCGGATGCGTCCACTGCAAGAGTTCCTCGACGCCCGTTTGGATGCAAGTGGCAGGCAGCTTCGAAGACAGGATCTTGCTCAATGAGACGTTCCGCCAAGCGATCCGGTGGTGGGGCACCCGCGCGCATCTCGCAGCGAGTATGGACCTCCAGACCCCGGCACATCAGGAGACGGTGACGGACGCCTTCCTGGAGGGATGGGGAGTGCACACCAGAGATCTCCACGCAAGAGGCCTTTGGCTCCCAGAGGAGAGGTCACTATAAATCAACGTCCTGGAGCTCCGAGCCGTGTTTTGGGCCCTCAGGGGCAAGGTGGTGAGGATCTTCACCGACAACACCACCACGATGTTCTACATCCGGGGAGCATGGGCAATGCCTTCTCATTCCCCTGGGACGGCCTGTTCCTCTATGCGTTCCTGCTGTTGCTGCTGCGGCTCATCAACCAACTCAGACGGTCCTCGTCGCATCGGCGTGGCCGAGACAGATCTGGTTCCCGGACCTTCTGGACATGTCAACGTCCCCCCCCAGTCAAACTGCCGACCGACGCAGATCTCCTCTCCAGAGAAGGAGGCGCCATCCTCCACCACGACCCGGGGTCGCCGAACTTGCAGGCCTGGCTCCTACAGCACTAGAGTTTGTAGGGTACGATATCCCGGCAGACTGCAAGGAGGTGCTTGCAAAGGATTCCTGAATTCCTGAAGAAAGGGCCACTCAATGCCGTCAAATGCCTTTTCGGCTTCTAGCCCCAGCAGCATTTTTTTTTATTTTTATTTTTTATTTTGAATATTTCTATTGCCCACCAAACAGAGCAAACTATATACGGGCATAGATGTCAACTAATAGATGGACTTTCAGAGTTTAAGTTCAATATGCATTCTATAAGAAAAACAGACTATTTAAATAGGAACATTTTCCGACTCTTTCTGAGCAGTATTAAGGATTTGCAGGACCTTGTTTCTAACGGATGTTGCTTCCATAATTTCAGGCCAAACACCCCAATATTCTGTCTCACCCGGAGACCAGATTGGACCTACGCACACAAATCAGGAGTTGGTCTTTTGAGTGGTGATCTGTACGTGGGCACTATCGGGTGATCTTGTCCACCAGATACTCTGGAGCAAATCCGTTCAGACACTTGTAAATCAGGGATGCCACTTTAAATTGTATTCTGTCCTCTACCTTGAGCCAGTGTAGGGATCGTCGTAAGGCAGAGACATGGTCCCTTTTCCCCAGATGTCCAATTAGCCTGACTGCAGCATTTTGAGCTCTCTGCAGTCTGGCAATCTGTTTGGCTGAGGCTCCTGCCAGAAAACGATTACAATAGTCCAGGTGGGGGTTAGTCATGGCTCCTACCACTACTGCATGATCTTCTGACGGGATAAAAGGAAACACATTCCTCAGCATTCGGAGTGCATAAAAAACTGCTTTGACTTTAGCCCCCACCTGGGCTTCACTACCAAGGTTCGTGTGCCATATACAGCCCAAATTCCGGACCTTGTTGGCATTTTGAAGTTGTTCCCCCCAGAATCAGTGGAGGTAACCTCTGTCATTCCAACAACATTTTCCCCTTTGGGCCAAACAATATCATCTCAGTCTTAGCTGCATTCAACTGCAATTGATTCTCTGCCATCCAACCATTAAGCTCATTCATACACAGGTTAATTTTCTCAAATACTTCCTCCATATTCTTTATCTCAATGTAAACCTGTGTGTCATCAGCGTAAGAGTGGAGCAGTAGGCCGTATTTCCAAAATGTCAAACACTGGACGAAAATACAAATTAAAAATCAATGGGGACAGAGATGAACTTTGATGTACCCCACATTCCAAATATATCCATTCTGAGACAAGACTTTCAAACAGCACTCGTTGCATCCTGTCCTTTAGGAAGGAACCTCAACGTTTTATTACTAGTTCTGATGCATTCTCTACATTCCCAATGCGTTGTATCATGATACCGTGATCCACCATATCAAAGGCAGCAGGCAGGTCCAACATCAATAAGAGCTGGGACCCTCAATTGTCTGCAGCCTCCAACAAGTCCTTGTTTACAGCCAAGAGAGCTGACTCCGTCCCATGATTGGCACCTGCATAGCTGGTGTACATGTGCAATGAGCCACATCAATGAGGTTTGATATTTTCTGGATGTTATCCACCCCCTGGCGACCTCTTACAAACCCTGCCTGGTCCTCCCCCACCAGCAATGGCAGCTCTTTATCAAGCCTAGAAGCCAGGAATTTAGCATATGTCGGTATTCAAAATGGCATAGGCCTTTAGGAAGCACAAGAAGCGGGATCCTTGCCCGGCTTAGCAATGAGGGATATTCTAGCCTGGTACATGGTCTGAGTTGAAATACACTGTAGGAACATCCCATAAAAGTGTAAAAAGGGGTTCCAAGAGGCTACCAAAGAATTCTTTAAAAAAAAAAAAGAAAAGCCAGGAGCCCTCAGGGGTAAGATCGCATGTACGATTTCCTCCTTGGTGATCTCACTCTCAAGTAGGTTGTGCTGCTCTGCCGAGGAATGGGGCACTGATCCAAAACCCCCCATATTAAGGCCTGGTCCGGCTGATCGGATGTGTACACCTCAAACTCCCCCAGCATTTCTTCGTTGCTACAAAACCTTTCCCCTGAACTGTCAATAATGCTGGCAATCATCCAGAACAAATTCTCTGCTTAAGCTTCCACACTAGAATCTTCCCAGCTTTTTTTCCTTCTTCAACGTAGTTTTGCTTAGCCCAAATAATACTAAATTCTGCCTTTGAAGTCTCCAACATATTAACCTGCCTCTGTGCTGCCTTTGTGTACGAAAGGCCTTGCAAGAGCCAGTTTCCCTGTATTCCGTCTCCCTGCTCCTCAATTCCTGGGTATGCAAGGAGGCTTGTCCCTCCTGAGTCTGTTAAGCACACCAGCCTTCGAGATAAAAACAAATGCCCCTCATGTATACCTTAAATGTATCCCCCGAATGCCATCTGGGACATGGCCCGGGGTATGCTCTGGAAAAATGATTTTATCACCCGATTGGTCTCGTCCCGGACAATGGGGTCATTCATTAATGATTACGTTTGCAGCATCTGTATCCCACTTCACTGGGGAAGTTGGGGGGGGGGGGTTACCAGACGCCAGTTAGTGTAAAAATCGAATTTAGGTGTGCCTTCATCCTACATTGTTTTGTTTTGTACTCTTAACACCCACTTGGCCAACTGTGTATCAGGTGCAGAACTGTGCATTGCAGCACACACACACCCCCACCGCCCTCTTGCTTTCTCTCTGCCTCTCACTTCCTCCTCTCGCTCTGAGATGGCACTCTCCATCTCCCCAATCTACTCCAACTGCTACACCATCATCTATCCTCCCTCTCTCACAAAATCTGAACGAAAAAGCATTAAAAAAGACATCCTTGCTGCAAACCCTGACCTGCCAATTGCAGATACATATGTCAGTGCATCCTCAAGAGAAATCTTCACTGACATCCTCTTCTCTGTCCCATCTCCTGACCTTTGGAACTCTCACCTCTTCCCCATCCATTGATGGCGGCACCAAGTGGGAAGTCCTCCGTGCGGGCTTCTTATCTCGCTGCTGCATCAATGTCTACCTCACGGGCACAATCCTGGTTCAAGGCCCTCAGGCTAACCTTCTCTTTGACCGGATCCTGCCTTCTCTCATCAATTTCCTTCCTTCCCCTGCCTCAGCCCCTTTGACCCCTCTGCTGCACTACTTCTGACGGAAGCCCCACGCCCGACACTCTGCCTCTAAAAAACCTTCAAAGGCGACTATCAGCTCTACCTGGTGACCCTCAACTCAAGCTCAGCCATCAAACACTCAGCTGACATCTGCCTTCTCCTTGAAAACACTGACCTCGACATACTTGCACTCACTGAAACTTAGTTCAATGCCAGCGCAGTTACTTCCTTTGACTCCTACCTGATGGCTTGACGATCACCTCAAAGCCTTGACCCCACCGTGCTGGCGGTGGGGTTGCCTTAATCTTCCCTCAGTGGATTCCTTCTTCCATCCTACCCACTCGGCCCTATTTGTCCTTTGAGAGCCGTGTATGCAAATTGGTCATCTCTTCTTCCTCCACCTTGACCATTGCTTCCATGTACCCGCCCCAGGCGCTTCTTCTCTGTTCCTCTGAGTGGGTGGACTTCTGTTCCTCCCTTCTCTCACACCTCCAACCTGCTAGTGCTAGGTGACTTCAAAATCCACCTAAGACTCCCCTTGCACAGCAACCACCATCTTCACTGACCTCTGCTCCTCCCTATCCATCCTTCCCTCTGGCCCTACCCATTCTGCTGGACACACGCCAGTCATGAGGATCTGCCTGAAACCTGCCTCCAAGCATAACACCTGGTACGACTCCGAACTTGCAGACCAAAAACACAAGTGCAGGGCTGCTGAACGGAATTGGCACACTTCAGGCTCACCATCTGACAAACTGGCCTGCCGCCTGATCCAGAGACACTACAGACTCCATCTGTGCCAAAAAAATAGCAACAACACAGATGAACTCTTCCAAATCGGCAGGGAACATGCCAACCCGTCCGCAGTATCTTCTGCCCTTACTCCTTCCCAGGCCCTTTGCAATGCAGAGTGGGCACTGGACTGGTGTTAGGGAGAATTCTCCTTCTAGGGCTAATTTCCCTCACCTAGTGAGTCCCCCAGCAGCTTTGCTGAATTTCTGGAGTTTATTTTTCCACCTGGTAAGAGTGTACATCTTTTTCCACTCTTGCATGTGTTTTGGCCTATGTGTTTTTACTCATTGTGTGATCTTCGGCACTGGAGCACACCACTCCAGGTGCCCCTGTTCTTGTATGGGTTACACCACACCCTCATGTAGTAACCCAGGGTTGTCTTTTGGACTTCCCTCCGACTCCATTTCGCTGGGGCTGACTACTGTCCCCCAGAGAAAGGTAAAGTTGCCATTTACTTTACATAGTCATTTTTACCACAGACCCAGTACACCCCATCTTACATGGAGTACTGGAAAGGGCTAATCGGTACCGCTTTTCTGTCTGTACCTCCCTGAGCATTGTTTTGCTCTTTTAACATTTAGACTTGGCTGGTGGCAGTGGTATCTATCCTAACTTTTCTACCGCGATTATATTAGATAAACGTGGTACTGTTCTTGGCTATTATATTAGCCTCGAACATAAACCCGCTTGACCAAATCGTCTTTTTTTTGGCTCCGGTTGGGTTTATTCACCATTTCTTTTTGTTAAAGTCCTTCTTGTGTTTTACTTTGCGCGGCAAACTAGGTTCGCCTTCTTTGTTCACCGTCTTTTTGGCGGGCTTCTGCAGAGAAGTCCTCCTCAAGGCGCCTGGGTGTCTAGGTGAGCTGAATGTGAGGGAGGGGTGTAGTCACCCCCTGCACAGGGTATCCTAGGAAACCCAAGTCACACTTTGCCATGATTGGCTGAGGTGGTTGTCCCGGCTGGTCAACCCCCCTGCTGCGTGATTGACAGCCAGGCTGTGTGAATGGGGGTTTTTGCGCATAAAAGGCAGGTCTCGTGGGCTAGAAGTCAGAGTCGCCTCTGGAGCTACAAGGAACCGTAGAGAAGCGGAGAGAACAACTGCTGCTGCAACTACCCCGTCCCGGTGAAGCCCTGCTGCAGTCCTGAGCTATCTACCCTTCGACGACTAAGAGAAGATCCAGTCCGGAGTCTTCTTCCCTTGAGCCTGGTGGGGATAACCAGCTCATCTTCTTCAGCCAGAGATCTCCGCCATGGTCGAAATCGCTGCACACTGCTGTAGTGGTCTGGATAGCCACCTGCTGAGCCTCTCCTGTTTTTAAGGAGCACACCTTTTCGTTGTCGCTGCTGCCGGCTTCATCCCTGTGTGGTGCAGACCCCCTTCAGATGTGCTCCTTCACAACGAAGCTTCAGGAACCGTGGGTCTGCCGGAAACCCAACAGGAACAACTGCTAGGGTTCCAGCTGCATCGTGGAAATAAGGTACTGTGTTCTACTCGAGGAAACTGGGTGAACCCCTTTTCTTCATCACCAAGGCTCATCCTTGTCTTCCCTCCTTCTTATAACTTTTGCTTCCGAACATTGACAATATTCAAGTACTCTTGGGCTATATGGAATCGTCAACTGTCTAATGGTGTGATCTTTGGCACAGGCCTCCGGTGTCATCTAAACCTGGCTCCGACCTTTTGACTTTTGAACTCCTGTTTCTGAGTGTTTCTCGATACTGTCTGCCTGAACTAAATATTGCCTGTGATTTTTGCCTCCAACTCGCTCTGGGTATCTCAGGTGCTAAGTGTGTTTCTGCCCCGGTAGCATTTCATGTCACGGATACGCGTTTATTTAGTAGACCGAACTGTCAAAAAGTGATTGCAACCGTATCCACGGTAACGTGTTTTGTTCATAACATTGGTTCATTCAAACACAGGGTACTTACCTTGAGACTTACTGTACAAAGTGAATTGGTTAGTTGTAGTATATTTAACGTGTGGTTTTGTTTAAAGTTTAATAGAGGTGTTGTGTTTATAACTGATGGTTTAAAAATACATGTACTTATATTTTTTTACCTGAAACCTTGAGTCAGTGTTTGCTTGAGTCACAGTAATTATGGTCCCTTTGTGTAATCTCTGCTACTGCTCATATACTCTTGAGATAAGCCTGGCTGCTCTGCTACCACTATAACTTAGTAGTACAGGCTTGTACCAAAGGTAAAACTTGTATTGCCACCTGTGGTCTTAATGGTGTGTAGTGGTCCCTAAGGGCACTGCACAGGATTCTGCCTAACAACTGGCTTACCTCCTTCCTAACAGACCATCCCTCCAAAACCATTCTGGGCCCTTTCCCCTCCCCCACTTCCTCCTCCACCTGTGGCGTCCCTCAAGGCTCCATTCTTTCGCCCTGGCTCTTTAACATATGCCTTTCTCTACTGGCGCGCCTCATTTCTACAGCATTGGATATTTCATAGATTCAAATGCTTGAAAATTCCCCGTCGTCAGACTGGGAATCTTCTGTGATTTAAATAATTATAAAATAATTGTATATATACATTTTTTTCCATAGAAATACAATGTAGATTGCCTATTATGGCCTATGAGCCATTCACTCGTGTAGTCCCTCCACCTCACTTTGGTCCTTTATGGCCCTAACCAGTGAGGTGGCAGGGTTTAAGATCCGCCCCAGTCAGCCATCGTCAGATTTTTCACCGCAGTCTAACAGACTAGAGGGAATCCTAAACTTTCTGAGCTTTTCGATTTTCTTTCATTTTCTTTTTTTTTTTGCTGTTAGCTTAATATTCTTTCTCAAAAACAGCTATGCCTTGATCTACTCATCAAACTCTTCCTGCAGTGTGTTTCTGGGCTCAGAAAACACTTGTTTTCACTCGAAATTCATCGAGTGAATCCTCTCTTCACATTATGTCACAGGAAACTACTACCAGGAAACCTTCCCTTTTCAGGGACTGTGTAAGATGCAACCAGAAGCTGGTCTACATGAAAGACCCTCATGAGCAGTGCATATACTGTCTCTATCCACATTACATTCACAAATGTGATATTTGTAACACTTTTTCTAACAAAACTCTCCAGGACAGACCTAGAAGACTCCTTCTACATTTGGAATCTAGAGGACCCTCTTCTGATGAAGAATCAGCTAAGATAGCCCATGTACTGTCTATGAAGCCGTCAGAGAGGCAAACTTCTAAAAGAAGGGCCTCCTCTGTAGAAAGAGGTTCCTCTCCTTCACATAGGAGCAAGAAGAAGATGGAATTGACATCTCTATCACCTTCCATTGGTTCTGGAGACCAAAAGAAAAAGCACCCTGATGAGAAAACCTCCTCCAAAGGTAAGGAGACGTTTAAAAAAATTCTGGGGAGGCAATCGTCATCGAAAACGCCGTCTAGAAGAGGCACCGGCGATAGAGGCCTGTCGACGAGCAAGCCGTCGACGAATCCCAAGACATCAACGACGACGCTCCAAACCTCGTCACTGTCATGATTACGGGGTTCCCTCGCAAAAGAATTTCCAAGAGTTCCTGGTTGGCCGCTTACAGTTGCTGGTCTAAGAATAGGCAGGTTGACTCTTCCTCATCACTCAACATGGCTGCCTGTAGTTACAACCTCTAGGTGGGCCAGCAGTCTAGTTTTCTGTCACTCGGGAGTATTTAAGCCCCGCCCCTTTGCTCAACGGCGCTTCGCGTCTTCAGCTGTCTCAGCGAACGCTTACCGCGGTTCAGCCCTCTGACAGGAATTCCTCAGCTTCCCTAGTATTCCATGGAAACCCTTTTCTGTAGTGCCCTGGAATAGCTTTTCCCGTCCAGTCCGCTGTCCCAAGTTGTGAATTCTGTGTAAAGTTGGCTTTCTTCAGTGCGGTGTTGGCGGTTACGCTTTTCCAGTTGGCGTTTATTGTGAGGAGAGTTTTCGAGGCGCACCTCCCAGTTCTGTCGCCCCTGTTGTTTTCACAGCAAGTATCTTTCCCTTTTAGTTCTCGCTATAGATTAATGGTTCCTATAGTAGCAACTGCTTTTCACACATTAGTTCTTTCGCGCAAGTGAATGTTCAAACCATATTCACCTCACAGAAGTTAAGAGGGTTGTGTGGAGAATTGTTTCTAGGAACATTAGTGTTCGTTTTTTCTGTCGTCATCAGGTACACTAAGTTTACGCATTTTGGAACCAAAAATGTTGCGGGTTGTGCACTTCAGTTTTTAGACACATTAGGGTGTTTCTGCATTTAGAGGGTTAGTGACACCATTCCTGTCTGACACTGTTAGGAAGTGTACCCCTTTAGACATTTCTGGAAGTTTAAGGATAATTCCATTCTCCTCACGTCCCTTCTTCAGAACACGCACCCCTGCGCAGAAGCAGGATGGAGAGCTAACCAAATCACCAACTAAGGTAACCGAAGAATACAGTTTATTTTGAAGGTGATTCTTTTTTCCCTATTTTAGGAATCACTTAGTTATTGAGTGTGGTAATTGTTTTCATGTATAGATAGAGAGTCCAATTGGGATAAGATAACAGCGCACCCTGAGAAGTTTCCGAATATCAAGTGGTGTCCCCGAGGAGTCTAAGGTAAGCGTTACAGAACGCGAAGCCTGTCATAAAAAATACTCCGCCTGGGCATCATGGGAACTTCTGAGGTAGATCAGTTAGCTCAACTACTGGGAGAACTTAGAGCTGAAGTCCATGCAGCCCGGTCCGAAACCGGCGCTCTTAGAAGGGAACTGGGAATCAATAGGGAACGAACTGAAGAGTTGGCTCGCCAGTTATTACAGAATCAGGCGGGACAGGTTCCCCTTCCCCAAGGTAATGCCCAAGCTTCCTCTTCTACATCGCCCTCAGTTCCGTTCCAAGTGGTAATTCCAGGAAATATTCCCTTAGCCCCTCCTGAGAGATTCACGGGGGACCCGAAAAGGTTTGCCGTGTTTTTAAATCAGTGTAGACTACATTTTTTGTGCAGACCTGGGGTTTTCTCCACTGACCAATCAAAGGTTGCTTTCGTGTTGTCTTATTTGGGTGGTCATGCAGCAGATTGGTCCATTCCTTTGGTTAATCGGGATGATCCCGTGTTGCAGAACTTTTCAGAATTCCAGAGAGAGTTAGAGAAATTGTTTGCTCGCCATTCACAAGGTCAGGCATTGGACAATGAGTTACTGTCACTCAAGCAGGGCAATCAGGAGCTGCTTGCTTACGTGGCTACTTTCAATCGATTAGTGGCAGAAACTAATTGGCCTACAGAAAAGAGAGTGACACTGTTTTATCGTGGTCTGCGCAGTGAGCTGAAGGATGTTCTCGCTCAAGTTGTCAATCCGCCCGAATGTCTCACAGAATTCATAGACCTGACAATCCAGTTGGATCATCGTCTTCAGGATAGGAGAACGGATCGAGCTCGTCAGGACAGTCGACCCTTTGTAGTCCGCTCCCGAGAACCAACGTCGAAGTCAGGATTAGATGTTCCCAATGAACCCATGCAGTTGGGCGGAATTCGAGGCCCAATTTCCCAAGCAGAGAGAGAGAAGAGACGACAGTTGCAGTTGTGTTTGTATTGTGGCAAGGCCGGTCATTTTTTAAAGGATTGTCCAGTAAAACCTTCACGGAGGCCTTTAGGAGGAATCAATCCGGATAAAAAAGAACAGACGGCGGAAAACTCCAGTGCCCGACAAGTTTAGAGGTCCGCTTGTCGAGCATGGAAAAGGTTGCAGCGACCTCACACTTCGTGTGTCCTATTGTCCTTTCTTGCCACAATAACCCCACACAGAGGCATGCATTGGTTGCGTACATAGACTGTGGGGCCATTGGCAACTACATGGATCAACATCTGGCTAGTAAATTGGGATTCCCCTTGAGGAATAAGTTGGAAGCTGAAAACGTCTCCGGAGTGGATGGTACACCTTTGGTGTCAGGTCCCGTGACCCAGTGCACTGACCCCCTCTTAATGCTTTGCCAGGAAGGACACAGGGAGAGGATCTCTTTTGACCTGATTCAAGCTCCTCAATTCCAGATCATCTTGGGAATACCTTGGTTGGAGAAGCATAACCCTGTGATCGATTGGTGTTCCCGGACATTGAAGTTTGACTCCAAGTGCCAAAGTATGTGTTTTTCTGCAGAAGGTCCAAAGGACGCCAGGCAGTCTGAGATGACTATCTACACCACCTTGGGTCTCATAGGTTCATTACCAGTAGAATACAAAAAATTCCAGGATATTTTCCAAAAAGAAAAACAGGCAGAAATTTTGCCCCCTCACAGACCCTATGACTGTCAAATTGATCTCATTCCAGGGGCTCAGCTTCCTTGTAGCAGAATTTATGCCCTCACTGAAAAAGAAAATGCTCATCTAAAGGCTTATCTGGATCAATACCTGGCCAATGGGTTTATTAGACCGTCCAAGTCACCGGTGGCATCTCCTCTCTTTTTTGTGCCCAAAAAGGAAGGGGATTTGCGAACCTGCATAGATTACAGAGCACTGAATCAAATCACGGTGAAGAACCGCTATCCTCTTCCCCTTATTTCGACCTTGCTGGATCAGGTGAAGCAGGCACAAATATTCACCAAGCTTGATCTAAGAGGTGCCTATCATCTCATTCGAATTAAGAAAGGTGAGGAGTGGAAAACCGCCTTTCGGACACGATTCGGGCTCTTCGAATATCAAGTCATGCCCTTCGGGCTTTGCAATGCTCCTGCTGCCTTCCAGGCCTTTATGAATGATATCTTCAGAGATCTACTGGACATCTGTGTGGTGGTCTATGTGGACGACATTTTAATTTTCTCTGCAAACCTGGCGGATCATGTAAGGCACGTGACATCGGTGCTTCAAAGGCTCCAAGACAATTCTCTGTATGTGAAATTGGAAAAGTGTCATTTTCACGTCCCTGAGATTGAATTCTTGGGGTTCATTCTATCTTCTAGTGGAGTCAAAATGGATAACAGAAAGGTTGATGCCATCCTGTCTTGGCCTGCTCCAACTTCTGTCAAAGGAGTTCAGAGTTTTCTGGGATTCGCGAATTTCTATCGGCGTTTTGTTTCTGATTTCTCTGGCCTAGTTCATCCTATCACCTCACTACTTCGAAAAAACAGGAAATTTGAATGGACTAATGAAGCTGATGAGGCATTTAAGAAATTAAAAGAGCAATTTACTGCTGCACCTGTTCTACAACATCCAAGACCTGATCTTCCGTTTGTAGTCGAGACTGATGCCTCTAACGTGGCTATGGGAGCCGTATTGTCTCAGCGTGATCCTGACACCCAAGAATTGCACCCCGTAGCTTTCTGGTCAAGGAAGTTCGCTGCTGCAGAATTAAATTACACCATTACCGATAAGGAGTTTTTGGCTATAATTTGTGCCTTGAAGGAATGGAGGCATCACTTGCTGGGCGCACGACACACGGTGACCATCTTCACCGATCATCGGAACTTGCAATACTTACGCTCTGCAAAGGCACAATCTTCAAGACAGCTACGATGGGCCCTCTTTCTAGCGGAATATGACTTTGTTATTACTTTCAGACCAGGAGTGCGAAATGGTAAGGCTGATGCCTTGTCTCGAATGGGTAATGGAGAAGAAGCCTATGTGCCAGTGAATCCAGTGGAGATCATTTCTGGAGAAAAGATCCTGGGAGTAATGAACACAACGGACTCTGCCTTTGAAGAGTTAAAAAGGGAAATTCAAAACCATCTTACGCAGGATGAATTGTTGAACTGGGAGTCCAGAGGAGTAGGCTTTACAGTGCAGGAGGGTCTTCCCTTTTATCAAGAACGGTTATACTTGCCCACGCCTCAACTACAAGAAAGAGTGGTTACCAACTATCATGACGCTCTTTTGGAAGGTCACCCCGGAATCAAAAAGACCATGGAGAAAGTTAAAAGATCTTATTGGTGGCCTACCTGGAGAAAAGATGTCATTCAGCATTTGAAAACTTGTGGTAACTGCGCTCAAAATAAGAATCAAAAGAGAAAACCTGCAGGCTTGCTTCTTCCATTGAGTGTGCCACCAACCCCCTGGCACACCATCTCCATGGACTTCATCACCGATTTACCTCCTTGTGAAGGGTTTGACACGATCATGGTGGTGGTGGACTTGTTCTCCAAAATGGCACATTTTATCGCATTGAAAGGATTGCCGTCAGCCTCAGTTCTGGCAAAAACCTTTTTGGAGAATATTGTGAAGCTGCATGGCTTTCCTGCGGTGATAATCTCTGATCGAGGTAGCCAATTCGTCGCCAAGTTTTGGAGAAGATGTTGTGAATTGGCCAAAGTTGATGTACGTTTGTCCACCAGTCATCATCCCCAAACTGACGGTCAAACTGAGCGAACCAATCAAACTCTAGAGCAGTACCTCAGATGTATGTTGCATCAATTGGAGAACACCTGGCTAAATGTTTTGTGGATAACCGAATATGCATATAACAATTCTGTTCATTCCTCCACTGGTTTGAGTCCTTTTTACACCTTACATGGCCGACATCCACGCACCTCAGCTTACGATCCACCTGAACCGTTAGAAATGCCAGCAGTAAAATCCCTGCATGAGAAAATCACCTCAGCCATCGCTCAAGCTCGAGAACAATTATCCATGGCCAAAAAATCCCAGAAAAAATTTGCAGATGACAAAAGAAGTGTTGCACCAGAGTATGAGGTGGGGAATTTGGTTTGGTTGGCCACCCGAAACCTGACCTTGAAGGGAGCTAGAAAGTTCCTTCCCCGCTTCCTGGGACCTTTTGCAATTGAAAAAATCATCAATCCCGTGGCCATCAAGTTAACCCTTCCAAAGAACATGAAAATCCATCCAGTATTTCACGTCTCTCTTTTAAAGCCTGTTAATCCAAACACACGAATCTCCGAAGCACCAGCCCCTGTGGTCATTGATGATGACCAACTAGAATACGAGGTCAAGGCCATTTTAGATTCCAAAATTGTGCGTAATAGGCTATTCTACTTAGTGGATTGGAAAGGTTATGGCCCTCAAGACAGAACTTGGGAACCCTGCGAGAATGTTCATGCCCCTAGGCTACTCAGAATGTTTCACCGCAACCACCCATCCAAACCAGGGAGAGGGAATTTCAGTTTTGGAGTGGCCTTGGGGGGGAATACTGTCATGATTACGGGGTTCCCTCGCAAAAGAATTTCCAAGAGTTCCTGGTTGGCCGCTTACAGTTGCTGGTCTAAGAATAGGCAGGTTGACTCTTCCTCATCACTCAACATGGCTGCCTGTAGTTACAACCTCTAGGTGGGCCAGCAGTCTAGTTTTCTGTCACTCGGGAGTATTTAAGCCCCGCCCCTTTGCTCAACGGCGCTTCGCGTCTTCAGCTGTCTCAGCGAACGCTTACCGCGGTTCAGCCCTCTGACAGGAATTCCTCAGCTTCCCTAGTATTCCATGGAAACCCTTTTCTGTAGTGCCCTGGAATAGCTTTTCCCGTCCAGTCCGCTGTCCCAAGTTGTGAATTCTGTGTAAAGTTGGCTTTCTTCAGTGCGGTGTTGGCGGTTACGCTTTTCCAGTTGGCGTTTATTGTGAGGAGAGTTTTCGAGGCGCACCTCCCAGTTCTGTCGCCCCTGTTGTTTTCACAGCAAGTATCTTTCCCTTTTAGTTCTCGCTATAGATTAATGGTTCCTATAGTAGCAACTGCTTTTCACACATTAGTTCTTTCGCGCAAGTGAATGTTCAAACCATATTCACCTCACAGAAGTTAAGAGGGTTGTGTGGAGAATTGTTTCTAGGAACATTAGTGTTCGTTTTTTCTGTCGTCATCAGGTACACTAAGTTTACGCATTTTGGAACCAAAAATGTTGCGGGTTGTGCACTTCAGTTTTTAGACACATTAGGGTGTTTCTGCATTTAGAGGGTTAGTGACACCATTCCTGTCTGACACTGTTAGGAAGTGTACCCCTTTAGACATTTCTGGAAGTTTAAGGATAATTCCATTCTCCTCACGTCCCTTCTTCAGAACACGCACCCCTGCGCAGAAGCAGGATGGAGAGCTAACCAAATCACCAACTAAGGTAACCGAAGAATACAGTTTATTTTGAAGGTGATTCTTTTTTCCCTATTTTAGGAATCACTTAGTTATTGAGTGTGGTAATTGTTTTCATGTATAGATAGAGAGTCCAATTGGGATAAGATAACAGCGCACCCTGAGAAGTTTCCGAATATCAAGTGGTGTCCCCGAGGAGTCTAAGGTAAGCGTTACAGTCGTCCACGACTAAGTCATTGTCGTCGAAATCGGCCACATCTAGGCAATCGTTGACGAAAGAATCTCACCACTCGTCTACAAAACTATCGTCGACGGAGAAAGAGCACAACCCGTCCACGAAGCCTTCGTCATCCACGAAATCCTCGTCGGCGAAGCCCAAACCACCGTCGACGAAAATAACGACGACAATTAACCCCTCGTCGACGGAGAAGAATAAGTCCAAGGCACCGTCCACGGATATCTCAAATGCGCCTTCCAAGGAAAGCGAGTCGTTCAAACCAATGGACACAGACCTCCATACACTGGAAGCCCTCGATCTGCCAATAGGAGCCCAACTGTCTCTCTTAAAAGATATGGCAGAACTTCCTGACATCATCCTACAGGAGGATTTCTCGGATTCCGAACTCATTCCTGAGCAACCGATCCTCACTCCCAAAGAGAACAGTCCTCCATGCCTGGCATCCCCCTCCGGAGGAGCCCGTAGACCCTTATGATCCTGAAATCATGCTTTCAATGCATAGGATCATTGACAAATTTAATAGGCGTCAGCTACAAAGGCATTGTTCCTCTACACTGATGGAAGGATCTCCTCGAAAGGCAGATTTCACCGTTCCATAACGCCCCAAGAAGCTCTCCTAACAGGAGCAGACCTCAGAACAGAACACGCTCACCGAACGTCCCTGCAGGTCCAGGAGGAGGATGCTTAGTGCTTCGCCGACAAGGATCTCCCCTTCTAGATCATCGCCTACACCAAGACCACCCACAAGGAATCCCATGAGACCACCCTCAAGAGACCCCACGATAGTTCCATCCACTGTATCTGTTTCGACTGGCAGGAAGATCCTTTCTGGGATTTTTCAGACCCTGAAGAAGGGGAGATTACACATGAGCCAGTCATGCAGAGTGAGTGGGACGATTACATAGTAGAAAAGCCTAAGGACTCCCCAGGAGACGTTTCACCACCCGATGATCTAGTGTCTTTTCATACCATAATTGGAAAGGCGGCAGACCTCTTTAATTTGCAAGTTGCATCAGAATAAAAAAAAATCTGTGCTCTATGAACATAGAGACAAACGTAGAAGGACAGTCACTATGATCCCTCTTTTGGACACAATATGGGAAAAAAATGTTTGGCTACGCCATTATCCATGCCAGCCCTCGTTTCAAGACTGGAGAAGAAGTGTAATGCACCGGACACAGCACCATTATGCCTAAGGGGGCACACGAAACCAGATTCCTTCATAACGGTTGCAGCCAGGAAAAGGTTGGCTAATCCATCATCGCCTCTTTCAGCTCCACCTGACAAAGGAGGACATAAATTGTAAGCCATGGGCCGGAAGGTATCTTCATCAGCCTCTCTCACCATTGGGGCTGGAAACGCTCTTGCCATGACTGCACGGCTGGACTGTGAGCTGTGGCTCTGTATGTCCAAGCTGACCAAGCACTTACCTACGGATCTACAAGAGTAGGCCAAAGCAATCATATCGGATGCTGAGGCTACCTCCGACCATATGATCGACAAAACTGTGGACATAGCGGAGTCGGGCTTCAGACAAATGGCCCATGGTACAGTCTTGAGGAGACAAGCCTGGATGAAGGCTACGAAATTTAGACCAGAGGTTCAGGCTCAGATATTAGATATGCCCTTCGATGGGCAAGACCTCTTTGGGAAAAAGTTTGACGACCATCTGAAGGGTATAAAGGCTGACACCGAAATGACACGAGCCATCAGTTCCCATAATGACAAAGACAAAGATTGTAGATCCTTTCAAGGTGCATCTTCACAATTTCAGCCACCCCTCCTACAATCAAACAACGCAGAGTAATACCTTACAAGACAGATGCCATCAGTCAACAAGCAGATACACCCATAGGGGTAAACATGGCTCTAACCACTCCAAGACCCAGAGCAAGCAAAATTGACAATCCTCCTCCTCTCTCACGACGCACTCCGGTGGGAGGGAGAGTAAGCCGTTTTTACCAACGTTGGCTAAGAATAACATCAGACAAGTGGGTGCTACAGGTGGTCTGCGAAGGTCACACCATCGAATTCCTGGACCAACCTCCATTTCTTGCCCACGTTCCATGAAAGGTGCATCATTTGAAGCAAGTCATGCTGGAGGTTCACAAGCTACTCCTAAAAGCAGCTGTAGAGCCGGTACCATACCAGCAAATGGGAAGAGGCTTCTACTCCCGTTTTTTCAGGTGAAGAAGAAAAATGGTCAGTGGAGACCAATTCTGGATTTGAGCGCACTCAACAAGTTTATCAAGTGCATCAAATTCAAAATGACATCCCTTCAGAACGTTCTCCCGTGGCTCCCGATCCACAGATCGACCTTTTTGCCACCAAGGCCAACAAAAAATGCCACAGGTCTGCCTCCAGGTATCCGGAACACCTCTCGATGGGGGACGCCTTCCCAGTAGACAGGACAGGCAAGTTCCTTTATGCCTTCCCTCCGATCCCACTCATAGCGAGAGTGCTACGCAGACTGAAAGAATAGGCCTGCTAAATGATCCTGATAGCTCCGGATTGGGCTTGCCAGGTTTGGTACCCAACCCTGCATCACTTGTCTCTATGGCCCCCGATTCGCCTCAAAGTTCATCAGAGCCTCTTAACGCAACAGGGTCGGAAAGTGCTCCACCACGACCCAGCAAGCCTGTCACTGCATGCGTGGTTCCTGAGCAGTGAAAATTAACCTGAATCTTCCTGCAGAATGCTAGGACATAATCAAGGCCTCTAGGGCCCCTTCTACACAAACAACTTACATTCGGAAATGGACTTGTTTTACCAAGTGGTGTGAAACATCTTCATTGAATCCGCTCTCTGCTTCCGTCGAGCAAATACTGCCATACCTGTTGCACCTAGCGAAGGCAGGGCTCTACCTTTCATCCATCAAGGTGCATCTGTCCGCCATATCAGCATACACGATTAACCCAGGTCAACAATCTTTGCTCACCAAACCGGCTATCAAAATATATATATATATATTTTTTGTTATTTTTATTTGGTTTGTTTACAAACCTTTAAAAAGAAAAACAAAGAAAAGAAAAACATACATTTTGATCAATTCAATTAGTTACAATAAATCACACTGGTATTAATAAAAAACAGAGCCAAAAAAGGAAAACAGAAAAAACATCATTACATAATGTGTTAAGCTCTTGTAATGTTTTCATAATGTACTCAATGACGAGCGACGACTGGGAATATTCAAGCATGTGAATCTATGAAAGATACCCATGCTGGAGAAATACAGCTACAGGTAAGTAACTAAGATTTCGTACTTCTCCCCCAACTTCCAGTGTTACACTGACAACACTCAACTCTTCTTCAAACTTCCCACTGACGCCCTTGCACCTTCCTTCATCCCGGACTGCCCCTCTGCCATCCAGGCCTGGTGTGTTGCTAATGACCTCTGCCTCAATACTAGCAAAACAGAGATTCTCTCTATTGGGTCCCCTGCTCCCTACTTCTTCCCTTCACTCTGGCCTTCCTCCATGGGCTTTCCCCCTGCCCCCTCCTCTGAAGTCAGGAATCATAGTCATCTTCGACTCCTCCCTTTCCTTCATCCCTCGTATTCAGGACATTGTCAAGAAGTCCCACTTTTCGCTCTTCTTTCTCAAAGGAACTTTACCCTTCCTCACCTTCTCACAGAGACTCAATGTTACCCATGCTCTGGTTCTCGCCAGGCTAGACTATTGCAACAGCCTCCTCAATCTTCCTTTGTCCACCCTGCGACCCTTCCAGCTAACCCAGAATAGGGCAGCAAGACTTAACCTTGGCCTCAAGCCCTGAGACCGCATCTCTCCTGCCCCACAAAGCCTTCACTGGCTCCCGGTCTCAGCATAGATTAAATACAAATCCCCCTGTATCATCCACAAGGCTATCTGGGGCCATGTACTACTCTATCTTCAACGCTTCCTGACCAAATACTCTCCTTCTAGATTACTGCATTCCTCTGACACCAACTCCCTGCATCTAAAGCGGTTTGCTAAACAAAACAGAGTGCTGGTGGTCAATCACTTCCTCGGGGGGCTCCCTTCTGTGGAATAGCCGCCCTCTGCATCTTGAGCAGGACCACCTCATGTTGTGAAAAAGCTTTAAGACCTTTCTCTTTACCTCTTCCTTCTCATCCTCTCCTCCCTACTAATCATAAAGTAGCATGGCTGATGTGCAGGGCCCTTATCTATCCTCGGGGCCCTGACCACCCGCATCTCTCATGCCAGCTGCTGACTTTACTGCACTTGCTTAGGATCACCCTCCCCACAGGAGGTTGCACTTAAGTATCTCTTCTTAGCACTTCACCCTGAGCACTTCACCATGAGCACCACATCACCTATCCCTTAACCACCTCCCGTCTACACTTGCACGTTCTGAACACTCACAAGGCATAGTAGGTTTGTCCCCCTCCCTTTATTCTCATGATTTGTTTGTACTATTCAATTATTTATCTTGGTTGTAATTCATTGTCTAATTTCCCCTGTCCCCAACCTGTTGCCCCGTGGGTGCTTTGAAACAGTTTTGCTAATAGTAAAAGCGCCTAACAAGTGACCAATAAATAAATATACTTAAATGGATTGGAGTGAAAAGTGCATATGTCAATCTTGCCCACCATGGAGATTAATGCTTCCCCTACCCAGACATAATCTGTTCTCGAGTATATGCAGTGACTATGCGGAAAAGAAAAGTTTAGTCCCTCACATTTGGATGTAAATAGCACTAGGCATCAACCAGCTCCTAGTCAGAGATCTTCTTAAGGACCCATTGCCCCAGTAGTCCCTTTTGGATTTGTCCCATTGGGATCCATGGGTAAAATAATCTACCCCTAGAACAATTTGACCCGAGGAAAACGCTATCAAGACACCCAGCACTGAGCAAAGGAAGTCATTGTACCCCATATGCAAGAGTAACGTATATGCCCCCAGGCAGGCCTGTTATAAAAAGAAAACCCCCATGCCATCATATTTTACCCCCTCAACCTGAAACGGGACCATCTCCCAATAAGGATACCAACTACTACGTTACTACGATAATACGTTTCCTGGGGGAATTCAAGCACCTAACATTGTGGGTCAGCCATCGTAATTCCATACTGTATTAAAGGGTGACATAGTTCCCGCTGGCTTTCCATCCCCACCCCAAAAATGAACCAATGATGAGACTCCTCCCTCATCAGTACCGTTAGACCCCTTATAAGCCAATACTTCCTCCAACTTTTCAAACAAACCTCCAACGACATCACAAATAATAAATATGAACCACACTCAAGCCTGTAGAATTAGATGTGTCCAGCCAGGTACCACTTTCCCCAAACGGACAAGCCTGCCTCTCCCTTCCCCGAGCGAAACACCCCGCAAACATGATCCAAAGCTTAAGTTCACAGACATCACAGAGGGCTAGCGTCCTGCTCCCAAAATGCTCTCCACTGTAAAGACGCTAACTCATCCTGAGGGACCGGCCCTGGCCCCCCGCCGCCCTCATGCAGGCCATGCCCGGAATGCACCTCCATCTACTGTCATCTGCTCCAGTGGAATCCCTAAGACCGTGGCTGCCTCCTCAGGCGCTGTGCAACACCACTGCTTCCCCTTCCAAGTGAAAAGCAGGCCAAATGGGAACATCCAAAGATATTGTACATGCTCCTGTACAACCGGCCAGAGCGCCAGACTTTTTTGGAGCGTCGGAGCCGCCAAGTCCTGAAAAAGGAGGAGCTTTTGTGTGCCATAGGGAATCTCTCCCATAGACTTGGAGACTCTCAGAATCTCCTCCTTGACTGTAAAGCATGACATTTCTTTAGGATGTCTGTGGGCTTGCCTCGCGGGCGCTTCTGGAGGGGCCTGTCAAGGATGATGGGATTCGCAGATATGCCCGGGAAAGTGTCTTTGAAAAAGTGGAGAACCCATGCCTTCAAGCCCATTCATTCAGCATTTTCCTCGAAGCCCCGAATTCTGAGGTTCCCTCCTCTGTCTATTTTCAAAATCTTCGATGGTGGAGATCAGTTTTACCTTTCCCTGTTTGGCTCCCACCAGCTTCCCCTGCGCCGCCAGAAAAATAATTCAACATCTGGTGCTCCTATTCCCCCGCACTCCCAGGGCTGTGCCAGCGTGTCCTAGCTTATGCGTCTGCTCTTTTGGGTTCTAAGCCAGCTTGATCAGTAGGGTATGCACCTCCCCGAAGAAACCCATCACCGGCCAGACCGGGATATTCTGGAAGATGTAAAGAAGCTTGGGTGCTACTACCATTTTAGCGATTGCTATCCTACCCATGAGGGAGAGGGACAACACACAACACCTGTCCACGCTGGATTTTAATACTTGTAGAAATTTGTTGTGGTTGTCTTTGGTTAACATGTTGGCATCCCTGCTCACCCATACCCCCAAATATGTGACCCTCCGTTGTTCCCAACCAAATCCCTGGGTGCCTGGTGGTTGGACTGTGTTCTCCTTTAGGGGAAATAGAGAGGATTTGGTCCTATTGACTCTTGAGGCCAGAGGCTCCACCGAACCCCTCGACTTCCAGAGTTAATGGAGCAAGGTTATTTGCGGGAGCCTTGATGGACACAATCGCATCATCCGCATACAATGATATTAATTCCCTCTACCCACCCATCGACAGGCTCCTGTTTCCATGATATCTATGCAGTCGTGCTGCCAGTAGTTTAATTGCCACGGTGAATAGTAGAGGTCAGAGGGGGCAGCCTTGTCTGGTTCCCCACCTCAATTTGAAGACTCGGGAGCGTGTGCTGCCTATCTGGGCACTTGAGCCTGTGTATAATAGCTGCATTGCCAGGAGGAAACCTTTTGAGAACCCGAACTGAGTGAGTACTTCAAATAAATAGCTCCATTCCACAGAATCGAAGGCCTTTTCCATATCCAGAAGAGCTGCCACTGCTTGAACTCTGGGGTCTATCTGGGCTAATATTGCAAACAGTCGCTGAAGGTTAAGGGAGGTCGACCTCCCTGGTATGAACCCTGATTGGTCCATGTGGATAATATGGGAGACATGCGAAAGCAGGTGGTCTGCCAGCACCTTGGCAAATATTTTTGTGTCGAGGTTCAGCAGAGATATCGGCCGAGTGGGTCCTTGCCTGGTTTGAGGATTAGGGTAATCACCACCTCACACATTGAGGGTGGGAGGTGTCCCACTGCCAGCCCGTCCTCCCACACCACCAACATATGTTGGGCTACCTCAGGACCCCACTCCTTGTAAAATTCAGCAGTCATACCGTTTGTGCCCAGTGCCTTGGAGGAGGGCAGAGCACGTATCGCAGATAGGATCTTGTCAACCGTGATGGGGATCGCTACGGCCTCTGCAGCCTCATTGCTAATTTTCGGGAGTGCTGCTTCCCCCACATAATCTTGCAGTTCCTCTTTTGGCAGTGTTCCCCGTGATGCGTACAGGGATTCATAGTAGTGTTGAAAGGTGTCTATCTCACTGGGCTTCACAGCTACCTCCCCTTCCGGTGTTTTTATCGCAGTTATTTCCCTGCAGCCTTTTTCATGCCTCACAATTGCTGCCAGGTGTCTGTCCGGCATACCCTCCTCTCCGTATCTGCGGGTCATTGCTGGCTGCGCAAGATATTTGACCTCCTTTTCAGTGAGGGCTCTGAAGTGGTCCAGCTCCTCCCACAATTTGGCAAGTGCGACTGGCGCACCTCCCTTGTCCACCTCTCTCTCTCCCCCACTTTTTGATTTCAAGCTCAGTGTCATTTAGTAGTCTCTGTATCCGTTTTAGCACCCCCAATTCTAGGGACAGGCACCCCCCTCTAAGGACCACCTTAAACGCCACCCACAGAGTACCCATCGTGGAGACAGTGCCCAGGTTCTCAGCAATGTCGTTCTTGATTGAGCTATGTATTTTGCCCTTGCATACCACGTCCCCCAGATTTGTACCTCCAGGCCGAGCGGTGCCAAGTCTAGCCGCTATGACCACAGCACAGGGGAATGGCCAGAGAGCGTCCTCTGGAGCATTACACAATCCTCCGTTCGGTGCACTAGGTATGGGCATGCGAGGATGTAATCTAACCGGGACGAGGTGTTGTGGGCATTTGAGTGGTGTGAGAATTCCTCCCACTCTGGTCTCAAGAGTCTTCAAACATCCCCCAGCTCCAGCGCATTCATGCCACTCAGGACCGCTTACGCAGCCCTGGAGCGTCGCTTCCCCCTTCCTGTTGTTTTGTCTCTACTCGGGTCTAATACCACATTAAGGTTCCCCGCCCACACAATACTGGTATGTGCGTATTTCTGACATACCCTCACCAGTATATGGAAGAAATTTGGGTCATCAATGTTTGGGACATACATATTGACAAGTGTGATCATTGTGTACCTCCAGCACCTTGAGACTATAACATACCTTCCCTTTGGGTCAATATTTGTGTTGCTCATCCGGAACCCCAGGGACTTGTTCACTAATGTCATAACTCCTGCGGAGTAGGCAGAATATGACGTAGAATATTTGTTGTTTCCCCAGCTGCTGGCAACTCCTTCACTCCCACCCCCCATGTGGCAAGTTCCCTGTACCATGACAATTTTGGCCCTGTGTCTTTCACAATATTTTATTACCTTGCAAGCTTTGCATGGGTTGTTGAGTCCCTTCACATCACAAGAACACAAGGAGGTTGAGGGGAGGAAATTGAGTCACAAGCAAACCCTCACTTCAAGGGCAGAACCCTGGTTACAACAACGAAAAGACTTGTGACACAAGAAATGCCTGCTTTCTTGGAGTGTCGGGAAGCACTATCTCACGTCCTCAACTTTTATCAAATTCATCAAAGATGAGGGACAACACTGTTGAAGGATCTAAAATAGTTGCATATTTTAATTAATAGTAGATACAAATACATTACATAAATTAAATGCACAAACAATATAGGTACCCTCTCATGGAGTTAATTAGGAGAGAGTTAATAAGAGAAAAAGAACATCACTCTGCAAAACTGATGCAACGTAATTCCACATGTAAGTCCCAAAATTGGGGGCATAGATGATGAAGTGACTTATACAATGTGATAATACAATTCCTTACTCTCCCACTCATCGTCATTCGTACCACCTACGCTCACTCTTGAATTGTTAGTAATACATTTAGACAATAATGAAAAAAAGCCCAACATGTTTCTTTCCTCAGTGGGTTATTCCATGTAAATTCATCAGGGGCGGAATTCAAGTTGGAATCATTGCATAGTAGCAGTGACTAGATTCTCTTTCATTCAATGGTTCTCCTCAAAGTCCAAGTGCTTTGGTTAAATTCATAGACATTCCAATCTTAACATTCAAGGAACTCTAGGTAGAAGACTTCGCCAGGTAGCTTCCCCTACAAGAAAGCGGTATAAAAAGGAATATCAATTTCCTGTTGACAATTGTGTCTAGTACAAATGTACTGTTACTCCGGACACATAACAAATACAGTTCCGGATAAAACAAAGCTTACAAATGGCTCAGTTAAAAAGGTTTCAAATGATATTCATCACTCAAGTACCCTTCCCTCATAAGCGTCAGTGTCCCTGCACGTTCCAGCTATTGATCTTATGTGCCATAACTAGGGCACAGGCTGTATATGAAGGTGCTTCCGCCCCGCCCCATCCTCCAGCTGGGAATCCGACTCTTGGCCACTTCCATGAGGCACAAATCTTTTCGATGTAACTCAAACCTGTAACCCCAATAACTACCTCCCCTCAGCCTTAAACACTCCCTGACCCCGCTGCCCTCCACCCACCCACAATCTGCAGTGATTGGATCCCCCCTTCCAAAATCCCCCAACATCTTCATTACCATGGGCAATGGCCCGGAGGCGCAGGACACTGCTGCACAAGTGACCCCAGTCGTTTTGGACCTCGAGGGGAGGAAATTAAAAACTGAACGACTCTTACATGTGCAGCTGGGTTTATTCATTACATCATTAGCAATAGGTTATCATGACCCATCGGGGGTATCACGCTGATAGCGTCTGTTCGAATACTACTGTTCTCGAGCATAGATCAGGGGATCTCGGAGCTACCATCGCTTTAGTAGTCAATTCCAAAAGTGTGATTGGAATCTCCTTTGATCACTTGGGTAGGGATTCGAGAATGTCGTGCACTGCCCCTGAATCAGTAAAGAAATGGGTTTGACCATTATGTTGTACCCTTAATTTAGAGGGGTATTGCATTGAGTATCGTATCTCTCGATCTCGGAGCACCATTTGTGCTGCCTGGTACGACAGGCGGGCTTTTTGGACTGCTGGGGTGAAGTCTGGCTAGAAGGATACTCTGGTATTCTCGTAGGCAAGGTCTCCAAGTTCCCCTACCCTGCGAAGTATAGTGTCCCGGTCCCGATAATTCAGGATTCGTGCGATGATCGGGCGCAGGTTCTGACCAGGTCTCAGGGTGAATTGTGACACCCGGTGTGCCCTCTACACTAGGAATTGGGACGACAGGGGTGGGTTCTGTAGCACTTCCATAATGAACTTCTCCATGAAGACCTCCATGTTCTGTCGCGAGATTGATTCTGGAATCCCCACAACTCTGATGTTTCTTCTCGACCTCGCCTCCAAGTCTTCATTCTTGTCTTTTATGGATTTTACCTCTCTCTATAGTTCCCTGGCTGCTTGCGTTGTTTCATTGCTGGTATCTTCGAGCGCATTGACTCGGGTTTCGACCTCGGAGGTGCTGCTGCTTTCTTCGTCTATGCGTTCCTGCATTCTATCCACCTTATATGTCATTCCATACAATGTTGTGTTTATGGCAGCAAAGGGTGACTGCATTTCCACCAACACCTCGCTCTGCTCCGAAGGTGGGTTGCTGATGCTTGAGCCGGCCTCCTCTGCCACCAGGGACTCTGCGGACCGCATCATGGTAGCTTCTTGGGGCTCTGATAATGTATTACTGCCTTTACTTAGTCACTCTTTTTGGGTGAATTGGAAGCGGGACTGCCGCTTGTTTCCTTTCACCATATAGCCTTTAGCGTAGGTCCCTAAAGTTCACCGCCGACACAGTGTCTGTATCACGGGGGCAGCGGGGCGCAGTCCTGGTCATTACCAGGCTCGAATCTGCTCGCAGACAATAGCCCCTTTCGCTGTGACAGGCTCCCACACGAGTATGTGGTTTACGATTTATGGGGTTGTGATCCTGACATGGGCATGTGTACTTCGCTCTGGTTGTAGTATCGTCCTGGGCACAGACTCGTGTACCTGGGGGTGCTTTTGCTGTCGTCGCTCCCCCTTCCTCCAGACTGTGCCTCCCCCACCCCCCACCCCCTGTCCGCCAGTCGTTGCTGCTTGTGTTTACGTCTGTTCCTTGTTTGTACCTTCATGGCTTGGAATTACTTCTCCCAGTTAATGCCCAGGGTTGCTGTTCCCACCTCACTGTCACTGTTCGCTACTGGTGGTATCTTCCCCACACAGTGTGCATATGGGTGACACACTATAAAGGATAATATCTATGATGCTGGCTCAATGTAGGACAGCCGCAATATTTTACCATGATCCCATTCAAGGGGGAAGTGCCAGGGCGCTCCTTACTTTCTGTCCTCCCAGGGCTGAAGACATAGCATTACCTTGGCTGGGCTTCTCCAGTATCAAGCCCTCTTGTCCCATGCACCACCTCTGGTATTAGGCAGGGCCCATAGGTTGCACAGGTTGCCGGGCACTGACGGGCCCAGGTGGGTGTCGTATGCGGCCTGCAGCTGCCGTGCTATAAAGGAAGAGGTCACGTAGTCTTCCAGCCTCTTCACTTCTGATTATGGCGTTTGTTAGATTGCGCCCCCAGGGGGGTTGGCCGGCCGCTGCACCCCACTCCGGGCAAGGAGGTGGCCGTTGGGTGGGGGGGGGGCCCCCGAGGACCTCTCGTCCCCGGGCTATAAGAGCTACTGTAAATGGGTGAACCGGCAGGCAAGGCAACCGGGCCGCAGAGGGCTCCAATGCCTTCTTGGTGTTAACGGTGATCCTCAGGGTCGGAGCCGCACCGTAGTTTCCGGTTCCAGACTGCCTCCGTTTTTGCGGTTTCAACTGCTGGGGGGAGTAACGGCTTTTCTCCCCGTGCCTGGCCCCTCATTCTTCTGGGGCAAATTCCTCTCCTCTGCACCATGCCGGTCCTCTGATGTCACTGGCTTCTCTCTGTCACAAAACTTCTAGCGCCCCTCAGTGTATGACACTCTAGCAGTCGCTTGTCGGGCCAGTGTGCCAAACCTTTCAAACTTTTGGGCTCAGGTGGGCCCTGATGGGTCTGGAATCTGCCTCCCCTCAACAAGATCTGGCGCAGAGCTCAGAGCAATGTGGCCATCTTGGCTGCGGGCTCTCTAGCGCGCCCCCCACACCCCTCCTTTCAACTCTTTGGCAAAAAACTAGTTATGTATCACAACTTTATAATTTTACTAGCAACTGCCAGACTAAATATATTTTCTGCTTCAGCTAATCATGGGGAATTACATAAGCTGACCACCAGGTCCGTCATTTCACCAAAATGCGAGGGGTAGCGAAAGTGACATCACACGACCTTGCCCTCTGATGACATCACAGGAAGTTATGACATTTGGCCCCACCCTGAAGTGACATCATGGGAAGCAATGAAACGCAGCCTTTTACCCCTTGACAAAACAGGAAGTGCTATCACATAGTATTGTTCCTAAATACACAACAAAAAATATGGTTACAATATCACTAATGTGATCTACATTTCATACAAGAATGGAACACCATATGTATCGTTTTTTGTTTTTTTTTTAAATTTCTTTTATTGATTTTATACAAACAAAACAATGAAAACCAAACAAGCAGCATAATCATAATGGTTCAATTACACATCAAGTTATCGTAGTCACTGCTCCCATTATCCCTCCCTCCCCCCGTGAGCCTATTTGTCCATCTCTTTCAGTGTTTGGCGTTTGGAGTCTTTTGGGTTTGATATTACTCCAAACAATTCTGTTATTAGCGTTTTCCAGGCCAATAAGGTGCCCACCTCCTCCTCATCAGCCCGGCTACTCGCATCTTGCCATGCCACTGTTTCAGCCTCCGCCCATTTCTGCAAGTCCTTCCACCATACATCCACCTTAGGTTTGTGGCATTTCTTCCGCCCCATGGCGATCCTACGTTTCGCAAGCACATACGCCAGATTTCTCAGTTTCTCAATATCTTTCAGTTTCCGTGGCCCAGTAAGCAGGCCCAAGCTGTGTCTATGACAAGAGTAACCCCTTTATCGGCCAGTTTCTGCGCCATATCACTCCAGTAGCACCTAATAATGGGGCACGACCAAAACATATGTGTCATGTCAGCGTTTTCCAGGTTACATTTAGGACACACTTGTATGCCAGCGTTTCGGAACTTAGATATCCTCAGGGGGGTCATGTATGCCCTATGCGTTACATACAGCTGAATTAGTTTTAATCTGGCATTTCTAGACACTTTTTTGTGGTAACTCAGGGCACGCTCCCACATCCCGTCCTCCATCAGGGCCCCCACTTCCATCTACATGTATCGTTAATATCAGTGTGTATAGGCCCATATTACCAAATTTCTGTGAATGCAAGCAGACATCCAAGACCAAATGATAATGATGTGTTATAATATAGCATTTAAGCTTAAGCGCTTTATATAGAACAGATATAGATACAATATCACCCATCTTGCATTGGTACTCATTTATCGATCTCAGATGGATGAAAGGCTGAGTTGGCCTTGTCGGGATTCAAACCTGCAACCTGCAGTTGACACACAGACATTGCACCAGCGAGCACTCAACCACTGAGGTATCTTACCGGCTATAGTACAATGAGCAATTACATGTCTGAATGTTCTCAGTCTGAAGCAAATTACACTCTGTAGTGGGTACCGTTAAACTGGTAACTCGGATTTAACAGCAGACCAGTTAATCTGCAGGTCTGGTGCAAAGTTGGCCACATGTCAAGCCTGCGTGGATCTACTTTTCAGGCTTCAGAGGTTGGCAAAATAGGGAAAGCAGCACACTCACATGACATCCCATACTCTGGGCACTCATTACCTCATACATGCAAACAAACTTCCTGAACAGCATGCCGTGGAGATAGGAAAGAGACACATTACAACAAAGCATTAATTGTGGCTATCTTCTGCTGTCGTTATTTTTGACCCGCCTTGAGGCCAGCGAGATTTATTAGTTTGGTGAAAGAGAGGGAGACAGAGAAACAGAGAGAACGAGGAAAGAGGAGAGAGTAAGAGAGAGAGAGAGCGATGGAGAGGAGAGACAGAGAGTGATGGTGAGAGAGAAAGCAATAAAGTTCAGAAGAATGTTCTGACGTTCTTTAATTAACCTGCAGACTACACAATGAGAATGCCTCGTTTACATCATCATCCGTCATTGTAAGGTACAGTTGCTATACTCATGCTAACCCATGCTCCAGTCCAGGGGTCGCAGGAGGTCGGCAGAGGTTGCAACTGGCGACCCCCAAATGACGTCCCTACCGACCCCCAAATCTGTACCATGTTGCACAGCCATGTGGCACCTTTTTGCCATTTTCATAAAAAGCACAAGAGTTATGAATTTGTAAATTATTAAGCATATCCCTCATTTCATTTTCCGGTCACCAACTCTCACATTTGGAACATGTTCAGATCAGCCAGAAACACATCTTAGATAGCCATTACAGTTCCATGAGTCGCACGTGGATGAATTTTATATCCCCAAAATCGCCTGGAAATGACATTAAAAATTGTACATAGATAAAATCCATCCGCCTTATGATGGCTGAGAAAAAGGCCTAAATGATCATAGTCCTTTTAAATTGTGAATCTTCATGTGGCACAAGTGGCCCTGACTCCTGCCTTCTGGTAATTTGTCACTGGGTCAGCCTGTGCCCACAGTTTTCTTTTTTTTTTTTAGTTATCAGTCTCCTTTGTGCTGGAAGCTTGCTTTTTGAAGTGGGTGCCCCCATTTTCACACAGATTAGTCATACTCCAGCCAAGCGATAACTTTTCTTGAAGTCCATGCTTTCAGAGCCAGCCGGTCTGGAGAACAATGAATTTCGACACCTTTAGCAGGCCATTTTATTGCGGTTGGTAATTAGATGGGAGATGTGACATCTAGGCTGAGAGTTCCTTGTGAAGTTTTGCCCACAGCCAGCAAAATAGTATGCCTTGGGCTGACATTTTCAATGAGGACAAAGTGGCTCTTCAAATGTCACTGTAGTTTTGGTAGGTCAAACGTGTAATATACATTGCTTTTGGTCAACCCGCACCTCATGTTTTGTTTTCCTGACATTTTTCTGTGAGCAGTGATATTTTTTCTCTTTTACTTTTTAAAACCGTTTTATTTGCACACACATTTGCAGGACGTTTTTGTTTTCAATGTTTAAAAATCCTGTTTTCCATGTGACTAGGACATTTGATTCTTCCTTCTTTTGTAAATTAAAATGCTGCTTATCCATTGATAATGCCAGGTAAGCCCCTTTCCACATGGCTCTTTAATTGGGCAGGCCGTTTTTTTGTTTCAGTGTTTAAAATCCTGCCATTCATGTGAACGGGGCTTCTGTTTTGGGCCTCTAAATGCACCCCACAAAGCTAAAAACCTGAGAATGCAGACTAAGAAGAACAACCTTCTCTTGAAGCCCCTAGAGTAGGACTCACAGTGAACCAGACATCCGAGAGCAGTTGGAATCCTCTTATATCACTTCAGATCTGTCGTCAAGCTGCTCCAACCATTTTTGATGTCGTTAGAGCTAACATTGGACCTGCGGCACTGCTTTTGGCACTCCATGAACTTCAAGCTGCTTGCTTACTTTTGCACCCTGTCTCACACCAGTGAAGATCACTGCTGTCTTGACTCGAGCACTGGCTCACCATTGTGGAAACATTTGGCTCGCTGCACTTTGAGCATCACATCGATTCAACAGAACCTAGACTAGACTGCCAACTAGAACCGCTGGAACTCATTGCCATTCACCAACTCTGCCCAATGAAAGCCACTCCTCTGTGCCTCTTCTTTCAGGACGCATATCTCTAGTTGAGTGGCCTAAGTCGTATTTGCAAGGACATACATACTCGAGACATTCAGCTCCCGACGACCACATTTAAAGCGCCACTTCCGCCCCCTGTGCAATATTACAGCTCGAAACAGTGGCGACAGAATTGTTCATCGCCTCCTCGACACATACTTCATGCTTAATTTGTCTGAAATTTCAAAGATATACTGATATATATATATATATATAAAGTCAGAGCGGAGAGTGCACTGCAAGTGCACTGTTTGTCTGGTAGACTGTATCCCGCCAATGGCTGCGAGAGGTTTGATATTCTCTCCCTGACCTGATTGCAACGTTCCGTACAGTGTGCTTCCAGCATTTAACAGTGCCTCAACAGCATATTACTCCATTGCAACTGCATTTTAACCCAGGACGTACCTTATTTATCTAATTGTAAAGCCCTGCCTTACTTACCCATGGATTCTACAAGAGGAGCATGCCGCGCACACCCTCGGAGCGTGCCCTGCACACGCTCGGAGAGTGCCCTACAAGTGCACTGTTTGGCTGTGGGGCGGTCGTGCGGCTGAAGTACGACCCTTTACTTCACTAACCATTGGAACTCACTTCATTATCAGCACACATGTGTAGGGTATGTGTTGAAACTTCTATATACACAATAGCTTGATTGCAAATATGACCTACGCCTACGCGTTAGAATCAGCATTGCCGGGGGAGGGGCAGAGCCGCCTACTGTGAGATCAAATCAGCCCATGGTTTCTAGTAACCTGGTTGCCCCACTGCAACCGATGCGCATCTCCATGGCGATAACCCTGTCTCATCCTTCAGTGGACATTCAAAGTTGCATACAATTGCCTAGGACGGTAAATCCTGCTGTGACTGAATTGAAGCAGCATCCTAGACCAGCTGCAGACCCTATAGATGCATTAGAAGATTGCCTGGTTAACCAGCTTATTTCCTTTGTGGACATTCCAGACTCCGCCCTTCTAGCAAGTGTTCTATTAACAGACGCTAATGAGAGGAAGGTGCACCCGAAACTACCCAGTCAACAGACTTAGTAACAGCCGTGCCACAAGGAAATCTGCCAGTGGCGATAGAAGGGTGTTGGCAAGTGCTTTGGTCCCACGTGGAACTGTTCAGACTATGGTAATGGCTCAGGTTCACTTTGTCATGGATAGCATTACACACCACACTCAATCAAACTCAATCAATATGGTTGAGACAAAGGAAGGAGCCCTTCTTGCAAACAATAATGAAACTCAAAGATTGGTTGATTCCCCATCCTATATACCAGAAACCGCCTTTTCAACTATACTCGATAATCACCATTCACAGTTGGAAGTAACAATGAACCAAGATCCAGGCCAGTCTATGGGAAATATATTGGTATTTGTTTAAATTAACAGTAATAGAAATCAGCACGAAAAGATGAAAACACCACTTTATCCATGGCTCAACACAATCATCTTCTCTCAGCATAAATAAATCAGTGAGTTTAAAAAGAACACAATCACAATTCTTACTTTCTGCAAATTTCACTTCACAAAATGACACGATCAATAACAAAGGCACTAATGTAATGTTGTGCGATTTTTATTTTCCTGCAAGCTTAAAAGGGTAGCAGTAGGATTTCAAGATTGTTAAAAACACATATGGCATTTATAATTTTGCCCACACTTTAGGTTTAAAAGAAACACAGGGTGATTTATCGCTTTGTTTTTCAGACCCACTTGCTTTGGTGTAGGTTGGGAAGTCAGACAAATTGGAATGCTTTGGGGAATTTTGGCTTTCAGACCCCCCTTACTGAAAGGTCTGTGTCTGGGTCAGCTGGACAACAAGGATTACCCAATTAATGTATAGGCTATAGTTTTCAGCACACACTAGGAAGTGAGCTTTGTTAATTTCAAATTTTAACAAAATTCACCCGTAGAGTTGTGCCAAATGGGGAATTAAATTAATATTTTTGGTTAAATAGGCTAAGGATCTAGATGGTCCCCCTACCCCCCAACTATTAAGGGAAAAGAATCGGGGCCAGCAGACTACCCCACCTTTTGGGTTCCCAGGGTTCAGTTCTACTTACATAGCAAGCCCCTGGTTAAGGTTCAGGAAAGCCAGCTGCATCTCAGGACACTCTGGAAAGATGGGGCAGGGGTCTGGTCACGCCACTCTCAAAGATGGCCTCACACTCTCCACCTTGTTAGCTTTGAGGCCTTCCTAGAGATTGATAGCTCCACCCATATGCACTCTCAGCAATCTCCTCTGGTGTCTCCTTACAGCTGTCATATGGTAAGTTTCACCAACCTTCCTGGTGGTCTATCTCTTCTCTCTGTCCTCCTGTCCTTCTCCTTTTTCTGTGTGTCTCCTCTCCTAGTGCAGCTCCCCTTATGTTACAGCGATGACCCCATCATTTTTACAATCTTGGGGAGATACCCTGCAATAATTCCTGCCACTAGGATTGGACAGTTACCCTTCTCTCTCCTCCCAAACCCAGCCTCCAAGTCAGGATTGGTTTAGGGGTCTGGAGCAACATGACAATTCCGATTTGTCATCAACTTTTTAAAAAATGTTATTCCTTTGAGTGATTCGTGCCTCATCAACCATGCCCATGGATAGTCAGCATACTTTACAACATCAAATTGCTTAAAGAGTTCAAACTAAGCATTTACATATTGAACAGCAAAGCAAGCACTTGAGCAGTCGGATATCATGGGAACAAATTATGTTTGTATTGGGGTCTGCAGTGCACCGGGAGAATCTGACTCTCTAGGGCTCCTTCACACGGGGATACTGTATGAATGTGATGTCGTGCGCTCTTTTCTAGCAAGGGGTTCAGTCCGGGGGGCCCTCCTGGGTTAACAGGTATGCAGTGAAAGGGTTCCAGATATTGTTGGGCCGGTTTTGCAGCCCACACAGGTTTGCATATTCAATGTCTGTGTAACTTAGTTATATTAAATCTTTCATCCATGTTTGCACCTCAGGGGGGAGGCGCTTGTCCACTTCATCAGGATGCACCTCCTTGCTAGTATCATGCAGGTAAAAAGTAACTTTCGATATTGTTTCGGCAACCCAGGGAGCCATCCAAACATGCAACACAATAGCTCACATGGCACCATATATCCCAACATTTCTATCATGATACCCACCACTCCCTCCCAGAGGGGGCGTATTTTGACGCAGGCCCATAGCATGTGTAGCAGATCGGCTGGTTTCATATTACACCTCGGGTAGGTGGCAGATCTTGTGGTGTCAGGAGTCACGTGCATGCAGGAGAAATGTATGCTCTGTGCAATGTCGTAAATTGAATTTGTTGTAGCCTAGAGTTCAATGCACCTTTTATGTGTAGTACTGCACACCAGCGCCCATTGTTTCTGCGAATGCTTGTCATGGTCATGAAGTCAGGGGCACAGGCATGCAGGGGGTCGCAAGCACAGGAGACCTGGGTGGAAACTGTCCTGGCGCCTGTGGCGCCAGGCTCATGAACAAAAGTAAACAAGAACATCCATTTAACACCAAAACAAGCTTTTATTATGGACATAGCACTTCAGATGCATTAACCTTGAACATTCCATCCCTTAAACAGGATGCATTAACCTTGAACATTCCATCCATTAAGCAGCCCCAAGTGTATTCTTGGGTGTGGCTGCTAATGGATTGCCTTCGGACGTGCTCACTCTCTAGGAGTGGCATGGTGTGGCTGGTAAGCCGGCCCTAATGGGCGTGCCCACGATCTCAGCTATATAAGCTGCGCCGATCTTCAAGACAGATGCTTCGTGTTATTCTGCACTTGCAAGAAGCGTAACGCTCACCGTCGCCTGAGGTCAGACTTACCTTTGAAGATCCTGCTTCCTGGACATCCTGCTTCCTGCCAGCATACTTACCAACTGGGGGAAGCTGTTCTTACCTGTACATCTCTCCGGCAAACCAAGTATTCATCTTTACACTTTCCGGAACGCCGAAATCTTCATCTTGGCACTGCAGCACGACACGGTCCATCGTCGACAGCAGCGCCTGCAAGGAAAAACAGAAGACCAGGTTAGACATTAAAAAACAGTCAGTTTAAGGTTGCGCTTCGCCATACTTTGCGCTTTTCCTTAAACCATCACTAACCTGCTGTCGAACTTTGCGGTAGCATCCATCTTCCATCCGGCCGCGTCTCGCGTCTCACAGCTGCATTGAGGCCGCATTTCTATCTAAGGGAAGAAAACAGAAGAGAGACATTATTGTGGGCATAAATAGTAGCAACATATAAAGACATTAAACAGAACGAACAGCATCACAAGAGCTCAAGAAAGACTTACCAATCATAAGGAGAAGCATAGTCGCAGCTGGACTGGACTAATCCTTATCAGGGATCAGTGAAGGGACCCATTCGACGCGCCCCTGCCAGAAGTAGCAGGACGGAGAGCTTATCTTCCATAATTCACAGGAGCAGTATCACCACGTACCACCGTACCACCGCTCACAGCTTTTCTACTGAGAGGCCTGAAGGGGGTGATTCAAGTTCAGTGAGGGCTGCAACCGTGCCCCAACGCCTCTGCAGAGACCAGGTGGGCGTAACAGAACACGAAGACTCCAATACTCTCTGCCTGGCCGTTATGGAAACTTCAGAAACAGATCAGTTAGCCCACTTATTAGGGGAATTACGAGCTGAAGTACATGCTTCAAGACAGGAAACCAATGCATTACGGAGGGATCTTATTGTAACTCAAGAAAGAACTGACGAATTGGCAAGACAAATGCTACAAGCACAAGCAGGATAGGTTCCACTGGTTCTTCCAGGAGCAGTGCCTCTAGCCCCTCCCAAACGTTTCATCGACAACCCAAACAAGTTCGCTGTATTTATGAACCAATGTTGCCTTCATTTTGTGTGCAGACCAGGAGCCTTTCCTAACGACCAAACAAAAGTGGCATTTGTACTCTCGTATTTAGCAGGTAGTGCGGCGGACTGGTCTGTACCTTTGGTAAATCAAGATGACCCTTTACTATGCAACTTTGGGAATTTCCAACATGAGATAGAGAAATTGTTTGCCCGTCATTCTCAAGCACAAGCTGTGGACAACGAGTTGTTGACACTCAGATAAGGGAGTCAAGATCTATTAACCTATATTGCAACCTTCAATCGTCTCATAGCCCAGACCAACTGGTCAGAAGAGAAGAGGACTACACTCTTTTTTTACCGAGGGTTACGTGGAGAACTTAAGGATGTGTTGGCGCAAGTGGTGAATCCCCCTGAGAGGTGTGCGGACTACATAGACCTGACGGTGCAACTCGATCATAGGTTGCAGAATCGGAAAATGGATCGAGCTAGATCAGAGGGACGGTCAGTTTACGTATGACCTCGTGATAATCAGACTAAACCACATGAACAGTCTGAGCCAATGCAAATTGGTGGATTACGAAGTCCCCTTACCAAAGCAGAAAGGGAAAAAAAGAAGACAACAGCTTTGCTTATATTGTGAACAAGCAGGTCACTTCCTCTGTGACTGCCCGGTAAAACCACCCAAGAAAACGGTTGGGGCAACAGACAAAACTGATGAAGAAGAACAGAACTCGTGAAACGCCAATGCCCGGCAAGTGTAGGGGTCCGCTTGTCAATCATGAAAAAGAAATCCGTACAGAACTCACATCTAGTCCTTCCAGTGCTTTTGGTGAATTACAAGCAACCATCAAAAATACATGCCTTGGAGGCATATATTGATTGTGGAGCTGTGGGTAACTACATTGACCAAGATTTGGCTCTCAGAATAGGCCTTCCTCTCCGACAGAAGCAGAAATTTGAAAACATCACTGCTGTGGATGGTTCTCAGCTATCATCCGGGCGGTGACGGAATACACAGAGAAAGTCAAGCTTCTGTGTCAGGACGGGCATAAAGAGGACAATACTTTCAATCTCATTGGTGCTCCTCAGTTCCAGATGATATTGGGAATGCCCCGGCTGGAGACCCACAATCCTAGGATCGACTGGCGAAAACGAGTTCTGACATTTCCTCATGATTATGCGGACACATGTTACAAAAAAGATGACACCAATCTGAAACCGAAGAAAGGAATCGTGTTGGGCCTCATCAGCTTTTTACCACTTGAATACCAAGATTACCAGGATGTCTTCAAAAAAAGAGCATGCCAACGTTCTGCCCTCGCACAGACCCTACGATTGTCAAATAGATCTTGCACCCGGAGCTCAGATCTCTTGCAGCCAAATTTACACTCTGACAGAACAGGAAAATCAGCATCTTAGAACTTACCTGGATCAGTACCTGGCGAATGGTATCATTCACCCGTCCAAGTCACCTGCCTCCTCGGCCCTTATTCTTCGTGCCTAAAAAGGAGGGGGACTTAAGAAATTGCATTGACTATAGAGCCATCAATCAGATCACAGTAAAAAAATCGATATCCTTTACCACTTATACCAGAGCTCCTGGACCAAGTGAAACATGCTCAAATCTACACAAAACTGGATTTAAGAGGAGCATACCATCTTGTAAGAGTAAAAGAGGGAGACGAGTGGAAAACGGCCTTCCGCATGAAGTACGGCCTCTTTGAATACTAGGTCATGCCCTTCGGGCTATGTAATGCCCGCACAGCGTATCAATTCTTTATGAATGATGTAATCCATGAACTACTGGACGTTTGCGCTTTTGTTTACATTGACAACATTCTTATCTACTCAAATTCCATGGAAGAACATGTAGGCCATGTCCGGGCAGTCTTGGAGAAGCGTTGACAACACCAATTGTATGCAAAGTTGGAAAAATGTTTTTTCCATGTAACCGAGGTCGAGTTTCTCAGTTTTATGCTCACACCACAAGGCGTACATATGGATACACGAAAGGTGGATGCAATCCTCCAATGGCCCTCACCAACATCCACTAAAGGAGTGCAAAGCGTGCTCGGATTCGCCAACTTTTACCTTTGTTTATACCTAGGTCTTCACAAATTGTACATCCAATTACCTCCTTGTTAAAGAAAAATCAAAAGTTCCATTAGTCGACAGAAGCTGAAGAAGCCTTCCAGAAGTTGAAACTAGCATTCACTACAGCACCATACCTTCGACATCCACAACCAGATCTACCTTACATAGTTGAGACAGATGCTTCAAAAATAGCCATGGGAGCAGTATTGTCACAACGAGACCTTGAAACAGGACAACTACACCCCGTTGCATTCTGGTCCCACAAATTTTCAGCCGCCAAGTTGAACTACGCAATCCCAGATAAGGAAATACTGGCGATTAAAGCAGCATTCAAGGCCTCGAGACATTACCTTCTTGGGGCGAGACATACGGTCACTGTCATCACGGACCACCGTGACTTGCAATACTTGAAAACCGCCAAAGCACAATACTCGCGCTAACTACGTTGGGCTCTCTTTTTCACGGAATACGATTTTATCATCACTTGTAGACCTGGAGTACGCAATTGGAAACCAGACGCTCTATCATGCATGAGTGAAGAAAAAGAGGCTTTTACAGCATCCGACCCCGTGGCCATAATGCCTGAGGAAAGGATTCAAACCAGAATAGCTGCCACCACGTGTGTGGATGACCAAAGAACCAGTTTGCAATCCCCGATGGATTAATCAACACAACAGGAATGGCTGTTAAAACGTGACCAGTACACCATCGAAGACAATCTACCGTATTTCCAAGGACGATTATATGTCCAAGACCAAGAACTGCAAAAGCAAATCATCACAAATTACCACAAATCATTACTGGAAGGACACCCAGGAATAGCCAAAACTCAGGCTAAGGTAAAACAAAACTACTGGTGGACAACCTGGCGAAAAGACATTGCCCAATTTATTGAAACCTGCGGTGTCTGTGTACAACACAAGTCTCAGAAACAGAACCCTGCTGGCTTACTACATCCCCTAACAGTACTGCCAGCACCTTGGCATACCCTGTCGATGGACTTCATCACAGAATTTCCACCCTGCAATGGATACAATACCATATTAGTCGTTGTGGATTTATTCTCCAAAACGGCCCATTTCATCCATCTGAAGGGACTCCCAACTGCGTCAACTCTCGCTTCTGTGTTCCTAGAGAAAATTGTTAAATTGCATGGATTTGCATCAATATTAGTATCTGATCGCGGAACTCAATTTTTTTCTGCCTTTTGGAGAAAGTGTTGTACGATTGCCAAAATCCATCTCTGGTTGTGCACAAGCCATCACCTTCAAACTGATGGGCAAACTGAACGAACCAACCAAACTTTAGAGCAATATCTCAGGTGTATGTTGCAACAGTCCGAGGATTCTTGGAAAAATATACTCTGGATAGCTGAGTATGCATACAACAACTCAGTTCACAAAAGCACAGGGCAAACTCCATTCAACACTGTGCACAGAAGACATCCGTGGACATCAGTATTTGATCCAACCGATACTCTGGAAATGCCAGCCATAAAAAACTTGCATAAAACCATCAGTCGGGTAGTTACAGAGGCGACAGAGCATCTGACCAAGGCTAAGGAAAGACAAAAACTGTTTGCTGATCGACATTGGAAGGAAGCTTGCGCCTATCAGATTGGAGAAAAGGTGTGGTTAGCATCCAAATATATTCCCCTGAAGGGGCCAAGAGCTTTCAGCCCAAGGTACCTGGGTCCCTATACTATATAGTCCATAATCAATCCTGTTGCCATGAAATTGGAGTGACCATCTCACATGAAAATTCACCCCGTATTTCATGTCTCTCTTCTCAAACCCATGAAATCCAATACACGGCTTAGTTCTCCGCCAGAGCCTGAAGTAATAGATGGAGAACCAGAATATGAAGTTGGACGCCAAGGTGGTTTGATCAAAATTGTATTACCTAATTCACTGGAAAGGTTACGGACCTCAAGACCGAACTTGGGAACCCAGTGAACACGTCCTTGCTCTGCGTTTAATCAGACAGTTCCATTGCAATAATCCCACCAAACGACGACCGGGAGGAGAACCACACTTGAGAGGGGCCTTGAGGGAGAGTGCTGTCATGGTCATGAAGTCAGGGGCACAGGCATGCTGGAGTCGCATGCACAGGAGACCCGGGTGGACATTGTCCTGGCGCCTTTGGCGCCAGGCTCATGAACAAAAGTAAACAAGAACATCTATTTAACACCAAAAAACTTTTATTATGGACATAGCACTTCAGATGCATTAACCTTGAACATTCCATCCATTAAGCCGGATGCATTAACTTTGAACATTCCATCCATTAAGCAGCCCCAAGTGTATTCTCGGGTGTGGCTGCTAATGGATTGCCTTTGCACATGTTCATCCTCTAGGGGTGGCAGGGTGTGGCTGGTAAGCCGGCCCAAATGGGCGTGCCCACGATCTCAGCTATATAGGCTGCCCCGATCCTCAAGACAGATGCTTTGCGTTATTCTGCACTTGCAAGCAGCGTAACGCTCAGTCGCCTGAGGTCAGACTTACCTTTGAAGATCCTGCTTCCTGGACATCCTGCTTCCTGCCAGCATACTTACCAACTGGGGGAAGCTGTTCTTACCTGTACAACTCTTCGGCGAACCAAGCATTTATCTTTACACTTTCCGGAAAGCCGAAATCTTCATCGTGGCACTGCAGCACGGCATGCTCTATCGTCGACAGCAGCGCCTGCAAGAAAAAACAGAAGACCAGTTTAGACATCGAAAAAAGTAGGTTTAAGGTTGCGCTTCGCCATACATCGCGCTTTTCCTTAAACCATCACTTACCTGCTGTCGAACATTGCGGTAGCATCCATCTTCCATCCAGCCGCATCTTGTGTCTTACAGCTGCATTGAGGCCACATTTCCATCTAAGGGAAGAAAACAGAAGAGAGACATTATTGTGGGCATAAATAGGAGCAACAAATAAAGACATTAAACAGAACGAACAGCATCACAAGAGCTCAAGAAAGAGTTACCAATCATAAGGAGAAGCATAGTCGCAGCTGGACTGGGATAATCCTTATCAGGGATCAGTGAAGGGTCCAGAACCCATTCGACGCGCCCCTGCCAGAAGTAGCAGGACGGAGAGCTTATCTTCCATAATTCAAAGGACAGTATCACCACGTACGACCGCTCACAGCTTTTCTACTGGGGGAGAGGCGTGAAGGGGGTGATTCAAGTTCAGGGAGGGCTGCAACCGTGCCCCAACACCTCAGCAGAGACCAGGTGAGCGTAACAATGCTACACCAGTGTCATGATCTCTGCTTCCAAAAGGTCAGGGTTTTCCCAACTCCCTTGGAAGCAGATTCATAACCCAGGTTCCGAGTGCCAACCAGTCCCAATTGGGACTTTTTGGACCCAGTCCTGGCGCCAGTGGCACCAGGCTCATAAATATGCCCAGTCCCAGCGCTGGAAGCGCCGGGCTCATAATGCTTGGGTGGACTTACCTGCAGCAGACCATGCTGCTTACTTGCCTGCCAGTTGAGCCTCTGATCCTCTTCTGTTTGGAACTACTTTTCCTGTTGGGTGGGGCAGGAGCCACTCCCTAGGTTCAGAACACTGGAACTCTTCTGGAAAGCAGGAACTCTTTTCTTACCTAGGCGTGGCTGTTGAAGATGACACCTAAGCACTACAGGAGGCTATTTAAACCACACCCGATGGATGAATCTTGCTTTGCGTTATTCTGCATCCTCTGCAGCAGAACGCTCATCGTGTCTTCTGCATCTGATCCTGGGCCTAAGGAAAAAGGCTTACCATCCTGAATCCAGTCTTCAGCAACACCTATAAAGACAAGAAAGAACAGGTTAGCATTACGGTCTTCAGTGACAGCTCTTCACTTACCAGGGCCATCGGCTGTCACCAACGCCTCGCGCTGCATTCTGAAAGACAAAGGCTTACCTACTCTTCGTGCGCTCCGGAGGTCTTCACACTGCATTCCCGCATCTGAAAGACAAAAGCTTACCAACTCTTCGCACGCCTCGGAGGCCTTCGGCGCTGCACCCCGCATCTGAAAGACAAAACAAGGTGCGTTTAAAGACATTGGGGAACTTTAATACTCATGTGCCATTACTCCTTCCCACATCTAACCCAGTGGGTATTCCGGCACCCTGCAGCCGCTCCGAACTTGTACCTGCAAATTAAAAAGACAGTTAGAGCGCATCGTGAAGCAGGCAACAAGCGCTTACTTACGTGCTTCCAGGCGCTTCTATTCATCACACGGGCTTCATCTTCAACTCACTGCAGCCCGTCATCCACCATCGCCGGAACCCTGCAAAACAAGAGACATCATTACTAAAGACTTTAAAGACATTAGAATTACTCGAAACTTACCGTTCGTGCAGTAAACGACGGACAGCAGTCCTCTGAAGTCAAGAGGCCTGCTCCCCTTATCCAGTGAAGAAACTGGTTACAGCACCCTGCCCCGAGGCAGATGGAGAGCACGGCGTTCACTTACCCTAAGGTGAGAGCGTTAACCTTCGGGGTTCTACAGGAGACGAGAAAGGGAAGAAGAGAGAGACATTCAATAACCCAGTTCATTAATCCCATATTTTCTATCTGCAGACATCTTACCCTTCGAGTCAAACATACAGTGCACAGAGGTCCAGCCCAAAGAGCCAGCCTTGTGTTACACGTCACCTTTGAAGATACGGTATACGCCCAGTCAAGACCGGCGCCTCTACGGGAATCAGGTGAGCGTTACAACCACCATCTACTTCCCATTTCCTCCTGCCTTTCGGTGGCTCCTGGGGTGTATCATATAGTGCAGACACCACCCTCCTAAACCCTGGGGAATTTCTTATATACCGCAACAACAGGGTTGTGTGCGGGATTTCGGGGAACACCGGGGACCACTCCCTGAAATCTCCTTCATTCGGAAGTATTGCAGTGTGCGTTGGAAGCCACCTCCCATTCTTTCTGCGAACCGTTCCTGAGAGACAAACGTCCCCTCTGGGTACATATCGTTCATACGGGCAATTCCTGCCCCCCCACCCCCAGTCTTGAACGATGGCCTTATCACAGGTTGGTGTAAGGATTTCTATATTCCTGAGTGAAATGCCTGGGTCAAACGGGCGGTCTACACCCAGGCATCTCAGGGCTCTTTTCCACACATGTATAGTACAGACGACCGGGTTGAATCTACACTTGTCCCTAGATTTATCGGATATCAACATTCCCTGGAGGGAGAAAGGGTGTACCGCGCTACGCTCAATGCGAACGTGAGGAGTCGCCCGAGGTCCCGACATCCAGAAACTCGCAAAGGACAGTTGCGCTACCAGAAAAATAATTCAACATCTGGTGCTCCTATTCCCCCGCACTCCCAGGGCTGTGCCAGCGTGTCCTAGCTTATGCATCCGCTCTTTGGGTTCCAAGCCATCTTGATCAGTAGGGTATGCACCCCCCCAAAGAAACCCATCACCGGCCAGACCAGGATATTCTGGAAGATGTAAAGAAGCTTGGGTACTACTACCATTTTAGCGATTGCTTTCCTACCCTTGAGGGAGAGGGACAACCCACAACACCTGTCCACGCCGGATTTTAATGCTTGTAGAAATTTGTTGTGGTTCTCTTTGGTTAACATCCCTGCTCACCCATACCCCCAAATATGTGACCCTCCGTTGTTCCCAACCAAATCCCTGGGTGCCTGGTGATCGGACTGTGTTCTCCTTTAGGGGAAATAGAGAGGATTTGGTCCTATTGACTCTTGAGGCCGGAGGCTCCACCGAACCCTCGACTTCCAGAGTTAATGGAGCAAGGTTATTTGCGGGGGCCTTGATGGACACAATCGCATCATCCGCATACAATGATATTAATTCCCTCTACCCACCCATCGACAGGCTCCTGTTTCCATGATATCTATGCAGTCGTGCTGCCAGTAGTTTAATTGCCACAGTGAATAGTAGAGGTCAGAGGGGGCAGCCTTGTCTGGTTCCCCACCCCAATTTGAAGACTCGGGAGCGTGTGCTGCCAATGCCTATCTGGGCACTTGAGCCTGTGTATAATAGCTGCATCGCCAGGAGGAAACTTTTTGAGAACCCGAACTGAGTGAGTACTTCAAATAAATAGCTCCATTCCACAGAATCGAAGGTCTTTTCCATATCCAGAAGTGCTGCCACTGCTTGAACTCTGGGGTCTATCTGGGCTAATATTGCAAACAGTCGCTGAAGGTTAAGGGAGGTCGACCTCCCTGGTATGAACCCTGATTGGTCCATGTGGATAATATGGGAGACATGCGAAAGCAGGTGGTCTGCCAGCACCTTGGCAAATATTTTTGTGTCGAGGTTCAGCAGGGATATCGGCCGAGTGGGTCCTTGCCTGGTTTAAGGATTAGGGTAATTACCGCCTCACACATTGAGGGTGGGATGTGTCCCACTGCCAGCCCCTCCTCCCACACCGCCAACATATGTTGGGCTACCTCAGGACCCCACTCCTTGTAAAATTCAGCAGTCATACCGTCTGTGCCAGTGCCTTGGAGGAGGGCAGCGCACGTATCGCAGATAGGATCTCGTCAACCGTGATGGGGATTGCTACGGCCTCTGCAGCCTCATTGCTAATTTTCGGGAGGGCTGCTTCCCCCACATAATCTTGCAGTTCCTCTTTTGGCAGTGTTCCCCGTGATGCGTACAGGGATTCATAGTAGTGTCGAAAGGTGTCTATCTCACTGGGCTTCACAGCTACCTCCCCTTCCGGTGTTTTTATCGCAGTTATTTCCCTGCAGCCTTTTTCATGCCTCACAATTGCTGCCAGGTGTCTGTCCGGCATACCCTCCTCTCGTATCTGCGGGCCATTGCTGGCTGCGCAAGATATTTGACCTCCTTTTCAGTGAGGGCTCTGAAGCGGTCCAGCTCCTCCCACAATTTGGCAAGTGCGCCTGCCGCACCTCCCTTGTCCACCTCTCTCTCTCCCCCACTTTTTGATTTCGAGCTCAGTGTCATTTAGTAGTCTCTGTATCCGTTTTAGCACCCCCAATTCTAGGGACAGGCACGCCCCTCTAAGGACCACCTTAAACGCCACCCACATAGTACCCATCGTGGAGACAGTGCCCAGGTTCTCAGCAATGTCGTTCTTGATTGAGCTATGTATTTTGCCCTTGCATACCACGTCCCCCAGATTTGTACCTCCAGGCCGGGCTGTGCCAAGTCTAGCCGCTATGACCACAGCACAGGGGAATGGCCAGAGAGCGTCCTCTGGAGCATTATGCAATCTTCCGTTCGGTGCACTAGATATGGACAGGCGAGGATGTAATCTAACCGGTACGAGGTGTTGTGGGCATTTGAGTGGTGTGAGAATTCCTCCCACTCTGGTCTCAAGAGTCTCCAAACATCCCCCAGCTCCAGCACACTTATGCCACACGGGACCGCTTACGCAGCCCTGGAGCGTCGCTTCCCCCTTCCTGTTTTGTCTCTACTCTGGTCTAATACCACATTAAGGTTCCCCGCCCACACAATACTGGTATGTGTGTATTTATGACATAGCCTCACCAGTATATGGAAGAAATTTGGGTCATCAATGTTTGGGACATATATATTGACAAGTGTGATCATTGTGTACCCCCAGCACCCTGAGACTATAACATACCTTCCCTTTGGGTCAATATTTGTGTTGCTCATCCGGAACCCCAGTGACTTGTTCACTAATGTCATAACTCCTGCGGACTAGGCAGAATATGACGTAGAATATTTGTTGTTTTCCCAGCTGCTGGCAACTCCTTCACTCCCACCCCCCATGTGGCGAGTTCCCTGTACCAGGACAATTTTGGCCCTCTGTCTTTCACAATATTTTATTACCTTGCAAGCTTTGCATGGGTTGTTGAGTCCGTGCACGTCACAAGAACACAAGGAGGTTGAGGGAGGAAATTGAGTCACAAGCAAACCCTCACTTCAAGGGCAGAACCCTTGTTACAACAACGAAAAGACTTGTGACACAAGAAATGCCTGCTTTCTTGGAGTGTCGGGAAGCACTATCTCACGTCCTCAACTTTTATCAAGTTCATCAAAGATGAGGGACAACACTCTTGAAGGATCTAAAATAGTTGCATATTTTAATTAATAGTAGATACAAATACATTACATAAATTAAATGCACAAACAATATAGGTACCCTCTCATGGAGTTAATCAGGAGAGAGTTAATAAGAAAAAAAGAACATCACTCTTCAAAACTGACGCAACGTAATTCCACATGTAAGTCCCAAAATTGGGGGCCTAGATGATGAAGTGGCTTATACGATGTGAGAATACAATTACTTACTCTCCCACTCATCGTCATTCGTACCACCTACGCTCACTCTTGAATTGTTATTCATTCATACACACGTAATAAATTTAGACAATAATGAAAACAAGCCCAACATGTTTCTTTCCGCAGTGGGTTATTCCATGTAAATTCATCAGGGGCGGAATTCAAGTTTGAATCATAGCATAGTAGCAGTGACTAGATTCTCTTTCATTCAATGGTTCTCCTCAAAGTCCAAGTGCTTTGGTTAATTTCATAGACATTCCAATCTTAACATTCAAGGAACTCTAGGTAGAAGACTTCGCAAGGTAGCTTCCCCTACAAGAAAGCGGTATAAAAAGGAATATCAATTTCATGTTGACAATTGTGTCTAGTACAAATGTACTGTTACTCCGGACACATAACAAATACAGTTCCGGATAAAACAAAGCTTACAACTGGCTCAGTTAAAAAGGTTTCAAATGATATTCATCACTTAAGTACCCTTCCCTCATAAGCGTCAGTGTCCCTGCATGTTCCAGCTAATGATCTTATGTGCCATAACTAGGGGACAGGCTGTATATGAAGGTGCTTCCCCCCCGCCCCATCCTCCAGCTGGGAATCCGACTCTTGGTCACTTCCATGAGGCACAAATCTTTTCGATGTAACTCAAACCTGTAACCCCAATAACTACCTCCCCTCAGCCTTAAACACTCCCTGACCCCGCTGCCCTCCACCCACCCACAATCTGCAGTGATTGGATCCCCCCTTCCAAAATCCCCCAACATGTTCATTACCATGGGCAATGGCCCGGGGCGCAGGAGACAGCTGCCCAAGTGACCCCAGTCGTTTTGGACCTCGAGGGGAGGAAATTAAGAACTGAACGACTCTTACATGTGCAGCTGGGCTTATTCATTACATCATTAGCAATAGGTTATCATGACCCATCGGGGGTACCACGCTGATAGCGTCTGTTCGAATACTACTGTTCTCGAGCATAGATCAGGGGATCTCGGAGCTACCATCGCTTTAGTGGTCAATTCCAAAAGTATGATTGGAATCTCCTTTGATCACTTGGGTAGGGATTCGAGAAAGTCGTGCACTGCCCCTGAATCAGTAAAGAAATGGGTTTGACCATTATGTTGTACCCTTAATTTAGAGGGGTATTGCATTGAGTATCGTATCTCTCGATCTCGGAGCACCATTTGTGCTGCCAGGTACGACAGGTGGGCTTTTTGGACTGCTGGGGTGAAGTCTGGCTAGAAGGATACTCTGGTATTCTCGTAGGTAAGGTCTCCAAGTTCCCCTACCCTGCGAAGTATAGTGTCCCGGTCCCGATAATTCAGGATTCGTGCGATGATCGGGTGCAGGTTCTGACCAGGTCTCAGGGTGAATTGTGACACCCGGTGTGCCCTCTCCACTAGGAATTGGGACGACAGGGGTGGGTTCTGTAGCACTTCCATAATGAACTTCTCCATGAAGACCTCCATGTTCTGTTGCGAGATTGATTCTGGAATCCCCACAACTCTGATGTTTCTTCTTGACCTCGCCTCCAAGTCTTCATTCTTGTCTTTTATGGATTTTACCTCTCTCCATAGTTCCCTGTCTGCTTGCGTTGTTTCATTGCTGGTATATTCGAGCGCATTGACTCGGGTTTCGACCTCGGAGGTGCTGCCACTTTCTTCGTCTATGCGTTCCTGCATTCTATCCACCTTATATGTCATTCCATACAATGTTGTGTTTATGGCAGCAAAGGGTGACCGCATTTCCACCAACACCTCGCTCTGCTCCGAAAGTGGGTTGCTGATGCTTGAGCCGGCCTCCTCTGCCACCTGGGACTCTGCGGACCGCATCATGGTAGCTTCTTGGGGCTCTGATAATGTGTTACTGCCTTTACTTAGTCACTCTTTTTGGGTGAATTGTAAGCGGGACTGCCGCTTGTTTCCTTTCACCATATAGCCTTTAGCATAGGTCCCTACAGTTCACCGCCAACACAGTGTCTGTATCGCGGGGGCAGCGGGGCGCAGTCCTGGTCATTACCAGGCTCGAATTCGAATCTGCTCGCAGGCAATAGCCCCTTTCTCTGTGACAGGCTTCCACACGAGTATGTGGTTTACGATTTATGGGGTTGTGACCCTGACGTGGGCATGTGTACCTTGCTCTGGTTGTAGTATCGTCCTGGGCACAGACTCGTGTCCCTGGGGGTGCTTTTGCTGTCGTCGCTCCCCCTTCCTCCAGACTCTTCCCCCCCCCCCTCTGTCCGCCAGTCGTTGCTGCTTGTGTTTACGTCTGTTCCTTGTTTGTACCTTCATGGCTTGGAATTACTTCTCCCAGTTAATGCCCAGGGTTGCTGTTCCCACCTCACTGTCACTGCTCGCTACTGGTGGTATCTCCCCCACACAGTGTGCACAGGGGTGACACACTATAAAGGATAATATCTATGATGCCGGCTCAATGTAGGACAGCTGCAATATTTTACCATGATCCCATTCAAGGGGGGGGAAGTGCCAGGGTGCTCCTTACTTTCTGGCCTCCCAGGGCTGAACACATAGCATTACCTTGGCTGGGCTTCTCCAGTATCAAGCCCTCTTGTCCCATGCACCACCTCTGGTATTAGGCAGGGCCCATAGGTTGCATAGGTTGCGGGGCACTGATGGGCCCAGGTGGGTGTCGTATGGGGCCTGCAGCTGTCGTGCTGGAAAGGAAGAGGTAACGTAGTCTTCCAGCCTCTTCACTTTTGATTATGGCGTTTGTTAGATTGCGCCCCCAGGGGGGTGGGCCAGCCGCTGCACCCCACTCCGGGCAAGGAGGTGGCTGTTGGGGGGGGCCCCCGAGGACCTCTCGTCCCCGGGCTATAAGAGCTACTGTAAATGGGGGAACCGGCAGGCAACGCAACCGGGCCGCACAGGGCTCCAATGCCTTCTTGGTGTTAACGGTGATCCTCAGGGTCGGAGCCGCACCATAGTTTCCGGTTCCAGACTGCCTCCCTTTTTGCGGTTCCAACTGCTGGGGGGAGTAACGGCTTTTCTCCCCGTGCCTGGCCACTCATTCTTCTGGGGCAAACTCCTCTCCTCTGCACCATGCCGGTCCTCTGATGTCACCGTCTTCTCTCTGCCACAAAACTTCTAGCGCCCCTCAGTGTATGACACTCGAGCAGTCGCTTGTCGGGCCAGTGTGCCAAACCTTTCAAACTTTTGGGCTCAGGTGGGCCCTGATGGGTCTGGAATCTGCCTCCCCTCAACAAGATCTGGCGCAGAGCTCACAGCAATGTGGCCATCTTGGCCGCGGGCTCTCTAGCGCGCCCCCCACACTCCTCCTTTCAACTCTTTGGCAAAAAACTAGTTATGTATCACAACTTTATAATTTTACTAGCAACTGCCAGACTAAATATATTTTCTGCTTCAGCTAATCATGGGGAATTACATAAGCTGACCACCAGGTCCGTCATTTCACCAAAATGCCAGGGGTAGCGAAAGTGACATCACACGACCTTGCCCTCTGATGACATCACAGGAAGTTATGACATTTGACCGCAACCTGAAGTGACATCACGGGAAGCAATGAAACGCAGCCTTTTACCCCTTGACAAAACAGGAAGTGCCATCACATAGCATTGTTCCTAAATACACAACGAAAACTATGGTTACAATATCACTAATGTGATATACATTTCATACAAGAATGGAACACCATATGTATCGTTAATATCAGTGTGTATAGGCCCATATTACCAAATTTCTGTGAATGCAACCAGACATCCAAGACGAAATGATAATGATGTGTTATAATATAGCATTTAAGCTTAAGCGCTTTATATAGAACAGATATACATACAATATCACCCATCTGGCATTGGTACTCATTTATCGATCTCAGATGGATGAAAGGCTGAGTTGGCCTTGTCGGGATTCAAACCTGCAACCTGCAGCTGACACACAGACATTGCACCAGCGAGCACTCAACCACTGAGGTATCTTACCGGCTATAGTACAATGAGCAATTACATGTCTGAATGTTCTCAGTCTGAAGCAAATTACACTCTGTAGTGGGTACCGTTAAACTGGTAACTCAGATTTAACAGCAGACCAGTTAATCTGCAGGTCTGGTGCAAAGTTGGCCACATGTCAAGCCTGCGTGGATCTACTTTTCAGGCTTCAGAGGTTGGTAAAATAGGGAAAGCAGCACACTCGCATGACATCCCATACTCTGGGCACTCATTACCTCATACATGCAAACAAACTTCCTGAACAGCATGCCATGGAGATAGGAAAGAGACACATTACAACAAAGCATTAATTGTGGCTCTCTTCTGCTGTTGTTATTTTTGACCTGCCTTGAGGCCAGCGAGATTTATTAGTTCGGTGAAAGAGAGGGAGACAGAGAAACAGAGAGAACGAGGAAAGAGGAGAGAGTAAGAGAGAGAGAGAGAGAGAGAGATGGAGAGGAGAGACAGAGAGTGATGGTGAGAGAGAAAGCAATAAAGTTCAGAGGAATGTTCTGACGTTCTTTAATTAACCTGCAGACTACACAATGAGAATGCCTGGTTTACATCATCATCCGTCATTGTAAGGTACAGTTGCTATACTCATGCTAACCAATGCTCCAGTCCAGAGGTCGCAGGAGGTCGGCAGAGGTTGCAACTGGCGACCCCCAAATGACGTCCCTACCGACCCCCAAATCTGTACCATGTTGCACAGCCATGTGGCACCTTTTTGCCATTTTCATAAAAAGCACAAGAGTTATGAATTTGTAAATTATTAAGCATATCCCTCATTTCATTTTCCGGTCACCAACTCTCACATTTGGAACATGTTCAGATCAGCCAGAAACACATCTTAGATAGCCATTACAGTTCCATGAGTCGCACGTGGATGAATTTTATATCCCCAAAATCGCCTGGAAATAACATTAAAAATTGTACATAGATAAAATCCATCCGCCTTATGATGGCTGAGAAAAAGGCCTAAATGATCATAGTCCTTTTAAATTAATTGTGAATCTTCATGTGGCCCAAATGGCCCTGACTCCTGCCTTCCGGTAATTTATCACTGGGTCAGCCTGTGCCCACAGTTTTCTTTTCTTTTTTTAGTTATCAGTCTCCTTTGTGCTGGAAGCTTGCTTTTTGAAGTGGGTGCCCCCATTTTCACACAGATTAGTCATACTCCAGCCAAGCGATAACTTTTCTTGAAGTCCATGCTTTCAGAGCCAGCCGGTCTGGAGAACAATGAATTTCGACACCTTTAGCAGGCCATTTTATTGTGGTTAGTAATTAGATGGGAGATGTGACATCCAGGCTGAGAGTGGGAGTTTTCCTTGTGAAGTTTTGCCCACAGCCAGCAAAATAGTATGCCTTGGGCTGACATTTTCCATGAGGACAAAGTGGCTCTTCAAATGTCACTGTAGTTTTGGTAGGTGAAACGTAATATACATTGCTTTTGGTAAACCCGCACCTCATGTTTTGTTTTCCTGACATTTTTCTTTTGTTTTCAATGTTTAAAAATCCTGTTTTCCATGTTACTAGGACCTTTGATTCTTCCTTCTTTTGTAAATTAAAATGCTGCTTATCCATTGATAATGCCAGGTAGGCCCCTTTCCACATGGCTCTTTAATTGTACTTGAAAAACAAAGGGCAGGCCGTTTTTTTGTTTCAGTGTTTAAAATCCTGCCATTCATGTGAAAGGGACTTCTGTTTTGGGCCTCTAAATGCACCCCACAAAGCAGACTAAGAAGGACAACCTTCTCTTGAAGCCCCTAGAGTAGGACTCACAGTGAACCAGACATCCGAGAGCATTTGGAATCCTATTATATCACTTCACATCTGTCTTCAAGCTGCTCCAACCGTTTTTGATGTCCTTAGAGCTAACATTGGACCTGCTGCGCTGCTTTTGGCACTCCATGAACTTCAAGCTGCTTGCTTACTTTTGCACCCTGTCTCACACCAGTGAAGATCACTGCTGTCTTGACTCGAGCACTGGCTCACCATTGTGGAAACATTTGGCTCGCTGCACTTTGAGCATCACATCGATTCAACAGAACCTAGACTAGACTGCCAACTAGAACCGCTGGAACTCATTGCCATTCACCAACTCTGCCCAATGAAAGCCACTCCTCTGTGCCTCTTCTTTCAGGACGCATATCTCTAGTTGAGTGGCCTAAGTCGTATTTGCTCATAAACATAAATAAGGTCATACATACTCGAGACATTCAGCTCCCGAAGACCACATTTAAAGCGCCACTTCCGCCCCCTGTGCAATATTACAGCTCGAAACATTGGCGACAGAATTTTTCATCGCCTCCTCGACACATACTTCATGCTTAATTTGTCTGAAATTTCAAAGATATACTGATATATATATATATATATGTACACATATATATGTAAAGTCAGAGCGGAGAGTGCACTGCAAGTGCACTGTTTGTCTGATAGACTGTATCCCGCCAGTGGCTGCGAGAGGTTTGATATTCTCTCCCCGACCTGATTGCAACGTTCCGTACAGTGTGCTTCCAGCATTTAACAGTGCCTCAACAGCATATTACTCCATTGCAACCGCATTTTAACCCAGGACGTATCTTATTTATCTAATTGTAAAGCCCTGCCTTACTTACCCATGAATTCTACAAGAGAAGCATGCCGCGCAAACCCTCTGAGCGTGCCCTGCACCTCCGAGGGTTTGCGCGGCACTAACCTTTACCTCACTAACCATTGGAACTCACTTCATTATCAGCACACGTGTGTAGGGTATGTGTTGAAACTGCTATATACACAATAGCTTGATTGCAAATATGACCTACGCCTATGCGTTAAAATCAGCAATGCCGGGGGAGGGGCAGAGCCGCCTACTGTGAGATCAAATCAGCACATGGTTTCTAGTAACCTGGTCGCCCCACTGCAACCGATGCGAATCTCCATGGCGATAAGCCTGTCTCGTCCTTCAGTGGACATTCAAAGTTGCATACAATTGCCTAGGACGGTAAATCCTGCTGTGACTGAATTGAAGCAGCATCCTAGACCAGCTGCAGACCCTATAGATGCATTAAAGGATTGCCTGGTTAACCAGCTTATTTCCTTTGTGGACATTCCAGACTCCGCCCTTCTAGCAAGTGTTCTATTAACAGACGCTAATGAGAGGAAGGTGCACCCAAAACTACCCAGTCAACAGACCTAGTAACAGCCGTGCCACAAGGAAATCTGCCAGTGGCGATAGAAGGGTGTTGGCAAGTGCCTTGGTCCCACATGGAACTGTTCAGACTATGGTAATGGCTTAGGTTCACTTTGTCATGGATAGCATTACACACCACACTCGATCAAACTCAATCAATATGGTTGAGACAAGGCAAGGGGCCCTTCTTGCAAACAATAATGAAACTCAAAGATTGGTTGATTCCCCATCCTATGTACCAGAAACCGCCTTTTCAACTATACTCGATGATCACCATTCACAGTTGGAAAGACGGGAGAAATTGCTGACATTGGATGCGCAACAATTGGACGACACACAGCCTCGAGATATGCATGTATCGGCATCACTGATACTTTATGATGACTCTATGGATTCCTCTTCCAACTCATTTCTTTTTTACATCCAACTTCAAGAAAGTCTTTTCGGTTAACCACACTGTGCATCCCCACGTTGGAATTAACCTTAGCAGCCATGAATACTGCAATGGTTACATTGTCAAAACTCTACAACTCCTTGAAGGACAAGATATCAGATCAACTCGTTTTATTAACCATTGTGAACACTAAGGTATCTTTCATAGAGGGTCGCCTAAGTGCCACTTAAAGTACTGTTGGGGGTCAGAAATGCGAGACGGACACAAAGGTATAGTTTTCTCACAAGTTGCCATTTTATTAAATAAAAAGGGGTGAGACAAATGCCTATATTTCTCTAGCCTAACAAGGATGTCCCTGCCTAACCAACTAAGACTAAAGAAAAATGACTTAGTGTCCAAAATGTTTCTGTCCCTCACACTAAAATACACAACAAAATATTGTCTGTCTTCAATTCCACAAAATAATATATAATTCTCCAGCATGGGGTCTGGCATGGATTCACATGCTCATGAATATTCCCCGTCGTCAGGCTGGGAACCCTCGGTAAAGAAAAAATCAGTTTCGTTTCTGATCTGTCTTTCTTAGTAGTAACCAATCACTGATCTCTGGGTCATACTGCCCCCAGCCAATGACTGCCCTCTCCCTAAGCCCCGCCTCCGGCAGCCATCCTCAGATTTTTACTGCACGCTCAAGTGTTGGGAGTCCTCGTGTTTAGCTCTCGAGTTTTTTACTGCGTTTCCACGCTTTTTCAGGAGATTTTCTCATTTTTTTGGTTTAATCGAGCCTCAAGCTCCACCGTTTCTACTTCCGATAACGGGGACCCATTTTGGAATTCTTCTACGCCCCTCAAGGGTGAAGTTTTCGTCGAGTTTACACTTCTTGGAGGATTCCGGAAGGTCTGCGGCCTACCTCAACGGACATGGCCCAGGACAAAGGAAGCTCGACGCCTGGATCCAAGCTGTTCAGGAACTGCCCTGGATGGGGATTATATAACGTTTTCAAGCAGGACGAGCATTCGCAATGTCTCTACTGCCTCCAGGGGAACAAGACGCACGTGGAGAAGGACTGTGCGTTCTGCAAGTACCTTTCGGAACGGACCAAACAAGATCGTCGTTCCCGCCTCGCCTCCTGGCTGGAGAAGGGCACAGCAAGTGAGAAGGCAAAGAAGAAGGCTGAGCGGGCTTCTAAGTCTTTGAGGGCGCCCCAGCGACGGGGGCCAAACAGAAGGCCAAGCACCGCGAGTCCGCGGGCTCCGGGAACGCCGAAAGGTCGGGCTCTTCGGTTGCCAAGCAGGGCGCTACTTCCCCGGCACGTTCGACCACGAACCAGAGCTCTGGTTCGGGGAAGAGGAAGTCCGAGAACCCAGGTAGGCCGCTAGAGCGGACCCGGTCGATCTCAAAGGGGGAGCGAGGCGTTGACCCTCCCCCCAAGGCGAAGGCCCAGGACGCACCTAAGGTGGTGAGGGCCTTCATCCACCCAGCTAAGGCCTCTACCGAAGTGGTCTCTGTGACCCTGGCGGAGCCGGCTGAGATTACGCCAGTGGAAACGGCCTCTTGGCCCAGAGTATCCCTGCCGCCGCAGAGTGAATCCTCTTTCCAGCCCACCGCTAAGACCCCCGTGAAGCCCCTGGCTGAAAAAGAGGGGGGGGCCGGTGGCCGTTACAGACTCGGAATCAGCCTCTGAGGAGGAACTGGTGGACACCGAGAGGGGCCTCAACGAAAGGTCCATAGGCCTCATCGAGAGGTCCATAAACCTCAACGAGAGGTTCGAGAAGGTTCGATCCCAGGGGACGGTCCCTGCTGACGTGATCGAAGATCGCGACGAGGAGGACGAACAGGGCCTAGTGGAACGGCCATCCCGTCCGTCGCAGCCATTGCCCGAGCCCCAGGATAGCTTCGCGGCCATTTTGTTGGCGATCCAATCCTTATGTACCGAGATAAGGACGAGATTACCACGGACCCCGACAGAGGATCCAGAACCAGGCCTGTCGGGAAACCCTCCGAACAAGCGGAGGAGAGTCCACCCCTCTCCACCCTTCGTGCCCGCGAGGCCGGTGGACCCCTCATCCCCCTCGCCGGGTGAGGATACGGCGACGGATACGGCGTTGGGGACGGACGACGACAGCGGCCATGACACAGCAGACATCCCGTCGTCATCCTCCCTCCCCCCGCGGGCGTCCCCAGCCGACGAGGTTGGCTGTTTCCACGCCATGATAACCAGGGCATCCAAGCTCTTCCAGCTCTTCCCTGAAGAACAGAAAAAGGAGGGGTGTCTGTACCAACGACGAGAGGCTAAGAGGAAGACGGTCCTCGCGGTGCCTTTACTCTACGACATCTGGGACGAGGGACTTGCTGTCCTCAAGAACCCTGCCACAACACCCGCCAAGAGGGACAGGTGCGAGAAGAAGTACTGAGTCGCCGATGCCGCCCCCTTGTGCCTCAGGGCCCAGCCCAGGCCGGACTCGGTCGTCTCGGCAGCGGCTGAGAAGAAGGCAGCGGGCGCGGCGGCTTCACCTTCCACTTCCCTGCCGGACAGCGAGGGTAAGAAGTTGGACTCTATGGGACGACGAGTCATCTCGTCGGCGGCGACGACGATTAAGGCGGCCAATGCCTTAGCGATCGTGGCCTGCTACGATAGGGAGCTCTGGTTCAACATAGCTCCCCTGCTAGATTTCCTGCCTAATGACAGAAGGGCGGAGGCCCTACAAATTCTGCAGGAGGGCGACGTTGCGTCGGATCACGCCATTACGGTGGCAACTGACAGTGCCGATACCGGATTTCGCCAACTGGGCAACGGAGTTTGCCTCCGACGACGAGGATGGCTCAAAGCGACAGACTTTCGCCAGGACGTCCAGACCAGAGTGTTGGACATGCCATTCGAGGGCAACAACCTCTTTGGTAAGGCGGTGGATGAGTCTCTACAGGCCATCAAGACCGACTCAGAGACAGCCCGGGCCCTTGGAGTGCTTCAGCAGCGACGGCCTTTTCGGAGCTCTGGAGGCAGACAGGGTGCCTCCAAAGGATCCAGCGGTGGCTCCTCCACCTACCGTTAGGCGGCCCGCTCCTCTTCCCAGGAGGCCTACAGAGGTCACGGCAAGCAAGGGGGTTCCCGCCGTCGTCGCCAAGGTGGCAAGGCCGCTTCCAAGCAAGACTGACCCGGCTGGGTGGTCGGGCCCCCACCGAAGCACCCCAGTGGGAGGCCGACTGACGAAGTTCATCAGGGTGTGGGAGTCCATCTCCACCGATCGTTGGGTGTTGGACACCCTGAACAACGGGCACTCGCTGGAATTCCTAAAGAAGTGCCCTCGCATTCCTCCTGTGGCCAGGAAGGAGAATCACGTCCCTCAACTGCTGTTGGAGGTAAAGGCGATGCTCAAGAACGGTGCCATCGAGCTTGTCCCCAGGAGGCATCCTAGACCTGCATCGGTTAAACAAATACATCAAGGCGCAGAAATTCAGGATGGTCACCCTCCAGCACGTACTGGGACAGCTGGAGGAAGGCGACTTCCTATCGTCGCTGGACCTGGAGGATGCCTACTTCCACGTCCCTATTCTAGAAAGGCACACGAAGTGCCTCAGGTTCGTGGTCCAAGGAGGCCACTACTAATTCAGAGCCCTACCGTTCAGATTAAAGTCGCCACCCAGGGTTTTCACCAAGTGCCTGGCACCAGTGGCAGCGCGGCTGCGCCTGCAGGGGATCCACGTCTACCCCTACATGGACGACTGGCTAATCCGAGCTAGGTCAAGGGAACTCGCCGTCGATCATACGGCGAGGACCGTCCGGTTGCTCACGGAGCTGGGGTTCTCCATCAACTACCCCAAATCCCACCTGGTTCCGTCGCAAGTAGCACTGTTTTTGGGGGCGAAGCTCGATACAGTGGAGCAATAGGCCTCCCCTTCAGAGGAGAGGACCAAAACCATCCTGGGCAAGGTACGGCGACTGTTAGCCATGGACGTGGCCAGGGTGAGGTCCATCAAGTCCCTTCTCGGGATGATGTCATGAATCTACCTTGTACCCCTTTGCAGACTTCTACAGGGGTTCCTCGATGCCCGCTGGTTTCAGGGAGGGGGCTGCTTCGAGGACAGGATCCCCCTCGACGAGGAGTTCCGTCGGGCGATCCTATCGTGGGGCACTCGGGCTCACCTCACGACGGGCACGGACTTTCAAACCCCGGCGTTTCAGGAGACGGTGACTACGGACGCCTCTCTGGAGGGTTGGGGGGCCCACACCGGAGATCTCCACGCAAGAGGCCTTTGGCTCCCAGAGGAGAGGTCCCTTCACATCAACATCTTGGAGCTCCGTGCAGTGTTCTGGGCGCTCAAGTCGTTCCTCCCGTCCCTCAAGGACAAGGTGGTGAGGATCTTCACCGACAACACCACCACGATGTTCTACATACGGAAGCAGGGAGGCACCAGATCCCCAGCCTTATCCAAGGAGGCCCAAGATCTGTGGCACTGGGCCGTCGCCCAGGGGATGTTTCTGGTTCCCTTCCACCTGGCAGGAATAAAAAACACCATCGCCGACTCACTCAGCAGGAAGGTGCGCTCGTGCCACGAGTGGGAACTGTGCCAGGACCAAGTGGATCGACTCTTCCAACGATGGGGCAAACCCCAGATCGACCTGTTCGCAACGGCAACTAACTCCAAGTGCCAGAGGTTCGCCAGCAGGTTCCCACAGCCGAGGAGCATGGGCGATGCTTTCTCGTTCCCTTGGGACGGCCTGTTTCTATACACGTGCCGTCCGTTGCTGTTGCTGCTCTGCCTCATAAGCCAGCTCAAGAAATCCAGGTGCAGGATGATTTTATTTTTAAATTTGTTTATTGGCATTTTCATACACATTAATCATTTGCCTTACAATTCTTGCGATAGCAATGTGTTTAACATAACATTAACATTGTTCAAACAACAATAACTGTCTCCTAATTTAGCTCTCTTCCTGTGGTGTCGCCAGTCTCAAGGGGGGGTGGGTGTGGGGGGGGATCTGCTCGGTGACTTCAGTGGGGAGCGGGTCCCATGTGATTATCTCGACCATCAATCCTCCATCTCATCTAGTTCTTGTGGTAGCCGAAAGTGGGCTTAGTTCAGGGGGGCATATCGTCCGAAGGGTGGAACATATTTCTAGTGAGTTCCTTCCATGCCTCAAGTGTCATGCTGGAGTCATCTGTGGACCCAGCCACACAGTCCTCCCATGCCTTGGTCTCAGCTAGAACCCATCGCTCAGTCTCTTTTTGCCATAGTTTATATTGAGGACCCGCAGGTTTCTTCCAGGCCATTGCGATAGTTCTTTTGGCCAGTATGCATGCTATGTCCATGAGTTTTATCGCGTGCTTAAGCTTGGCAGATCTGGGGTAGGTTCCTAGGAGGCACTCCTCTGGCGTCCATTTGTATTTGTTCAAACCTGCTTTCTCGCATGTCTGCCTCACCCTACCCCACAGAGACCCAGTTTTGGGGCATTCCCATAGCATATGGATCAGGTCCGCTCTTTCCCCCCTGCACCAGATGCAGGTTGGTTGTGTTTGCTGATTGAATTTAGCTATTCGGCATGGGGTCAGGTAAGTTCTGTATAGTATATTTAGCTGGATCTGTCTGAACCTATGGTTCCTAGATACCTCTTTGGGGAACATAAGGGCCCTGCTCCACTCCTCATCTGTCATTTCTCTGCCTGTGTCCGCCTCCCATTTGTTTTTCAGTTCCATACTTCTCGGGTTGGGTATGTCGTTCAGGTGGCTATATATCTGGGATATGGGTCTGCAGCCCTCTCCTAGGTTATACATCAGTGTTAGGAAAGGGTCTGTTTCTGGTTCTTCTGGCCATGTTTCCCATTTACGTCTAGCTATAGTGCGAATCCTCTGGTACCATAGGAATTGGCCGGTGTGGATGCCTGCATTCTCCCGTAATGAGGTGAACTCTATAAAGGAGCCCTCACCATACAGGTCTCCCCAGGTGTAAATGCCCTCCCTTTCCCATAGCCTGCTTTGTTTCAGGTCTGAGGTGGTTATGCATAGGTCTGCAAGCAGTGGTACCTCTGGGGCGTAGGGGTTTCGCAAGTGGGATAGCGTTTTTGCTCTGCGCCAGATTTTTCTTCCAAGGTCAGCCAGAAAGGGTATGGTTCCCAGTAACTTAGACGGCGCCCAGATCAGCTCCCTCATGTGAAACCCAGGTATCATGGCTTGCAGCAACGGCGTTTCCGATGTGGGCTCATCGTCCAGCCATTTGGCCGCAAAACTAAGCTGTGCCGCTAGGTAGTATCTCTCCAGTCCTGGGAGTTGAATTCCGCCCTGTCCATATGGGAGGGTTAGCAATGATAGCGCTATTCTGTGTCTGCCCTTTCCCCATAAGAACTCTCGCACTATGGTCTCGAGTAGTCGGAAGAAGGGTTTGTGGATGTAATAGTGTACATTTTGGAACCCATAGAGGAATCGCGGGAGGACTATCATTTTGATTATCGACGCCCTGCCCATCATTGACAGGGGGAGTCTCGCCCAGAAGTTCATTGATTTGCGCAAAGCTGGAAGCGCTGCCTTTGTGTTATGCTCGTGCATTAGCTCAGGGGTATGCATTATGTGTAATCCGAGGTATCGGAATGATGTGGTCTGCCATTTGATGCCCACTTCGGGGAGCGCCTCTACTCCCACATCTTTTAGTGCCGCTAGGGGGAATAGGCAGGACTTCAGCTTGCTGAAGCGTATTCCTGAGACCTTGGAATAGTTGTCCAATACTTCTAACATGGTTGGCACGTTGAGGTGTGGGTCCCTGACATATATAAGGACGTCATCAGCATAGAGCGAAATAACGTGGTCCACTCCTCCCAGACTAATACCTGCGTCAAAGAACTGTTTTCTAAAGAATATGGCTATAGGTTCCAGTCCTAAAATGTAAAGCATTGGGGATAGTGGACATCCCTGTCTGGTCCCTCTATATATGTTCCAGGCCTCCGACACATGCCTACCAGTTTTCACCCTTGCTCTGGGCCTGGCGTACAGGATGTTAATCCATCTAATGAACCCCGGACCAAAGCCAAACCCCCTGAGCACCGCAGACAGCCACTCCCAATAGATGGAGTCAAACGCTTTGACTGCGTCCAGTGACAGCAGCGCGTACGAGTCCCCTGTGTTATTTGTTTGTGCTATAATGTGTTGTAGCCTGCGTAAATTCATGGATGTGTTGCGCCCTGGTATAAAGCCGCACTGATCAGTATGTACTATGTCTCCTATTATTCTGGACAGTCGTTTTGCCAAAATCGTTGTTAATATTTTAGCATCGTAGTTAAGCATCGCGAGTGGGCGATACGAGTCACACTGGTCTGCCGGTTTGTTGGGTTTAAGGATCGGGACCAGTAGTGTTTCCCTCATGCTTTCGGGTAGTATTCCTTCTTCGTATGCCTCTTGGTAGACTGCATGTAGCAGGGGGGTCAAGGAGGACTCGTATGTCTTATAAAATTCTGTGGGTAGCCCGTCAGTTCCAGGCGCCTTACATGTGGCCAAGGATCTGATGGCTTCTGTGATATCCTCTAGTGTGATTTCTGCTTCCAGGGTGTCAGTTTGTTCAGGGGACAACCTAGGGAGTCCTATCTCCTCCAGTGTTTTCTGTCAGCTGTTCCTGGGGGACTAATACCTCATGAGAGTATAGCTGCGCATAATAGCGCGTGAATGTATCGTTTATGCTCTGCTGTGTGTGGTGCATGTTCCCCTCTTCATCTCGTAGTGAAGTGGTGGTATGTCTGGGGTGCTCCTTCCGGCAGAGCCAGGCAAGTAGCCTGCCCGGCTTGTCCGCTTCAGTGTGCGTTCTATTTGTTTTAGCAGTATAATCAAACTTTTCTAGTCTGTTCCAAGCATTTATGTTCCTCTCCCTCAACTTCATAAGTTCCGCCTCCCCCTGTTGGGTGCTCACTGGGGTAGCCTCCAGCTCTCTAATCTCCTGTTCCACTTGGTCCAGTTCGCCCCTGAGCTGTTTCCTGATACCCCCGGCCTTTGCAATGATTTCGCCCCTGGTCACTACTTTCAGAGCCTCCCACACTGTGCTCATGTGTTCTACGCTGCCCATGTTAACCTCTAGGTAGGCATCAATTGAGTCCCGTAATTCCTCCTTGAAGGCTGGGTCCGTCAGGGCTCCCGTTGGCATTTTCCACATGGGAATCGGGGGTCTGGGTCCCCTGTGACTCCATGACATTAGGAGCGGGGAGTGATCAGAGATAGTCCTTCCCAAGTATTGTGCCCCCTCCACCCGGGACATGTGTTCCTTACCTATGAGGATATAATCCAATCTCGTATGTAGATTATGTGGGGACGAGTAATAAGAGTATCCTCGGGTCTCTGGGTGTTTCTCGCGCCATATATCCGCCATGTCTAGCCTATCCAGCATAGCAGACAGAGCTGTTGTAGCCGCTGATGGGCCTTTCTGTTGGGGTATGGACCTGTCCAGCACCGGGTCATGCACACAATTAAAATCTCCTCCCCATATGAAAAGGTCATTTCTGCATTGTGCCACCTTGGGGTACAGTGAGTTCAGGTATGTCGGTGTGTTGGTATTAGGGAAATATGTGTTCATGATGCATACTGCTTCCTGCTCGATGAATCCCCATATTATTACAAATCTGCCTTCCGGGTCTATCTCGGATTTGGCCACCCGGAGCGGGAGCTGTGGGTGGACCCAGGTGTAGACTCCCCTTGCGTACTTAGAGTAGGTGGTGCCGAATCCCTGCCCTCCCCAATGCATTTGGAGTTTGTTCATAGAGTCTACTGTGCAGTGGGTCTCCTGTAGCAATGCTATCATCACCCCTTTTCTATATAGGTAGGTTTTAATTCTGTTCCTGCAGAGGTATGTGCTCAGGCCCCTCACATTCCATGTCATTATTTTGATTGTGGTCGTGGCCATAATGGTGCAATATGGGTTTCATTGTTCACCTGCTTCACCTCCCAACTCGCCCACGGGCCTGTGCCAACTGTCTTGTGGTTGGTCGATACTTTGACCAGGGCCCAGACCCCCTCCATCTTCTGTTCCCTAGTTCCTCCCCCATTAGTGTTGCCTGGAGACTTATTAACAGTAACAACTTTCATTCTGGTGAATGAGATTAACAAACCTTTCAACTTTATACTGCCCCCAGCAGTTGCCTCAAACCTGCAACGCTCAGGGGCACCCGAGCCTTCCGGGCCTTTCCAGGCCTCCCGGTGCGGGTAGTGTGTAGGCAGTCGGCCTACACATGTGCCGGAGGGCTGTGTCAGCTTCGTCGTCGCACTTGTGGGTCAGTGCGCTCCTGCCAGATGTAGCTTTTCGTGATATTGTAGATCTCAATGTAGTCCGATGGTCCATTCATTAGATATGTAATCCTTGCTCCTTTCCTTATTGCTCGGGGTATTCAGTGACCTGTGACCTCTTTCTCCTTTCCATCCTTATCATCCGCCAGGTTGTTGTCCTCGAGCTACATGTTTGCCGCTGCTGGAGTCTCTAGGAAGATTGCTTTCCCCTTATATAGTACTTTAAGGCGCGATGGATAGATCAGCATGTACTTGAGGTTCAGCTTGCGCAGCCTTGCCTTCACCGGCACAAATGAGTTCCTTGCCCGCTGCACCGTTGGGGTATAGTCTGGGTAGATGACTATTTTGGCGTCTTGTTTCGTAATTTCTCCGCCTTCTCTCGAGTATCTTAATATTGTTTCTCTGTCCCGGAAATTGTGAACTTTCGCTATTATCGGGCGCGGGCGTGAGCCAGGGGGAGGCCTTTTCTGCAATGACCTGTGGGCCCGTTCTATTGAAAAACCTTGGGTCAATTTGCCTGCCCCAATTTCTTGCAATATCATTGTCTCAATAAATTCAGTTGGATCATTGCCCTCCATATCTTCTGGGACCCCCAAAATTCGAATGTTGCAGCGACGGGCGCGTCCCTCCGCATCTTCTGACCTTGCCTCCAGCCGCGCTACCTGCAGTTCAAGGTCCTGGACCTTAGATTTAAGTTCTTTTGTGCTGTCAACATTGTCCTGCAGTGTTATCTCCGCCGTGGTCACCCTTTCAGTGAGATTGCGGGCGTCCTGTCTCATCAGCTGTATATCCGATTTAACTTCATCCACTCTAGTTTCAATGGACGTGCGGAGTGCTGCTATAGCCTGCAGTAATTGCATGTTCGTGGGATCTTCTTCTTTGGCCGTAGGATCATCTGCAGCCCCCGCTTCCTGTTGCTGTTTGGGCCTAACCGTGGTGTAGGAGTCCATTGTTACGACTCTTGGCTTATTTTTGGGGGGTGACATCCCTTAACTCCGGGCTGTTCCTCCGGCCCGTTTCCGTTTTGCAGGGATAATTATTTGCGCTGGTTGCAATGACAGCGGCAGCTTTCTCTGAGGTAGGGGATCTCTAGGTCACTGACTATTCGTTCTGTGGCGTGTCGGCAGGCCTGGCTATGCGTTGCCTGGTTCGGGCCTGGGGGACAAAGGCACTTTCTGGGGTGGGAGCGACCCGCCTCGCGCAGTCCACTCCTCCCCCCCGATTTCTCACCCCGTGCTGCCCAGTGTCTAAGGGTGGTCCAGCGCCCAGCCCCTGAGTGGTCCTGTCCAATTCCGTTGGGCGGCTCTGCGTGTGGAAGAGCTTCTTGCGCTTTATGGTGCGTAGTGGGGCAGTCAGCCGCGGCCTGTGTGTTTGCTGTTTAGCGTGGGAGTTAGACTGGCGATCATGCAAAGGCAGTGGAGGTGCCAGGTACCTGCTAGATCTGCTCCGTTCTCTCGCCGCCTCTCCAACGGTGTTCCGATCTGGTACGGCACTCGGAGTCCTGCGCACTGCAAGCTTGATGGTGCGCCTCGCACGGGGCTTGGGCAGCGGGTCGTTGTGCACCGCCTTGGCTGTGGGGCACCCCCTAGCCCTCGTTCCTAGCAGTCTGGGGGCGGTCTGCCGTGGATGGTGGGCCGCTGCGTTGCGAACGCAGTCCTCTGCAGCCGGGCTTGGCGGGGACCGTTCTCGGGTTGTGCGGTGTTGCAGGCGCTGTGCGGCTCCGGCGCGGGGCTGCGTTCCCTCGATCCGACGCCTCTGGGAGTGCGTCTAAGCTGGCGGCGCCATTTTGTGGGGCGCAGGGGCTCCTCTTGAAGCGGGCGCGGCGGCGGTTCTCCGGGTCCGATTTTTTCCGGGCAACACACCAGGTGAAGGGAAAAGGGTTCCGCTTGCAGTTGCTGCATTCAGGTACAGGAATCTGTATGTTTATCCGCTACAACAGGATCAAATGTAGGATCACCGACAGGAGCTTAACGGAGCTGCTTCCTTACGCCATGCGTGCTGGCCACGCCCCCCCCCAGGTGCAGGATGATCCTCGTCGCACCGGCGTGGCCGAGGCAGATCTGGTTCCTGGACCTTCTGGACTTCTCAACGTCCCCGCCAGTCAGGCTGCTGGCGGACGCGGATCTTCTCTCCAGAGAAGGAGGCGCCATTCTACACCATGACCCACAGTCGCTGAACTTGCAGGTCTGGCTCCTGCAGCGCTAGATTTTGGAAGGTACGATATCCCGGCTGATTGCAGAGAGGTTCTTGCAAAGGCCAGGGCGTCCTCAACTCTCGTGTTCCGGTCATAAATGGAAGAGGTTCTCTGTCTGGTGCCGTGCACAGAAGATTAACCCTCTGCGGATTACGGCCCCTCAAGTGCTACCGTACTTATTGTCGCTGGCCAAAGCTGGACTGGCTCACGCCTCCATAAAAATACATCTGGCTGCCATCTCCCGATATACCAGGACTACAGGACGGACGTCCTTGTGGTCTCATCGCCTGGTAAAGGAATTTATGAAGGGACTATTCCGTTAATTCCTGCCGGTGAAGGCTCCTGCCCCGGCGTGGGAACTTAATGTGGTGCTGGCCGTGCTCATGGGAGCCCCATTCGAGCCTATGCATTCGGCTCCCTTGAGGTTCCTGTCATGGAAGACAGCGTTCCTCGTGGCCATCACCTCTGCACGACGAGTGGGAGAGATTCAGGCCCTATCTTGCAAGCCTCCATACTTGACTTTGAATGACACAAGGGTAGTGCTTAGGATGCACCCCTCCTTCATGCCCAAGGTACTGTCGGACTTTCACCTCAACGAGTCCTTGGTGTTACCAGTTTTCTTTCCGTCGCCTTCGACACCGGCCGAGAGGACTTTGCACTCGCTGGATGTAGCTAGAGCGCTGAAGTTCTACGTGGACCGCACGAAGAGTTTTCGGAAGACGTCACAGCTATTCGTGAACTTTGGGTCTGTGAATCGAGGGAAGGCTCTCTCGAAGACTTCCATTTCCAGATGGCTCTCTGGCTGCATCATGCATTTTCACCGGTTGGCAAACCGACCGCTGCCCGGCCGTCCGAGAGCTCATTCCGCCAGAGTGATCGCTGCTACCACAGCGTTCCTGTCTGGCGTACCCCTGCTGGACATCTGCAGGGCTGCTAGGTGGAGGTCGACGCACACCTTCACAAGATTCTACTGTGTCGATCGGGACTCCAGGGAGGAGTCCAGGGTCGGCCAAGCAGTGCTGCGCAACCTGTTCGCTTAAGGTGAGCCTGGTGAGGAGGTAAGAGATGCTTAATGTTGAGTTGTTGTATTGCTTAATGTTGAGCCTGTTGCCACCGCCCGTGGTTGTGCATGTGTATACTGCTATGTATTCTTTTATTCATGAGCATGTGAATCCATGCCAGACCCCATGCTGGAGAAGGAACAAGTTACTTACCTGTAACTGTTGTTCTCCAGCATGGGTCTGGCATGGATTCACATGCGAACCCTCCCGCCTACCCCTCTGCGGCTCTTCACTTGGTCATACTGCCCTTTGGCATGCTACCAAATCTGAGGATGGCTGCCGGAGGCGGGGCTTAGGGAGAGGGCAGTCATTGGCTGGGGGCAGTATGACCCATAGATCAGTTATTGGTTACTACTAAGAAAGACAGATCAGAAACAAAACTGATACTGATTTTTTCTTTACCGAGGATTCCCAGCCTGACGACGGGGAATATTCATGAGCATGTGAATCCATGCCAGACCCATGCTGAACAACAGTTACAGTTAAGTAACTTGTTCCATCCAAACTCAAAAGCTTTAAAGAGCATTCCTGGTGTCCAGGGTTGGGTTCCCTTCCCCCGGATCAATTCAGGAATACATTGATCAAAGTTCAGATTCATTAAAGTTCTAACAAAGTTCCATTCAACATAGTACCAAAAGTAATTTCCGTTCAATATATTCTTCGACTTGGCCAAATGAATGTATCTTGTACAAAGCCTTGTTCATACATCAAAGTAACTGTTATTTTCCACAGTCTCCTGCTTGGCAAAGCACCTCAAAACACAAATTCATAAATCAAGACAATTGTTCACTTCCCAAAGGCTAAGCAAATATTAGCACATCATACTTCTTCAAAAGAAACAGTTTCGTCAGGACAGCTTGAAATTCACTTTCTGTAATGCAACAGTTCATCAAGACAAGGTGATGAAATTTCCTTTTCAACGCACATTTTACCACAATCACAGTACTTTACATCATCTCCTTCTTTCCTGGTATCCTAGCCTGCCAGGACTTACTACTAATGGTCCCTTTCCTGGTTTATTCTCCTGCCAGGATAAAAACTCCCACTACTACAGTTGCATTTAGTGGTAGTTCTTGTTTAAATGCTCTCCACAACAGGATCCTAAGTGAGGAGGTTTGAACAACAACTGCTTCTCTTTAAGTCTCTTGACTTCTGTTATTGTATTGCCTTTTGGCTGTAGGCAATGCAGGTTAGTTTTCTCCCCATTGGTATTGTGTACAAGGAGGATTGTGCTCCTGCAGTTCTTTATTTTTTATTTACGTATTTATTACGCGCCGAAGCTCGCAAGCATCAGGGCGTGAAAAAAAACCACGAGGACGGAGATTCACAGGACAACATAAATAGAGAGAAGAGAGGGGAAGCTGAAAGAGGGCAACCTGATGCGGTGGTAGTTGCCTAGTTATTTGAAGAGAGAGGTCTTCAATTGCTTCCTGAAGAGTTGGATATTGCTTTCCAGTCTAAGGCTACAAGGCAGTTTATTCCAGTGGGAAATCGCCAGGCTCGGAAAAGCTCGACCGAGGCCAGTGGCTTTACCTGGGAGACTGGGATTGATCAATCCTTGTTTAGAGGATCTCAAACTACGGCTTGGCTCATACCAGCTGAATTCTTTTATTAGGTGTGCTGGCGCCATGCCATAAAGACATTGGTGGGTTAGAGTCAGTGATTTAAACAAAATTCGTTCCTTCACTGCCAACCAATGAAGATTGTTTCTGTCCTTAGTGATGTGTTCTCGCTTAGATTTGTTTGCGATGGACCTGACAGCATTATTCTGGATAATCTGGCATTTTTTCAGCCAGTTGTTGCTGGCGCCAAGCATTAATGCGTTGCCATAATCCAAGCGGGACAAAATGGTAGCTCTCCCTATCGTGGTGCTATTCTTGATGTTTAGAAATGGTCTAATTCGGCAGAGGAGCCTTTGGTAGTATTGACAATTTCGCTTCAAATAAGCGGTTTGGGCTTCTGCACCTAGGGAAGATTGTAAATAAATACCTAGGGTTTTGACCTTATTTGATACCTTGATGGTGGAGTCTTTTATAGAGAATGCGGAGTAGTCCGGGCCAAGATTGTTTAAGGCTTTAGCGTTTCCAAAGGTCATAAGTTCCGTTTTGGAACTATCAAGACACATCCAGTGTGTTATCATCCAGTTTTCAATGTTTCAATGGTGTTATAGATAACTGATAACCTGTCGTTGTCTATGGAATGTTTTCCACTCAATTCCAGAATGAGCTGTGTATCGTCAGCAAAGTTGGTGAAAAAGATTCCAAGCTGTGATAAAAGGGTACACAGGCAATGGATATACAAGTTGAAGAGTAAGGGAGAGACGCTGGCTCCCTGAAGGACGCCGCAATCTACAGGTTTGGGTGAGGTGGAATGACCTCCCCAATTGATTTTTGAGTTCCTGTCTTCTAGAAATGATGATACCCAATGTATTGCGTCTTGGGAGCAGTTACCAGCTGCGCCTAGGGTCTCTCGGAGCTTTCCGTGATCTAACAAATCGAAAGCCGCCGAGAGGACCAAGAGGATTAAAGGTCCTGTTTTACCTCTGTCCAGGATGCTCAACATTTCTGTCTGCAGGTCCAGCAGTGCTGACTCTGCTGTGGGCACTTCTAAGACCCGATTGTTGGGGGTGTAGCAGGCTGTGTTGGTCTACATAATCTTGCAGCTGCTTGGTCGCTATTTTGTCGAGTACCTTCAACAGAAAGTTGCAATTAGTGATGGGTCTGAGGTTAGTGGGGTCTTGTTGATCTAGTCCAGGTTTCTTAACTAGAGGGGTTACTGTTTTAATTCCTGTCGGTACTTTCCGGTCCCTGAAGGAAGCATTTGTCATGCGACGGAGAAAAGGGGAAAAGATTTCAGCGTTTTCTAGGATCAGTTTTGGAGGTATGATGTTTTCAGCGCAGGTGGTGCAATTCATGGAAGAAAGAGTGTCGTTCATGTCTTTGATTGAAACTGGTGAAAATGTGAATTTAGGGATGTTTAGGTCAGGGTTCGTCACCTTAGGTTGCGCAGGTAGTGACAGGTCTGATACTTTGCAACTTATAATGGAGTCTCTGGCTTTTTTAATTTTATTCGAGAAGGCAAGTTGAACTGCTTTGCAGTCAGTCAAGGTAGGTTGAAAGGGTGAAGAGAGTGTGGGTGGTTTTTCGAATGATTTAATGATTTGGAACAATTTCCTAGTGGAGTTAGAGGCACTGGTAATTTGAGTATTGTAGTATTCTTTTTTTACTTCTGTCAGTTTGACTCTGTATAAGAGATCGCATTTTTTCCAGTTGTCTTTATTTTCCTCTGAAGGGGTTTTGTGCGATGTCCTTTCTAATTTCCTTTTGGCTAATTTTAAGAGTGCTCAATTCAGGTGTGTACCAATGCTGGTGGTTAGGGTTAGGGCGAACCTGTTTATTTTTAAGTGGTGCATGTTTGTCGATTAGCTCCTGGAAATGATTACTGAAAGCGCGGATGATATTCTCACAAGAGTCATCATCTGCAGTATTGTTCATGACATGGGTAAGGCCTTCTTTAAGAATGTCATGTGTGATTTTCTTAAAGTTTCTGCTCCAAAAACTCTTATGCAACCTCTTGGCTGCTTGAAATGCGGGTTACAATTATCTCCCAATTGGTATCCCTTATTAGGAGAGTTTTGCCCAGTCTGCCTTGTTTCATTTGTTCAGTGTTCAAAATCATTGGTTCTGCTTAGCAGTCTTTTTTTGGAGCGCCCCAGTGTCACCTGCTTCAGGCCAACTCACCAGACTTCCTTTGTGTCTCCATCGGACTCCCAGGTGCTGCAGCTGATCTCCTCGGCTCCTCTATGCTTCTGCCAGCTCAAGTCTGACTGCCGCGATACACACAGTCTTTCAGGGGAGCGCTGACAGCTCAGTGGGATCTCCGGTTTAGCTTCTTTACCGGAGAGGTTCACGGCGTGTCGGGAGCCGGTCTCCCACATGGAAGCGGCTCTGAGGCAAGCTATGCCATCTGCGCATTCTCTGGATGGCCACGCCTCTTCTCCCGCGTTGGCCTAGCTGGTGCTTCCTCTGCTTAACCAGTATCTCCCGCATATAGTCCTGCTGCCGTCTCTGCTACACTGTCAGCTACTTCTTCCCCTCCCCCTCCTTCTCTTTCCTCTTCTCCCTCTTCTCACATCTAAAACTCATTCCTACTTTTAAAGGTCCTGCTCAGGTGCTTTCTGCCACAAGAACTAGACTGCTCATGATACTTCAAATCTGAATCCCTCTTCATCGTCACAGAACCACAGGCATTATAGGAACTGAAATCCATAATGTTTTTGGTCTTTTTATGATTAATTGATTTAAACTGATTTGTGAACTAAGAGTTGTCAAATTTGTTGGACGTTAAGAGTTGGTGATTTAACCGTTGGTTTTAGACTTCTATATAAAAGGTAAAATCATAACAATTAGAGGTTGTGATATTTACTTCCTGATTTCCCCCCCCCCAATCTATCAATCTTAGGCTGTTTAGAAGAGTTTTCATATTCTGTGCTTTGGGTAGTTCTAGGAGAGGGAACCGTACATTGACAGCATGGCATTAGATGTTTAGGTATGCGTCCCTCTTAGCGAAGTCACCACTTCCCCTTGACAGCCATCTCCTCCCATGTGATCCTCCCTCATGTTGCCACCCCCATGGTTAGGATCAGGTAGCGGCTGCCTTCTCCATGCCATGTGGGAGGGGACTTTAGGCTGGGGTTTAGTACGCTGCAGGATTCTTCACAGTACTAAAACAACAAGTTATTACCCAATACATCTTTCAAATAAGGCTACTGCGGCGCCGGAGGACTTACAATTAGAGTATCCATTGGTACTGGATAAATTGAGCACACCGTTCGTACAGCAGGACCCAGTAGTTGCCCTTACCAATCCATTTGTTAAGGACATACCAGCAAGTTATATAGTGGTCCTAGAAGAACTCAACACCACTGGCTTGGGCATTGATGTAGAGCATGAGCCACAGGATGATCCTCAGCAACTTTTTGCAATATTTACTAACAACAAAGGGCGATGAAATACAACATAAAGGAGAAAATTTAAAATCAGAAACCCCCGGGAAGATCCCAGACCTCTGGCTCAAGAAAGTTCTAAGGGCTTTATCCCTACCAACGATACACCAGCAAGAAATTAACTGCAAGAGGAAGAAACTGCAAGGGGAAAAAAGAAAAGCTTGTTTAAAGCCACTGGTGAACTCTAGCCCTAAAGGGTCTCCATCTATTCTGGGAGAATAATTGCAAACTGTTGAAACATCTAGCATTGCTGTTATAAGAGACTTGTTAAATATAACGACTCATTCCGTTGAAATAGAGGAGCTGAGATCAAGATCACCTTCTCTGATACAATCATTGACCCTTACACAGGCGCAACTAGTAAGTCATCAGGTCACCACGACAGGACAAAAATTGGCTACAGACAATCGAGCCACCCTTCACAGCACATGGAAGGGTACCAACCAACAGTTTTGTAGCCTGGACAAGAGGAGATTAATGTTAGCTAAATCTGAACAACATTCAAACAATTATCCCAACATTCATCAGTTTACATTTATAACTAGGCAGGAGGTTGATCAAGAGAATCCTTTGCCAGGAGCACTGGCAATTTATAAAGTTGCTGCCAAGTCATATAAATTTGCGATTATAGAGGCAAAAAACACCCATCTTAATTCTAGAATCCTGCATGCTAACTCTGAAGTGAAGGAACTTTTTTAAAATACTAAAAGAAATAGAAACGACCAACCAGCCTTCCGCCAGCCTTTTAATTAATTAAGGATGCAGCCTGCTGCCAAGAAATTCTGAATTCCATGCAAAATAAATTGAATAACATCAGGACAGATATAATTCATAAAAAAGATGATCTTCTCCTGGCGCCTAGTGAGATTAGGAAAGGGTGGTTCGTCAGATGTCCGACTATGCCACAATTTAATTGTTCCACTATTACTGTGGATGAGTTATCTGTTGTAGTGTAATAGTTGAAGGCAACTAGATGTAAAGGTGACCCCTGCTCATCTATGAAAATTAAAGCTTGCCTGCCTATCTTACTAGATGCCATCTTCAGGTTCATTAATTCCTCTCTCACGGAGGGCCATGTTCGAGCTGATCTTAAAAAAGCCTGGGTTACCCCCATTTTTAAGAAAAACGGGCTTAGCACCAGAGGTGCCGCTCAATTACATGCCCGTAACACACCATTTCTGCTGAAAATCCTGGATCGTATTGCCTATTGCCAGATTTCTCAACATTTGAACAATTATGCTTTTCTTAATTGCCGCCAATCGGGCTTCAGACCAGGTTTTGGAACCGAGACCGCACTTCTAGAGTTGAAATCAAGGCTCTTGGGACGTGTTGACAAAGGTAGACTTGTCAGCCGCGTTTGATCTGGTCGACCATTCACTTTTGATAGACTGAAAGAATTAGCCAATTTTTACCCAATAGCTGTGCGCTGGATTATCTCATTTCTGGACATCAGAGAAAGTGGTTTTTCATGAGGAGGTAGAGGCTAAACCGGTTATGGTCAATTTTGGTGTACCCCAGGGAGCTTGTTTATTTCCCTGTTTATATAACCTCTTTATGGCTCCCTTCTTTGCTCTTTTGGAACAGGAGGGAGTGGGATTCACAAACTACGCGAATGACACACAGTGTGTCGTCCCATTGTAGGCTCTCACCCCTAGGACGAAGAGCAACGGAATAGAGTCTATACTACAGTCGAGAACCGGATGGTGTGGAACAACTTAGCACTGAATAGGGATAAAACACAGTTACTGATTGTGGGCTCCCAATCAATGCTGGCTAAGCTTGGCCCGTCCTACAATAGTTTTCAACTCAGAGAGGTAAAGGTAACCCCCCAAAAGAAAGTCACAACTTTAGGTGTGGTCTTTGGCCAACACGGTAGTATGAGAGCACATGTTGGGAGCCTTGTCTCTGCGGCAAGCTATTTATTAAGCTTTTGGCACATCTTAGACCTTTTATTTCACAGGCCAACGGCAAAACAATTGCAAGAGCAATTATCAGATCAAAAATAGATTATTGCAGCAGCCTTTTGGTTGGGCTTAGCAAAGCTGACACTAATATACTTCAGGTGGTTCAAAATGGTGCAGTCGGGGTGGTCGTAGGACTATCCCGTCGCGACCTCATATCGGCAGCTAGACCAGCTTTGCATTGGCTTCCTGTGGAGGTGCGTGACCTTTTCCATCTTCTTGTCTTCACCTACAAATGTAGACGGGGCTTAATGCCCCCGTACCTGCAAGACCTCATCTCCAATAAAGTGAACAGCAGATCTTAGATCTTCATTGCAGCTCCAAAAGCTTGGAACAAGCTTCCTCTAGATTTCAGTTGTCAAGAATCCATAGTCTTTTAAGAAAAAACTTAAAACGTGGATGTTTGCTTGATTCTTTTGAGTAGCTATGACTAAGTTACTCTCCCTTACTGTTGTTTTCTCTATGTCGCTCTTAATGTTTTGTCTGCGCCCTAATGCCCATGGTAGCGCATTACAAATGTTTTAAAGTAAAGTATTGAACACTGACGTTGTGCCAGTTGAGTGCCTAACCATCCCTACTGATCTGCACAGAGTGGTATTCTGCAACATAATGCATTGTTTTGGTTTCTTTACAGGGGTTGGTTTTTGCTTGTATTTGTAGTCTACTTCTTTGCAATTTTATTGTTTTTCATTGAAAGTTTCAATTTTTATAGAACCTCAATTGAACATCTGTCACAAGTCTAGGCGGAGAGTACAGGACAGAGGCTATCTCTCACTGTATGCAAGTAGATTAAGGGAGATTCTGGAGACAATGCTAGAATATAACAGATTAAAGGTGCATACCAAGCTGTTAGTTGAAACAGGTATTCACAGGAACTGCAGGAGCAGGCTGTAAACAAAGACAGAGAAAAGACAAAGACAAGCAAGTACACCGGGCAACTTGGATGGATCAGAAATAAGGGTGTACTGGAATATGATAAGGGGTCTCCAGGGATTAAGGAAAGCCCTTGGGATAGGTACCAGCAGATTACTCTTAACAACAGTCATACAGCAACGTCATAACTTAGGCGTGCCGAGGAAACTGTTGTACTCGGTGCAAGGGTAAAACTGAAAGACCATATACTGAGGCAGGTACGACTTCAACGGACTAGGTGAAGGCAACAGAAGTGTTCCCTTATCTGATTTGAACGGAGACCATCCCAGGGTCACACTGTTTTTTTTTTTTAAATACCACATTTTATTGTTTTTTTGGAAACACAAAACATACAGTCCCACACAGTGGGGTAAACAAAACTTCCCATACCCGCCCGCCAACAACTCCCCGCTGTGGTCCCTTACCGACGAGCTTCAAAACATGCCACAACATTTTGTCCCTTTCGTATTACACCCACCAGTCCATCTGCAAGTCTCTGGGTAGCGTAACGGCACAGTATTATAAGTTACTTTTAGTGCGCCTCTTCCCAACTTTGCCATATTTTTTGTGCTTTTTCTGGGCACCCCCTGGCAGTATAAACTCTCTTTTCCATCGCGATGCAGATATCCACGTCCGTGATCCATTGTTCAAGGCTCGGTGGCCTCTCGGAGCCCCAAAGTTGCGCTATGTTCCTTTTGAGTATCGCAGTGGTGGTAGATAAGAGCACTCTCTCATACCTCGTTAGATCAGTGTCTCCTTCTATCCCCAGCAATAATTGTTTTGGATTTACAAGTATCCTCTTGCCCATTACCCTTGACAGTTCATCACAGCACTTTTGACAGTATTGTTGAATGATGGCACAGTCCCACAGGATATGATAATAGGAGCCTTCCTCCCTCTTACATCGCAAACAGTATGGATTCGTAGCCTTTCCCCACTTGAACAGTGCCACCCTTGGGTAATAAATCCTATGTAGTATCTTCAGTTGAATTAATCTAAGCCTGGAGGAGATAGTTGATTCTCTGGGGTACATCAACGCAGTCACCCATTCCTCTGGGAGTATATCACCTACCTTCCTCTCCCACTTGGCTTTCAGGCTCGACAGCTCTTTCGTAGCAAAGGAGTTAATAGCACTGTACATAGTCGATGTGACTTTCTGTTTAAGCTGTTCTGGGAATACATTACGTTCTAGTGGAGAGTAATCGGGTATGTCACTCAATTCAGGGAGATGGGCCTGCAATGAATGTTTGAGCTGGATATAGTGGTATTGTTCATAGGGTGGGAGTGCAAAGGTGCCCGCTAGATCCACAAATGCTATTATTACATTTTCTTTCATTACATCGCCAATTTTCGTAATACCTAGTTGGGCCCATGCTTGCCATTTAGGGAGTTTGTTCACCTCCGGGAGATGTCTGTTGTTCCAGAGTGGTTGTTCTAGAGTTCGTTTTTTATCCCAACCTAGGTATTTGTGTATCTTCCCAAACAAGGGTTATATGCGACAACATGGATGGGCCAGTGGGTCGCTCTTTTTTCCAGTAGAGGAGGCTCATGATGGGTCTTTCCTGTGCGTCAGTATCTTGTATTATGTTATGCGGTAGAGTGGTATCCCCATGCAATTTATCATTCACTATTGCCATTTGACTGGCCCAGTAGTAGGTCTGTAGCCGGGGGAGTCCAATCCCGCCCTCCCATATGGATCTTTGCATGGTAGTAAGTGCCATTCGTTGGTGCCCCCCTTTCCATAACAACCTCCTAAGTGTTTGATCTATCCTATGGAACTCACTGGGTGCTATTGGTAGTGGTGCATTTTGTAGTACGTAGAGAAAACGGGGAAGGGCCATCATTTTCAAGAGTGCTGCACGTCCCAGTAATGTGAGTGGTAGGGACATCCAGTGGCGAACATCATCCTTGAACCTGGTCGCCACTGGATGTAGGTTTTTCCCTGCATAGTCTGTTAGTTTGTGCGTGATTTGTATACCAAGGTATCTGAATTATTCCCTTTCAATACGGTAGGGGCACACATCTGGTATCGCAATGTCTATATGCTTCACCGGGAATAGTATGGACTTTGACCAGTTGACGCGGAGTCCGATGAACGCGCCATATCTCTCTAGTAAATGCGACACAACGGGTCAGGAAACTCGCGGGTCCGCCAGATAAATTAACATATCATTTGCGTATAAAGACACTCTGTCTTCCCAGCCGTCCGCCCACCTGAAGCCACTCCATGTTTGCGTGGATCTTAACAGGATTGCTAAAGTTCGATTGCTAACGCAAAAATCAAAGCTGACAGGGGGCAGCCTTGTCGCGTGCCCTTACCTAGCTGGAAGGGTTCGGAAGTATACCCATTCACTCTTGTTACTGCTACTGGAAGGTGGTATAGTAGTTTAACCCAACTCAGGAAGTAAGGGCCTATCCCCATTCGTCGCATCATTTCCCAAATTGCCTCCCAGTGCACAGAGTCGAAAGCCTTTTCGAAATCTATGGACAGTAGGGCTAGGGGGTTTGGTAGCTTAGGTGTTTTTCTAGTGCTGTGTGTAATCTATATATATTTTGCCTGGTGGATCTTTGTGGCATCAAGGTCACACTGTTAAACAGATTTAAGTGGAGACACCACAGTGGACCAAGATGTATACAAGTAGAAAGCAGCGTTGAAAGAAATAACCAGGAAGATGACAGGATAGGATATCAGAAGCTAGAACAGGCAGGTTGCAAGGCAAGCAGCCCAGAGGAACAGGGCAGAAGACAGAGGATTGCGGCAAAGCCGTCAAGTGGGAGCCCAGAGGAGCAGGGCGGAAGGCAGTGGAGTGCGGCAGAGCCGTCAAGTGGGAGCACAGAGGAGCAGGGTGGAAGGCAGCGGAGTTTGCCAGAGCCACCAGGTGGGAGCCCAGAGGAGCAGGGCAGAAGGCAGCAGAGTGTGGCAGAGCCACCAGGTGGGAGCCAGAGGAGCAGGGCGGAAGGCAGCAGAGTGTGGCAGAGCCACCAGGTGGGAGCCAGAGGAGCAGGGCAGAAGGCATCAGAGTGCGGCAGAGCCGCCAGGTGGGAGCCCAGAAGAGCAGGGCAGAAGGCTGCAGCAGACTGGCAAGGGAGCTGCAGGCATCAACAGGAATCAAAAGGCCAAAAGAGGATTTCCAGGAAAGGTAAAAAACTGGTAACAGGAGCACCAGCATGAACTCCCAGAGAAAGCAGTTGACTGACAACTGCTTCTGTTCAAAGTGAGCTTATAAAGGCCCTCCCAGCCAGCAGGCCAGCAGGGTGGAGCTGACTACAGACTCTGATAGCGGTTTTCAATTAAGCCCAGCCCTGGCTTCAGTAGCCTGCAGCAGTAGCAGCAGTAGCAGCAGTGGTTTCTAATCAAGTGCTCTCCAGCTCTCTGCAGCCTGGCCTGCAGCAGCTTGGAACAGGTGAATGCAATCAGGCCCTCTGCAGCTCTTAGTAGCTTGCTGCAAACAAATGTATTTAGTATGCCGCCTCCAGCCCTCTGCCTTTTGGACAGCGTACATGTCCCAGAATGCATCTGCTGGTTTAATCCAAAATCCGGAATGGAACATGCAATTAGATTAGTCCAAAACTGCAGCGGTAAAACAAGGAAATAAAAGCAGAGGTGCAGTTAGCGGTGCTGGGTGGCAGGCGAGCAGGATTGTGACAACATCCTTTTATTTTAGAGTCTTTGTTCTATTGCCATTTGGGTTGCTATAGTTTTCTCCTCACACCCCTCCTGAAGAGTGTAGCCTGCCCGTGGTCCATATTGCCACAAAAGGCAAAGGAAGTATACTTGTTGGGCTTTGTCTGCTTTTCCTTTGAAAGGGATCACTGCTGGTTTAGTAGTAGTGTGGGGCTGAGTAGGTGATTCTGTTAAAAGAACCCTCAGCCCTACCCCACAAGAGGGAAGGAAAAATGCAGGCTCTCTCCCTCTATCCAAGAGCCTCTAACATTCAGTGTTACCTGTCTAAATTAGGGAACAACTAAGCTACTGGGAAACCTGCACTTAATATAGTGAAGGACTCACCAACCACCAGAGGGTGTATTTGTAGCTAGTGGTGTCCACCAAATAAATGTGGAAGCCTGGGCATACTGTTTGCAGCAGGGGAAAGACAGCAAGAAGACAGGAGGAAGTTGGGTAATGTAGAGGATTCCAAGATTGCTACGTCACCTCTCATAACCTATGTTCCAGTGAGATGAGAATGACGCCCTGCAAGTAGGAAGGACCAACAGCCTATCAGAATGGATCCCTCCCCTGCAGTCACAGCTTCAGGCTATTACTCTGGAAGGCCGCCAAAGGGAAGGGTTAGTACTGTATGAAAAGAGCTGCTGTGAACAGTCACTCTTTGAGAGGGGAGTCACTTCCAGCGTGGTCCAACTTGCCCAGACCCTTAGGAAGAGTCTTGCTGAGCAGGCTCACCTCCCTAAGCCTCAAATGGGGTGGCTCCCCTCTGGGCCTCTGGGGAGAACGGACGAGTAGTCCAGATTTGTCACTCCTGACACACCACATTCAAAGAAACAGGACACAAAAAAATAGAACAGAAAAATATACGGGAATAGCCCTAAAGACGCCCTCTGCCACAGGCCCTTCACTCAGTAAAATAGGGAGATATAACTAGATATTGCAAGACTCTAAAGTAGAGCAAGGTCATAGTAACTAAAGAACAAAGCAAATCTGTATTTGTTTAGGAACAGGGTCTTCATAGAAGACTTCAAATTAAGGAACTAAGAGCAAGATTGTCAATCAATACAGGAACACTTCATCATTGAACAGTTTCTGATGGATTCCTTCCTCCCACCAATCCTCATCTATGATAAACCTATCCACAGTGCAGCTTTTCTCTGGAAACCTTTCTGCCCCCATGGGGTGCAGCACAGCTTTTTCCACTCTGTCCAAAGCTTCTACACGCCCTGCAACAGACATGACATTGGGGCCAGTAGATATTGCGCTGCCGCACCCCGTGACCTCACTTCCTTTTTTTCCATCCACTCTGCTTCAGGAACACTCTGTCTAAATGTTCAAATTCATCGTCGCCATGCCCAACTATGCGAAGGACTCGCAGTACATGTCAGAGCATGCACCCAAAGGCCCTCTGGGAACAGGCGGTAAAAACCTTTACTTTCATTCACAAGACTAAAGTGGATGTCTTGGTCGAGATCTCGAGGTCCCTCTGCAAAAGGAAAAGAGGCACCAAAAGCAGTCTCGCTATTCGAGTGGAACCTCACACCCACATTCTTCCTCTTCCAAAACAAAAAGAGCCACCAATTCAGAGATTCTCTGGAGCTGGATAAGGTAACTTTTCTTACCCAATCCTCCACCCCGGAGGAGTGGGAACAATTTTGCCAAAAGATGCTCGACATCTTTGCCAAGATGCCGACAATTAGTTATGGCCCTGGCGCCGACAGGACCCACCTCATCTGCGACTTGCAGTTGTGGACCACTCCTGCACGCCTACGAGCTTGGGTCTGGCTAAGAAGAGTGAGCTTCCCCTCCACCTGACTCTGCCTTTGGACATCGAGATCTCTGCGCTAGTACCGACTTAGTCATCAGCGCCACAGGCACCGAAGAACCTCGGAAATGTAACCCTTTTCCTTTCAATGTGTGACATCCCTGATGAGGAGGGGGACCAGGTACCCTTTGGGTTTGAACCTTTGGTCTCCAGGGAAGGGAGGGACTTCCTGGAGTAGGTCTACGAAGAGGGTGAGTATGTACAAGGGCTGGCCTCGGACCTCCGAAAGCCACTGGCTTGGACTCCTGAGCTAAATATTCTTCCATCCCCTACCCCTGGTCAGCCTGTGGCATCTTTTCAGAGGCAGATGTCAAAGGTGGCCAATACCCGGGGGGCTCTCTGGTATGTCAAACATGAAAATTCAGTTTGAATTAAGGTCATCCTGGATGAGGGTCCCAGGAAGCAAACACTACTACCCTTCAATGTGGCAGTGGAGGCCTCTGTACTGGAGGTATGGGAGAAGCCTCCTTCTGACCCAGCTTTCCTATTCACTCACAAAGCTTGGTGGTGCAGGTTGCGACTACTAATGTGAAGTCGTCTACCTTGCCATCTCTCCCACCTTACATGGACAGCAAGAGACTGGACGTCGGGGGAAGATGTTTGCTTCACCCTTTTGCGCAGTTTACGCTTCTTGTACCCTGGCAACATTTCCGTCCGGCCTGATCTCTGTGGTGGCAAATGCGGCTGAACATATCCCTGAAGGAGAGATGAGAGACGGCTTCCCTGTCGATGGTGACAGACTGCAGGGAAGCTTCTCTCCAGGTTCTGCAGTTGGCGCTGGACACAGCTGACATGGCTGCAAGTGTGATGCTCGTGCACCACTTTTGGATAAGGATGTGTGCTTCACACAGGATCTCCAGGCCAAACTTCTGGACATAGCTTACGGCGGCCAAAACCTGTTTGGGGTGACAGCTGATGACGCCTTCCAGAAATGTCATCCATCGAATGCCACATCATTGGACCTAGCCAAGCAACAGCCCTCCGCATCTTCGGCTAGAGTCAGGGGTTTCATCCTTCAGGCTAATAAGCCCCATGGGGTAGATGTCAGGCAAACCAGGGAAGACTGCAGGGCAAGCGCTTGCAGACAGGCAGAGGTAGAGGCACCGCCATCGCCATAGGGGGAGCTGCTGCAGCCACCATCCCCTCACATCCGCAAGGAGCAAAACCTCTGAGGTTTTCTGCCATGGCTTGCCTTTGGGGAGGTGGGGTCTCTTCCCCTGTTCAGCAAGGAATGGGTCAAGACCACGTCCATTGCCTGGGCCTTACAGGTCATTGAAGAGGGTTATTGTCTGCCTTTGTGCAGCATCCTCTGGACCTCAGCCCTTATACCAGCACATTGCCTCTGGACCTCCTCCTCGTGCAGGAGGTCCTTCAGCTTCTTTCAAAGAGCACAATACAACTGATACCGCAGTCGGAAGGAGGAAAGGGTTGGTACACCACCTATTTTCTAGTGCTGAAGAAGGAGTGGGGGCTTGGATCTCTGTTTGGATCTGAGGCTGATGATTTTATTTCATGCTCAAGGACATATTGAAGATGGTTATATTAGCCCAGATCCTGCAGGCCCTCAATCTGCAGGACTGGTTTGTCTCGCTGAACCCTCTGGATGCCTACTTCCACATGTCCATTCATCAGAAGTACAAAAAGTGCTTGAGGTTTGTGGAGGTCCAACATCACTAACAGTTCAGAGTCCTGCCATTCGGCCTTTCTTCGGTTCCCATGGTTTTCATCAAGCTCCAGGCAGTGGTGGCGGCTCACCTCAATAAGGTGGGCATTCATGTCTTTGTCTACCTGGACAACTGGCTCCATCTGAGCTCGCTCAAAGATCTAGTGTCGGAGCATCTACTCTGCACATGCACTCCATTGCACAGCTTCGGCTTTTCCCTGAACTTAAAGTCTATGGTTTCACCGTCCCAGGCTCTCCGATATATCAGAGCAGTCTTGGACACTGGCCTGGGTAGGGCATTTCTGGCCGAGGACCGAGTGGCGAACATCTTTCGGATGGTCAGTGTCCTGCAATCCCAGGAACAAGTCACAGCCTCAGCCTTTTTGCGCCTCTCGGATGGTCAGTGTCCTGCAATCCCAGGAACAAGTCACAGCCTCAGCCTTTTTGCGCCTCTCGGATGGTCAGTGTCCTGCAATCCCAGGAACAAGTCACAGCCTCAGCCTTTCAGTGGCTTCTCCGTTGCCAATGGACAGTTTCATTTACAGGTATCGAACCAGGTGGCACAGGCTCTTCCGTGGTGAGTCGTGTGAGATAACTTTATGAGAGGCGTGTTGTTTTGTAAACCTTGTCCCCAGGTGACGGTGGTCACAAACACATCCGACTGTTTGGGGTGCTCACCTGCTGGATGTAACAGTGAGCGGACTGTGGTCCCCTGTGGAGTCTGGGGAACACACCAACTTGGTTGAGGTGAGGGAGATCGGGCTAGTCACCTTTCTCCCCACTGTGAAAAGCAAGATTGTGCTAATCCTCATGGACAGCACAGTGGCCATGTAGTACCTCAACAAATGAGGTGCTGTTGGGTCTTTGCCTCTGTGCAGAGAAGCAATGTGACTATGATGCTGGGCTCTGGGGAACAGTGTCTCTGACGGCAGCCCATCTGGCCAGAAGAGAGAATGTCACACCGGATGCCTTGAGCAGACAGACTTCGACCTCCCATGAATGGGAGCTCTGCTATGAAGTTTTGGAAACTCCTCAAGGGGACTTCTTTGCTTCCAGTGTGAACAGGAAGTGGTAGTTGTTCTGCTCCGGGAAATGTCCTAGTCAGCTCTTGGGGACGCACTGATGGTTGAGTGGACTTTCAACCACCTTTATGCATTCCCGCTGATCCCTGTCATTCCGCTGGTTCCATGGCGATTGTGTCTGTTCATAACCACATAGTTCCTGATCGCTCCGGACTGTGCCCGAAGGACGTGGTGTCTGAAGTTGCTGGACATGTTTTTCTGCCCTTGTGGTTGACTTCCGAGGAGGTTCAATTTGCTCTGTCAGAGGGGTGGGTGCTCAACCTGAACCTCAGCAGCCTGAACCTTCATGCTTAGCTACTGAGACTGAGATATGGTATCCAGTGATTTTAATAAAAGCATTTCAGAGAATGATTTTATAACGAAACAATTATAGCGAAAAAATATCGAATTCAAAATCTATATATATTGGGGTGGGGTAAGGGGCTAAAATGGGTGGGGATGGGGACGTGGTTGGAGTGTGGTAAAAGCATAGGGGAAGGGGGCGCTTTTGAGCAGCCGTGAAATGACCGCTGCTTTCTAATCTCCTGTCCGACTGGCTGTAATGAGGTTATAAATCGCCCGGTCTCAGGGGCCTATGCTTGGTTCTGCTACCATATACCAGCGCCGGAAGGTACACACTACGATTTGGTGTGTTTGATGTGGATTTGAGCCTGATGATCGGAGATCGAGCAAGATCTTTTGGATGCGGCTCATGTGTGTGGACTCCTGCGGACAGTGAAGCCGGCGGCTGCCTGCGAGGCATCGTGTGATCACCGCTGGCGATTGAGGTTTCTGGAAGGGGGGAGATACTGACTGGGCCTCTGCGATCAGACCCTGGGGCAAAGACTGATGAAGGCGTTTGCTGGTAACCTGGAGGCCGAGTGGCTGGCACGTGTGTGCATCGACAGTAGAGGGAGGTGCGGCGCAAAGCCGGGACGCAAACCCATTTACCCTGCTTGTGCCCTGCTGATTGTGTGAAACTGGGCTCTGTTTGGACGCGCACTTGGGTGCATTGATATGGCAGGGACAAACTGCGCACCGCCTGATGGGGGGCAAGATCCTTTCTCCCACCTCTCTGGTGACCCTGTTGAGTGAGACATGCTGGAGGACCGGCAAAGGAGGTGGGAGCTGTGGGTGTGGGGAGATCTTTCAAGGCGAGCCGGCCAGGCACCTTGCTGCACTAAGCGGCAGTAGCTGTGGAGCACTGGTGGCGACTTCTCCCCCCCCTCTCCCTGCATGATACTGATTGGTAAGTGTGCCCGATACTGGAGCCAGAGGCTGGGGATAGAGAGACTGCGGGCCTGGGCATATTGCATTGCTGTTTTCTGGCGAAGTGCAGGGCCACTGATTGAGCACCCCCAACCTTCCCTCCTAAACTGTACTGCTGCGAGTTGGGATAGAACACCTGGAGCACACACTTGGGCCGCTAGACTGTGGTGGTAGTACTGCTGCTCACATAAATACTGCCTGGGAAGCCTTGCTGTATTTACACTCGCAAATATGACTAAAGGAGTTGGCAGCCAGAGAAGACAGAACACACTAGACACATTTGTGCGACATGCAAACCCGCTGCATTCAGAGTTGCACCAGTGTTGGCCGCAAGGCGGTGAGTGTCGAGACACCAGCTGTTGAGGCCCCCACGCTTACTCAACTGATGGAGAGTATACAGGTCAGTTTCACCTCCATGACAGACAAACTAGATGGCATAACAACAAATAGCACCACCCTTACCGGTAAAATGGAACGGGTCAGTGCACGGATGATGGAAGCAGAGAAACGCATCGGCACAGCTTACGACGACATTCACATCCTCCAGTCTCAAATGAAGACAGTACCTACGGAACTGAAGAGAACTTTGTCTAAGTGTGACGATCTTGAGTCCAGGTCTCGGAGGAGCAATATACGCATAGTGGGCCTTCCAGAAAGCTTTGGTTGGGCCAGTTGGAAGTAAGCACGGAGAACCTACTGAAAGAACTGTTTGCTTCGCCTCCATGTTTGTTGTCGAAAGGGCTCACAGAACACCACCAACTAGACCTAGAACTGGGGCTCCTCTAGAGCCGTAATTGTAAAGCTACTTAACTATCTGGACCGGGACACAATCATCCGCCCTGCCAGAGAGAAGGGCCTGCTACACATCGACAATGCAACGATCCACATCTATCCTGGTTTTTCTGCGGCCGTCCAACAGGAGCAGAGATCGTTTATAGGAGTCAATATGCTGCGCGATAGGGCCACCCCATATGCCATACTTTTCCTGCCAAGGTTGTGTATCCAACTCCCGGGCAAGACTGTTTTTTTACACTTCCAGAAGAAGCTGCAACCTACATCAAGGCCAATATACCGCTCAATCCTCAGCTGGAGACTGGTAGTGTGGGGGATGCCTTGTCCTTACCAGTATGACTTGACCCGATAAGTTACTGATGAATGATCAGCTTGGCTGGTATGTTACTCGCTGGATGTTCCCAAACCAGCAGCGATTACTGTGTCCTAGTACCTCAACTTGTATGTGTTACTTGTTACAAAAAGCCTGAGCGGGCGTGCTAATCCTAGATTAGAATGCTTATATTAAAAGCAATGGCTGGGTCCAGGCGATTTGAAGGCAACAGCTGCCCCTGAGCAAAGTTGCAGTTAATAGTTATTCCTAATGTGCACCAGTTGGTGTTGTGCAGTAAGCGGGGGTGCTAGGGGGGGCGTGGAGAAAATGAGGGTAGCATTGCCCTGATTGGGAGGGCGATGAGGGATGGGGAGGTGGAAGGGGTATTGGGCGAAAAAAAGTTCAGTTAAAATTGTTTTGGAAATCACACATTTACTGCATAAGCAAGTGCTATTGTTGGTGGGATGGTGCAGGGACACAAGCATTGGCTGCAGGTACATTTGTTATGAGTGTGACACTGAAATCCTTTAACGTCTTAAGCTGAAACGTGTGCGGCATTGGGAACTATGGTAAAGCGCTGAGAATTCTTGCGTATATAAACTGGCACGATATTCATTTCCTGCTATTGCAGGAAACACATGCACTAAGAAGTACAAATGAATCGTTTGCCAAGACGTAGGGTCCTAATGGATTCTTTACCAACTACTCAACAGAATCTAGAGGGGTGCTCACACGAACACATACACCAGCTTTTGCTTTACTGCACTCACACGACGACCCTGGAAGTTCGATATGTAGTGGTACATGGTAAACTGGCCAATAAAGAGGTACTTCTGGTGAATTCCTGTGTGCCAAACCTGGATGACCCGGATTTGTATTTGAAGATTGCAGATATTGTAATCTGTTCATCGATTCCCGTACTGTGGGGGGAGACATGAATACTATTTTGAATTTAAACCTTGATTGTACTAGGCGGACACCTCGACCCCTGTCGAAAGCGGCAGTTTGTATTCTTGATTTATTGGGCAAGCTCAACTTGTGTGACATCTGGTGCATGCTATATCCGACGGGAGGGGAGTTTACGTACTACTCCACCGTTCACGATATGTCGTCTAGAATAGGTGCTTTTTTATATTTGACATATTGGTGGGCCTGGTGAAGAAAGCTACTATACTCCCTCGCACGTATTCTGACCCCTCTCTGATTACACTGTATTTAATGTGGGGAGACAATAATACTCGTACTTGTAATAAGTGGCGATTTAAATCACTGGCAATGAAGGAATTGGTTTTTCTGACAGAATTGGAGGACAATATACATATGTATTATTCGCTAGCCGATACTGGCTCTGTGTCGCAGGCCACGCTGTGGCAGACGTTTAAGGCCTTTATTAGAGGTATGGCCATGTCGTGTGAATTTGGTGTACTCCAAACCATACGACATTATATAGCAAAGAGCGAGACTGAGTTGCGCAGACTAGAAGCAGACTATGCGCGGCCTCCTGATCGCACCATACTTGCTGCGTTTAAAACACAGCTGAATCATGTTAAACAACTTGCAGACCCTGAGGTGAAATATTTTGCCAAACCTGCTGTAGCTAGACAGTATGGGACGGGGGGAGAGACCAGGGAGAGCGTTTGCCACACTGTTGAAACTGGAAGGTGGGCGTAAACCTATAGTAGGGGTGAAAGATTCACGCCAGGTGTTGCACTGCTCAGAGCGGCAAATCAATGAGGAATTCACACACTTTTATAAATCACTCTTCCAAGCGCAGGAACTTGGTGATGAGCAGGAACTGAAACCCCTGTTAGACGCTGCCCCATTATCTGAACAGTCAGCGGAGGCGAGAACTCAACTCAATGTTCTGTTCACAGTAGGTGAAATATTACTGGTAATAAGAAACTTGCTGAGGAATAAAGCCCCAGGCCCGGATGGGCTTACGGCTGAATTCTATTTGAAATATGTGGCCTTGCTGGTGCCCTACCTGTTGAAGCTATGGGAGGAGGTGGTTCGTACAGGGCAACTTCCGCACTCACTTTGTAAGGCTGTGGTGGTGGTGCTATTAAAACCGAATAAACCAAGTGATGAATGCAGCTCCTACAGACGGTTGTCACTGATGAATGTCGACACTAAAATATATGCAAAGATGCTGGCAAATAGGTTGCTACCGCTGATGCCGCAATTAATACATAATGGTCAAGCAGGTTTCATCCCTGGCAGGTCGACATCTCTCAATTGCTGGCGAGTGTTCAACACTATGGCCCGCATATCTCCTGTAGCTAATGTGGTGGTGCTTGCGTTGGATGACAAAAAGGCATTCAATATGGTGTCCTGGCAGTTTTTATTCACTGTTCTCCGGAAATGCGGGATGGGGGACAATATCATAAATTACGTTCAAATTTTGTTAATAAAACCCATGGCCGTAGTCCAAACGAATGCGACACAATCGCCCCCCCCCCCTTTAAACTTGGCAGGTGCCCCCTGTCGCCGTTGCTCTTTGCACTGGCAAAGGAGCCCATGGTGGACTTCATATGGGCTCAGCATAGGGGTAAGGGTTTCCGTATAGGTGGACCGCTTGAAATTATATCCTTATACGCGGATGATGTATTGCTTTATATCAGAGAGCACATTGCAACCTAGACCCTATAATGCACGATATTGCTCGGATAGGGGCACACTGGGTTTGTAGTGAACTATGGGAAATCTGAAATGTTCCCCTTAACCGACAGAACACCTGGACCTCATGTACAGACTCCACCGGCATGGGCACCCAGTAAACTGAATACCTGGGATTGACAGTATCCAGAACTACGCACACCTTACTGGCAGACAATTATGAAAGCCTACTGACGCACACTAAGATCCCTAGATTGGGTGTGTCCCTTTGTCTTTGGTGGGCAAATTGGAATTACTTAAAATGGTGCTGGTACCCAAGGCGTTATACTTGTTTGTGAATGTACCTGTATGGCCAGGCAAACAATATTTCACAGATATGCATAAAATGCTGGCCCATTTTATGTGGCATGCTGCCGCAGTGCGGAAAGAATGGGCGGAAATGACACAGCCGTATGATAAGGGTGGTTTCAATGCACCAGATGAAGCTCAATTCGCTACATACTGGCACGGGAGTGGGGAGGTACCACCGCATTTTAAATTGGAAAAGTTTGCAGCAGATAGCCGGGAAATGAAAACTTTGATACTTGATAATACATACAGAGACAAGTGTCCACATGACCCTGTTTCCACCACACTGCATGCCTGAAGGAGTATTTTAAGCAGACTGATCCTGAAGACCCCTACCATCACTAGTTGCCACCATGGAGGATCCCACACCTCCCTCCTATGCGGCACATAGCTATTCAGAGCTGATCGGAGGAACTGGGGTATTACATCGTAGGAGACTTGTTCCCTGATTGGAAATTCCTGACAATAGGGGAGTGGAAGGAAAGACATGGTGATGCAGCAGGGACACTGCTACAGTACTTTAGAGTGTGCGGGCCGCTTTACAAACCAGATGGGAAACCTATCCAAAATACCAGCATACATTTCCATCTCTGGTGGATGCCGGCACATACTCACCACCCTATATAAAGAGATATTGTCGGGGACCCATATATGACCAGATCTGTCATGTAAGAAGTTGGGGATCAAGCTGAATTGTACGATTACAGACAGTGGTTGTCGATGTGCAGATTCACTACTATGGTCTCTATGAATGCACAACTCCGAACTCATCCAATATAAGATTCTGCACATGCTGCATTATACACCGAATAACCTTACGAAAATATATCCTGACTGCACAGGCTTGTGTCCCAGATGCGGGGCGGGTGAAGCTGGATGCATGCATATGTTTTGGGGCAGACCTAATTTAAGGCATTTCTGGGGCCGAATAGGTACTATACTGTCTGAAATTGTTGGGATCAACCTGAGTGTCACTCCAATGTCTGCACTGTTTGGTTTATGGCAAGGATCTCTGGAGAAAAGAACAAGATTTGTACTGAATGTGGGCAGTATGGTGGCAAAGAGATGTGTTTTAAAACATTGGAAATCCTGAAGCCCTACTACAGTGAACAGGTGGCTGAAATACTTAACTTGGGTCAAGGAATGTGAGGACAATGTGTCAATGCAATCACAAACATTGCGGTCTACAGACACATGGTCTGGTCTTAGGTCATACTTGGCGAAAGACTTAATGTCCGGATAATGCTCGAGTAATATACTGTAACTACTTTTATATGTAAAAAGGAAATGCACTATTCTGTACACGAAGCATATGCTCATTACATGCTATGTCTGTAACGTATGTGATTGCTGAACTTAAATAGTTTTTAAAAAACAAAAAGCATATGGAGGACTTAGGGTGGGTGCGGGGAGAATCCCCCCACCCCAAGTAATTGTTCTATTATAAAATACCTCTCTGAAATTGATTGCAGTAACATCACAGAGAACCCTGAGATATAAGGAGTGTGACGTTTTTGCTTGGTGCCTGGATAGGGATCTGGACCTCTATCCTGTCAGTTATCCCAAGTTTTAGATTTGTTTGCTGTCCTTGGCCCAAGCGGGCCTGCAAATTGGTACTGTAAAGGAATACATTGCCACTATTTTGGTTTTCAAGAGGTCCGCAGAACTGGGCTAGTTCTTCAGAAGCCCCACTGTCATGCAGTTCTTGCAGGGTTTGTGTATCCAATTTCCTCCTAGCCAGTTTGTTGTCCCGGCCTGCGATTTAAATTTGGTTCGGACATTCTTTATGCAAACTTCTTTTGAGCCCATTCATTCCTATTCTATAGGATTGCTCACCCTCTAGCTGATTGTTCTGGTTGCCGTCACTTCCGCAAGACAGGTGAGTGAGCTCCAAGCGTTATCTGTTAAACTATTTTGTTTTCACCAAAGAGAAGGTGACTTTGATAGCGACGCCCCCATTTTCTCTGGGTTTTCATCTCTTTCAAAAGATCCATCTTCCTGTGTTTGTTTCCTCCACCTCATCCTTCTATGGCAAAGTAGCGAATTGATCAGCTGGACCCTGTGCAGGCCATCTGCTAATTTGTCTCTCGGGCAAGAGAGGTTAGGAAAGATGACCAGCTTTTCATTGGTTATGCTGCTGCTCGTGCTGGCAGGGCTGTGACCATACTGACCCTATCTAGGTGGATCATTCGGTGGATCATTCTCTGCATCTCGGAATGCTGTGATCTGCCTGTCCTGGGTAGCTGCCAGGCTGCAACATGCGTGTCTCTGCACACATATGTTAAGCATTGCTGCTTGGATTCGCTTTCAGGCCAGGCGTCCCATTTCGGCAGGGCGGTCCTCTAGAGTTTTCTGGTATAAGCGGTGTCCTTGCTCTCCTCCCTCATCCCGATTTTCATAGTTCTTTGGGAGTCCATCATAGATGGGGAATTCGTGGGAGGAAGGAATCCATTAGAAGAACAAATTAACTACCTCTCAGTGATGTTCTTTCTGATGTATTTTCCTACTGCGGATTCCTCACTGCTTCCATACATGCCCCACGCAGCGCGTCGGAGTGCTAGGGGAAAAAGAGTGGCATTAAGATCACGGGGTGCAGCGCCTTAATATTTCATGTCCAGCGCATATAGGCATTGAACAGAGATGACCTCTTGTCAATGGAGGGGAGGCCAAGGGCCCGATTCTGAGGTGCATGCAAAAATAGGAACGCATTCTCCTATGAAGGAGGAACACTTCCCTCAAAAGCTCCATATTCTGACAAGGAAAGAATGTGGTGCAGAGACATGAAATCCCCTGCTATTGCATGTCCTTGATTTACGACCTGACAGCGGCCCTGGGAACCACCAGAAATGGAATGCAGAGACTGCGAGCCCTGTTTTTGTATGCCACAGAGCAGGAGTTAAAATACGACTCCTATTAGTTGCCGTTCACTTCCACTGCACGTGTTTTCGCTTTTAAAAATGGCATTTCCCAGACTGCAGCACACCTTTTCTAAATTTCTGAAACCTTAAGGACACTTTTGCAAATGACAAAAGTGGCAGTCTTTATAGAAATGCAGTGTCACTGGAGCACATGTTTCTCCCACAACGAGTTATTTTAGCAGCTTTGGCTGGGGGAAAGCATGATATCTCCCTCATTCCACCCACCTCAGAATGGTGGGGCTGGAAACTGAAGGTAAGAATGTGTGCTTTCCACACATCTTTTATCACTGTCTCAGAATCAAACCGGGATGCCAGAATAATTCCAGGAGCAAGAAGTACAAACAATGTGCTGAGGCTCTCTTCCTCACCCTCGTCTCTTTGTGGTGCCCTTTTCCTAAGAATGCTGCTCAAAAAGTTGTCAGCTGACTCACGTTCTCTTCCTATACTGCTTCTTGACCCGGGGGGAGGAGGGGCGGCCAGATGGCAACAATGGCTTGACCTATATCTATTGGCTTCAACTGTGTGTTTGTCATAAATAGAAGGCTTTAACCTTTAGATCTTTGCTGCAGATCCTTGTAATCAAGAATCCTTTAACATTTAATAGTTTCGTTTTAGTTAGTATTTTGTATTGTGATCCTGTAGATTTTCAGTGAGCAGCATAGGACGAGATTCACTTGCCCCCAGTTAGTACTCCATTGAACACTTCCCACACTCCTCCCTGCTTCAGTGGCCACTAAAATTGCTATAGCTGTGACAAATGTCTTTTTAAACTTTGATTTTCAAAGTTATAACAGGAAGGTCCTAAAGAAGGGTATTACCTCATTTAATAGAGCTTTATTAACCTTACCATTACTGAGGAAGAAAACAGAAATGGGAGGGGAATGGAGAATGCCCTGCTGCTGTCTCAAAGGTTAAGAATCTTTGTTTGGTTGGACTCCTCCCTTTCTCTAGAGTCAGGTTGCCTGTGTGGCTAGCTCATGTTTCCAGCATCTACACACTTGAAAGAGGCTTCTGGACTATTTCCCTTTCTCGCACAAGATAGAACTGCTTAGCGCATTTATTTCCAGTAGACTTCAGTACTGTAATGCAGTATATCTGGGTTTGCTCAAACGGACTCATCTGCAGTTGGTCCAGAACATGGATGCAAAGCTCCTCTTCACCTGGGTCGTAGATATATCTCGTCTTCCCTATGAACATTTCACTGGCTACTGGTCGATCAACGGGTCAAATTCAAGGCCCTTATGCATAATGTCTTTTATGATACATGTATGATGCATGGGCGCCGCCACAAGTGGCAATGGGATTGGCGATAGCCGCTTTGAAAGGCATAGCTCTTTCAATGGCAGGACCCTCATCGAGCAGGTCCGTCAGGCCGCCTCCAGAAATGCAGCTAGAACGCCCATGCTTGAGCACCCCTGTGACTCATACACCTACTCATAATAAGTTCGGAAAGCATTCAGTATAGCGTCAGAGCTTCTGCTTTCCTACATGGTTAGGCATCTGCCTACCCAGAAAACAGGTTAACCATAACTGAACAGTCAGTAAAGTTCATGCAAGTGGGGAGCTGTATGAAGTCTGTCTTCACATGCAGGAAAGGGCACTCTGGCACTGGATGGACAGACAGCCTTGTGCGTACCGCTATCCCAACATTGTGTCAGACACGTAACATAGTTCTCACAATAACCTTGAGCCATAGAGGCTAACCCAGGGTCCATCCAGTCTCAACCCAATAGGGTAATCATTGTATTTTTAACTGAATGTGCTAAACGTGACCTTCACGGACAAGGTAGGGGAGGAGTACCGTGAGTGCTACCAGACGCCCATTTATGGAACGCCATAGGGAATTTACTCCCAATTTACAATACAGTTGGGTCCAGGTCACCTTTCCAGCTTCAGGGGCTTGGCCTTGGAGGATTGCCAGACTGGAAAGGGAAACGATCATGGACCATAGGATTGCAACGCAAACAAGAATATCATTAGGAGCTAGGGGCCCATTTAAAGCTGCTGGACCAGCTGCAAAACATGCTAGGGTATTTCCTTGGGCTGTGAATGACTGAGAGAGATCTCCTTTACATTTAACAATAGCTACAGCTGCGGGGAGTAACAATGCATTCAATAAAGCTGACATCTTTTCCATTCAATATTGGCGTGCCCTTGGATGTTAAATACCCACGTTGTTTCCAAAGGACACTGAAGTCATGGACAACACCGTGAGCATTCTTGGAGTCAGTGTAGATCTTGACTGGTCTATCCAGGTCCATGGCATGGGTGAGGTCCATGAGTTCGGCGACCTGTGGAGATTTGGCCATGGACAATCAATATGCTTCTAATATGGCCTGGGGGGTACATACAGAATACCCAGAGACGTTTTCGCTAGATTCTGTATCACGGATGCAAGAGGTGTCTACGAAGAGGACCTGATCGGGGTTCAACAGGGGCGTATCTGATCAATCAGAACGGGGTGACAGAAGTGTTTCAACTACAACCTGACAGTAATAGGGTTCCACATCCTGCTGGGTTGGCAGCAAAGAAGCAGGATTCAGAATTGAACATCAAAGTTTAATTTGCGGCAGAAATTAGCAACTTTTCATATTGGTTGAGATGAGAATTAGACACTTGCTGCGTCTTCCCTTTAAGCAATATTGACAGTACTGCATGGGGAACTGCAACCGTGACTGGATAACCTTGTACCAGTGAGCCAGACTTTTCTATAAAAAAAGCAGCAGCGGGGACAGCTCGCAAACAAGCTGGGAGACCCGCAGCTACTGGATCTTATGCTATGCTATGCTATGCTGTGCTATGATAGTATTGTTAAACGTTAGAGGTAGTTAGCTCATATCAACAGCTTACAGTCAACATTCATTAAATTTGCACTGTAAAAATTACAAAATTATTTTTTAATAATCTATTTCATTGGAAATATTTAAGGTTAAAAAAGCGAAGGGCGAATCCCAATCACTTGGCATAAAACAATTACATGCTGTCTGAAAAACAGTAAATTTTGTCGTGACACTTTATCTTGGAAGCAATCTCGTAACATCTGTCTATTTGACGGATATTTGATTCGGTGAACAGGGCAGGCGCATTTGCTAGCTTGCACTGTTCATGGAACCTGAGTATGGGTAACTATTTCGTCAGTCTAGTGATTTATCTAGTTGGAGGAAACTCGACATGTTTCAGTTTTCTAGGTTTGTAACAGAACTTTCTTCAGGAGTGGTGTCACTGTATCTGCGGGTGTTGCAGCAAAAAAACAGCACAAACACAGGAACAAACCTCCTCAAGAACCCCTCGCTCCGACAAGACTAGGTCATTATTTAACCTAGCCATGTCAGATAAATTTAATTTATCAAAAAGAAGTAATTAGCATCTATAGTTTACACCCCTTTCTTTTGTTTCTTCCTGTTCTATATCAACAGCCACAGAAAGAACCCTCAAGTTCGATACTAAACGCTGGCAACAAAATCCATCAACTTAAGAGATATGCACTGATAGCACGCTCTAAAGTTGTTGTTTGCCGTTCTTTTACTGTAACACCCGCCCCATCCTGAGGTGGGATTATAATTGAATTAGACACCACCCCATTAGCAATTTTAGGAACAAGTAGCTCCTGGAATAAATGTTTAACCATATCAACATTGACCAAGTTTGCCGCAGTCGGAGAAAAAGTGGAGCGGATCTACCCTAGGTATAGAGTTACATGGTATAATTAAAGTATCTACGGCTGAGGAGGAATCCTGCGGCTTGTTAACAGTATTGGTGTTCGATTCAACTGAAGCGTTGGTAGAAATCGGCTCTGGTAAAGTTGAAACTATTGTCGGAGGGCTAGAGACCGAAATGTCCACAACCCCCACAATATTAGGCCCCACTACTGGAGGGACAGTATTAATGATGATAGAATCGTCTACCAAAGCGTCAGGTGGGCTAGATAGAGCTGGCATAACAGGAGGTGAATTGACTATGACCGGAATGGCCACCATATTAGGAATAGAGGTCACAGAAACCGCTGATTCAACAGGGTTCCCAGTCCCCTTGGAAGCAAGAGAAAGAGTTGTAGGAGCCAAAGTATTTGCCAAAAATAGATTTTTTAAAAATTGGTTATTAAATGAAGTAATGTTTTTCAAATTCTTCTGATTTTTAAGTTTTCTTTATTTGCTGATTAAGTTTTTCTTTCTTTCCTATGCAAAGAAAACCTTTTTGATGTATAATTTCTTTAGAAAGGTCAATAGGATCAGATGGATTCTCCAAATTGGGGACGGATATAGGATCCACAGAAGAGGCAACGTAAACTCCTTTAAGTAGATCGGCCAACTCTAGAGTCATCCCTACGGGGGGTAGACCCTGAGGAAAAGAATTAAGAGAATAACCGGTGGACCCCTCTTGAACTTTCTCCTATATGAATTCCATAGTGACTTTTACATGAGGGATAGGGAGTTTTACCTCCATACCAAAAGCCTCTCGCACACCCTCAGAGGTCATAGGAGGAATCATAGGTGGATGATCACAAATATCCTGATCCGAGCATCGGGGGTCAGTGGTACCCGAACCCATATCTAGAACTACCCCTTGTGTACTCGACGTTTTCCCATTGAAAACTTTTTTAACCAAATGGGCATCAGCAATTGGCTGGTTAGAAAGGATGGTACGGTCTTCCTTGATAATTTTGACTAACTGTTCAAATCCATCAAGGCCCTCTAACCTGGAATAGATTTCAGAGAGTAGAAGGGAGTGTGATCTAACCTCTGACCATATGTTGTCATACAGGCTCACAAAGGAACTCAAAACCATATTCAGAGCAGAGAGTGTAGGTTGAGAAAGTTTTATTCTGTCATCCCCCTCTTTAAGAGTATGATTCAGGATAGACTCGCTGCCATGATCCTTTTTTAAGTCTGGAAGTAGACCCCTTTCTCTCAACCAGTTTGTTTTTTTTGTATACTCATCAATACAATTGATGAGATCAGAAGGAGAGCCCACATAGGAATCATCCCAAATTTGCTGGGTGACATTATTTGTATTATTAGAGTTGAGACCCAGTTGGCTCCAGCGATTGCCTTATCAGCACATTCTATGATACTAATATCACCAATATCATGAGCTAGGGGATCTTCAATCTCTAGTTTCTTAGCTACATCTGCTAGATGAGTATGATCCAATGTGGCCACTATTGGAAGTGAATGTAAATATTTAACAAGAGTGCTAGTTGCAGTCCTCTTTCCAAAATAATTTGATTTTTTTTTCCATTGGATAGGTTTACCTTGGGTATCCAAATTAGATTTTATTTTAGGGGTGAGATTAGAAGGTTTATTAAGTGGAGTTTTAAACACAATGGATTTCACTGTAGAAGTATTGGGAATTCCAGCGAGGTTAGCAGAAAGATTGACATGAATAGAGGAGGTATGGTTTGCACCCCTGACAGGGGCATAATCCTACGGCGAAAATTTGATGGGGGGAGTACCACCGTTCCTATTACCCACAGGGGGGAAAGTAGACAGCCTCTTTTGTCACAACCGGAGATTCTGTAGCAAGAGCTGCAGAGTCATCCACCATGACGGGCGGTAGAGGCGGCCTAGGATGTGATTGAGCAGGGGTTGAAAGCACAATGTTAACCATATTATCGTTAGAGTGATCCATATAACCCCTTTCCCTTGATAGACTACCGCCTTCCTCGAGATTAGAGGCTATAGTAGCTGCTAGTCGCTCTTCCTGTGCATCTATGGAAATGTCTTGTTTTCCATTAAAGATGCAACTATTATAGGCTGGTGTACGTGGAATAATACCCATAGCATTCAGTACCTCAGACCTATCTCTAGAATGAATTTGGGCCTGGGCCAGAGATTTTAGGAGAGAGGAGTCCTGGGAAACATCCACTGATAAATGTTGTGAGTTACACAGGGCAGCAGGAATGGAATTACCTGGTAAAGTACTGACTGGCGAAGCAGAGGGGAGATCCCCTTTAGCAGAGGGAGTAAAATCAAGAGAAGCCTCCATAACTGCCTGGCTACGAAGTCCCTTGCGTGTCATTCAGACAAAACAGAAACCCAAAAGAGAGTAAGGGAACTTGAGAGATGAAAGTGAATAAACTTAAGAAAAAAGGTGACAAAAACTCAAAGACTGAGTTTCAATATGTAGCAATTATAATAGAGAAAAAAATGGCATATAAAACAGTCTTTGAAATAGCACACACTAATATCTAAAATATTGCACTGAATACAAGAAGCAGCTTCAAACAAATCTAACACTGCTCCAGAAGCACTCTTAAGTAAAAATGCAAATAGAAATGGATCTATGTCCGGCAAATAGGAAATTATAAGTACAAGTATGATATAAAAAATTCTTGTTAAAAAATGTCCTTTATTCCCACATGGGCAAGTAATGGGATTTGGAAGTAGCTTCATTCATCAGCGAAACCCAATGTTGCACTCAGTCTCAGGGTAGGGAACGCCCGACAGTTTATGGAGCTGCCAGAGTCCGACTCTCCACCCCTAACCCTGAGAACTGGAAATGGTAGTGCAAGATAGGTAACAGCTTAGGACCCCGGGCCGGGTTACTCACAGGTCACAGCCGAACAGCAAAACAGCAGCTCCAGCCCTTACTGCCTCCAGAGCTTAACGCCACAAGGGTGGCTGTGTGCAGGATAAGAGCCTCCTTACGAAGTCACGTGATGCGGTCACGTGAAGAGAAGCTCCGCCTTCCTTCCCTCGGAGCAGCAGGAGCAGGGGGCTTGCAGTGCTGCCTTGGAGCCTTAGAGCGTGTGCAAGTTCACAGGCTGAAAGCAACTATTAAAGTGTCACCAGCGCTAAAGAAATGCTCCTTCTCATTGTGTGCGAGTGCTTGCTTAATGCTGATAAAGGCATCTTCTGCTTCCTGGGGTTATGGTGGGCGTTTGGGGGTCGAATCGTGCATGAGGTTCTGAAGGTTAGCTATAGTTGCACATCCTGGGACACACTTTCTGCAGTACTTGACCAGCCTGACAAACCCTCTCATCTGCTTCCTTGTCTGAGACTTGGGGACTTTCTGGATCACTGTAATCCAATGTTGGGACAGATGTCTTTCCCCAACTGAAATCTCATGGCCCAGGTAACACACTCAGGGCAGACACAACTGTAACTGGTCTGTAGATGCTGTAAGGGTGCAAAGTAAGACTCTGACAAGCAGGGATCATTGTGATTATTACAAAGTTTTATTCAAGTGCCAAAAGGAAAAGAAAACTCTATCCCGCCCTAACTCTAAGAGGGGGTTCCCTGCCTCAAATGAAATAACTAGTGTCAGAATGTCCAAAGCAAAAGCCCCAATGTCAGAATCCTAACTCTGTCCCTTGCATACGAAGTTTAAACTAAAATTAATAGAGACCCTTTCCAACCCAAACAGAGTGGCTCCCTTCCCCTGGGCAAAAGACAGTTCTGAAATCTTCTACTCTATTGGGGAATTTTCTCCCTTCCCCAGGCTTGTTCATGTTCTTTGCAAAGTTCAAACAATTTTTCGGGAAAACTCTGTTCCCTTGTTGGGCCTTTCTCAGGCTTTCTTTCATGTCCGAGTCCCTGACCGTGGTTGGCAGACCTGGTTCCTCCCAGTAGGTACGGCAGTGAGCTAGTATATATTTGTACTCCCCAAGCTCTGGTGGGTCCCTGACCCTTGTTGGCAGACCTGGTTCCTCCCACTAGGTACGGTAGATAGCTAGAATATCTTGGGATGCACTCCCCAAGATGTGGTGGGTCCCTGACTCTGGTTGGCAGACCTGGTTCCTCCCACCAGGTACTGCGACCAGGAAGAATAGCTTGAGATGTACTCCCCAAGCTCTGTTGGGCCCCTGACCCTGGTTGGCAGACTGGTTTCCTCCCACCAAGTACTGTGACGAAGAAGAATAGCTTGGGATGCAGTCCCCAAGCTGTGGTGATTCCCTGACCTAGCTGGTAGACCTGGTTCCTCCCACCAGGTGCTACAACGAAGAAGAAAAGCTTGAATACTCTCCACAGAATGTGGTGTCACATGCAGACTTTGTTTACTTGCCTGCCAAGTACTGTATTTCTTGTAAGTCACTCTCACAGTTCACTTTTATATGAGTGCGGGTCCCAGACTCTCACAGCGGGTTTCCAGCGGTGTATGTCAAACCTTGTTCACAGTTCTGCCACGTAATATTCTCTTTACATGCATATGGGTCCCAGGACCATTGATGTTGCTCTTTGGGCTTATTTGCCTGTTCCCACTGTCTCTGCCATTTTACAGGGCCCCTGGTACGTCCCCTCTCACCAGTGTACTTTATTTTGTGGTCTGTTATGTTCGCAGGACATCCCGTGTGTCTGGCGTCTGTGGTGGGGGTTCCTTTGCTTCCTTTGGTAGGGCCACTGGCTCCGCTGTGCCTGCGTCGTCCTTGTAGGCCTGGAACCGCTCACCCACAGCTGCTGACCTCTGGGGGTTTGCAGGAGCATCTTTCCTGCTGTTCACCTCGCTATTCCTGCTCACCAGATCAGCTTGACAGCAACCTCCTTCTTGCTTGGCTCCCCAGTATGCCTTCCTTCTTCCCAAAACAACCTCTGTCTCGCGGTTCCTCCAGGGCGGGCTTGAAACCTGGTCAAGTCCTTCTTTGTTTTTAGCGTAGCTTCTTCTAGTTGGTTGTTTAGAACCACTAGAATGGGCAATGTGGTTCTAGTAGGTACTCAGTATTGCTCTGCGCCTCCTCGTCCAGCACTGATCGAGTTCTGATCTTGTTACTCACTAGAGATCCTCATCGTCTCAGTACTCTCTAGTTTTGTTTCACAAATACATGGCATAGGAGGGTAGGGGTGGAGAAGGGAGGAGGTGAAGGAGAGGTGGGGGGTTATAGGGATACCACATTCTCCCAATATGGTTGTCAGTGGTCCAAAATGGTGTTCCCCTCCCATGAGATTCACCCGCTGAGTACCACCCCAGGGTGACTATCGATAGCAGCCTCACCTCCATGGCCTCAAGGGAAGGGGCTCCCCCTACAGAAGCAGTGACAACATCATTGGATTTGTCATAATGCCTTGTGACGCTTGCCAGCAAGCCCTGTCAACAGAATGCAAGATTCTTCCTTGCATAGTTTAAGGGAGGTGGAGGCTAGGAGTATATTGTCTACATACTGCACCAGTGTCAACCCTCCTAGGAACTGAACTGAGTAAAACTCTTTCTTTAAAATTCAGGAAAATAGGTGCGAGGAGTCGGGAATGAAACTCGGACACAAGTTAGCAAAGTTTTGGCTAAAGACTTTTATTGAAAATAAAAGGGGTTTGGAAAATGCCTCTCTGACCCTGCTCTAAGAGGAACTTCCCTACCTGGACCAAAAATGAAGGATTTGTCAAGGTCAGAATGTCCAAAATGAAAACTGCCCTGTGTCCAAAGTTCTATTTTGACCCTCACACCAATACTAAAGATGAAACAGGAAATGTCTTTAACCTTGGAAGGTTTGAGAAGGTGTTCACAAAAAGAATAACTTGCTTTCAACATAAAAGTTCTGCAACAATATAGGTTATTGCTCCAAAGGATGGTTCCCTTCCCCTGGATTCCTCTTGGTTCTCTCAAGATTCACGTTCAACAATTCCTTGTGCCTTTCTTGGTTCACAGCAATATTTCCAAAGTTCAGATTCAACAGTTCCTTATGCCTTTCTTGGCCCACAACCATGTTGACGTATAAAACCTGTCTTGACTTTTCAGTTGTATCCCTCATGAACATCTGGCTCATACAATCCTTTCCTAGTCCTGATATTCCTTCTCTGGACTTCTTTGGTTAAGCAATTCAATTCTTTACTCAGTCCTGATATTCCTCTTGGTTCAACAACATAATCCTTTGCTTGTCTTAACCAACACAGTTGTGGTTGCCTGGTGTACTCTCCTGCCAGGATTTGTTATGTTCACACTCTTGTGGTGGATGCCTGGTACTCTCCTGCCAGGCATCTCTGCCCTTGTCCATAGTCGCACATACACTTTTTGCAAATGTCTTTCGGATATATAATCCGGTCCTGGGTTTTCCTTTGTTTGCCCAATTTGCATGTATCTGTTTGTATAGGTTTTATTTGCAATTTGTTTCCCTTTTTAACAACTTTATTTATTTGTATTTGTATTTTGTTTATTTAATATCAACTACATTCTCTCGTTCTATCACTTGCTTGTTGCTCATTCACTTTCATTCGGCATACCCGCTGACACGCCCTGGCGTCCCAACGGCTTCTGGGAAGATTCACCGGCTTTCGTTGGCATTGTCGTATGCTTGCCCAGTCAACTGGAGAAGCAGTTTCATCTGCTTACTTCTTGCAACTGCCTCTCCCTGGTTTCTTTGGGTCTCGCAGCTTCCACTTCCAGCATCTGCTTCGCTACGGGCTTTGGTGAGGAGCGCGCTGCACTTGATCACCTGCAAACACCCAGGTGTCCCTCACCGGCTCCTGGCGTCCCTCAGCGTTTCTTCCTCGCTCTGCAGCCTTCTTCGCTGGTGAACCACTGTGTTCCACCACACCAGTACTCGCTGTTAGGAAAGAGTTCCATTTATGTGTCATTTTCCCTCCAGTTGTGAACCCCGCGCCCCCCCACCCCTCCAACTTTTTGCTGTTGTCTGTCCATCCTAGCCTGACTCTTTCTAGTGGAGCCCATCCTTCTGCTGTACTCCTGGGCTTTTGTTCATTTTGTTATGGGGAAACTGACATGCCCTTAAGGCAGACAGTGCTGGGAAACAGTCTTTCACTTTGTAACTATTTCTTAGTAACATTTTTATCAGTGCACAAAGTACCTTACAGTACAGTGCGCAGGGGGTCCATTTTTCATTTTTAAGGCCCTAGAAACCCTCAAAGGATTTTTCGGTGAATGTTCAAATGTGCCTTGGACACAGCTGGTGGCAGCGGTTACTTTTCATGTATGTTTAACCCTTTTCTATGGTCCATACTGCATTTCCCATGTTTGGCTCAGGACAGTGGCAAGTGCCTAAAATAGCTGTGCCTCGTGGTCCTTTGTTCTGTCCTTTGGCCACCTTGTCCCTTTGCCTTCCCCAGGTCGAGCAGACCCGGGAAATTTCTTATTTGGTCATGCAGATGGGCTTCTGCATGCCTTGTGTGTGTGTGTGTGCCCAGGATGTGGGCTGGACTGTCTAGTTACAACACACATCCTGGGTGCCAGGATGTCTGGTGTGCTGGGAATGACTGAGACCACTGTGGTCCGTGATTGGTCCACATCTGGGATGGCTGTATGTGAGCAGATCTCTCATTGGGTCCTCTTTGTTTTGGCGTGAAGAAGATTCTGGATATGAGACGGCATCTTGCACCCATTCCAGGTCGATCTTCTGAGTTCACAACAAACTTAGTAAAGGAACCAAGTTTCCTGAAACCAAGAAGCTGTCGTCCCATTGGACCCTCTGTTTCTGATCGAACCTAGAAGGTCTGCAAAGGTGCTTTGAAAGGAATAGTGGGACTAACTATTCTCCAGCATGGGGTCTGGCATGGATTCACATGCTCATGAATATTCCCCGTCGTCAGGCTGGGAATCCTCGGTAAAGAAAAAGATCAGTATCAGTTTTGTTTCTGATCTGTCTTTCTAAGTAGTAACCAATCACTGGTCTCTGGGTCATACTGCCCCCAGCCAATGACTGCCCTCTCCCTAAGCCCCTCCCCTGGCAGCCATCCTCAGATTTTTACCGCACGTTCAAGTGTTGGGAGTCCTTGTGCTATTGCTCTCGAGCTTTTACTGCGTTTTGTGATTTTTCAAAGAGTTGAATCTCATTTTTTCGGCCAATCTAGCCTCAAGCTCCACCGTCTCTACTTCCGATCAACGGGGACCCGTTTTGGAATTTTCTACGCCCCTCAAGGGGCGAGGATTTCGGCGAATACGCTTGATTCCAGAAGACCTTGAGGCCTACCCCGTGGATAGGGCCCAGGACAAAGGAAGCTCGACGCCCGGATCCGAGCTGTTCAGGAACTGCCCTGTATGCGGATTGCAGAATGTGTTCAAGGAGGACGAGCATTCTAGATGCCTTCACGAAGACAAAACGAACGTGGAGAAGGACTGTGCGTTTTGCATGAACATGTCGGAGCGGACCATGAGGGATCGGCGGATCCGCCTCACCAACTGTCTGGAAGGGAAGAGCCCAGCGGTAGGTGAGAAGAAGGGGTCAGCGCGGTCTTCTAAGTCCTTTGAGGGCGCTCCGGTACAGAAGGCTAAGCACCGCAAGTCCGCAGGCACCGGGAGCGCCGAACGGTCGGGCTCCTCGGCTGCCAGGCAGGGCGCACTTTCACCGATGCCATCAACCACGAGCCAACGCTCTGGCTCGGGGAAGAGAAAGTCTGAGAACCCGGCTAAGCTTCTGGAGAAGCCCCGGTCGATCCTGACGGAAGCAGCCAAGGGGGAGCGAGGTGGTGACCCTCCCCCAAAGGTGAATGTTAGGACAGTTTTTCTGAAGTCCAACTAAGGGCTTCTTCAAAACTATTCAACTGGGGCAGTACAAGACTCCACTCTTAGTATAAGACTGTACCACCTGAGTACATGGTAGCGTAGGCAGAGCAGCCAGGCTTATCTTAGGAGGGAGAGAGGGCAGTAGATACAGTACAAATGAAATTGTCATACATATGATCCAAAGAAACACTGAAACACTATGTATTGTAAAAATAAAGGATTTATCTAAATACAGGTAGGCCCAGATAAATCTAGGGGTTAAGTAAGTACTAACACATTATATGAAATCACAATATAAAACACACTATACTTGAAAGTACACAGACCCAAGTATAAACCTTATTTGGAACACCTAACAGTAGTTCTAGGGAAGTCAAAACCTTGTTATACACATTTAGTATAGGTCAAGCCTATTCTTTGGGAGTAAAAGACCAATGGTTACTTTCAGATTACTTTTGGTAATACAAGGACAGTAGGCCCTTCCAGTTGTACAGTGACTCTTGGATCAAATCACATAAACAGTCAACTGGACAATATACTTTTGGTGAATAGTGAAACACTTATTCTAGGTGCAGTAAAAACCTATAACTACTTTTGTTATAACACACAGTTATACCAGGTGAGTAAAACCTAAGGATGTAATGTACAATTACAGATGCTTTGGAAATCAGTGGACCCCAGATTGAGGTAAGCAATAACTGGTAACTTGTTTTGGATGGCACACAGCTAACACAAGGTCAGTAAAACCTGCTTACTTTAACTTCACAATGAAGGGGAAAGTAAAACCCAATGTCACACTTTTAATTCTAGGTAGGCAACAACCTAATGTAGACTTATTAAGGACAGGCTAGCAGCAAGTCAGGGGAAGCAAGACCCATTTGGGGGACACTCATACAGTTATCCTAGCAGGACTAACCTGGTGATGCCAACAGTTGGAAGACACTCATACAATTATCCTACAGGAATAATCTGGTCAAACCAACACATTACTTTTGTAAAGAGGCACAACCTAATCACAGGAGAGTAAAATACCTTTACATCTACTTTCTTTTAGACTGGCAAAACAGTGGCTAAGGAAGAAAAGATGTTAACCATACTTTTAAGAATAGTGCATCACACATTCAAGATCAGTAAGAACTTTTGTAACTGTTCACTCTTAGAATTACAGTTACCCACCAACTCTTTACAAGTAAGTAAAAACACTTGATTTCTTTTCTAGGCAGAAGTCCCAATCCCTTCAAAGACTTTCCCTTAGAGCATGAGTGTTCTCAGTGGCAGAAGGGGGGTCACTAGGACTAGTGACCAACAGGCAGTGTTAGAATAAGTTCTTTAGTAGCAAAAGTCAGAGTTCCTTAGGAAAACTGGAGCAAACAAGTGAGTACTTTACTTCTAGGGTTAGAGGAGGGTCCAGGGGCTTCACAGATGACACCCCAGCAGGATTCTAGCAGTGGGACTGGGTGTAATGGATGAGGGACCTCCCAATCACAGAAAACGCCCCAAAGCTACACTGAAATCCCAACAGGCTTAAGGTAAGTATATACCCAAGCCAACGCAGTACCTCAGCAATGAAGAAGAGATTGCAGCAGGAGAACTTCAGGGACTGCAGCCAAATACCCGGTCAGTGGATTCCTTGTCATGGAGACTGAACACAAGACCTCAGAAGGGACTTTGCAGCAGGGATCGATGAAGAAGGCTCTAGGCAAGATTCCTCTCGTGGCTGAATGCGGTTCTGCGGGTTTGGCGCCTTTTCAAGGAGCACAGAAGAAGACAGAAAATCGCGGTTGAATTCTCGTCGTTTAAAAGGTCCAGCACTCTTGTGAGGGGACTTTACGGACTCGATTCGTGTCTCTGGAGATACACCAGGATGCCCACGAAGTTTCAGCGAGATTCGGAATTCGGAAGACCATGCACCGCACAGTGGCTGGAGTTCCCAGGGTATTGGGGTATTGCAAGACCGCAAGGTCGCAGCAACCCGTGGGATGGCTCAAAGTGCAGGTCTTCTCGAGTCTAGTGGGTCTCACCACGCTCTGGGTTCGGGTCGTCGTTTTCAGAGACCCCAGGTCGATCGGAAGGAAGGGCTGCAGCAGGCTCTGGTTACACAGCAGGCTCTCCAGTCTCTGGAAATCATTCCCGCCGCTTTTCCTTCTTCAACCTCTTCGGTTTTCTGTTCCATTGGTCGACATGACTTCAGCTTCCAGGTTTCCAGTATTTATCAGGAACTACAGCACAACCTCTGCATTCTCTCCCCGCATTTTACAAGAAAGGGGCGTTTGGCTGTCCAATCAGGACAGCCAACCCCCCACTGGGATTTGGCCCAGTTGAAGGAAGGCATAAGACAAAGGAGGGGGACGTTTTGGACTCCTCCCCCACTTCCTGTGCTTACAGACTGACTGGAGCCTGGACGGGGTTTCCAGGGGACTCCCGCCAAAGACAAAAATCAAACAAAGGAATTTCCCGCCCTGGATGTCATGGGAAGGAACAAGAAATGACAAGAAACACTAAAATGGCAGAAAAAGAAGACAGGGGCCATTTTGGTAAAATGAGCACCCTTAGGTGCCTTTACTGCAGCTGTGATTACAGCACGCGGTAAAGGTGCACCAAATTAGTAAAAGGTATCACTGCCACCAGCCATTAAAGGTAAGCTTGTCACTGTAACAGAATTGTTAGTTTTAATGTGAAAGGGGATACATTGTATCTCCCCAGCACTCCACATAAGGTGGGGTGTGCTGGTTTCACAGAATAAAATGTAAAAGGGATCCAAAGATCCTTTCTACCCTTGGGAACTGTAGTTCACTCAAGGTTAGCACAAGAAAGTTAAATGGGGAGCCCCTAGGGCAACCCAGCAACAACAGGCACTTATTGCCAATAAGTTGTTAGACATGATAACTTTAAAAAGACACTATGGAGAGCCTTAAACATCATACCCATAAAAAGATTTAAGGATTAGGTGAGTGTGGAAAAAGGTTCCCACTCACTGAGGTATTAATGAAAAATATCCCACTAGATAAGCAAAAAGTTCTGGAGTTGAACCAGGAAAGGAAGATTTACCAGCTCTGTGGAAATCTTACCTAACAGTGAAGGCCTCAAGCCGCCAAAAGTCGTGAAGTGATTCACCCGGCTAAGGCCTCTATCGAGGGAGTCATGGCGGCCCTGGTGAAACCTGTGGAGGCTGCCCCAGTGGAGGCAACCTCGGGGCCCAGAGTTTCCCTGCCACCGCAGAGGGAATCCTCTTTTCAGCCCATCAATAAGACCCCTTTGGAAAAAGAGGGGGGGCAGTGCCGTTACAGACACGGATACAGCCTCTGAGGAGGAGCTGGTTGAAGTTGTGAAGGGCCTCGAGGTTTGAGGAGGTCCGGTCCCAGGGGAGGAGTCCTAGGGAGGTGGACGAAGAGAGCGACGGTGGCGCTGACGAGGCTCCCGTGGAGTAGGAGCAACCATCGCGCCTGTCGTAGCCGGTGCCTGAGCCTCAGGACAACTCGGTGGCCATTTTGATGGCAATCCAAACCTTATGCACGGAGATAAGGACAAGGTTGCCTCTACCCCCAACGGATGACCCAGCAGAACCGGGCCCGTCGGGAAGCCCTCCAAACAAGTGGAGGAGAGTTCATCCCCCCCACCCTGCCCTTCCAGCCCTTGCGGCCCGCTCAGCCTTCATCTCCTTCCCCTGATCCTAGGGATGACACAGGAACAGATACGGCCACGACGGGGACGGATGACGATGGTGGTGACGACGGGATGGGCCTTCCATCACCACCCCCTCGGGCCTTCCCGCCTGGTGAAATTGGCTCCCTCCACGCCATGTTTGCCAGGGAATCCGAGCTTTTCCAGCTTTGCCCCGAAGAACAGAAGAAGGAAGGCTTCCTCTATCAACGGCGCAAGGCCAAAAGGAAGACGGTCCTCGCGGTGCCGTTGCTTGACGACATCTGGGATGAGGGACTTACTCTCCTGAAGAACCCGTCCACAACGCCTGCCAAGAGGGATCGGTACGAGAAGAAGTACCGGGTCCCCGATTCCGCCCCTTTGTGCCTTAGGGCACAGCCGACCCCGGATTTGGTTGTCTCGGCGACGGCCAAGAAGAAAGCGGCAGGGGCGACGGCTTCAACTTCAACCTCCCCACCTGATGGCGAGGGAAAGAAACTGGACGCCATGGGACGACGACTCATCTCGTCTGCGGCGACGACAATGAAGGCTGCCAACTCCCTAGCGATTGTGGCCTGCTACGACAGGGAGTTGTGGTACAAGATCGCTCCCCTGCTGGACTTCCTACCGGACGACAAGAGGGGGGAGGCCCTGGAGATCCTACAGGAAGGTGATGAGGTGGCGTCGGACCACGCCATAACAGTGGCCACGGACATCGCGGACACCGGCTTCCGCCAGTTGGGCAACGGTGTTTGGCTTCGACGGCAGGGCTGGCTCAAGGCAACAGATTTCCACCAGGACGTGCAAACCAGAGTTCTGGACATGCCCTTCGACGGGAACAACCTGTTTGGAAAGACAGTAGATGAGTCACTTGAGGCCATCAAGACCAACACGGAGACGGCTCGGGCCTTGGGAGTTTTGCCTCCCTTTCAGAACTCCGTAGGCAAGCAAGGTGCCTCCAAAGGATTCGGCGGTGGCTCCTCTACATACCGCCAGGCAGCCCGTTCCTCGTCGCAAGAGGCCTACAGAAGGCGCGGCAAGTCAGGAGGATCTCGTCGCCATCGCCAAGGAGGTCAGGGCTGCAAGGCCGCCTCCAAGCAGGACTGAACCGGCCGTAGCGTCGGGCCCCCACCTGAGCACCCCAGTGGGAGGCCAGCTAGCAAAGTTCATTAGCGTGTGGGAGTCCATCTCCACCGACAGTTGGGTTCTGGATGCCCTGGCGCACTGGCACGCTCTCGAATTCCTAAAGAAGTGCCCCCGCATTCCTCCCGTGGCCAGGAAGGAAAATCACGTCCCTCAACTGCTGTTAGAAGTAAGGGCGATGCTCAAGAAGGGAGCCATCAAGCTCGTCCCAAAGAGGCTCAGGGGGCTCCGGAATATACTCAAGATACTTCCTTGTCAGAAAGAAGACAGGCAGTTGGCGCCCCATCCTGGACCTGCGTCGGTTAAACAAATACATCAAGGCCCAGAAGTTCTGGATGGTCACCCTCCAGCACGTGCTGGGACAGCTGGAGGAAAGCGACTTCCTATCGTTGCTGGACTTGGAGGATGCTTACTTCCACATCCCCATTCTAAAAGGACACCGAAAATTTCTCAGATTCGTAGTCCAAGAACGGCACTACCAATTCAAGGCCCTGCCATTCGGATTGAAGTCGGCGCCCAGGGTGTTTACCAAGTGCCTAGCACCAGTGGTGGTGGCTGCGCCTGCAGGGGATCCACATTTACCCCTACCTGGACGATTGGCTCATCTGAGCAAGGACAAGGGAACTTGCCGTTGAGCACACAGCGACGACCGTTAAACTACTCACGGATCTGGGATTCTCCATCAACTTCCACAAATCCCACCTGGTACTGTCACAGGGCGCACTGTTTCTGGGAGCGAAGCTTGATACAGTGGCGCGATTGGCCTCTCCGTCAGAAGAAAGGACAAAGGCCATCCTGGACAAGGTCTAGCGCCTGCTGGCCACAGACGTGGCCAGGATGAGGTCAATCAAGTCCCTTCTCGGCATGATGTCCTCCTGCATCTACCTGGTGCGCCTATGCAGGCTGCGGATGCGTCCTCTACAGGAGTTCCTCAATGCCCTTTGGATGCAAGCGGCGGGCAGTTTCGAAGACAAGATCCCGCTCAACGAGGTCTTCCGCCAAGCAATTCGGTGGTGGGGCACCCGTGCGCATAGCGCGGCGGGCACAGACTTTCAGACCCCAGCATACCAGGAGACGGTGACCACGGATGCCTCCCTGGAGGGATGGGGAGCGCACACCGGAGATCTTCACGTGGGAGGCGTTTGGCTCCCGGAACAGAGGTCACTCCACATCAACATCCTGGAGCTCCGAGCAGTGTCCTGGGCTCTCAGGTCATTTCTCCCGTCCCTCAAGGGCAAGGTGGTGAGGATCTTCACCGACAACACCACCACGATGTTCTACATCCGGAAGCAGGGAGGAACCAGGTCCCCCGGCCCTATCCAAGGAGGCCCAGGATCTGTGGCATTGGGCCGTTTCCCAGGGGATGTTTCTGGTGCCCTTCCATATAGCAGGGATAAAGAACACCATTGCCGACTCACTCAGCAGGGAGCTGCGCTCGTGCCACGAGTGGGAACTGCGTCAGGACCAAGTAGATCGACTTTTCCGACGATGGGGCAAACCCCAGATCGACCTGTTCGCGACGGTGGCGAACTCCAAGTGCCAGAGGTTCACCAGCAGGTTTCCCCAGCCGAGGAGCATGGGCGATGCTTTCTCGTTCCCCCTGGGAACGGCCTGTTCCTGTATGCGTTCCCCCCGTTGCCATTGCTACTGCGACTCGTCAACCAACTCAAGAGGTCCCGGTGCAGGATGATCCTCGTCGCACCGTTGTGGCCGAGACAGATCTGGATCCCGGACCTTCTGGACTTGTCAGCGTTCCTCCCAGTCAAAGTATTGACGACGCGGATCTTCTCTCCAGAAAAGGAGGCGCCATCCTCCATCACGACCTGGGGTCCCTGAACTTGAAGGCCTGGCTCCTGCGGCACTAGAGTTTGGAGGGTACGATATCCCGGCGGACTGCAAGGAGGTGCTTGCAAAGGCCAGGGCGTCCTCATCTCTCAAGTGCTATGGACACAAATGGAAGAGGTTCTCTGTCTGGTGCTGTGCACAGAAGATAGACTCTGTGAATTACGGCCCCTCAAGTACTGCCATACCTGCTGTCGCTTGGCCAAGGCGGGGCTGGCTCATGCCTCCATCAAAATACATCTAGCGGCGATCTCCCACAACACCAGAACTTCGGGACGATCATCTCTGTGGTCTCATCGTCTGGTGAAGGAGTTTATGAAGGGACGGTTCTGTTCATTCCTGCCGGTGAAGGCTTCGGCCCCGGCGTGGGAGCTCAACATGGTGCACACCAGGCTCATGGGGGTGCCTTTCGAGCCTCTGCATTCGGCACCGTTGAAGTTCCTGTCGTGGAAAACAGCTTTTCTTGTGGCCATCACCTCCGCACAACGAGTGGGAGAGATCCAGGCCCTATCCTGCAAGCCTCCATACTCGACTTTTGACGAGACGAGGGTGGTGCTGAGGACACACCCTTCCTTCATGCCCAAGGTGCCGTCGGACTTCCATCTCAACGAGCCCCGGTGTTACCAGTTTTCTTCCCATCACCTTCGTCGCCGGCCGAGAGGACTTTGTCCACGTAGAACTTCATCGCCATAGCTACATCCAGCGAGTGCAAAGAGTTTTCGGAAGACATCACAACTTTTTGTGAAGTTTGGACCTGTGAACCAAGGGAAGGCCCTCTCCAAGGCTTCCATTTCCAGATGGCTCTCCGGCTGCATCATGCACTGTCACCGGTTGGCAAACTGACCTTTGCCCGGCCGTCCGAGAGCCCATTCGACCAGAGTGATCGTTGCTACCACGGCGTTCTTGTCTGGTGTACCCCAGCTGGACATCTACAGGGCTGCTACGTGGAGGTCAACGCTGTGATACTGGAAATGCATCGGAGGGACAGGGCCTCCGTATCCTTGTCCTTTACTGCTTTTTATCGTGTGTTCTGTCGTGTTTTCCGCACAGGAGTTCATGTGGGACTCCTGGCGGTGCAGCTTTCTTTTGGTTTGGTGAACGGACCTGTGGGATACCCTTATGGCACCCATGGGTGGGGGTACAACCTTGTGCCCCTAGTGTATGTTTTTGGGCACCTGTGGGTGGCCCGCAGAGCAGTGTATGGGCTGGTGGCAGCTCCATGCTGAAATTGACAGGTGCGCGGAGTATCCTCCATTTTGGGATACCCCGGCCCTGCCATTGGGATCTGTTGATTCCTGATGGAAAACAAGATGGCCCCTGTGGCCTCTTGCTTTCTATTCCCCATTACCTTGTTTTCCCAAAGTCCTGGGAAGCCCTGACTCTGTCCCTTCCCCCTGACTGACTGTTGGGTGGAAGTGCCATATATGGTGGTGTTGTGAAGGCCTGGCCAGACTAGCTGGAGCCTTCCCAGTGATGTATGTTGTGGGTACCTCCTATGGGTGGGACCTGGGTGAATAGAGTGTGTGACGAATATGCATTCTGTGTTGTGGGTGTCTAGTATCTGGTGGTTGACACAATGACTGAGACAACCCTGCCCGAAACCGGTATGAATGCAGCTTGGAGTGTTGAATGGCTTGGTACTTGTCCCAATACACATAACTTGTTGTGAGTGTCTGGAGAGAAGTGAATGGCCTGAATACCTTGTGTGCCTGATTGGCTGCCTGCCTGCATGAATGCCCGTAGTTGTGATTGGATGCTTGAGTGTGACCCAGCGGAATGAATGGGAGATCAACAGTATATCTGGGGACCTCTCACTGCTAGGAATCGTGTTCAGAAGCTGAAGTCCACTACGACGAGTACCTGGAATAACTGACGCTTGACCTTGAAACCCTGCTGGACGAGAAGAATTGCTGTTGCTCTCCTTCGCAATCTGAAAGCTGCTGTGTTCTCAAGGACTGACCCAGAGAGGACCTGGTAAGGTGCCCTCTTCCCGAACTACGAGGGACCATCGTGCACCGCTGACCTTTGCCAACGCTCCCTGGTAGACAGACCTTCGACAGGCTGCCGGCCCGATACGGGGACTGCTGCGGAACTCCAAGGAGAAGCACTCGGACTGTTGTCCGCCACTGTCGACGGCCGCCGTCGCCGACCGGAGCCGCCGTGCTCCCGTTTGCCTAATAACTTCCATTGATCATCAGACACTCTCGTCTGCATCGTCACCCGCTTGTCTCCCGCTGGAGAAGGCCCAACCGTCGACGCGCCGAGGAGCATCCACATTAGGTGGGTTTCCCGCCACCTAAGGACCACAGAGACGCCGACGACTCGACACCCTTGCTGGGCCACAGTTCTTCATCTCTTTGCGGTCCAGAACTATCGTCACCGAGGTGCCCCGCACGCCTCTTCCTTGCAGGACGCCAATGCTCTGTCGTCGACGAGCACCGCTATGAACAAAGCTGCCACTTCCTTGCCGCAGTTTACCCTGTTCACTGTCGGATGTTCGACGACCCTTGACTCCTGCCTTAAATGGGGGGCACTCAAGAAGGGCCGTCGATTCCCTGACAATGAACGCCAAGTTCCCCGACACCTCTCGACGATCCGTGGCTCCCGCCTGAAAGGGAGGCACTCAAGAAGGATCGGTCGACACATCATCGGAGAATTCTACTCCACCAGGTACATTGGGGGGTAAAACCTTAATAGGAAGAAGTGAGACTATTGAACATATGGACTGGGCTTGTGCAATATATCTTTTATTTACAGGTTGCCCAGGTGGGGGGATCGCCACACAGAACTGTGCCTAGCGGTAGGGGTCCTCATTCTGCCTATTGTTTCAACCATCTTACGTTCCTGCCTATCTCTATTGCTGGTTTCCGCGTTATTCATCTGTGTGACATTTTAACCGTACAGTTGATGCACTTTAATGAGATTCGATAAATTTGGGGTACCACTTTAGAATTGTATATATTTATCATTATTGACTTCCAAGTACAAAGTGCGTTATTGTGATCGTGTACATACCTTTGCATATTAATTATATAAAGACTGTGTTTTCAGTAATACAGTGTGTGGACATTCCCTTGTGGGGGTTCGGGGACTACACTGTACTTAAGAACCAGCCCGCATCACCTCCTGAGAAGCTAGGCCTTGATTGCTCGTCCATTGCTACCTTATAGAGAATCTTGGCTGGGGTCCGCTGTGCCTCTCCTCTACCATATAAAGAGCAGAAGTACAGACACCCCCTACCAGTCTTTACAAACGCACACCTTCACGAGATTCTACTGCGTCGACCAGGATTCCAGGGAGGAGTCCTGTTCGCCTGAAGGTGGGCCTGGTGAGGAGGTAAGAGATGCTTAATGTTGAGTTTATGTAATGCTTAATGTTGAGCCTTGCCACCTCCCGTGGTTGTGCATGTATGAACTGCTATGTATTCTTATATTTATGAGCATGTGAATCCATGCCTGACCCCGTGCTGGAGAAGGAACAAGTTACTTACCTGTAACTGTTGTTCTCCAGCATGGGTTTGGCCTGCATTCACTTGCAAACCATCCCTCCTTCCCCTCTGCGGCTCTTCACTTGGTCCTACTGCCACTTTACGTGGTACCAAATCTGAGGATGGCGGCCAGGGGGAGGGCCTTAGGGAGAGGGTAGTCATTGGCTGGGGGCAGTATGACCCAGAGACCAGTGATTGGTTACTACTAAGAAAGGCAGATCAGAAACGAAACAGATACTGATTTCTTTTCTTTACGGAGGATTCCCAGTGTTTTTAAATGTTTTTCAGCAGCACCTATTTTGGGTTAAGCACTTTAGAATTATGAAGTGCTGCAGTGAATGCTAAAGAGAAAGTGACGGATCAAAATACTCCCTCCTGAAGAAAGTTCTCAAGAAATTACATGAACTGAAACATGTCGAGGCATACTATCAGTGATTAGATCTACTGGTCTATGTATTTGGGTCATCATTGACCGATATTTCTCCTCTCCTGTATATATCACATTAATGTGTAAATAGGAGTTGTGTACCTAGTCCATTGAACGACTAGAGATGAATTGTTACAATTCAATTGTGAGCATTTAGCTTGGTGTCACTTGTACTTTAATTTTTACCTGGTTTTAACACGTGTATGTTTTTTATGATTTTTTTTAATATTTACTAATAAAAGTTGTATTTTGTGATAATATTTAGCTTGTTGCTGACTACTTTTTCTCTACCTTGTGCTTTTGTATTTTGTCTCTATAATCCCTTCTTGAAGGTAGAGGTCCTTTTACTACCCTAGGGAGTAAATGTTTCGAAGGGTTTCCTTCCTATATATGAGGTTTACAGTGGCAGCTGTGTCATAGGAAACTCAATAAGGGTCTAGAAACCTAAAGCTGTTCTGTCGGTTGAGTCTGTGTTTCCAGTTCTAATTATACCTCTTAATTTCTAGTTTCTGCCCATTGGAGTACATTTGCTGTCCCCTTTTACTGTCCACTTTTTTCTTCTCTTTAGCTCTTCAAAATGTCAGATGATAGAACCCTTTTGCATAGTGATGACTATGCCACTACCCTCATGAACACTATTTCAATTATTAATACCAGCATTTTGGGTGAAAATAATGACAAAAGTACTGAGTGGAATGAAGTAGTGCAATTAAAAAAAAGACTCATCCGCACCGAACTACATGGAGCCATCATGCTCGAGTGCTTAAAGAATAAATCTTTACCACAAGGACTGATAGTCCCCAATGAGCCAAGGCTTTTTTAGACAACCCTAAATTTAAACTCCAATGGAGCTATATATCAAACCGATGCGGAAGGGACTGGTTAATCCTTATAATTGACACCGCAAAAGAGACTGCTGCTAAAATAGAACTTGACCTCAAAAAACCTACCTCCCTTGATACATACAAAAAAAGATTGGAAGAGATTGAGAAAGAAATGAAAGATTTTAAGGAAATTAATACTCTAGACCGAATCTCTAGACTTAAAAAAGACCTAGCGAGATTTTCTCATGAGAGAGCCTTTCCATACACTAAAGAAGGGTATCAAACTTCGGCTCCCCAACTTAATGGTCAGAATAATCAATCATGAAGAGTCCGGTTCTGTGCTACATCTTATAGTAGCAGTAATGATAGTAGCACAAATGATCCAGATGATCCCACTGCAGGAAGTTCTAATGGACCACCTAAAAGAGGGAGAGGCAATGCCAATTTCAGACCCACGCGAGGAAATCGGAATAATTCCCAGAGACCTTTTTTATACCAAGGCCCGTCCAGAGGAACCTGGAACGACAATTACAAACAAACACGGAGCGGTAATCGCTTCTAGTCAATTTGTCGAATTATGTTATAACAGATAATGAACGGTCCGTCCTAGAGAAAGGCCTGGGCTTTGTAATCACCAAGATGCATGATTTGTTCGAGTTCCGTACCGATTTCCACAAGTTAATGCGCAAAATCCATATTAAGGAGTCCTTCGCTAATCCATCGAATGTAGTTGCCTCCAATAGCATGGATAACCATACTGGCCTTCGCCCTCCTTCGGTTTTCTACCCCCCTGCTCACTCCTTTTCCCCAGAATCTTTGGTGTTTGAAAAGCGAGTTTTGGCGGAGGTTGCCAAACTCAAACAGCAATACCAGAGTATTTCATAATCTCTCCAAACAGGAATCCATGGCCTTGAATAACTTGGCCACTAACAAGTCCATCATGACCAAGAAAGCTGACATGGGAGGGGGTATAGTGGTCCTGAATTGGAGCGATTACGTCAACGAATGTGAGTAGGCCTTTCGAATGAGGCCTACTATAAAAAACTCAGTGGGGACCCGACTTCAGAATTCGCCTCCCTCATTGAACTCAGTCTCGAAAGCTAAAGCGAGAGAATGGATCAGCCCTCAAAGTGCCTTTTTGATCAATAAGAGTCCTATTATTCCTTGTTTTTACTGCCTCCCTAAGATTCATAAAAAGCTTGTGAATCCACCGGGTAGGCCCATTGTTGCGGTATTAATTCCATTCTGGAACCCCTTTCCATTTTTGCCGATCACTACCTTAAAGGGTATGTATCGCTGATGAAATCTTATCTAAAAGACACTAAAGACGTTATCAACAAGTTTAAAGACATGGAATTTAACCAAGAAACTCAACTAATGTTGACCCTCGATATAGTGTCCTTATACACTAATATTCCACAATAGGATACCTTGGAGAAAATTGAAGAACTTCTCCTGACTCGACTTGATACTGACCCAGTTCCCACGTCTTTCATAATGTGGTGCATCTCTCTAGCTCTTACTAAAAACTTTTTTGAGTTTGCTGGTGTTTTTTATCAACAAATAGAGGGTACTGCCATGGGGGTTACTATGGCCCACAGCTTGGCAGACCTCTATGTTGAATTTTTTTAGAAACAATTTATTTTTGCGGTTAACCCTTTTAGTAATAACATCAAAGCCTGGTCATGCTATATTGACGATGTATTCGTGATATGGGAAGGTACATGTGAAACTGCTGTTGCCTTTCTAAATTGGCTCAATAGTCTTAATAGACATCTACAATTCACTTTAACCATCGAACAAGAGTCAATTAACTTTCTTGACCTGACCCTATACCATGAAAATGTCAAAATTAGAGTTCGGCCTTTCCATAAAGAGACTGAGAAGAATTCTCTCCTGCACTATCAGTCACACCACATTAAACACCTGAGAAATAACTTGCCCTTTGGGCAATTTCTCAGGTTAAAACGTAATAGTTGCAGCAGAGAGTCTTATGATCAAGAACCTCAACACCTTAAAGGTAAACTCTCGAATAGAGGTTACCCTAAGAGACTCATTAAAAAAGCGGCTAAACGTGCCTTCAACAACAACAGATCAGCTTTACTGGAAGCAAAACCCAAAAAGAATTTGGGTGATCGAATAGTGTGTGTGAACACTGTCACCAACCATAGTCTAGCCATATCTCTAAACAATGGAAAGTGCTTAAAACTAATAAGTCTGACCCTGGTATACCCCTTTTTGCCTATACTAAATCTACCTCTATAGGAAATCGAGTTAGCCGAAGCAGATTTTGTAATCCTTCTGTGCCGAAGACCAGTATCACTAGGCAATGGGGCCTCCCTCCCATCACAGGTCACTATCCTTGTGAATAATGTGTGGCATGCAAAACTACATCTAAATCCCATGAAGTTAACATAGGCTGCGATATAATCTGGACTCAGAAATCTTTTTCTAATTGCAATACCGACCATGTAGTATACATGGTCACATGCCCTTGTGGTCTCCACTATATTGGAAAGACAAATCGGAAAATCAAAATTCGAATTAATGAACATAAAAGTTGCATCAAGAATAAAACCCTCCAGGCACCCATGGTAAAACATTTCGTTGAAAAAGCAAAGCCCATGACTATGACAGCTTTACTTGGACAGTATTGTTGGTGGTTAGAGCTGACACCTTAGCTATTCAAAATTCGAAACTTGTACAAAAAGAACAGCTTATTTTTCAAACCCATAGTGATCTCCACAGGCTCAATGATCCAATTGAGTGGCATAAAATTAAATTAATATAGCCAGTGTGTGTACTCGGTTTTTCCAATGTCTACTCCGTCTCGTGCAATATGCTCGTTCAACACTAGGGGTCTGAGCTCCAGTAATAAACCTAGCTTGTCCATAGGCACTAACAAGGGACTTTGTATACTCCCTGTAGGGACCCTTCTATTATGGTAAAGTAGTCTGTTTTTTCGCTCCCATGGGCTGCTGGGAATAACCTTTTGTAAAAACACGCGACTTCCTGCTACGGGCTCTAGGGGTTGTATCCACTCCACCTCTGAAGACTAACCCGTTCAGAGAAAATACTCTGCTGATCGTGGGACGCGCCAGATACGCATTTTGATATACGCGAGTGCAGGTAAACACCAATACGCGGCACATTCTGTCTTGGAGACGTTTGTTCGTTTTTGTGCTGTTTTACTCGGCCTGATCCGGGTCATCAGTTACCGAAGTTTTGTGCATTAGCCTCCTGTAGTCACTTGGCACACCAGATTGTCCAATCTCTAAGTTTCTTTTTCTTAACCCTGTTTATTCATTTATTTTTTCTTTGTAGCGGACTCTATCCCTCACTCTGGCTCTGTCTATTCCTCCCCAACCCGGATGGAGAGTAGTGAAAAGTACAACGTTCTGACTGCATATCCTGCCTAGATTACACTTTTTGTATCCCGGCGTCCTATGCCTTACCTCACGGTAAGGGACATTTTGAGTCTCCTTCCTTCTTTTGTGTTCACTACATGGCCTTTTGGAGTCACCACGGTACGAAGGGTTCCGTTTAGTGTTTACAGTCACGATTCTTTGGAATCTTCTTAACCCCACTCTGGGGGATACTCGTGTGATTTCTTCTTCCTTTTTCTAATCTAATCCTGATATTATTTGTAAGTTGATTTATGTGTAATTTAGATGTGAACACAGACTCGTATTTGACAGTTAGCAGATGTAGGCTCTAAAGAGTAGGTTTTGATATGTGTATATATCTTTACAGAATTTGAATCTGCAAAGGGTGCATTTTGTGCTTGAAGACGGAACATTGTCCAGATTTCCCCTTGCCTACTTCTACCCTAAAGGCTAGGTATATGATGTATTTGTTTCTCTGACTACCAAGCCGATTCAGATTTATTCTGTTTTCTCTGTATAAAATATGTAGATTTACAGAGTGTTTTTAAATGTTTTTCAGCAGCACCTTTTTTGGGTTAAGCACTTTAGAATTATGAAGTGCTGCAGTGAATGCTAAAAAGGAAGTTACGGATCAAAATATTCCCGCCTGAAGAAAGTTCTCAAGAAATTACATGAACTGAAACATGTCGAGGCATACTATCAGTGATTAGATCTACTGGTCTATGTATTTGGGTCGTCATTGACCGATATTTCTCCTCTCCTGTATATATCACATTAATGTGTAAATAGGAGTTGTGTATCTAGTCCATTGAACAACTAGAGATGAATTGTTACAATTCAATTGTGAGCATTTAGCTTGGTGTCACTTGCACTTTAATTTTTACCTGGTTTTAACATGTGTATGTTTTTTATGATGTTTTTTTTAATATTTACTAATAAAAGTTGTATTTTGTGATAATATTTAGCTTGTTGCTGACTACTTTTTCTCTACCTTGTGCTTTTGTATTTTGTCTCTATAATCCCTTCTTGAAGGTAGAGGTCCTTTTACTACCCTAGGGAGTAAATGTTTCGAAGGGTTTCCTTCCTATATATGATAGTTGGATTCATCACATATGGTAGGGCTCTCTAGATATCCCATTGGAAGACGAGCAAATGTATATTGCATGGATTTATGGGCAAATGCAAACAGGTATTGACTGTCAGGATGCATAGGCATGGAGAAAAATGCTGAACACAGATCTACAACACTGACATATTTGGTTGTGTAGGGAATGCATTATAGGATGGTAGATGGGTTTAGTACAACAGGAAAATTTGGTAACACAGCTGCATTAAATGTGCTTAAGTACTGAATAAAATTAGAAACCTCTTTACCTGACTTCTTTGTGGGCAATATCGAAGTATTGCAGGCACAATGGGTTGGGACGATAATACCTTGGAGAAGGGATTCTATTACAGGACAAATGCCTTCTTCAGCTTGCCATGAAATAGAAAACTGAGGTACACATGGCAGGGGTTGGGCAGGATTCACAGTAACTTTGACTGCTTCAACATTAACCATATAAACAGCATCATTTCTATGGGTTGACTATAACTTAGCTGTGACTCGCTACAATAGTGCCTGTAATTTCCTGTAAGACTGCTGGCACCTTATGCTCTCGGTGAGCAGGTTTGTCAGTCAAGGTATACACCATTAGGGAAACGGTGCACAACACAATAAACGTACGAGGCAGTAGAATCAATTGCTATGACTGGTGCAACAAGTTCAAAGACCTCTTGGCAATCCTAACTATCAGTCTGAAGTGATGCCGATGGAGACTGAGCCCTAGTCACAAAATCTTCTCATAAGATACAAAATAAATGAAACAGTTTAGCGTGGGGCATAAGTGCGATCAAACCAAGGAATAAATGAATCATATCAAAAAACATAAAACATAGATGCAACAAAATGATACACCAGATTACATCATAAGGAATAACAGAGATAACAATGCGCTCCAAATGCTTATTCTGAATGGTTGTTTATTAGCTTAAACTTTATCTGTATATACTCTGTATAACATTCATACAGAGGAGCTGAACTGTAGCAAAAAGTTAATAATTTAATAAGATTTGAAAGTAAATTCTTGCAGTACATATCCTTTTCACATATCCTTTTCATGATCATATTTTTATCAAAAATTAAAGTTTTTGGGTGATTCACAAAGTTCCAATTTTTAGGTAATGAAAACTCAATGACCCCTCTATAAACACTGTCTCTGTGGAGTATTATGTATAGGGGCACTGAATTGCACAGGGAGATCCTGTATTGTTGATAAAATTGTTGAATTAGAAGATTTGACAAGTTCAGTAAGCAGGAGAGACAATAATGTGCACTAATCCTACATACATGATTGGAATATATGTAGAGACTGGATAAATATCCACAGATGGGAGTGATGCATATATTTAGCATCAATTAGAGGAACACAGATAGTTCATGGTCAGTGTTGAGTCCATATGCGACCATGCGATATTGGCAGATGTATCGTGCTTCTAGTTGTCTCAATTTCAGAATAAGGTTACCTCCACTTTGCGGCAAAGAGACTTTTGCCATGCCAACGAATCTGATACTGGACTTGTTATCTAATTGGTGTTCTCTTTGCCAATGTGTCGCTAATGGGTATTTGGAGTCCTGATTAGAGATGGTAGCTAGATGCTGACGTATTCTTACCTTTAGAGGTCTAATAGTACTGCCAATAAAGCACTGTTGTTAAAAAAAACATTGGCATTTGCTGAGGTTAGATCAGGATATCATACCTTGGTTGGATCCTTTGCCTAGCTTTATTTACAGTAAAGCAGGCAACCTTAAAAATATCCTGTCTCCTGGGACAGGAAACACTGGCCATTGCGTCAGTGTATTCCCCACCAGGACTGGGAGAGGAATTCCTGGAGGAGTTGGTTACCCTTATGCCAAAACACCAACCTGATACGTGGATTTTGGGGGGCGATTTTAATGACGTCATGTGTAATATAAAAGATCGCACTTACATCAGGGACCGTAACCCGAACACTCCCACCAAACTAGCAAAATTTGCGTCGGCCCTGGGCCTTCGGGATGTGTGGCGGCATCTCCACCCTGTGGACGAGGCCTACTCGTTCCACTCGGGAGCACACGGGTCCATGTCCAGACTAGACTACTTCTTCCTCCCAGGCACCGATATACACAAGGCGACCGCTGCAGACCTACTGTCCCGAGGCATCTCAGACCACTCATCCCTCATGGCGGTACTGCGCATACAAAGTGAAACCCCACCCCGATCATGGAGGCTGAATAGCTACTATCTGGGCTCCCCTGATCTTGTTGACCACCTCACGGAAGTCACTAATGAATATTTTGAAATTAATACCTCTACGGTTGATGACCCAGTCACGATATGGGAAGCATACAAAACAGTATTGAGGGGGGAGGCGATTTCCTGGGTAGCGGGTAACAAGAGGGACAACCACGGAAGTTGCTGGAGGCAGAAACTGATGTGGGCTACTGGGAAGCCAAATATGTTCGTGACCCAAGCCCGGAGTCTCTCAGATCCCTTAAGGGTGCTAGAGAACGCCTTTGACATATCGAACTAGACAAAGCAAGGCAAGCCCACCAAGACTCCAGGGCAAGGGTATATGAACACGGGGACAAAGCTGGAAAAATGCTAGCCTTGCTCGAGAGAAGAGATGAGGGTCAACGCCACGTTAGAGAGATCATAACCCTGCAGAATCGGAAATGCCGCTCAGACAGGGATGTAGCACAGGCTTTCGCTGACTTCTATGCTACTCTGTACGCCGCCCCAGTGTCCCCTCTGGATCCCTCCCTACTAGACAATATCACCCTGCCATTCCTATCGGAACAACAGAGGGCACAACTGGACTCGGCTCTCACCGAAGCGGAGATCGCTGAGGCTGTAGCTCAATTGCAGTAGGGGAAAACACCAGGCCCCAACGGGTTCCCGGTTGAGACCTGGAAGAAACTGGGCGTGGAGAAACTGGCACCATACCTTCACAAAATGTTTCTCGGGGCCCGCAACCAGGGTGCTCTCCCGCTGGATCTGCGTAAAGCCACGATAGTCGTTATTCCCAAACCAGGTAAACCACCCGAGCAATGTGCCTCCTATAGGCCTATATCATTACTCAATAGCGAAACCAAAATCCTTACCAAGATCCCGGCCAACCGGTTGCAAGCGGTAATTACCTCCCTGGTCCACCCGGACCAATGTGGGTTTATGCCACATAAATCGACACGTATGAACTTGCGGCGCCTCCACCTATTGCTGGAAAGGGCCCCTATCATAGACAAACCGCTTGCACTACTTGCCATAGATTTTGAAAAGGCGTTCGACTCGGTTCGCTGGGACAGCCTCTGGGAAACTATGTGAAGAATGGGATTGGGGACAACTTCCTGGGATGGGTACAACTTCTCTACACAGACCCACAAGCAGAGGTGAATGTAAATGGGTGGCCCTCTGAACCTTTCCCCCTGGGCAAGGGCACACGGCAGGGATGCCCCTTGTCCCCCCTTCTCTTCGCCCTCGCGATAGAGACACTCGCCCTGTGGCTCCGCCAGAGCAAGGACTGGTTGGGATTCAGGTGGCTGGAGGGGCACGAAGACAGGGCGTCTCTGTACGCGGACAACCTCTTGATATACTTGGGTGACCCGATACGAACCTGCCCCATAGTAACGCAAATACTCATCCGATACAGTGAATTTAGTGGGCTGAGAATCAACTGGGACAAATCTATCTTGTTCCCGGTAAAGGGCGGTACACTGGCCGTCCCCCAAGAATGCCCATACAAGGTGGAACCAGGCGGCTTCCGGTATCTTGGGATTTGGATATTGGAGGACCTGACGCGCTATGCAGCCCATAACCTCCAGCCGATCATGGACCGTTTTAAAGACGATGTCCGCCACTGGAGGCTTCTCCCCCTGCCACTAATGGGTAGAGCCACCCTCTAAGATGATCACCCTGCCCAGATTCCTCTATGTACTACAAAACGCACCACTGGAGATTCAGGACGCCGAATTTGACCGCCTTGACTCCCTCCTTGGAGACCTCATATGGGGAGGGGGACAGCCTCGTATTGCACTGGCTACACGCCAGAGATCGGTTTGGGAGGGGGGTATCGGCGTGCCCTGTCTCCGAGCTTAGTACTGGGCCTCCCAACTGGCGGTGGTTAACGACCTATTACATGGGGATAGGGAACTCCCGCACATAAAGGCAGAAATTGCAGCCATCCACGACACTGACCCATTACACCTGCTCTACCAGCCCCTCCACAGACCCCTACCCCAAACAATGGCAACACATGTCTCAAGGGTCTGGAGACGGGCCCACGCCTAAGTGGGATGGAAAGACAAGATCACCATGGCACAATAGTAACCTGGCCGAATTGGGGAAACTCAGACCATGGCCCAAATGGGAGGAGGCCGGAATCACACGGATTGGGGATGTCTTGATATATGGGGAAATCACCTCCTTTGTAGCATTGCAGCAGAAATTCCACCTTCCAGCAACCAAACGCCATCACCATACTCAACTGACTAACGCCCTACGAACACATATCCAGTTGGACCCCGCTATTCCCCAGTATACACCCATAGAACGCAATATACTCCCAACACATATCCCTACTAGAGTCACTTCTATATCATACAATGCCATGTCCTCATTTACTACTCCGGAACTTCCTTGTCTTAAATCCAAATGGCAGGACGATGTGGGAGCCATAGACCCAGAGGACTGGATCCAGATCCTAATGCATCCCAGGGAGATTGCTCTCTCCTCCAGACTCCGCTTGGTCCAACTTAAAATCCTTCACAGAATATATTACCCAAGAACCATGATGCATGGCTGGAAACGTGCCTCAAACCCGAACTGCCTCCGATGTGGGGGGGAGGTCGGTACATTCATACAAATCCTCTGGGAATGTCCGCGGATCCAGACTTTCTGGGGGAATTGCTGCAATGAACTATCCAGGGTGCTAGGCCGCAATATAACAATGGACCCGAAGGTGGTGTTGTTGGGCTCTCCCGATGAGAACACTACTGATAAATGGGAAGGATTGCTCCTATCCACGGCCGCAGGACTGATGAAGTGGAACATTGCACAAAAATGGGGAGTCCCCAACACTGGAACAATGGGCAGATGATATGGACACGCTTGCAATGTTAGAGCACAGAGTTTATAAAGCAAAAGGCTGCCCGACCAAAGCTTCTAAGATTTGGGACAAATGGGAGGAGAGAGAATCCTAGTAACCTCATGATGCCCTAAGACACTAGACTGAACTGTAGATGGAAAGGGCGACAAATGGAGATCATTTGACTCTTATCGTGCCTTCACTTATTGATTCGTTCCTTGAATGCATGTGTTTTGACCTTGTTTTTCTTGTGGTTTTTGTTGATTGTGTTGTTGTTTAAATTCAATAAAATGCAATATAAAAAAAAAATTCTCTTCAATTGGCTTGTAAAGCTTACTCTTTATTAAATAGCAATGCCTCTAACAAGGAAAAAGCAAGGCGGTGCACTGATCGTGCACGTCTCAGCCAGAGATTTCTTTTAAAATGTGTTCCCCATTTGTAAACCAACCAATTGCTTCTTGCAGCATAGCTTTATAACAAAAGTGCCAAACGTTCTAACTATCTTTGTATTAAAATAAAAACTGCACACACACAAACAAAATGTTGAATCTTTATTAAAGTCTTGTTGCAGTTAACGTCCTTTCCTATTGAAAACATTGATACAAAAATTGCTAACCATTTCTCCAGCATGGGGTCTGGCATGGATTCACATGCTTATGAATATTCCCCGTCGTCAGGCTGGGAATCCTTGGTAAAGAAAAAATTAGTTTCAGTTTCGTTTCTGAACTGTCTTTCTCCTAATAACCAGTCACTGGTCTCTGGGTCATACTGCCCCCAGCCAATGACTGCCGTCTACCTAAGCCGCTCCTCTGGCAGCCATCTTCAGATTTTTACCGCACGTTCAAGTGTTGGGAGTCCTCGTGCTATAGCTCACGAGCTTTTACTGCGTTTAGCAATTCTTTTTCAAAGAGTTTACTCTCATTTTTCGGTCAATCGAGCCTCAGCTCCACCGTTTCTATTTCCGATCAACGGGGACCCATTTTGGAATGTTCTATGCCCCTCAAGGGCGAGTTTTCATCGAGTTTCGCTTCTTGGAGGATTCCGGAAGATCTTTGAGGCCTACCCCATGTGGACATGGCCCAGGACAAAGGAAACAAGACACCCGGATCAAAGCTTTTCAGGAGCTGCCCTGGATGCGTATTACAAAATGTCTTCTAGGAAGATGAGCACTCTCAGTGCCTCTACCGCCTTCATCACGACTAATCGCACGTGGAGAAAGACTGTGCGTTTTGTAAGAATGTCTTATGTTCGAACGGACAATGAAGGATCGTCGTTCTCAACTCTCCAACTGGCTGGAGGGGAAGAGCCCAGCAGCAGGTGAGAAGAAGAGGTCCGAGCGGTCTTCTAAGACCTTTGAGGGCGCTCTGGCAACGGGGGCCCAACAGAAGGCAAATCACTGCAACTCTGCGGGCACCGGGAGCGCTGATGGGTCTGGCGGTTTGGCTGCCAGGCAGGGCGCGATGTCACTGACGCCATCAACCACGAGCCAAAGCTCTGGCGGCAGCCGAGGGGGAGCGAGGCAGTGACCCCCCCCCAAGGTGAAAGCCTCAGGTGCGCCCGAAGTCGCATAGGCCCAGATTCACCCGGCTAAGGCCTTGATCGAGCGAGTCGCAGCGGCCCTGGCAAAGCCTGCGGAGGCTATCCCAGTGGAGACGACCTCCGGGCCTAGAGTTTCCCTGCCACCATGGAGGGAATCCTCTTTTCAGTCTATCGATAAGACCCCCGTGAAACCCCGGGCGGAGAAAGAGGGGGGGGCCGGTAGCCATTACGGACTCAGATACCACCTCTGAAGATGAGCTGGCTGGCGTTGCAAAGATCCTGGACAAGAAGTTCGAGGAGGTCCGGCCCTGCGGGAGGGATCCTGACGAGGCGGACGAAGAAAGCGACGGTGGTGCTGACGAGGAGCCGCAGGCCGTGGAGGAGACGGAGGATCCTACTCCCCAACCGTCGTTCCCGTCGCAACCGGTGCCTGTGCCACAAGAAAACTCTGGAGCGATCTTGATGGCTATTCAGGCCTTGTGTATGGCGATAAGGACAAGGATGCCCTTACCCACAGCGGACGATCCAGCTGAGCCTGGACCGTCGGGAAGCCCACCGAGCAAACAGAGGCGAATCCATCCCCCTCCTCCTTTCCAGCCTTCACAGCCTTCTCAGCCTTCACCTCCTTCCCTCCACCGAGGGATGAGACGAGAACAGAGATGGCGATGACGGGGACGGACGACGACGGTGGTGACAACGGAATGGACCTCCCATCACCACCTGCTCGGTCCCCCCACCCCCAAAGAAATTGGCTTCTTCCACGCCATGATCGCCAGGGCATCTGAGCTCTTCAGTTCTGCCCCGAAGAACAGAAGAAGGAGGGCTTGCTATACTAACGGCGGGAGGCCAACAGGAAGACTGTCCTTGCAGTCTTGTTACTGGACGACATCTGGGACGAGGGGCTGGCGCTCCTGAAGAACCCGTAAGAAGTACCGGGTCCTGGACTCTTCCTCTATGTGCCTCAGGGCACAGCCGTCCCCGGATTCAGTGGTCTCAGCGGCGGCCAAGAAGAAATCGGTGGGGGCACCGGCTTCAACTTCAACGTCCCCGCCGGACGCCGAGGGGACGAAGCTGGACGCCATGGGACAACGGGTCATCTCATCAGCAGCGATGACTATCAAAGCGGCTAACGCCCTTGTGGCACGCTATGACAGGGAGCTCTGGTTCAAGATCGCTTCCCTGCTGGACTTCCTCCTGGACGACAAGAGGGCTGAGGCCCTGGAAATCCTACAGGAAGGCGAGGTGGCTTCGGACCATGCCATTACGGTGGCCACAGACATCACCGACACCAGATTTCGTCAGATGGGCAACGGCGCTTGCCTTCGCTGGCGCGGTTGGCTCAGGGCCACCGACTTCCGGCAGGACATGCAGACTAGGGTTCTGGACATGCCCTTCGACGGAAACAACCTGTTCGGCAAGACAGTGGACGAGTCACTGCAGGCCATCAAAGCGGACACCGAGACGGCTCGGGCCTTGGGTGTTCAACAACGACGGCTGTCCTTTTGGAACTCCGGAGGCAAGGTGCCTCCAAAGGATTCGGCGGCGGTTCCTCGTTGTACCGCCAAGCGGCCCACTCCTTATCGCAGGAAGCCTACAGAGGACGCGCCAAGACAGGAGGATCGCGTTGTTGTTGCCAAGGAGGCCAAGGCGGCAAGGCCGCGACGAAACAGGACTGAACTGGCCCTGGCGTCGGGCCCCCACCCGAGCACCCCAGTGGGAGGCCAGCTGGCAAAATTCGTCAGCGTGTGGGAGTCCATCTCCACTGACCGTTGGGTGCTGGATGCCCTGGCCCGTGAGCACCCTCTGGAATTTCAGAGAAGGTGCCCCCGTATACCACCCGTGGCCAGGAAGGAAAACCACATTCCACAACTACTTCTCGAGATACGAGCGATGCTAAGAAAGGGAGCAATTTAACTCGTCCCAAAAAAGGCTCTGGGGCTCCGGAGTGTACTCGCAGTACTTCCTCGTCTGGAAGAAGACGGGTGGTTGGCGACCCATCCTGGACCTTTGTTGTCTAAACAAGTACATCATGTCTCAGAAATTTTGGATGATCATCCTCCAGCACGTGCTGGGACAGCTGGAGGAAGGCAATTTCCTATCGTCGCTGGACTTGGAGGATGCCTACTTCCACATCCCTATTCTAAAGGGACATCACAAATTCCTACGATTCGTGGTCCATGGGCGGCACTATCAGTTCAAAGCCCTTCCCTTGGGATTGAAGTCGACGCCCAGGGTGTTCACCAAGTGCCTGGCACCAGTGGCGGCGCAGCTGCGCCTGCAGGGGATTCACGTCTACCCCTACCTGGACGATTGGCTCATCCGAGCAAAGTCAAGGGAATTCGCCGTCGATCACACAGTGAAGACCGTCCAACTGCTCACGGATCTGGGATTCTCAATCAACTTCGCAAAATTCCACTTGGTACCGTGGCAAGTCGCCCTGTTCCTGGGAGCCAGACTTGAGACAGTGACACGATTGGCTTCACCGTCGGAGGAAAGGATGAAGGCCATCCTGGGCAAGGTACAACGGCTGTTGACCATGGACACGGTCAGGGTGAGGTCCATCAAGCCCCTACTCAGCATGATGTCCTCGTGCATCTACCTCGTGCGCCTATGCAGGCTGCGGATGCGACCACTGCAAGAGTTCCTTGACACCCGTTGGATGCAAGCGGCGGGAAGCTTCGAAGACAGGATCTCACTCAACGAGTCTTTCCGCCAAGCAATCCGGTGGTGGGGCACCCACGCGCATCTTGCAGCGGGCATGGATTCCAGACTCCGGCGCATTAGGAGACAGTGATGACGGGCGCCTCCCTGGTGGGATGGGGAGCGCACACCGGAGACCTCCACGCAAGAGGCCTTTGGCTCCCGGAGGAGAGGTCACTACACATCAATGTCCTGGAGCTCCGAGCCGTGTTCTGGGCCCTCAGGTCGTTCCTTCCATCCCTCAAGGGCAAGGTGGTCACCGACAACACCATCACAATGTTCTACATCCGGAAGCAGGGGCGCACCAGATCCCTAGCCCTATCCAAGGAAGCGCAGGATCTGTGGCACTGGGCTGTCGCCCAGGGGATGTTTCTGGTACCTTTCCATCTGGCAGGAATCAAGAACACCATCGCCGACTCACTCAGCCGGGAGCTGCACTCGTGCCACAAGTGGGAGCTTCGGCAGGATCAAGTGGATCTCCTATTCAGACAATGTGGCAAGTCCCAGATCGATCTATTTGCGACGGCGACGAACGCCAAGTGCCGGAGGTTCGCCAGCAGGTTTCCCTAGCCAGGGCGCATGTGCGATGCCTTCTCATTCCCGTAGGACGGCCTGCGTTTCCACTGTTGCCGTTGCTACTGCGACTCATCAATCAACTCAGACGGCCCCGGTGCGGGATGATCCTCGTCGCACCGGCGTGGCTGAGGCAGATTTGGTTCCCGGACCTACTGGAGATGTCAGCGTCCGCCCCCCCCCCAGTCAAACTGCAGACGGACGTGGATTTCTCGCCAGAGAAGGAGGCAAGATCCTCCACCACGTCCCGGGTTCGCTGAGCCTGCAGGCCTGGCTCCTGCAGCACTAGAGTTCGGAGGGTATGATATCCCGGCGGACTGCAAGGAGGTGCTTGCAAAGGCCAGGGCGTCCTCAACTCTCAAGTGCTATGGACACAAATGGAAGAGGTTCTCTGCCTGGTTCTCGCGCAAAGAAGATGAACCTTCTGCGGATTACGGCCCCTCAAGTGCTGCCATACTTGCTATCGCTGGCCAAGGCGGGGCTGGCTCACGCCTCCACCAAGATCCATCTGGCGGCTATCTTCCGCTACACCAGAACTCCGGGGCGATCCTCTCTGTGGTCCCATCGCCTGGTGAAGGAATTCAGGAAAGGACTGTTCCGATTGTTCCCGCCGGTGAAGGCCCCGGCCCCTGCCCCGGCGTGGGAAGTCAACGTGGTGCTGACCAGGCTCATGGGGCTGCCATTCGAGCCGTTGCATTCGGCACCGTTGAAGTTCTTGTCGTGGAAGACAGCGTTTCTTGTGGCCATCACCTCCGCACGACGAGTGGGAGAGATCCAGGCTCTTTCCTGTAAACCTCCATACCTGACATTCCACGAGACGAGGGTGGTGCTGAGGACACACCCCTCCATCATGCCCAAGGTGCAGTCGGACTTCCATCTCAACAGGCCCTTGTTTGGTGTTACCTGTTTTCTTTCCGTCGCCTTCGTCTCCGGCCGAGAGGACTTTGCACTCGCTGGATGTGGCTAGTGCGCTGAAGTTCTACGTGGACCGCACGAAGAGCCTGCAAAAGACATCACAGCTGTTTGGAACTTTGGACCTGTGAATCAAGGGAAGGCCCTCTTGAAGGCTTCCATTTCCAGATGGCCCTTCCGGCTGCATTATGCACTGTCACCGGTTGGCAAACTGACCCTTGCTCGGCCGTCCGAGAGCCTATTTGACCAGAGCGATCACTGCTACCACGGCGTCCTGTCTGGTTGCCCCTGCTGGACATCTGCAGGGCTGCTATGTGGAGGTCGGCGCACACCTTCACATGATTCTACTGCATCGACCGGGATTCCAGGGAGGAGTCCAGAGTCGGCCAGGCAGTGCTGCGCAACCTGTTCCCCTGAAGGTGGGCCTGGTGAGGAGGTAAGAGATGCTTAATGTTGGGTTTGATGTAATGCTTAATGTTGAGCCTTGCCACCTCCTGTGGTTGTGCATGTGTGTACTGCTATGTATTCTTGTATTCATGAGCATGTGAATCCATGCCAGACCCCATGCTGGAGAAGGAACAAGTTACTTACATGTAACTGTTCTCCAGCATGGGTCTTGCATGGATTCACATGCGAAAACTCCCTCCAACCCATCTGCGGCTCTTCTCTTGGTCCTACTGCCACTTTACATGCTACCAAATCTGAAGATGCCTGCCATAGGAGGGGCTTAGGTAGAGGGCAGTCATTGGCTGGGGGCACTATGACCCAGAGACCAGCAATTGGTTATTAGGAGAAAGATAGTTCAGAAACGAAACAATTTTTTTTTTCTTTACCAAGGATTCCCAGCCTGACGACGGGGAATATTCATGAGCATGTGAATCCATGCCAGACCCATGCTGGAGATCAACCGTTACAGGTAAGTAACTTGTTCCTTAGGTTGGATTGCTAATCAAAATGTATTTTTGTTGCGATTTTGGCATACAATTTAGCAAAACTAATTGATGCCTGTTCCTAAGTCTTTCCATCTACTTTATTTCCTTGTACTTTACTGATACAAGATTGAGTATTCCAGTATTGATTCTTATTCACTTCTGGAGGCTTCACTGTTTTTTTTGGGACGAGCAAGATAGGTCTAATAACGATTCGTATTCACTCCTCTCGGTTTGATTCTCAGTCTCTTTATTCTGACTGGGACGAGTATGGTTGGTCTTATAAAGATTCTCTGTTCCGGATTTCCGGGCATATAGTCCTGGATGTCAGTGCTGCAACACATGGTGGCCTGGTTTAACAACCCACATAGAGAGAGAGTAACTGGTTGGATTATGTCTGAGGGTGCCCTATTGAAGGTTACAGCACTACTGAGAGGTCAGGAGGGGGAACTCGGACATTTGTTGACCCCAGTCAGCACTATCATATGGACGTGGTGGACGGCTGAAAAGGCCCATGGGCAGAAAATCCTGTCTTGGGCCATAACCCCTCTCACCTGCAGTAGTTTGGGGTATGTACTCCCTCTGAAAGGGGGGGCATGGGATGGTTGGGGCCCTAGGGGCTTGAATGGAGATGTTTTTAAAGAAGGCACAGCCATCACCTTTAGGGAATTTAGGGCATAGCACCCAACTGTTTGGCTCAATTTTTGGAATTCACATCTTTGTTGGCAAGGGTAATTGGGATGGGTTCCCTGATAGACCAAGTATGCATGGAATAAACAAGGCACTTGTGAAACGTACGGAGGGGGGTAAGAATCTTTCCGAATTGTATGGGACAGACGGGGCATAACTGGATGTTCACTCGGTGAGTCTGAGTTTGAAGTGGGAGAAGGACCTGGGGAAGGTATTCTCATATGGTAATTGGGAAAACATCCTCTTACATGTGAAACTGGTATCCGTGAATGTACATTTTCAGTGGATACAATATAAAATTGTGAGGAGAGCATATGTTACGCTTGAAAGAGTGTGCAAAATGGTTTCTAACGCAGACTTGTCTTGCTGGAGGTGTCCTGGGGGACTGGGACGTTTCTACACATGTGGTGGGAATGTGATCGAGTGAAGAGATTCTGGGAAGGGGGGGCGCGAGGAGCTGTCTGCCATGCTTGATGTTCGCATTCATCTCTCAGTGCAACATTGCATGTTAGGTTTGGGACCATCTTAGAAAGGGAAACTGGGCAGGGCAGTATTTAGAGTGTTGACGTTGGGGCTCATAGTGGCTAAAAGGGTGGTCGCAATGGCGTGGAAGACATGCACAGGTCAGAGACTGGGAGTTTGGCATACGGAGCTGCATAAGTGGGTGCAAGCTGAAATGGAATTGGACTCACGTTCAGATACTCTCGGGAGGGGTGGGTGTTGGGAAGGTAAGAGGGGATGGTGTACACGGTTTGGCTCGAGGTCTGGGATGAACTGGAGGCGCAATCAGACCTGCATCCTTGCACTTATTTAGCCGGGTTTGGGAGGTGGGAAACCCAGACAGAGGAATTGGTAGGAATGTTGTCCGGATCCCGTTTGTAAATGATTGTAGGGATGCAAGTGTACTGTGAGAAACCTGAAGGTGCCTCACCCGCCGGTCCCTGGGGATCTCTCATCCAGGTTACCAGGCCACTGCCATCGCTTTTGGATCCAGTACCTGGGGATGGACCAGTGCGGGAGGATCACCTGGATGAGTGGTCCTTGGGGACTGGAAGTGGGACACCGGAGGGTGAGACGCGGTATCCCCTTCCTTGTAACAGCTTTTCCCCATCCTACCAAGTAGGATACCTAGCAACTCAACCCCCTTCCCCCTTTCCCGACACAAACATTGTTTCACGGACAGTTCACCGTGAGCGACAACAGACTAACACCAGAGCAGTATACCTGACATGTCCCAACACAAGGGTCACGCAATTACTGATAATTACACACACCTGACTTCCATCACACTTCCCCAAAATGGATAAAAGCCGTAGCATGGAAGCACACTCTGAGCAAGGCAAAACACATGAGAAAGCAGCTGTTCCGAGATGGCAGTTTAAAACAAGGAAAAAGACGGCAAGACCAGAAAGAGTTGCAAGGAGGAATTTGCACTTGGCCTTTTTTTCGAAGGAAAATCCCTACTTTCAAGTACCCTCGAGAAGACCGGGAAGCTGAAGAAAGGTGCATTGTGTGTCGAAGGTGCCCAGGGCTCTCCTGCATCGATAGGTGGGTAGCAGCGATTGGCGGCCATGGTACTGCGCTTAGCTCCCACAACAAAGCAGCGCCAGTAAAGTCAACACAGCCGGTGAGTCTGAGATCCTGATAGCAGACCGGTCTGTGTTAGAAACAAGGTTGTAAGTGGCAACACTGTATAAAGAGAATCATGTGTGAAGAGCTGGCGATGAGCGAAGCGAGTATAATTGGAACGGAAGAAGTCATTGAACTTTGTGATTGAACTTTTGGAGGTAATCCTAAAATACCCTATATGGGGTCTCATCACGAGTTGGACGGTAGCCCTTAAATGCGGTGATAACTGGCTTACCGCGGCATTTAATGGTCCGCCCAACCACGAGCTTGGCGTGTTTACCCCCAGCTCCAAGCTGGGGGTAAATACGCCGGAAAAATGCTGATTTTCAGTGCAATTACTGCAGGGTAAAACCGCTGGTGGTAATTGCGCCGAAACTCCCCATTGGGTCCGGTGGACCCAATGGGGACTCGGGAATAACGTTTCCTGCCCAACCTGTGATCCAGCAGTAATGCCGCCGGACGGGTGGGCGGTAATGCAAATAAAGCTGGGTGGTATCCCAGTCAAGATACCGCCCAACTCGTGATGATGTCCACAGAGTGGTCCAGCAACACGTGGGTACTCACTTGAAGGTCTCTGTTAGGTATCCAACTGAGAGTATAAAATTGTGAACTGTAACATCGAAGTGGTCCTGCAACAGGTCAAGCCAAACTGTGTGCACATTCGAAAGTCTTCGATAGCTAATACAAACTGTGATCGGTCCGAGCCTGGCTCAGGGAGACTAATTGTGAAAAGGGGATCTGAGCCCAACTGAGGTGGATCCAGGGTTAAGAGTGAATCAACATATGTGAATATTTGGAAAGGAACATTTTGTTTGTTTGATTCATTAGGCCCTCTGACGCAAAGAGTCCTTTGATAACATAAGAGACCTGTCCCTAGAAGGCCCTGATGTTTGTAATAGAACTGTGTGCTCGTGCCGAAGAAGCCCAGGAGTGTTCTATGCTTGAGTGAACCGCCTTGTCCCATGCTGAAAATGTGGGAAAGGGAGGCCAACGGCCTGAACATCCAGACTTATCATTTTTGTGAACACTTCTTTCTTTTTCATGAACATTATCCCACACTATTTGTAACTTAGTGGTAAAGATTGGCAATATTTTTTTTTAAAGTATAGGCCCTTTTATTTTGACAAGACTCTACTAGGACTGCTTTATTATTATTTGATGGTTGTAACTTGCTTACATCTTAAATTTAAGTTTTGATAGGAGTTTTTCACACCCTTCATAAGGTTCAATAAACACCCTTGAACTGTGGTCACTTGTGTCGGTCTTACTTTGATACCATGCCTACCTTACAGTACTCTTTACCCTGTACATTGTAAGAGGTAACATTTTTGACTTAACTGTTTGGTGTATGATGAAAATGACAAAAAATAAAAATAAGATTCCCTGTTCCCCTCCCGGTGCTTAGGTTCTCCCTGTTACCTGGGATTCATGGGGATAACGTTGCTGGGGCTTCTAGCTGCTCGAGATTGGATCTCTGCACTGCCAACATTCTCTCTCTTGCTCCCTTAATTCTTTCTTTTTCGTGCTGTTGTCGATGATGGTCGTATCGTACTTCTCGTACCATCACATTCCACTTCTCCGCCTGGGCAATGGTTTCAGCATTGTTTGGGGGACTCCTAGTTCACCATGACTCTCTCATGGTCACTTCACCTTCTTCGGTGTGTCTCTCTCTCTCTGAACTCCAGGATGCTCCACGTCTGACTACTTTGCTTGCTCTCCCTCAGGTGAGATGCTGCACATCTGATTCGGCTTGACGCTTCTTTATGGTCACCTCACACTGCGCATCCAACTCTCCCTCTGCAGCAGGGAGCAGCCCCATTTTGTAACTCGCAGGCTTTTCTCTTTGCCAGTCTCCTCCTCCGTTAAATGACATATGCTTGGGACTTCCCCGGCATACGTCCTTGTTTTCCTCTTTTCAACTCCCATGGCTTCTGTCTTCCTCCATATATCATCCTCTTCATCCCAGTTGAATGGGATATTTTGTTTAAAGAGATATTTACAGTTTCTGATTGAAAGTAGCAAATACTGTTTTTTTTTTCTTCATACATGTTTCGATAGTAAATGTTCCCAGGGGTATTGTTGAGCTGGTTTTTATGGGGTTTCTCATTGGAACAGGAGTCCTTGTCCCCAAAGTGGGCGGGGGGTGAGGTCCCACTTTCCTCTGCCCTTATGGAGGGTATTTCAGAGCGGGGTTACCTCCCTAGCCACACAAGGGGGGGTGGGGCTCTGTGTTGACGGGAAGTGACAAATTTGTGTGATTTGTCACAGATCTCTCAACCTACATGCATCGCTAATGAAAGATTAAAGTATGAGGACTGGGACCTGAATGACAAGGTTTTGGAGGTGTTGCTAGCTGCATGCCGGCCTTCCACTAGGTTTCTGTATGCACCCAGATGGAGAAAGTTTGAGATGTGGTGTAAGGATAGTGGGGTAGACCTGTTGGCATGTGCGATTTCCACGGTCTTGGAACTTTTGTTATCCTTGGCCAAATTGGGTTGTCAGGTGGACATGGTTAAGGGTATCTAGCCATTATCTCTTTTTTTAGAGGAATCCAGATCAGGGTTCTTTCTTCTCAATACCTGTTGCAGCCCAATTATTGAAAGGCCTTGCAAACAAGCTCTCCCCCATCACTGTTGGGGTCCCACTTGGGGATTCTAACTTGGTTCTCGCTTTTTCGATGGCAGCTCTTTTTGATACTTTACATTCCATTCTGATTAGGTTAATGACATTTAAAACTGTCGCCCTGGTGGCCATCATGTCCACTAAACATGGCAGTGATCTGCAAGTGCTCTCCTTTAAACCACTCTTCCTAAAATGTTTATGGAGAAGGTGTCTCTGAGGGTCCGGATCAACTTTTTAACGAAAGTGGCATCATAGTTTCATATTTAACGAAGTGTGAAGCTCCTGGTTTTCCTTCTACCACCTCATCCATCCAAGGAGGAGCTTTGAGTTTTTATTTGGCAATGATTAATACCTACAGAGGAGATGATCAGCTTTTCATTGCCTTTTCCATTCTACACTTGGTCAGGCAGTTACTTAACAGACAATCTCACGTTTTATTATGAGCGGAATACTATGAATGAGCGGGGAAGGAAGTACCAGCAGGAGTAAGAGCACATTCTACTAGGGGCGTGGCAGCATCACCTGCCCTCCAGAGGAGTATGCCAGTGAAAGATATTTGCCAGGTAGCAACATGGGCCTCACTGCACACCTTCACCAGACATTACAGTCTAGACTTGGTCCGCAGTAGGGATGCCAGCTTCGGTAGGGCAATGCTGCAGAGTGTTTTAGTGTAGCTTCCATTCCCATCTCCTGTTATGGGCATTGCTTTAGGATTCTGTCAAGATGAGGAATCTGTGGGAGGATGCAATCTGTTGGAGGAGATATTACTTACCAGTAATGTTCTTTTTCATTAATTCTTCTCCCAAAGACTCCTCATCGCCCTCCCTACAGTCCCCTTATGGAAGCTAAAATTGGACTCGCTCATCTGTCTGCCCTCTGTTATTCCTTGTGTACGGACGATGGGAGAAGAGTGGACGCCTGTGCACCGTTGTATTTATGTTTCTGAGGCTTGTGGAATCTGCTTAGATCACATGCTGTGCATAGGCCGACATCTAGTGGAAGCTGCAGAGTATTAGTTTGTTTTTCGAAACTCGAAAATGGGCATCGACACAGGGCGTGCCAGTAATACTATCCCTAGTGTGACGTCCACTGTACCCAAGATCCCTCAGCCGTCTAGGATCCTCAGATTGTTTTTTTCCGCCATATTTTGCGGTGTCCCCTGGCCTTAGCCATACTTTTGCTAAAATATTGATTAATTGACATCCTTCCCATCCCAACGTCGAACTTCGACACTCGACCCCGGCTGGAGAAGAAATCGACCGTTGGCTGCTGCACGACGGATTTGGGCCTCGGAAGGCCTTTGGCCTCGGCCCGGGCCTTCGAAGGCCTCTGGCCTCGGCCCTGCAAGTAGGGAGAGTGGGGGGTTGGACATACTCTACACTCTTGGTATATAGGTACACCTTATACATTTCCTACACTTAACAGCCCGCTGCCTCAAGGTGCATATGGAGGGTACCCCTTTTCAATGCTGCCCCAAGTGCAATCGCAAATACCCTTGGGCCAACAGGCATGCCACGTGCAATCTCTGCTTGCCGAGGGACCACCCCGAAGCGAACTGCAGAGCGTGTAATAGGTTTAAACCTAAGACACTTAAGGACCGTTCGAAGCGTTGGGCCCACCACGCCAGGCAGGCGGCCATGGCAGCGGAGGGCGCCTTCAGCGATGGCAGCGACGCCGTGCTTTCGGACGGCGAGGGCATTACGGCATCGAAAGACAGCCGAGCGCAGGTCCCCAACCTCGGAAGGTCGTCCGACAGGGCGGCTATGGGGAAGACCCCCGGCGACACAGGCGCTTCACACACCACCCACACTAAACACACGAAGTCCAACCGAGACTCAACGACGTCGAGTGCTCGGAAAGAGGCACAAACAGAATGGTCCGAATCGGTGTCCTCTGGGCGTTCGAGATCGCCGCATGACTCCAGGCAATCATCCACTCTTGCCAAGAGTGCCTCGCTCCCTAGGCTAACAAATGTTCGGAAGACGACTTCCACCCCCAAGCCGCACTCCAGGAGTCGGAGCCCGCAGACAAGATTAGCACGGCACCACGTTCGAGGGACAGGGACTCTACCCCCGATCGTCGATGCCAGGCGTCAAAAACCTCCGGAGCCACAAAGGGACAGGGAAAACACTTTTCCACTCACGCGGAGGGGGGAAAACAGCAGAATAATCAGCCTCTGCACTCTTCCACACCTGTGAAACACTCCACTCCTCCTAAACAGGCAGACAAGACCAGGTCTGCTGATATTTAAAAAAACAGCACATCTACTCAAGATAATCTCCCAAACTTTCTGAGAGAGTCATTCCCAGTTCCAAAAAATGGTCCAGTGATGACATAGATAGGGTCATGTCAAGGATGTCTTCTTTGGCTGACTTTTACGATATAAATCCAGACCATTTCCTTTCATATGATCCACAAGGGGCTACACCCTCAGGCTCTAATGATCCTATCCCCCCGAGTAAGAAGCCCCGGTTTGAGACACCGATGAGGTCTACAGACCCCTTTGAGGTACAACCATACTCACGGCCATACTCACTGTATCAAGGAGAGACTTCCTTTGGTGAGGACCAAGATTTTGGCATGGTAGAAGAGCAAACCGGGACGGGCTACTATGGGGACGATGAGGACCAAGAAGAGGAAGAGGAAGACCCTGAAACCTACAGAGTAGATTCCCCGGTAGAAAATGAAGCCCCGGTTATCGACTCCCCTGTCGATAACCAACCCCTCCTGAACAAGGTTCTCGCACGTGCAGCAGAACATTTCCATATTGACACCCACGGTGTCCAGGAGGAGAGGGACTTCGCAGAGGAGTTAGTGGGAGAAAGGAGGCCTGTTGCCCAGACCATCCCTATCCTCAAGTCTATTCCGCGGAGAATAGACCCGTCCCTGGTGAACCCAAACCTCACCAGAGCAGTCAATCCCAGAGTTGAAAAACTTTTCAGGGCAGCCCAGTCTGACCCTCTCTATATAAGAGGACATCTGAAGCCAGACTCCCTAGTTGTCACTAACACTCGTAAGAGGGCTGGAACACCCTTGTCATCGTCCGAAGGTCCTCCAGACAAGGAGAGCAAAAAACATTATGGTTTCGGCAGGAAAGTAGCCTCAAAGTCCACCTATCAGGCAAGGATTGCAAACTCCACCACCCTGTTGGCCAGCTACAACTGCCATCAGTGGGAAGAAGTCGCGGCACTCATAGCCTCTGCACCAGAACCCTTAAAGGGCCAGTTAGCTCGGATTTCCGCAGAGGGTAGAGCCGTGTCTGGTTGCATTTTAAAAGAAACCTTTGACGCCGCGGACAACGCAGGCAGATTGATAGCAGAAGGTACTGTTATCAAGAGACATGCATGGTTACGGCAGTCTGGTTTTAAGGCAGAAACCCAGGCATCATTGTTGGACAAACCGGTGGAAGCCGATCTGTTTGGTAAGGCAGTCGAGGACGCACTGAAGAATGCCAAGGACGAATACGAGACACTCAAGTCCCTTGGCCAGTTAAGCAATAAACCCCCTAACCAGAGAGGGAATAGTAATTTTCATCGCCCACACGGCCAAAATTCCCAGAGAGGATCTAACTATTCCCAGGGGCAGGGTACACAGTGGAACAGCCAACAGTCTACCCAGGGTTACGGCAGGGGTAATAGGAGAGGACGTGGTAAAGGCAGAGGCAGCCCCAGCAAGGGAGGCGGCACGCCTCCACCAAAGCAGTGACGCTCAGTTCAGGGTCCCTTCTCACGCAACCCCAGTAAAGGGGACGCATTTCCAACTTCACCCAGGCTTGGGAAGAGATCACATCAGACAGATGGGTGCTGTCAACAGTATCCACGGGGTACTGTATAGAACTACTGCAGCGTCCCCGGAACCATCCTCCACGACAAAGAGTACACTCTTTAGAACATCAGAAGATTTTCCTCGAGGAGATCGCCATTCTGCTAGCAAAGGACGCGATAGAACTTGTCCCGGGACACCAGCTAAAAAAGGGTATTTATTCAACTTACTTCCTTATGTCAAAAAAAGATTTGACAATGTGCCCAGTATTGGATTTACGGCCTGCCAACAAGTATGTCAAGCCCCAAAAGTTTTGTATGACTACGCTACAAGAGGTAATCCCCCTCCTAAAAAAGGGGGATTACATGGCAACCTTGGATATGAAAGATGCCTATTTCCATATTTCCATGTTCCCAGCGCACAGAAGGTACTTGCGCTTCAAGGTGGACAGTCGGCACTACCAATTCAAGGTACTGCCCTTCGGGATAGCTTCGGCACCAAGGGTATTCACCAAGGTACTGGCGGTGGCGGCTGCACACTTACGCAGGGAGGCAATTCCGGTGTACCCTTATCTGGACGACTGGCTCATAACGGGGGAAACCCCAGTAATTTGCAGGACAAACATTCAAAGGACTATCGACCTCCTCCACGAATTAGGCTTCTCAATCAACGAGAAAAAGTAAAGCCTGGTGCCAAGCACCTCCAAACAGTTCCTAGGAGCAATCCTAGATACTCAAGAGGGGTTGACCTTTCCTTCAGAGGAAAGAATTCGGAATATACTACTGCAAATTCCGCAATATCAGTCCGGTCACCAAATAACGGTACGCAAAGCAATGCGTTTACTGGGCATGATGGCGTCATGTATTTACCTAGTCCCCCACGCGCGCCTGCGCATGCGTCCCATGCAGGAATGGTTGGCGAAACAGTGGTCTCAGGCAAGTGGTCAGTGGGACGAACTAGTGGTTGTTTCGCCAACACTAGTACAAAGCCTTCACTGGTGGACAAGAGAGAATCTCGCACAGGGAAAACCCTTTTACGATCCCGAAGTACAGGCAGTAGTCACTACCGATGCATGTCTGACGGGGTGGGGAGCTCACCATCTCCACCACACAGCTCAGGGTCTCTGGTCTCCCTCAGAGCCAAGAACCACATCAACCTGCTAGAGCTTCTGGCAGTATTCAGAGCGCTTCAAGCGTTCGAGCCCCACCTACTAAACCTGTCAGTGCAAATCCGGACAGACAGCACAACAGCCATGTTCTACCTGAACAAGCAAGGAGGGACTCGCTCGCCAAATCTGTCCAAGCTTGCCCAGAAAATCTGGATATGGGCACTCAGACGGAACATCTTCCTGTCATCACAACATGTTCCAGGGGAGCTCAATTCCCTAGTGGATGCTCTGAGCAGAGACTCCCTCCCAGAGGAACACGAATGGGTTCTACACAGAGAGGTCATAGAAGATATCTTCTCTCAGTGGGGTTTCCCCACTATAGACTTATTCGCCACAAGCGAAAACAGACAATGCCCTGGATTTGCATCCAGGTTCCCCCAACCAGACTCCCAGGGGAACGCCCTGGGGATGAACTGGTCAGGGATGTTTGCGTACGCTTTTCCACCAACTCCTCATCAGGAAGGTGGTGAACAAGATGAACAGAAAGTCTATGACGCTCGTCCTAGTTGCTCCCATGTGGGCAAGACAACTGTGGTTCCCACACCTACGCAGGATGGCGGTGTGCGAGCCCATCAAACTTCCAGCCTGGTACAACCTACTGTCCCAGCACCAAGGTCAAACAGTGCATCAGCAACCCAACTCAATGAACCTGGCAGCATGGCTCCTGAGGTCAGAGTTTGGACATCTCAATTTACCACAGAGGTGTATGGACATCCTAAAGGAATCTAGGAAACCAAACACAAGGCACTGTTACTTTGACAAGTGGAAGAGATTCGTTATCTGGTGCCAGAGTAGACAAATCAACCCAGTTGATTGCAGTCCTTCCACTATTGTTACATACATGCTCCACCTGCTAGATGCAGGATTGGTTTTTAACTCACTGAAAGTACACCTGGCAGCCCTGTCGGCATACACCACTTCCCATAACAAGGTCTTGTGGTGGAAAGTACCAGTAGTTAAAGCCCTCATGGAAGGATAAAGAGACTTCACCCTCCTATTTCAAACCCACCACCAGGGTGGGACCTTAATGTGGTGCTATCTAAGCTCATGGGCCCCCCCTTCGAGCCCATGCATAAAAGCAGTCTCAAACACCTGACTTATAAAACGGCCTTCTTAGTAGCTATTACTTCTATAAGAAGGGTCAGTGAAATTCAGGCTCTCAGTGCAGGATCCCTTCTTTACTGTCCATAAAGACAAACTGGTTTTACGCACACACCCTAGGTTCTCACCCAAGTTTATATCAAAATTCCACGTAAACCAGTTCATCGAGCTTCCAGCTTTCTTCCAGGACCCTCAAAGCTCGTCTGAGGTGAAACTACACACCCTAGATGTGCGTAGGGCGGTCCTCTACTATGTAAATAAAACCAGACCGCTAAGGAAAACAGATCAACTGTTTGTCTCCGTAGCTACAGGCAGAGAGGGGGATCGCGTCTCTAAAGGTGCCATCTCGAAGTGGATTATTAACTGTATCCAGCTGTGTTACTCACTCTCTGAAAGAACTCTGCCTTTCACGCCAAGAGCCCACTCTACTAGAGGCATTGGGGCCACTCTGGCTTTCATTGCAAATGTACCCCTTGACACCATTTGCAAAGCAGCTACTTGGAGCTCTATTCACACTTTTACTCAGCATTACTGCATTGACACCCATTCCAAGGCAGATACACAAGTGGGACAAGCGGTTCTAAGACACTTATTTGCTCATGACCCTTCTCACATCCCACCTCCTTCTTCAGGTACTGCTCGCTAATCTATGCACAGCATGTGATCTAAGCAGATTCCACAAGTCTCAGAAGGGATACATTACTCACCGTAATCGTATTTCTGATGCTTGTATCTACTTAGATTCACATGCGACCCACCCTTCCCTCCCTCTGAGAGAAGGCGCATGGTTGCTTGTAGTCTTACCTTTCTATCTGCTTGGATTATCTGTACTCACGCTACTCCTTATGCTACCTCATGTCAGAAAAAATACAATCTGAGGATCCTAGACGCGTGAGGGATCTTGGGTACAGTGGACGTCACACTAGGGATAGTATTACTGGCACGCCCTGTGTCGACGCCCATTTTTGAGTTTCGAAAAACAAACTGTAATACTCCGCAGCTTCCACTAGATGTCGGCCTATGCACAGCATGTGAATCTAAGCAGATACAAGCATCAGAAATACGATTACGGTGAGTAATGGATCATATATATATATATATATATATATATATATATATATATATATATATATTTATGGTTAAATTGCTGTTTCCATAGGAAGAGCACTTTTTGGGTGGCTTATAACTTCGCTCCCCGTGGACAAATCCTCACAAAACTTTGCAATATGGGCCACTCTAAATTTTTTTGCAAAGTTTGGGGAGGCTTCGTCCGGGGGGGGGGGGGAAGTTATAGGGTGGGGGTCCCAGAACGTCTTTTTTTCCCATAGACTGAATGGGGGAAAAACTTTGCGCATGGCTACAGGTAAAACCGCTGGACGGATTTTCACCAAATTTGTGGCAGGGGCAGGGGCTTGGTCCCGAAAGCCTGCTTTTGCAAATTTGGTGACAATCCGTGCAGTACTTTTCTTTAAAACAACCAAAAAGTAGGTCTAAAATAATTAGTGATATCTATGTCCGCTCCGCGGTCACACTTCCCTGTTCGCTCCGCGGACAAGATACCGATTGGCTAAGGGGCTGGCGTCATGACCGCGGACATGCATCGTCTTTGCCGATTTGCTGCAGTGAGCCGTGTTCTGCGTCAGATTGTTTGGATGCGCCCGACATCTTGGATCCGCCGACAGCGCAGCGGCGACCTGCAGAAAAATGCTATTTCGAAAAAACTGTTTTGCTGTGTGAAAGTGCTTGGGAGGTTCTGACATTAAGAGATGAGTGAAAAAATGTATTTGTTCAGGCGGTAGGTAATAATGATGTATTCCCTATGCCCGCCTTGTAAGTATAGAAAATGAGGGGTCTCATAAGGATAGTATTTCAGTCTGTGCTGTGCGCAGGCAACTTGAAACAGTTCGAAGAACACGCGTGGTGTTAGCGAACATTGAAATTGGGTACATGCTGTATTTAAATTATTTTTTTCTATGGTGTGCTATTGATTTGTACGCCGCCATGGGTGTGACATGCTGCAGTGGTTGTGGCCAGGGCCTGGAGTCTTGGATGCATGGCCATAGGCCGTAGGCCGAAGGCCATACTTCCAAGACTCTAGGCCCTGGCCACAACCACCGCATCATGTCACAGCAATGGATACAACTGTAGTATTGCTTACCGATCAGATGTTGTGGGGAGTGTGTACAGTCTTGGGTGGATGGCCGGAGGCCATGCACCCAAGAACAAAGTTAAAAACACTGGAGGTATAAGCCACTGTACACCCATACATTGTTATATGTATGGACATAGAGCTAGGAGTCTAGCATGTGGCACAACCACTGAAGCATACCACACCTATAGATACACCCATACTACCGCACATCACTCAAGTGGTTGTGGGGAGGGCCTGCAGTCTTGGATGAATGTCCGAAGGCCATGCACCCAAGAACAAACTTATAGGCTCTAAAGTTAAAAGCCAACATGGGTTTTATATAGTGCGGTGGTTGTGGGCAGGACGTAGACTTTTGGGTGCATGGCTGCAGGCTGTAGGCCATACACCCAAGACTTTAGTCCCTGCCCACAAGCACTGCAGGATATCATATTCATATATCACACCCATACAATCGATTATGTATCTGGTAGGTGTGGGCAGGGGCTAGAGTCCTGCGTACAAATTGAGTACATGCTACAATTATAATGTTTCATTCTATGGGTGTGCTAATGATTTATAAGTGACCATGGGTGTAAATGCTGCAGTGGTTGTGGCCAGGGCCTAGAGTCTTGGGTGCTTGGCTGTAGGCCATAGGCCATACTTCCAAGACTCTAGGCCCTGGCTACAACCACCGCAGCATGTCACAGCAATGGATACACCTGTAGTATTTTTTTTTAATTGTATATGGTTTACAAGAAAAACCTTTACAAATACATTGAGTAGAAAACATGAAGAAAAAAGACATATTACAAAAGATTTCATTACACCTATGTTAAAAAAATACTTAAAGACCCAATTATCCCCTTTAAAGAATGAGAAACATATTACAAATCAATTTAAGAAAAAACATTCAGTGCAAGTTAAAATGCGACATAGTGTTTAACAATTAAAAAAAGCAGCTTCCCTTTACGTAGCATCAGATTTTACAGAAAATGACAGTAAGGTTACACATTTTCTTTTATATACATACATGATATGGTGAGCGGAATTGGATACAAAAATTCATAATACAGATTATCATACAGATTAATCAAAGGGAGGGGGCATACAGATCTAAAGATTTAATAAATCCGGCCACAGCAAGTCCATCTTTAATATTAGAGATGGCAAGACACCGAGACCAAATTAGGTTTTCTGCCCCCAAAATACTGAGGGTATTGAATCTGCCTAGATAAAGATCCCTAGGACCTTTCAAAGCTATGCAGTCTAAAAAATAATGTCGAGTAGATTCAATTACCCCAGGAGTATGACAAAAACGGCATGACAGATTTAAATCACTGATCTCCTTCCTTCTATGAAGAACTTCCCTAGTAGGGAGGAGATTCCATCTAAGCTTGAGAAGAAGTGAGTGAAAATGGCGGTTAGGGAATTGAGTCAATATAAAAGACAGGCGGCCTCTCTTCTTATGATCAAATTGTAGGTCATTAAGAGATGGATAAACATGCAGTTTTTCCAGCGTGTAGCTCCAATCAGAACTGAAAAGAGATTCCTTAACTTTATTCGGGTTGGTTAGCAGGGTATCCCTATCCTTGGAGAGATCTAATAGCGTCTTGTCGCAGAGGTCGCAAAAACTAGTAAGATATAGGTTACAATCTAAAGATCCCTGTGCAAAAAGCGTTTTAACCACATCAGCATAGAGGGTGTCATGTTTAGTAGAGAGCAAGGCAGAAAAAAGGGTTAAGACTCTCCAAAGAATTCTGACTCGCAGAGAAACTAAGCCCAATTCATATTTTATAGCCACTATTGGGACACAATTAGGCAGTTTCATAATTTTCCTCCAATAGATACCCTCAAGGGTGTCCCAAAAAGTCAGGAGGGCTAGATAATGCAATTCCATTCCATAAATTAATTTTGGGATCACCTTACCCTTGAAGAAATCTACGATAGGTTTAAAGGAAAACATTCCATATTTATTGTCTAGCTTAATCGATTGAGAAATAAGCGGGAGCATTTCATGTCTAAGGGAACGTCTTAATTCAATGACCGATGGTTGGGCCAGAATAAGGAATCCCAAACAGACAATTTTATGTGCTCTGATTATGTTTTCCCCACCAATTTTCCAGATTTTTTTGTTCCCATTTCTCCCCCTGGAGAAGACCATTGTTCGGGTTTTGCTCGGGTTCATTTTTAACCCGTTAAGAATGGCATATTCTTCGAATTTACAGATGAGCCTCTGTAGGCCAACTTTAGTATGTTCAAAGAGAAGAAAATCGTCGGCATATGCCTACCATGAGAGCCTAAGATACCCCAGTTTAGCATTCACCATGCCTGTATTTCCAAGAAATTCCTCTACATCTGCAAGATAGAAGATAAAAAGGCAGGGGGCTAATGAGCAGCCCTGTCTAACTCCAATACAAGTCCTTATCCCTCTAGAGAGCGTTCCTTCAAGATCGATCCTAATATGAACCCCTGAGTTCTCATACCTGCCATTATTAGGGAGAGAAGACCTGGCAGGATCCCCCACTTAGTTTTCCCCAAAGTCTTGACCTAATTACCAAGTCAAACCTTGGTAGTGTAAGTACCTGTAGTATTGCTTATGGATCAGATGGTTGTGGAGGGTGTGTAGAGACTTGGGTGCATGGCATCACTCAGGTGGTTGTGGCCAAAGGCCATGCAGCCAAGAACAAAGTTATAACCTCTTAACCTTTAAGCCTACATGGGTTTTATATAGTGCAGTGGTTGTGGCCAGGACGTAGACTTTTGGGTGCATGGCTGCAGGCTGTATGCCATACACTCAAGCGTGTACACCCTGCCCACAACCACTGCAGCATATCAGATTGATACATCACACCTATACAGTCGATTATGTATCTGGTAGGTGTGGGCAGGGCCTAGAGTCCTAGGTAGAAATTGAGTACATGCTACAGTTACAATGTTTCATTCTATGGGTGTGCTACTGATTTGTAAGCGGCCATGGGTGTAATATGCTGCAGTGGTTGTGGCCAGGGCCTAGAGCCTTGGGTGCATGGCCGTAGGCCATACTTCCAAGACTCTAGGCCCTGGCCACAACCACTGCAGCATGTCACAGCAATGGATACAACTGTAGTATTCATTATCGATCAGATGGTTGTGGGGAGTGTGTAGAGTCTTCCCTGCATGACCGAATGCCATGCACCCAAGAACAAAGTTGTAAGCACTGGAGTTATAAGCCACTTCACACCCATACATTGAAATATGTATGGACATACACCTAAGACTTTAGGCCCTGGCCACAACCACTGCAGCATATCACAGCTATAGATACACCCGTAGTATTGAACATCACAGGTGACTGTGGGTAGGGCCTGCACTCCTGGGTTCATTGGCTGAAGGGCATGCCCCCAACAGCACATTTATACGTAGTGTAGTTACAAGCCACAATGGGTGTGATGATATGGTGTGGTAGTTGTGGCCAGGACGCAGACTCTTTGGTGCATGGCCGAAGGCCATGCATCCACGAAGAAAGTTATAAGTTATACCCATACATTGAAAAATATATGGCCTTACACTCAAGACTGTAGCCTGTGGCCACAGCTCCTGCAGCATATTACAGGTATAGGTACACTCGTACTATCAAACATCATTCAGGTGGTTGTGGGGAGGGCGTAGAGTTTTGGGTGCATGTCCAAAGGCCATGCTCCCAAAACCAACTTTATACGTAGTGAAATTAGAAGCCGAAGCCACAATGGGTGCGATATGCTGTGATGGTTCTGGCCAGGACCCAGAGTCTTGGGTGCATGGCCAAAGGCCAAAGGCCATGCACCCAAGACTCAAGTCATAAGCAGCAAGGTTATAAGTTAACATCGGTGTGCTGTGGTGCGGTGGTTGTGTGCACGTCCTAGCATCTTGGGTGCATGGCTGCAGACCATGCACCCAAGAGGAAACTTATAAGTAGTGAAATTACAAGCACCATGGTTTTCAAATGCTGCGATTGTTGTGGGTAGGACCTATAGTCTTGGTTGCTTGGCCGTAGGGTGTAGGTGGTAGGTTATACATCGAAGATGCTAGGCCCAGCCTATAGCCACTGCACCATATTACTGCTATAGATTAGATGTGTACATTCGAATATGTATGACATGACTGTAATTATACTTACTGTTTACTTTGTTCAGAATCCATATATGTTTTACATGACTTGAGTACTTGGCGTATATATCCTTTTTTTAATTTCTGTGATAAAAGAAAAAAGCATGTTAGTGTTTGCATTTTATGAAGACTTATTACATTGTATAATAGACAGTTTAGCTTTTTTTTTAACCCTCATATTTAGTTTACAAACCAGTGTACTGTGCATTTTGCTCAGTTTCTGTGTTTGTCTTTCAAATCCTTGGGTCTGGTGGAAAAAAATCCTTGTTGGATTAAAAAAAACCTTTATTTGCTGTGCTACAAACTATTTCTTTGTTTTCTTTGAGTGTTTCCTTGTTCTTTCTGATTAATGTTATTTCTGTTGCCTTGTTGGAGATTTTTAACAACAGTTAGATACCTGTTGCCGTATTCTAACTGTTTATAGTCTTTTAATTGATTTTTTGGTAATGTTGACGTACACATTAGTTATTAAATGTTGGCTTTAAGAAGATTAAATACGCATTTGTAAGATTAGCTAGCAATCTCTGCTTTAGATTAATACTGCTATCATTACATTCCAACTATCCACATTTCTTTTTAATGTATGCAGTGTAGTGACCTGCATTGGTTGTAGCTCCTGCGTGGTAGATTGTACCTATTGTTGTAAAGGTTTTCTTTCCAAGTGACACTTGACCGCGTGTGAAACCAGTCAGCTTGCAGTTGTTTTTGGTACCATCTGCATTATAACGTAGAGGCATAAGTATTATGTAGTTACTATGTGTTTGTAACAGAAAGGTGGAGCGATTGTCTGAATGGCACGTAGTACATAATCTGCCATGGTTTGCGTTCTGTACAAGTTGCTGAAATGGATTGGATTCACAATTAGGTATGGATACATACACAAATCGCTCATTTTGGATTTGTTCCTGTATCACTTTGTTACAGAGAGTGCATGTATGTTTCCGCATGTATGAAATCTGCAAGATTTCATTTATAGGTATGCTTTTGTTTTCATTTACTTGTAGTAAGTACATTAGAAATTCTTGTGGATTTTCTTGTGAGTTTATAGTGAATTTCACCATTCCAGCGCAGTAGTCCAATTCTTGTCTTATTCCGTGAACACTGTACGTGTTGTCAGGATTGTTTGTTGCGTTTCTATGAAGGACTAACATTTGCAAACACAATTTGTCTGTACTGTGTAAGTAAATATTGTTAACAATTCAGACAAACTGGCCCTGCAAATAGTAAACTCCCTCAATGCTTTAGGATTATCTCAAAAGGGAAGCGCTCCCACCCATATCAAGGGTAGAACCCTGGACTGGGTAGCCGATCACAACTGCATAGCTAATATTTCCTCTATCTGTCCCCTATCCTGGACCGACCATTACCTTGTGTCCTTGACACTTTACACTACCAAACAGAGACCCATAGTTCCCCAAGTAGCGCCACCCTGTCCAACCAGGTTAAAAAGAATATAACAGTGGATAGTGTGATCTCTAATATTCTACCCACCCTAAACTCTCTGCCAGACAACCTGGACCCAAGCACACTAGTGCAAGAGTATAACAAGATCATGCTCTCCACTTTGGACAAAGTCACCCCTCTCAAATTGAGAGCCAGTAAAGCTAAACTACACCTTAATAAGTGGTTCACCCCACAATTAAAGGACCTGCGACTATTAAAAAGAAAATGTGAAACTGATTGGCACCTTTGCCCCTCCCATGAGAACAAAAAGAAGCTAGCGTCCACTGCATCACATTACAAAAAAGAAATCTGCCAAGCAAAAATAAATTCCTATAACGAACGTATAGCCAACTCCAACTCTAGTATGAAAGAATTATTCACAATCCTAAAAGAACTAGAGTCCCCTATCTCTCCACCCGATTTCTGCATTTTAAGATAAGAATTGGTGCTCAGAGATACAACAAGCACTTACCAACAAAATCAACACTCTCCAAACTAAAATAAAAAACAAGAAAGACCCTCTGAACATATCCCAACCTACTCACTACCCTCTACCAAATGCTAATATCTCTGATCTAAACACTACATTCTGCTTCACTAAAACAACGATCCTTGAAGTGGAAAAAACTATCCTCTCCCTCAAACCCTCTAACTGTAAAGGAGATATATGCCCAGCCCATATCATAAAAGAGGCTGCGAGAGACCTCTCCCCTTTTATATCCAAACTGATTAATGCCTCTTTTGCCTCCGGCACAGTCCCAGCTAATCTCAAACAATCATGGGTGCTCCCGTTTCTCAAGAAGCAAACCTTAAACCCACTCATCACAACCAATTACCGCCCTATCACAAGGGTACCATTTTTACTTAGAATCTTGGATAGAATTGCATACCTACAGATCCAAAAACACCTCGAACAGTACAAACTCCTAGGGGTCCGACAATCAGGATTCTGACCATTACACGGGACGGAAACTGCCCTGATAGATCTGAAGACTCAGATCGATGAGCTGAGAGACCAAGGGAAAATAGCATTATTGTTGCTACTGGATCTCTCAGCTGCATTCGACCTGGTCGATCATAAGGTCCTCTTTAGGCACCTTGAGACAGCAGCCCATTTCTCCACAGGTGCTGTTAAGTGGATAGAATCATTCTTGAGTGACAGAACTAGCAGAGTATTCTCACCCTCTGCAGCTGCTGATCCCACCCCCATCTTGTGCGGGGTCCCTCAGGGCTCCTGTGTGTCCCCCACTCTGTACAACATATTCACCAAGCCACTGTTCGATGATTTGGACCTTCTGAGTGCCACCTACACTAACTACGCAGATGCCACTCAGATTCTCTTCCCTCTTTCTGGGGATCATGGCAAGGACTTGGCGTTGGTGAATAGAATCTATCTCATCATTCAGGCATGGATGGCCACTCACATCCTATGCCTGAATGATGACAAGACAGAGTTGATAATCCTCGGCTCCCCTTCCGACATTTCCAAACTAGGCCACGAATATGCTTCTTTCATCGTTGACGGTAACAACACCAGTGTCTCCAAAGAGGTAAAAACACTCGGTTTTTACCTTGACGCAACAATGTCCTTCAATAAACAACTAAATTATCTGGCTTTTACCACAGCCTACACATGTAAGCTGATTAGAGCAGGTAAGCCCTTTCTTTCTAATGACAGCTGCCTCATACTGGCTGGAGCACTAATTCTGTCTAGGCTAGACTATTGTAACGCCCTCTACAGCAGTGCCAACAAAAACAAAATCCAAAAACTCCAAATACTACAGAAAATGCCATCAGAGCCGCACTAGGCATCAACAAAAAGAGTCCACATCTCTGCAATCAGACGCCATCACAAATGGTTATCTACCCACAACAAAATACAATTAAAAATCGCCTCCCTGACACATAAAGCTCTACACAATCTCGCACTGAGCTACCTAATCGACAGAATAGTTAGAAGAACTTCCAGTAGACCCACTAGAACCGTCAACACTAATTGTCTGGACGTACCCAGATTTAAATCCTCTAAAATTGGCGGCAACACTTCCCTGTGAAGGCCGCTAATCTTTGGAACACACTGCCTCATCAGCTGAGAGCGGACCTGCCCTACTCTTTCTTCAGAAAGAACCTCATCACTCACCTTAATCTGACTGAGAAATTAGTCTGCTGTGAAACCTTGGCACGTTAGGACGTCCTGCTGATTGATTGTAAATTTTGTACATCCCTTCATAGGAAGATGTAAATAACTCTGCATTTCTGTGAATCCTGATTTGTATATTGTAAGTTCGATTGTCTTCTTGTGTAATGTGAATATTTGTATATGGTCTGTACATTATGTAACTTTGTAATGTAAGCTTTGCATATCCTTGCTGCGCCCTGCTACTCCCGGGTCTGGTGCGCTTTATAAATGTAATGAACAAAAATAAACAAACAAACAAACAATAGAATATTCATTGCTACATTTGCATAGCAACTTACACCAGTTTCATTTGAAAATTTTAATGGCCCAGATAGTTCTGTATCTGAGTGCTTTTTTCCGAGTTTCTGTTCCTTCTTTGAAGAAGTACCTGGTTTACTTTCCCAAATAGGTTCTTCTTTGCTTCTGGTAATTGATGAAGTTTTAGCTTCTTTTGTTTTCTTTGAAGGAATTGCCATCCGATTCTCTTGCATTTCTGTTTGAATTAGTTTTCTTTTACCACGTTTTACTTTTTATTGGAACAGGATATTGTTTCAGATGGGGGATGTACAGTGAACGCAGTCTATTGTGGTCTACAATGCAAGGAATATCAGCGTTCAGTTTACTTGCATCAAAGTTAATTAGAAATAGACTGTGAAGTGTACGTAAGCGTGATAGTGCTATGTAGCTCATGCCTTCTTTAAAGACTGTTTTTCCTATATCTATCAATGCTTTGTCTAGGGTAAGACCTTGGGATTTATGAATGCTGACTGCATATGCAAGAGGTAGAGAAAATGGATGTCTTTGAAGAGAAGGAATCGAGCAGTTGAGCGCCCTATCCTTTTCACTTATGAAAGTTTGTCAAAGCAAATATTGACAAACTGAATGTTGTCACGTGGGTATGTTTGAAAGCCAACAACTTTACCTAGTGCCCCATTAACTAGCCCTTGTTCCACGTCAAGGTTACGTTTAAGCATTACTTTACAATTTAAGGATAATTTTAATATTTTTTCCAACCCAGCTGTGTTGGAGATTGAATCTTTAAGCTATTTAGTCTTGTTGTGGCTTGCTCACACATGGGTGGTGTCATACCATGTACGTCTAGTTTGTCTGTGGTGCAAATTTCCATTATTGGTTGCATTTCTTTATTTAGCATTGTTTCATTGAATTTGAAACAGCTTGCAAGAGTTGCATTAAGGCCGTACAATTGACATTTTTGTGCGCTAATTGTTCCATAACATCAGTAGCACATGCATTATCTCCATAAAGTGCATGAATGTGCCGGTTTTTCAATATTGCTTGTGCTTCTTGAGATAGTACACCAACTCTAATACTTTTTAAGATGTTGGCATAAGTGAGATCTGCAGATTGCTGCATGTTTTCTGTTAATTCTCTGTATTGGAAATGTTTCCAAAGGTTGACATTTCCTATGCTGCCAACAGTTTTACGGCAGAGTTTGTGTCCTAAGGTTTTAAAAATAGGTTCACCTTTCACTGGTGTGAATTGTAGAAACTCTTTGAAAACGATAATGTGTTTCCCTGCAAAGAGTTCTTTGTAGTTTGTTTTAAGCACTTCTTGCAATCTGAGGTGAATCAAAGCCAACATTAGGGTTGGAGACCATGCTCACTTAGTAGCAATTTCATTTGTTTTAATACTCTGCGTAGTTCCATTGCAGCTTCTGCAGAAAGTTTGTAATAGTCTAATTTGTTTTGGTGTTCTATTGGAAGGAGTAGTAATCAGTGTAAAGTGACACTACCTATGTTGTAGGCAGCTACACCTGTGGGGGCAGTTACTACAGCTGACAGTTTGTTTGTTTTTTGTCAATTGTTGAAGGAACCTGCTGATGATTTTGATTAAGAATGTTTTTCCTGACCCAGCTTCACCACTGACGTATAGCAGTGTAGGTTTGTAATTTTGGCAGGTACATTCTTTATTTTCGTGTTCTACACCATGTGCAATTTGTTTTGTTACGTCTTCAAAAATGGTGCACTGATCTTTAAGTTTTGCTTCTTGTACAGTTAAGTCTTCTATATCTTCTTGATAGTGAGACATGGTGTTTTCCACTTCTGTCATAGCTAATTCTGCCTCATTTGCTATTAGTGGCTGTCCTAGTGGTTATTGGCTTCCTGTTAGAGAAGGTTGACTACTGTCTGAAGAGTCCTCATCTAGATGGGCCTGAAGTTCTTCTTTGTGTTGCTGTTCATTGTGTTTTGTACTGCGTAAAGTTCACCTCAGTGATGGCGCTTTCATTTGCTTTGAAATTTGCTTTGAAAGCATCTTCCTAGCAGTCATAGTTATCTAGTATCTCTTCCTCTTTCCTCCATGGTTTAAAAATTTGTAGCAGAGACATGTAATATAGTTCTTTCTGTTGAGGAGTTTTTAATGACAATTTGACATGATTGATTAAGCTTTGTTTTGTAAGTTTCACTAAGCTGCCTTCACAATCTGTCACTCTATATGTACATTTGCTTTCATTGGGTTTTATATTATTTTTGTATGCAACGTTTTGAGCTATGTGGTATAGACACATGCTTTCCAAAGTGCTACTCCTGTCTGTATAGTATGTGTCCATTAAATAGTTTTTTAAAATGTCTTGGCTGTTGGGATCATTTCTGGCAATTGTTTCTATGTCCTCATATGATTCCAGAACTCTCTTTCTAGATTTAGCAGGACCAAGACATAGCCATACTATGGTATCTGATGTTCCATACAAAGCAGTACCGGTTAAATGATCTGCTGCTTCATAGGCGTCACATTCTCTATGAGAGAGCATTTTTATGCCTAGGCTGTACAATTTCTGAGATAGTGTTTTGATTATAGGTCATCCCAGAGGTCTTGAAGCTCTCTTTTTTCTGCCTTTATTAAGTAGGCTGTAACATATCATGCAACAGCAGTAGAATTGTCTGCAATGTACTGCACATCTGTTTGCATTCCATAAGAGGGCAATGATTGCATTGTAATCATTGATATATTTAGATTTTTCTGTTCTTTTTATGTAATACGTGTTCTTAGGTGATTTACTTTTAACACTATGTCGAACTGAAGACATGAAGTTGTTCACTTCACCTGTTTCTGTAACTCGTCTAGGGATACCAAAGCGGCATTTGGTGTAGTATTTCCCTTTGTTTTTTTATTTGTGACAACAATATTTGCCACATTTGTGTCTTTGAAATGGTAAAATCTGCCCATGCAGGTCACTATGTGTCCGCTGTGAAGGGATTTCACAAGTGACATATTTTTGGATGAACTGCAAAACAGTGGCATCACTGTCGTGACCAAATTTAGGTGCACCTTTGATCCATAAAAACATGTGAATATGTGGTGCTTCTCTCACTTGGTATTCGTTTCTCCAAAAGAAGTGTTGCACTTCTCTGAGGGGAGGAACAGTTTTATTGCAAATAAAGTGCAGCATAGCAATGAAACGATGATGGAAATATCTTGACACATTAACTGGATCTAGAGAGAAAAGTTCTCCAGGTGTTAATATATCTGTTAGTTTTGTTGTTGTTTGATATGCGTAGGAACTAATGTAAATCTTCCCATGCATATTCTGCACAACTTAGTGTAACAATCCAAGTCAGTGGTCCAAGGTTTCTGATCATACAACGTATGTCTCCGTGCCATCGGAACCAGTATTGTTTTGTACCACGCTTGTTTGCAAACAGATTTGTTATACTTGATTATAAAACCTCATCTTTTTCTTGCACGTTTTGTATTAATTGCGTAGCTGACATATTTTGAAAGTGGGTTCCAGATTTCAAAATGTGTGAAACTTAGTAACAAAGGGTTGCTAGTTCACTTTCAAATAGTAGGTGGAATATGTATTCCACATTTTGTCTAAATCTGAAATCTTGCGAATACATTCGTAATGAGCGGTATTCTGATGCTGTAATCTGAGTGGGTCTATTATCGTATCTTCCACCTTTGCCAGTAGGAAATAGCAGTGGAAAAGCATGTGCTTCTATACTTTTTTCCAATATGGTCAATGGTGACCCTTTGGTTTGTTGCATTTGGTAAGTTTCTAGTGCATCATCTATGCTTTCATTAGAATGCAATGGATGAATTGTGTAATGGTCCAAAAGAGTGGATACTGCAGCAGGATCCAGAAGTTCAAATTGTCCAGTTTATGATGACTGTAGAATTATTTCATTTGTTTCCCTTAAGCTTTCTTCAATATTTATTTCCTTGTAGTATTTGTTATTGTTTTTTTTAGATATTGCAAGGCTTGTCTAACTTTATGTAAGTCCACCAGTTGTTGCCAAATTGTTTTGTCTTTTGTTGGTACACCATTTACTAAGACAATTAAAGAATGCTCTATTGAACGTCGCACTCCTAGAGTGTGTACATTTTCTGTTAGATCTAATGGCAAATAAACTACTTTGCCACAAATGCCTTTCACCAATTCAGAGGGAGGTAATTCTGCTGTTTTTGGTTGAAGGAGTATAATTCCTTGAAATGGGTGAACTGTTTGAATTATGATGCTCTCATACAAATTGAGTTGTTGCAGGGTTTTTGGTAGTGGGAACAATTCCAAATTATTTGTGATAGCACGTGAAGGAGTTTGGTTGTTGTCTATTTTTGTACTGCAGTAACTGCAACATATTAGGGGTTCACTTATTTGGTATTTGTTTTCTGCCAAAAGGTAGAGGGCTAATTCAAACCATTGTCTTCTATTTTGTATGCTATGTCTATATTTATTGTGTATCTTTTGTAAAACGTTTTGCGGCAACACACACACACACATGGTTTGGTTCTTCAGAGGATGCACTTTAAAATTTTAGTATTTCTTTTTTGTATGTGTAATAGAAGGTTGCTATGTGCAGAATATTTGCTAGTCTGTTAAAAACTATTGCATTTTGTAAATGGCTTTCACTTCCAAAATATTTTCTCTGGATATTGGTGATTTCTTCTTGTAGGTATTTGGGTGTACCATGCAGAAGAGTGTTATTTAAATTGGCTAAATCTGAAGCTGGACTTTAAGAATAGTATATTTTATACACTAGATTTCTTATATTTGAATGATGTATTGATATCCTTTTGATATCATGGAAGACTCTTTTGCAAATAGGTCCTGAAATGCAGGCTAATGAATGTCCTTGTAGTCCTGTGTATTTGCGCACTGGACAGATATCCATATTTTGCAGCACTTTCATTTTAATTTTGTCTTTACCTTTCACATACTGATTGAGGAACTGACGTAAAGATTTGAAAGATTTGTTAGGAATGGCACACATTGACGTGCACGGCCATTTGTATACTGGACGGTCTGGTTCAGTCGAATCGAGCGGTAATTCTGAGTTTTCAGGGGATACTTTTCTAAGCAGTGTTTCTTGTTCCATGATGGTATTGATTTTTTTCATACCCTCGTCCACTGCTATGGATGGCACTTGTGTTTGTTTGATTTTGTTTGTATGCTTCTTCATTAAAATATGGTTCTGTGGTTGTTGTGACTCCATTCACCTCCACAAATATGTAAGAAGTGATTTTTGTTGACATTCCGTTTATTGATAAGTTTCTTTTGTAGTTTGATACTTAGTTTTGTTAGTGGTTTCATTCTATGTAACACTAATATAAACAACTTCCTTTTAAGAAGGATTGCACTGTCCACGTGCGCTTGCAGGATTAATTTTCTACGGTAGGTTTTAAGGGTTGAGGATGATTTCGGTCCTTTTCTTATATTCTGAAGGACTCTGTGGTGAAACATTTTTGCTAAAATACTTTTTTTACTATGGGTTCTTGTTACTATATCAGGATTGATAGGAGCATTGTTAGCAGTACTGGTAGCCTATTTTTTTGTAAAGTATTTTGTGTTTCGTGCCACATTTTGATGGAGGAGGCAAAGTTTCGGTAGTTGAAGCTTCCTTTGTTTCGCTAAATGACTGTATTAGCTGTTTTGTTCCAACGTTCTGTACAAACTCTGCTACAGATGGATGCTTAGTTTGGACAATCTGCTCTATTTCTGTGTTCCTTTCTGTGGACTTGCTTTTTGGTAGGCATTCTTTGGGGTCTGTTGAAAAAAAGAAGGAATGGTTTGCTCATTTGTACAATGTATGTGTGCATGTGTGCATGAGTTTGATGGGGAAGCTCTTTGTGGTGGTGTGTGAATGTGCATTGGTCTCTTACAATGATTTGGGAAGGCTATTTTTCTGTTTGTACTCTCATCTGAAGCACATTGTAGTAGTATACAAAGTGAGCTAGTGGTGAGGAGAAGCACTAATAGTGAAGGTAATGGTATACAATTGAAACAGCATTTGTTTTCTAGTACTAACATTCTAAGGCTTATGTATGTTATTTGAGTTCCAAAAACACAGGGATTTGTGAGCCATTCTGCCTATTATTCTTTGTTTAATAAATGGGGGGATTTGTGGGTAGAATGGTTCAGAAATCAATGTTTGTTTTGGTTCGCAAATTAAATAAATAACCCACACAGTGGGAAATAGTCAGGAATAGGTAGAATATATAGGTAGTACTGTACTTCCTTATTTTTGTGGAATGACCAGGTTTCTTCGGATATGCCATTTGCAGTGTAGATGCTGTTGATTTTCAGGAGAGTAGTCTTCACTGCGATTGTAAAAAGAAGTTAGTAACTTTCTGTGTTCAAAGCAGTGATCTACACGTTAATTTTGCATCTTTCGTCTGAGTATTCTCCTTTGATATTTCAACACAGTGCATGTGTGCATTTCAGTTCACTATGTACTGCCTTTGTATGTTATTTGCAGTATGTTAGTTGCACGTGAATCAGAAATGAGTACAATTTTTAGGTTATGAAAATGCCTTGTTTTTTTTAAGCTGTGTTATCCATAGTAGAGAGGTTTGTAAGTGATAGGTCATTATAATAGATGGGAAAAATGTCACTACGTTCATATTATAAGTACGAATCCTAAAAATCGGGAGACCCTCAGAGGGACATGTCACCACAGCAATCGGTAGCATTTATTTTTCTCATACGATCGCATTGGAAGTAGCATTAATGTAAGCGGTGCACAGTAAAAAATTGTGACATTTTCTAATGGAAAACCGAGTTTCGCGCTAAATAGGGAGGGTTGTAACATATGTATAGGTTATGTGGGAGACAGTAAGAAGTAGTGCTGTTTGTCAATGAAAAATCAGACATCTTGCACTTAAAGGGGGAGCGTTGGTATGTATTGGCTATGCAGATTTAGTGGCAATAATTTGTTTAAATGAAATCATAAGGGTTGCACATGTTCTCTGATTAAAATATGCATACCTGTACTTTATACTCGTGCATGTGTGCATGCATGGAGCTGTACGTAGAAATCTGCGACACTTGCACAGTAGTTTTCGAATTAGGTGCTTTACAATGATATGCGACTTGCATTCATAGTGATCAATAGTGCATTTGAAGTGCGAAATTTTGATGACGGAGTTAGATGTAGATATGTTGAATGTGATTGGTGGATGGTTGTGTGACTGCTTAGCTGTGTCCAACGGGGAATGGATTCGCGAGTGATGTGGAAAGGGTAGAAGGACTGGCTAAGAGTTACGTGCCGCACGTAGACAACACTTGGCCGCGGGTAGGGCGTTTCACATACGGGGTTCTACAGCAAATCCAGCATGGAAAGGGGACTGTAGGCATCAGCCAATCAGATGTTCACATTGTTCTTTTGTGTCGAAAGATGATGCGTATACTGAAGATGGCAGAGGTGGAGAGAGTCAGGGTTTTGGTGCTTGGAGATATTTTTGTCCATGGTTTACAGCACTATGCCGAAAGTAGACATGTGGCACAAAATTTCAATGTGAGAGGATTGGAGGTGGTGTAGAGCGCTGAGACTGATCACAATGTTGCGGCAATTCTCCAAGTTTGCAGAGAAATGCGTAGGATGACCACTCCCCATGTGGTACTTTGGCACTACGGTGCTTTTCATTTGGGCTATGTGAGTTCACGTACTTTGTTGGAAGATTTGGAACAGTTGGCTCAAGACGTCATGAACATCTTTCCAACTGCGAAATACATTTTTTTCTGGGTTACTCGCTAGAGGAAAATGGGACAACAGTTCTGTTTTCTGTCCTGATCAAAATATTGGGAGGTGTAACATCAATCGCGGCATGCATGCTTTCATGTTAGGAGCTGGTATGTTTTTCTGCAGCCACGAGAACATTGTTCCCAGTAATGCGGCTTATTTTGAAGCAGATGGTGTTGCGTTATCTTCTTTGGGAAATTGCATGTTCTTTTGGAATGTAAGGCTTGCTTTGAAGAAGGTTCTGTAATGGTTGTAGCAGTAAAGTAAGAAGAAAAAATATTTAAAAAATACAAAATAACAGGTGTCTGTCAGGCATCTGCCCAAAAAAAAACGGCTCTTTTCAGAGCCCACCTTAAAGGGGAAAAGGGGAATAATATTTAAATATACAGTTGTCACGCTCTGATCCTCTACGTGTCCGCGAACTGGCAGTAGTTTGCAATCAGCGCATATTACCAGCGGGGATTCTGGGGTGGAGACGCATGCAAATGTGAATGTGCGAAGGTAGGGATTGGTCAGTAAAGTTCAGTGGGTGTGTTCTGAAAGGAGAGATTTAGAGAGAAGGTCTTTTCCTGAGAGGAGAACAGACAGCTATGGCTCTGTGTGCTCGAAAACAGATTATCTGGATTTTGGGAGATTCATGGATACATTGGCTGAAGGTGCATGCAGAACGTTGTGGTATATCTGCAGATCTTGGATTTCCTCATGTGGAAGTGCACTGGCATGGCGTGCGTGGAATGAGGTGACTGCACTTGGCACCTCTCTGTGCTACTTTACAGACAGAGCGTCATCCTGAAATACTTATCATTCATTGCGGAGGAAACCGTTTAGGCCATGTCTCTGGAATTTGTTTGCAATTTGAAATGAAGGAAGGACTTGTGAAGGTCATGGACATGTTTCTAAATTGCCAAATAGTTTTTTCCGTATTGCACAAAGACAAATATGGCTGCGTTCTTCTGCATTTGGTCCGCAAATGGAGAAAGCAAGGCGCAATGCCGATAAGGCTGTTTGTGCCTTTCTAGGAGATGTTGGCATGTCATCATTCCACAATGAAAACATTTTGTTTCGCAGCACTTTTATTTTTCCCAGCGATGGAGTACATCTCACAAATGCTGACAATCAGATTTTTCTTGCAATGTAGAAAATGCATTGCAACCTTTTTTGCATTCATAGTAACTTATTTGACAATCTGTTTTTTCCAATGTACAGTTTTTGAAACACACAACACCACCGAAAGGCTCTTTTCAGAGCCACAACTTACTCCCAGCGAAAAGTGCATTGATTTTGCTCCGCTTGCATCCTCCATTTTTGTGCGTCCTATGACTGTCCGCTCACTTTTTGAAAAATGCACGGGGGCCTACAACGGTCACTTGATAGTTCTATTGTTAAATGAGAAAGGCGGCTCTAAATAGCCTTTTTTGTAATTTTTGTTGTTTTCCAGTTTACTGCTTTTGAGCACACGACACACTAGGAGAGGAGGGCAAAGGAGTGTAAGGAAGGGACACCAACCACGGGGATAAAAAAGAACAGATGGAGAGAGAAAGATGTAGGGTGGGCTTTACTTAGGTAGGGAGCAGTTCTTCTGGTGCTCCGTGACTGTAGCCTCAAAAGCACTTCGAAGACACTCCCCCCTACAGAGTACTGCGTCGCAGTACATACACAATATTATGACCCTCGAAAGGTAAGGGTTAACAGCATCGCGAATGGCTTGTGAGGCAGCTAGAGGGTTGCGCTCCCCCACAGGAGTGTCTCTTGTGGTGAGAGGATTGGACACAGAGGATGCTGTGGAGGAAGTCAATCTACTACGTTCTTCACATTGTATCACCTTGCGAATGTCCGCACGGTGGAACAAAGTTAGGTGTCGCTTCATGGTTGTCGTATCAAAGCTGTACGTACCATGTCTCCCGTGACTCAGCACCAACTGGCACTGGTTACACCTGACCAGGTGTGCACGCGCTTTTGGTACGTTCCCAAGAACGGAAAACAACCGCCACACCCACGACTCCCGGCGAGTGTTTGTAGTGCGGAGTTCCTCCACCTCATTCTCTTCTTCCTCTATCTCTGCATCCTCACCCGTATTTCCCTCTGCAGGCCCTTGGGGAGGTGGTGGCGGTGGAGGGTTTGAGGGTGGTGCTGAGGCTAATGAAGCAACAGTAGCCATGGATGCCATAAGGATTAGTTGGCTAATGGTCGCTACAGCAGTAAAAGCAGCACAACTCGATCTGCTATATCCAGAAGCACAATGAAGATGAGCTCGGGGTGTGGCCATTTATACGGGTGGAGGGGTAGGGCTCATGCCCATATTGATCCCTCAAAAGCGTTGCAAAAATTATAAACAATACGTTCAAAGGTAGAGCCATGATGGGACATGTGAAATGGTGATTTTATACTGTAAAATAATTTCCCATGTTTGTAGAAGTTCTTTTGGAATGTTGCGGAAGCAGACAAAGTGCGCAAATTAGTCGACACGCTCAACGTGGGTGCGGTCACATGATGACGTCCTGAACATATCCACGAGGGAAATGGGTGCCCGCTAGACAGCAAATGCAGAGTAACGGACGTGCGCATGCGCGCAAGCGTTCTACGGACAGTGTTTGGGTCCTGAAACTAATTAAAAGTGTGACACAAGTGAGACGGACAGTTAGGGACAGGCACGATGTTCGCAGTACTTATGGGTGTAGTGCACATGTGCGTACATGATCTGCTGACTGTACGGCCAGGTACAGTGTCCTTAGGACACCTCCATTTTGTTTGACTATGGACATGCCGGCCACCGCGCCTGTTCTACTTATGGTTCTATCTTGGCTGCGGACGGTACGGACAGGTATACAGGCCGATTCATGGAATTAATGTGCGCCGAAAATTTCAGCGAAAACGTGCGATTCGCAGTGAAAGAGCGAAAATCGCAGTGCAAGTGCGAAAATCGCAGGGAAACCAGTGCACATCGATTCATGGAAGTCCGTGCGCGAGAAAAATATTGGAAGTGCGCTGAAAAAGTGCGCGGCGCACGCCGGCGCACAGGTCATCTAACGGCGTGCGCCACGGCCACAGCGAAATCGCACATAGCGCGGCGCACATAACAAAAGTGGGTGGAACACGGGGCGTGGCACGCGGAATGGGGAACAACTCGTGAAAATATGGGCATCACGGGGGAAGTACAGGAGGCAAGTGCGCGGAACGCCCACACGCTCGCCTACAACACGTATTCATGGAATCGAATAGGGCATACCAGCGCACGGGCAAAGACGCGCACAGGCCCATACACATCCGCCACACGAAAGCAGGCGGTAGCGTCCCTGCGCATGAAAAAAATGTGCGCTAACAAAAAGCACGTATACACAGCTCTGATGAAAGTCCCAGACTGTGGCCCTCTAGGACAAATGACGTGCAAAGGGGTACGCGACAAACACGGACACCCGCTGTGTGAATAATAGCGTGTGCATGTATTTCGTGGGTGCGCGTGAAGTTTTACACGCGATCGGGCCTGGGGGAGCGGGGTACGTATATTTCAGGGGTGCGCAAGACGTTTTACACACGATTCTCCTGGGTACGTGTATTTCGGGGTGCGTGTGAAGTTCCACACGCGATTTCAGCAGGGTACGTGCACTTCGGGTGCGCGGGAAGTTCCACACGCGAATCCAGCAGCCTACGTGTATTTCGGGGGTGCCGGGGAGTATTACACGTGAATTGGCCGTGTGGGTCCTCCCAGGTGTTCCCTCTACACCCTCCACGGCCCCTGCAGGCAGCCCACACCACAGGGGACTACCCTGCACCCCTGCACATGTCCCGCAGGCAGCCCATCCACCATGGCCATGCCCTCAGCCAACCCACATGTCACCTTGCACTACTGCCCACCAACGCATGTCTCCCAGCACCCCCAGCATCCAGGGGCACCCTCTACCAGGCCCCACTCATGTCCCCCTGCACCCCTACCCCCCAGCATCCAGGGGCACCTGCCAGCAGGCCCCCACTCATGTCCAACTCATGTCCCCCTGCACCCCCACCCCCCAGCAGTCAGGGGCACCCTCCACCAGGCCCCCACTCATGTCCAACTCATGTCTCCCTGCACCCTCAGCCCCCAGCATCCAGGGGCACCCTCCACCAGGCCCCCACTCATGTCCAACTCATGTCTCCCTGCACCCCCACCCCCCAGCAACCAGGGGCACCCTCCACCAGGCCCCCACTCATGTCCAACTCATGTCTCCCTGCACCCCCACCCCCCAGCATCCAGGGGCACCATCCACCAGGCCCCCCACTCATGTCTCCCAGCACCCCCACGCCCCAGCATCCAGGGGCACCCTCCACCAGGCCCCCACTCATGTCCAACTCATGTCCCCCTGCACCCCCACCCCCCAGCAGTGCGATTGGCCTGGGTACGTGTATTTCAGGGGTGCGCAGGTAGTTTTACACGCGATTTCGGCAGGGTACGTGTATTATGGGTTCTCGTGAACTTCCACACGCGATATCAGCAGGGTACGTGTATTACGGGGTTTGCGTGAACTTCCACACGCGACTGGGCCTGGGAGAGTGGGGTACATGTATTCCTGGGGTGGGTGGGAAGATTTACCTGCGAATGGGCCTGGAAGAACGTGTTACGTGTATTCCTGGGGTGGGCGGGAAGATTTACATGGTCGCCTACAACGCGGCAAAAAAGACGGTCCAATCCGGAAACACGTACGCCAGCATGAAGCCGGCGTACGTCAACCCGCGCAGCATAAAAGTGTGCGCAAACAACAAACGAGCTCAGACGCCAGGATGAATATACCGTTCCTAGCAGCAGTGGCCTTGGGATACCGCAGGAGGAGGAGGAGGAGGAGGAGGAGGATAGTCGGGGGCAGAATCTTTACACCCAGAACCAGCCTTTTTGGTATGCCTGATGACCAGGTGTGTGGGAGGTACAGGTTTCCACCTCACATAATACTCGACCTGGTCAGTGAGTGGGAGGATGACCTCACATCACCCACCCTGTGCTCCCAAGCACTCAGCCCCCTGGAGAAGGTCCTCAATGACCTGCACTTCTTGGCTACCGGATCATTTCAGCGGACAAGTGCCATAGGGGGTGGGGGCGTCACAGGCCACGCAGTCTCGGTGCCTACACCAGATGTTGGCCATCATCACTGCACGGCCATCAGTCCGCAGGCACATATACCTGCCCAGAACACCTGCAGACAGGCAGGCTGTCATCCAGGATTTCTACGGGGTGGCCATTGATTGCACCCATGTGGCTCTACGTCCCCCCAGGGCATCTGAGCACATCTATAGAAACCGCAAGCACTGGCATTCCATCAACTTCCAGGTAGTATGTGATGCCAAGGGAATCATCACCTCAGTATATGCCAGCTATCCAGGGTCCACCCACGACATCTTCATTTACAGGATGTCAACCCTAAACCGGGACATGGAAGCTGGGCGGCATGGCGATGCATGGCTGCTTGGTGAGTAGAAATGCCACAGCACACGCATGCATGTCAGATACAGTGTAATGTCACTACCCCACTAATGATACCCATCACCACCTCCCCAGGGGACAGTGCCTACCCTCTGAGCACCCACATGATGACGCCAATTCGGAACGCCATCACGCCTCCCGAGGTAAGATACAACACAGCCCATATTGCAACCCGGGGCATAGTGGAGCGCACATTGGGAGTGCTCAAGTCACGCTTTCGCTCCCTTGACCGTTCTGGCGGGCAGCTGTTATACGCTCCCCCAGTAGTGTGCAGGATCATAGTGGCAGCATGTGCCCTGCACAATGTTGCAACACGCCGGGGCCTGGCTGTGGACATGGTGGTGCCCCCACATCCCCAACCACATGCAAGCCTGCTGCGCATGGGAGGGGAAAGGGCACGGGGTGAGGCAGCCCGTATGCAGCTGTTGGCTAATTACTTCACATAGAAATCACACCCCTGTGGAGTGCACACAGCCCTGGCACATACCATCTGACAATCAAGATGACTCAATCCGACAATTATGATGAATGAAGGGACAGTCAACTCTCAGAACCATAGCAGCCTGAGATTGTTCACCTGGAAGTGTCACAATGTGTGCATCCCTACCTACACAAACACCACCAATGCAGTGTCATCAAAAGACACACTTCTATGCAGCAAAAATGAATACCCACTTGCAAAATACAACATGAGAACAGTGCCATGTCACCCAACCCCTCCCCGGCACCGCCACACAACACACCATGGCATGTCATGCTATGTGAGAGCAAACAAAGTAATCCCCACAACATGACACAAGTGTCACAAAGTAAAGTGTCCCTAATGGAAACTGGCCACACATGAAATGCTCACAGTAATGCAGGACCAACAACACACATTACCAAATATTTAGCAATAATACAAATCACCTACACAACCTCAAACCTACCATTAACATGACAGTACGGATTAAAAAAATTGGTAGTCTCACTACCTGATAATGCCAGCACTTCGACCACTTCAAACTGTACAGTGTTAGCGCCACGCAAAAGTGTAGGTGCACTGCTTACAAAATGGACTGCATTTCCAAAGTAGACCGCCTTGTGAAGACATGAGGAATGGACCTGCAAATTAGGAGGATGAGATGGATGCAGAGGCACATATCAATACACCATGCAGTGTACAATACAACAACAATATGCACTAGGACTGTATACACAGTATTGACTACAGACTGCCCACACATCAAATGGGAGTCCAACGTCATTGTGTAAGTCAATGTCACTTGGGCACACCCTTTGCAAGCCCATGGAAACGGGAAGCAGGAGGGGTGTGTGTCACACAAATCCAAGCATCTAACCCAAATTAAGGACAAGCCTGCATGTGCTCAGCCACAATACAGCGTATGGCCACGTGAGCCACACAAGGCAACACACTGTAAAAAAAATCAAAAATGGCCATGTATGGGCCAGGGGGGTGGGGGAGGCCACCCAGGAGGTCCGAGGACAGGGTGCACACCAAAACCCATCTGTGTGGATTCGGGGAAAAAAAACACCTCCATGGGCTCATGGCCTGCACGGCTACCCTATTGTGAGAGAATCGCTGCTGTTGCTCTCATCACCCCCTGCAGCTGCATCAGGAGGTGGTGGTACTGTGGGAGGCAGCCCACGCAAAGCCCTAGTCTGGTCCTCCATGGCAGCAAGCATGCGGGTGTGGAAGGTCTGATTCTGGAGGATAATCGTGCGGAGGTCCCCATGCAACAACTCACGGGATGCCCGGACCTCCTCCCGAGTTGCCTGCATCTCAGCTGAGAGCGTACGTGTGAGCCGCTCCAGCTGCTTTTCTGTCCTCGTGTCAGTTGAAGCCTCAAGCTCAACAAGAGTCACCCTGAGCTGACGGAGTTCCACCCTCAGGGCTTCCCTGTGGCCCTGGGACTCAATAGAAATGGCTTCCTGCAGAGTCTCCAGTGCCGCCCGTCTGTCCCTGTTGGACGCCAACATGTCCTCCCTGTGTGACTGGCAAATGGAGTCTGTTGCCTGCTGTAGTTGTTCCATTAGCCTTTCTTGGGGGACAATGGAAGTGGCCACCCTATCCATGGCCTGAGCCATCATCTCAGATGATGCTGCCTGTTGGTTTGCCGTACCCTATATGGATTGCTCCCATGTGGTATTGCCAGGTGGCGTACAGCCACCGCGTCGGTGGGCACCACACCTGTCTGGGGCAGGGCGAACTGTGCCTTGCTGTGCCGGCACTGCCTGAGGCTGCAGGACTGCATTCCCCCTCTGATCTGCTGGCCCAGGAACAGGATCAGATGTTGCGGAGTGTGACCCTGCATTCGTAATCACCAAAGACGGACCTACCAACACTGACATCCCCATTGAGGGTTCTACCCCTGGTGCAGGTGGGTTGGACAGTACAGAATCCCTCCCAGAAACACTTACCTGCGACCGCACATAGGTCTCATCATCCGAATCGACACCTGAATAGAGCTCGGGGGAGGTGCACCCAGAGACACCCCTTGAGAGAATGGTCTGCAGCAAGTGTGTGTTCTCACCCACCACCACACCACGTCCCTCACTGGTGCCCGGTCGGGCCTGAGACCCCTCCTGGGTCTGCACCATCTCCACAACCCCAGCAGTATCAAGTGCGTCATCCCCTGCAAAGACATGAAGGAAAAGAAATGGGAACAGGCATTAGCACCATGGCACACAATTAGGGCTGAGAAGCAACAGAACCAGTACTTCATTGACACATGTCCCACATGACTATAACCCTCCCATGCATGCACCGTCACTGCGTATGAAGGGGAGGCAAATGGCACACGTTGATGACACCAAGATGGAAGACCAACACATTTGCTGCATGCTGGCTAGCAGTGCCATCACACATTGGCCTGTGATTGGCATGTCCAATACACATACATGACACATGCCATCACACAGATGGCATGTACCATAGCCATGTCACACGTGACAATAGGACTGAGAAATGCCTAGTGAAAGTGGTGGAATGCAAACAATCAGCCTGAATGAACACAGAATAATACGCAACAATGTTGTGGCAAGATGACACTTGAAGGGCAACTGGCGTGACATTGGGCTACATGTCTATTGTTGCCAGAAGGGATACTGCAATACCCAAATCCTGGTGCGCAGAATGTATTGAATGAAGCACATGGGTGACCCAAACCACTCGTGCACTCACACCCTCACCTGGCACTCAATCAGAAGCCCTCACACACACACCATGCACATGGATGACACACACATGCATGTGCACTCACCGGACAATGCCTCGTAATCTGGCAGGTCTCCCACGCCTTGGATCTGTCCGTCCGTGACGTAGGTCCCAGCAACATACTCATGTGGAGTGAGTTCAATGTCATCATTTGGAGACCCACCTCCAGTCACTAGAGTAGCGGCATGACTTGAGGCGAGCTTTTTCTTTGCCCTGCGCTTCAGGTCATTCCAGCGCTTGTAGCAATCATTAGCTGTGCGCCTCATGAATCCAAGGGCACTTATGAGGTCCGCGATGGTCTGCCAGTGTGCCAGACGTTGTGCAGGTGTGGTCTTGCATCCTGCAGTAATCACCAGCTGGGCTTCCTTGGCGGGCCGGACTGTGTAGCTGTGTCTGGGGCATCAACCTGTACTGGACGAGCACTCTTCCTCTTCCGCATGGAAGGTGATGGGGATCCTGAGTGTCCTACGCCGCTCTGGACACTAGGGGCAGGAGCCCCCGTGGACTGTGGGCTAGGAGTGTGGGAATGAACACTCACCATGGGACTTGGTGCAGGCATTAGCTGAAGTGTGATGTAGTCAGGGGGAACATCAGCAGGATGGACTGGGACCAACACTGTCCTGGCTGGGAGACTCAGAGCTGGGGTGGATGCAGCCGCAGCTGCCCCTGCAGCCTCCCCACCCTGCCTACTCGGGGCAGCAGATGACATAGCTGCCCCTGATCCACGTGGCCTGGTGACACCAACGTGCACCGCCACACGTGGCCTAGACCTGCTGACCTGGAAGTCAGCCATGGAGTCACCCTGTGCCAGGTCTCGTGCCACAATGGGCTGGTCCAACAAGGGCTGAGCAGGGATGGTGTCAGCCACGTTACCCTCAACCGGGGGGGGGCATGGGTGTCCCTGACTGGTCACCCACACATGGGGGGCTAGGGGCACCCTGCAAGTCCCGGCTACGTCCCCTACCATATCCACCACGCCCACCTCTTGAGGCTCGGCCACCTTTGCCACCCTTACCGCGTGCTCGCCTCCCAACCATGGCACTGATGTTGTTGTGCGTATGGGAGTTGCAGTAAACTATTGTCCTTGGCAATTGGGGGTCAAAGGGGTAGGGTACTAGATGGAATGCGTACCCTAGTGCTTTAGCAAGGCTGTATGTGACCCCTGGGGGAAGATGACGGGTCACGCAACGCACAGGCACCCCAAAAAAGGGAGATAATGTGCACGCAACCCCACCTAGACCACGTGCGTGGAAAAACAAACCTGCACTACGCTGTGGCACCCAGAAACACAAAAATGAACATATGCGTGTCACACGAAGCCTAGAATGACCTCTGAAGGGGTACGCGACACACAGGGCAAGCACAGATGTTAAATACGTGCGCGACTCACCGTCTACCTGGAAAAATAGCGTGAAAAAGATGCACGTGTGTGCGTTGGCAACACCCCGCCAAAAGAAGAATTGTACGCTGGCTGAGGAGACAGGACAACAGAAGAAGTGAACGCTGTTTGAGGAAACCGGCCCAAGAAAAAGACAAAAAGAGAAAAAGCTGTCAGAGGTAACAGGGAGTACGAACTTGGAACGCCGTGAAGTAAATCGCGTGTGAACCGACAAGAAGTACAGATTTCACCCACTCGCTCTCCATGAAAAGCATGTACAAGGAAATGGCGTTCCACACGTACCTTTAAACATGCCCACACGTCCAGCGTCACTTCTGCGTGTACGCGCTAAGGCCCTATCCTCCAATTACAGGAGCTGACACTCTGACGTGCAGTCATTGGACGTGTAACATGCACCCGTGTACAGGGAAACGCCTGCGCACGCACGTCAGACGCGCATACGCGCTGAGGCCCTTTCCACCAATTACACGCTATGACGCTCTGACATGCTTATTTTTTCTACGCGCCATGGAAAAAGCATGTGCGCGTAACGTCATAGACGCGCCTACACGCTGGGGGCCTTTGGGCCAATGAATTTGCGTACGTGTGCTGACGCGCTTACGCGCTAAGGCCCTTTCCTCGAATTACACGCAGACGTGCTGGATTTTCACGTGCCAAATCACTCCGTATCAAGCTGGCCACGCGTAAGCACACGGAAGACCACGCTCCTGCCCAGAAGGCCGAATTACTGCCCCGCCAGAGCCCCGAGCAGCCTCCCACGAGCCATCTGCTGCTGCTGCCTGCCTGCCTGCTGCCACCATGCCCTGCCATTTGGTGCCTGCACATCAGCCATCTGCAGGGGTCCAGTTGCTGTGTCCACCCCTGCTGGAACAGAAGACTCCCGACTGGGATACCATTGCTCCACAGCCCAGCCCCAGGACCCAGTTGCCCACCCACGCCTGCCTCGGGGGTCGCCATGTCGGGGCAAACACCATCCGAGACCACTGGCGACCCCCAGCCAGAGGGGCATAGGGCCACCAGCTTCAGTCAGAAGGAAGTTGGTGTCCTGGTGGAGCTTGTCCTGGGGCATTATGATGCCCTCTTCGGATCATCATGCGCCGACAAGGAAGGACGGGACACGATCTGGGACGACATTCTGGTTGCCATCAACGCGGAGGGGGTGACAACCCGCAACATCAAGCAAGTCAAGAAGCGCTGGGAGGACTTGAGGTCCAGGACCTGCATAAAGGCCTGGCGCCTCGTGGAGGGGGGCCGGGGCAGCATGAGTACCATCCAGCTGAGGGTCCTGGAACGCGTACGCCCAGCGCTCCATGCCCAGATCCTTGAGAGGCAGACCCGTCTGGAGTCGAGCGGTAAGTGGCCAAGCATTGCTGTGTGAGACGGCATGTTGCAGTGTGCTGGTTGTCTGATACTTGCCTGTATGTGTGACATAGGCCATGTACGCGTGTGTGTGTGTGCAGGGACATCATGGTCATGCATGTGAGACCAGTAATGTGTGAAGCACACAGTTGGTGTAAGTGTTTAAATGCAACATGGGGAGCCCTATGCGGAATGGACACATGAGAACATGCCAGTCTCTGTTCCTGGACATGGGTGGGGGTGAGGGATGGGTGCTGATGTCATGTACATGTATGGTGTCCATGTCTGTGTGTCTGACCGGTGTGTCTGTGACTTGTGAATGCCATGGATGCATGACACATGTCTGTGACAATGTTCAGAATCACTGATGCAGCCTAGTTATCCTTGCATCCACTGTGTCTGGGGTGTACGAGTCCAGATGGATGAAAGTACGGTGAAGTGTGTGCATGTGATAGGCATGACCCATGATGCATGTGAGTTCAAAAACATTGTATGTTTCAAGAGTCCCTTGGACATGTTTGCTAATGTCCATAGCATGCGCCATGCCTGTTACTGCATGTGTTTTGCCTGCACTGACCCATGTGTTGTGGAGGGACATGATGGAAGTGATCTTTGACAGTGCCACTCATCTGCTATTGCTTCCTGTCTAGGGGACCATTGTACAGTACCCTGATGCTTGTGTTCTATGTCTCCCTCTACACAGCGCAAAGTGAAGAAGAGGGCGGAGACGACGTTGTGGATCAAAGCGGCGGGGATGCCCCCATGGCTGCAGCGGAAGGGGTGAGTGAGCCCCCACCGGGGCTTGCAACGGCGGAAGACGGGGTGGAGCCATCCAGGTTGGTGGTTTCCACAGAGGAAGAGGACGGCGCTACTGAGCCGCACATGGGGCCTGGCGCGGGCATCCCTGCTGGTGCAAGTGGTGCAGTCCAGGGGCAGGGGCAGGAGGCAGCACAGGTCGCCGTGGAGGTGCCTGTGCATGTCACTGTCCCTGACACTGTGACTGCACCACCATGCACCAGCAGGGACGCCCCATCCCATGCCCGTCCGCAGGTAGGGGGATGTCCATGTCATCTGACTCCCCTCCACCTGCGGACGAGGGGACCCCTGGCCGTATGGAGAAGGTCCTGATTGGTGTCGCGTTGCGCACGGGTGTCATTCGTGATGAGGTGCGTGCTTCCCGGGGGAACACGCACGTCATCACAAAGAGCACCATGCCAACGTGGCCCAGTTTGGAGCGGCCGTGGTCGGGGGTTTCGTACATGTGTCGGGCACTCTGGCAACCCTCTCCTCCTCTGTGGAGGCTATGTGTCAGTCGTTCTCCATGCCGTCTTCCGGCCCAGATGCCACCAGGGCCCCCTGTGGACCTGCCCCGACCAACGCAGCCAACTCGGTGGGGATCCCATCCCTGCCACAGTCAGGAGTCGGAGGTCCAGCAGGGGTGGACACACCAGCAACTGGACCCCAACAGATGGAGGATGTGACGGCATCATCGGGCAGGGCACGTGCAAGACGGCGTCGGTGGATTCCATCAGCCTGGATGCCGTCGTGCTGGCACAGGCAGTTGCGTCGGAGGCAGCGGCAGGCTCGACGTGGGAGGCATCATGGCTCGGGGCCATCAACATCAGGGGGGCAGGCATCGCCCGGAGGGCAGGAGAACCCTAGAATGGGAGTGTCTTCGTGTGGGAGCGGTTGGGCCAGCAGATAGGTGCGGAGCGGCAGCGGGCAGAGGAGGAACGGCTCGCAATGGTCAGGGCGGAGAACTCCATGCGGAGGGCGCTGAGGCGGGCTGAGTGCCTCGAGGGTATTCGCAGGGAGTTGGAGCTGGACACTGCATTATCTCTGCGAGACCTCGGGGCCAGGGAACATGCCCGCCTCCAAGCCATTGAACAGGAGTTTGATGATGCCTGTCATGACTACTGGGTTCCCCCTCAAAAGAATTTCCAAAATTTTCTGGGTGGCCGCTTACAATTCCTGGTCTAAGGATAGGTAGGGTTGGACTATGCTACTCGGGCTCTTCCTCAACAACCAACATGGCCGCCTGATGTTACAACCCCTTGATTGGGTAAGCGGTCTAGTTTTCTGTCACTCTGGAGTACTTAAGCCCCTCCCCTTTGTTCAACGGCGCTTCGCGTCTTCAGCTGTTTTCAGCGGACGCTTACCGCGGTTCATCCCTCTGACAGGAATTCCTTAGTTCCTTTGTAATTCATAGATACCCCCTCTATAGTGCCAGGGTCATTGTTTTTCCCGTGCCATTCTACAACTACTATTCCGTGAGCTCTGTGTGGAGTTGGCGTTCGTCAGTGTGGAGTTGGCGGGAGACGCATTCCTTTTGGCGTTTCGTTTGTGAGTTTTCGAGACACTCATTCCTGTTCTGTCTCCTTTCAACAGCAAGTATCATTTACCTCATTAGCTGTCTCCACTGATTATTCGTTCTTAAATGGCGAGTGCTCTGTTTGTATTCGTTCTCCAAGGGCAAGTGTATGTTTTAACCGCCCAGTAATTGCATTAGTATTACGGAGCGAGGGGGTTTAGTGTGGAGATTTTGTTTCTAGGAACAGAGGTGTTCTGCTTTTTCTGTCACAGTTAGGTACACTAAGTCTACACATGAAGGTGCCTAAAGGTTAAATGTTGCGCACTTTCAGTTTTAGACACATTAGGATGTTTCTTGCAAGGATTTCGTTAGCAATATTATTTCCGGCTGGGAATTGTCAGGAATAGCACTTTTGAGGTATTTCCAGGAGAACCAGAGAATAACCTTACCTCTCCAGTCATAGTTGTGTTGTTGGAATAGGTTGAATGTTTTTCCACCTCACCATTAGGCATTTTCTCTACACCCTACATTCCATATAGGGCTATCCTTCTCCCCTTGTTTAGGCCACTCCTAATCTAGCCCTTCTTCAAAACACGCACCCCTGCGCAGAAGCAGGATGGAGAGCTAACCAAATCACCAACTGAGGTAATTGAACAATACAGTTGTTGGGATTTTTTGACCTATAATATTTTCCCTACATTAGGACGCATTCCAATTGTTCTCGTGTTGTAATTTGTTTTCTGTGGTATAGAAAGAGTCCAGTTGGGGTAGTGAACAACAGATAACTGCGCACCCTGAGAAGTTTCAGAATATCACATGGTGTCCCCGAGGAGTCTAAGGTAAGCGTTACAATGCCCTGGCCCATGACAACAACCAGTGAGCCGTCGGACTAGCCCGCTGCCCTTGTAAATAGTTATGTAGTTAGTGTTAGGTTTCCTTTGCTTTTTTATTTATTTTGGACCTTTTGGACAATGGACCACATTTTTGTATATAGTTTTTTTATTAGGTAGTATTATTAGATAGGTTTCATTTCTTCAGTTGGGATCATGGACCCTGGATTGTTTATCTGTATATAGTTGACTGTTGGATTTTAGTATTTTTTTTGGATTTACCCATGGAGCAATGGTTTTCGGTTTTGTTTTTCCCTTGGATTTACTTTTTTGAACTGTGACTTTGGACACCTTTCCTTTGGATTATGATTTGTGGTTTTTCATTATTTTACGGACATGCTGCTTTTGGTTTTTAATTCCCATTGTCATTTTTTTATTTTTTATTCCATTTATGTTGCTTTTAATACATTTTTTTCATCAAACTTCAATGTGTAGTATCATCTCCTTGGTTTCATGCATATCATGATATGGGTTTTGACATTCACTTACACCCATTGTGTGTATGTGAGGGACATGTGTTCATTTACATACTTGCCATTGGGGTTGTATCATGTAATTGGCATTTCTAAGTGGGTGGATGCAATACTTGGGTGGGTGTTTGGCATGTGGAGGCTGCCCTTAAGGGCCAGGGATCTAGATTGTGATCATGTGTTGGCTGGGTGACATGAGTGGGGGCCTGCTGGCAGGTGCCCCGCAATGCTGGGGGGTGGGGGTGCAGGGGGACATGAGTGGGGGCCTGCTGGCAGGTGCCCCGCAATGCTGGGGGGTGGGGGTGCAGGGGGACATGAGTGGGGGCCTGCTGGCAGGTGCCCCGCAATGCTGGGGGGTGGGGGTGCAAGGGGACATGAGTTGGTGATCAGTAGTGCAAGGAGACATGTGCCATTGCTGGGGGGCATGCCCATGTTGGGTGGGCTGCCTGCGGGACATGACCAGGGATGCAGGGTAGTCCCCTGTGTTGTGGGCTGCCTGCAGGGGCCGTGGAGGGTGTACAGGGAACACCTGGGAGGACCCACACTGCCAAATCACGTGTAGGACTCCCCTGCACCCCCGAAATACACGTACCCTGCTGAAATTGCGTGTGAAACTTCCCGCGCACCCCTGAAATACATGTACCCAGCCCAATCGCGTGTAAAACTTCCCGCGCACCCCTGAAATACACGTACCCAGGCCAATCGCGTGTGAAAACACCCGCACACCGCTGAAATACACGTACCCAGGCCAGTCGCGTGAGAAAACACACGCGCACCCCTGAAATACACGTACCCACCCCAATCGCGTGTAAAACTTCCCGCGCACCCCTGGAATACACGTACACCGCACCCCCAGGCCCAATCGCATCTAAAACTTCCCGCGCACCCCTGGAATACACGTACCCAGGCCAGTCGTGTGTGAAAACACACGCGCACCCTTGAAATACACGTACCCATGCCAATCGCGTTTAGAACTTCCTGCGCACCCCTGGAATACACGTACACCGCTCCCCCAGGCCCGATCGCGTGTAAAACTTCCCGCGCACCCCTGAAATACACGTACCCAGCCGAATCGCGTGTAAAACTTCCCGCGCACCCCTGAAATACACGTACCCAGGCCAATCGCGTGTGAAAACACCCGCGCACCCCTGAAATACACGTACCCAGGCCAGTCGCGTGTGAAAACACACACGCACCCCTGAAATACACGTACCCAGGCCAATCGCGTGTAGAACTTCCGGCGCACCCCTGGAATTACACGTACACCGATCCCCCAGGCCCGATCGCGTGTAAAACTTCCCGCGCACCCCTGGAATACACGTACACCGATCCCCCAGGCCCGATCGCGTGTAAAACTTCCCGCGCACCTCTGAAATACACGTACCCAGCCCAATCGTGTGTAAAACTTCCCGCGCACCCCTGAAATACACATACCCAGGCCAGTCGCGTGTGAAAACACGCGCACCCCTGAAATACACGTACCCATGCCAATCGCGTTTAGAACTTCCCGCGCACCCCTGAAATACACGTACCCATGCCAATCGCGTGTAGAACTTCCCACGCACCCCTGAAATACACGTACACCGCTCCCCCAGGCCCGATCGCGTGTAAAACTTCCCGCGCACCCCTGAAATATACGCACCCAGCCCAATCGTGTGTAAAACTTCCCGCGCACCCCAGTTATACACGTACCCGCTCGCACAGGCCCTTTTGCGTGTGGAAGTTACAGCGAAACCCGTAATACACGTTCCTCGCTTGGCGTTTGCTGTTTGGCAGTCGGTAAACTGGTTTTGGGATGTCACAGACCTTTGCACTGGATTGGGGATTTTGATGCCTTTTCCTTGCGCAAGGGTGTTTTTGGGGGCGTAACTGGCGCTGCTGCAGGGTCGCTGCGCCACGGCTGGTTTTGGAGGCTAAAATCCATGAATACGCTGTGCGCTGAAATGGATTTTATCGCACGCGGCTGGCGCAGTCTATCGCACAGGAACACTGTGCGCCAGCCGCCTGCGCCACTTTTGTGCGAATTTCCATGAATTACCCCGATAGTGTCCTTAGGAAACTCCCATTTTGCTCATTTGCAAACATCCCGGACCACTGGTGTGTTCTAAGAACATGTTTTATCTCGTTTGTGAGCGGTACAGAGAGGTATAATGTTCTTAGGACGTCCCATCCTGTTAATTTATGCACAACTTGAACAGATGGTGCGTTCTAAGATCAGTTCCACCTTGGTTGCCATTGGTACGGGTAGGTGTATTGCCGTTAGAGAATCCATATTCTATTGCCTACGGCTAGGTCGAACAGGCGCGCTCTCCACGGACATTTTAACTATTTTTAAAAAAATGTTTTTGCCTCAAACCCTTCTACTACAACGAACATAAAAAAACTTTCAATACACACACACACACACACACACACACACATCAATCAACAGAAATACAGGGGGAAGCAGATACTGAAACAAATACAGGGGAATTAGGGTTCAACACGGGCTGGTTGTGAGGGGATGATTTGTGAGGGGATGAAGGGATGGATGTTTCATCAAAACTTTTATTTTCTTCTTGAAGGTTTGGGCATGGTTCACTGGGAAATGGAGAAGGGGGGACAGGTACAGGTGGGACAGTGATATTGTATTTTTCTTCTCACAAATTCCTTTACAAATTCCCTTAATCTGTTAAAATTGTCATTTACTATGTCCATTTTCAATTCTATCCTTTTCAGCCTGTCTTCCTCTGTCCTTTGTTGGCGTTTCTTCTTCTTTTACCTGGTCTGTTAAAAATAAATATATATATGTTAAATGCTCGTAACATACTGACCATTAATTTGCTTATGCAGAATACTTTGTACCATTATCATTGCCATCTTCGGACATTTCCCCATGCGGAAAATTCTCCTCCAGCCACTCCAGAGTAATGCACATTTCTGTGTGAAAACAACAGAAAGAAATTATTTTTTCTGCCCCTCATACAAAAAAAGTACACACACACATAAGAAACATGAAGTTCACTTACTATTTTCTTGTAATTTGTCTTTGTTGTACTGTGTGCGTATACTGTCGATCCTGGCTGCACAGTTTCTGTGAGGTAATTACGTTGGAGGCATACCTTTTTTGTTATGGTATAATACATTTCATTATACATGGTCATTAAATGCATGGTTATTGTTTCAGACGTTTAGGTTTATCTATTTACTTATTAGTACTTATGTCTTTATGTGTCCTTTTTCAAAGTTGTACATTTTTTGTATAACACAATAGTACAATTTCTGATACCCCCTGACTGTTTGGGTACTGTTGACCTTGTCCGCGCCCATCCGCAGATAGGCGCTCAGTCCGTGCCTTTCAAATATCATTAGCGAGGGGGTTCAGTATGTTCTATGTTACATGTATATAAAGTAAGGAAATTATACTATATATCTCCCAAAATCACATGATGAAAGTGTATTTAGCAAAAAAACGTTATTAACGAGATATTATGATTAAGTTCCTCTTCAAAAAACCTATGAAATTCAGTAAAAATAAAACTTTGTTTAAGGGGACGTTATGGTTAAGTTGCCCTACTAAAAACCTGTGCAATTCACTAAAAAAACTTTACACACGTGACATTATGGTTCAAAGTAAAACCAAAAACCCCTGAAATTCCCCAGTTATGGTAGGCTAAGCAACCATAACTCGCGCCACCACCTTGCACTGCTAAGACTAACACCCAGGACATCAGGATGACATCACAAATATCATTTGACATCACTTATGACATCACATGTCCAGCCCCTTCTTTTTTGTCCACTGCCATATCTAGGCCAGGTGATTCTATTTACTGACAGTCAGAAACTTAACATTCAAAAGGTATTACATTTATAGATGTTGCTATTCTCACATGTTCTTACACTACTTTCCTTAGAATTTACTTGCATCTTATGATGTACATATATAGGGCAAGAAGCAGGCCTGAAACACAGCAATAATTTTTGTGCGTGAATACAATCATGTAGATTATACACAGTTGCTAATGATACTGCCTCTTGTTTGCTTACTTTACTCTCCACATATAAGCCCCATATTTGTATGCATTGTAGTATTTTCATGTTTTGTGTGTATTAGTAGAAATATGTAGTAAGTGATGCATTATTACCTACTTGCTACTGTTTCACAGTACGGAAAAGTCTGATAGAGAACCATTCATCATTTCATTATATAGCTTTGGAAAATTACAAATATTGCACCTCTGTGGTGTATGCTGCAGCCAATACCTACGTTTCTGTATGAGTAGGTTCCTGTACTAGAAAGAACACTGCAATGGAATGTTCTTTAGAACACTACATTGCGTAATGAAGTATGTAGTTTATTACAAATCTCCTGATAATCACTAATACATTTTTGCTAACATTACATTCACAAACCCTTGTATGAAAAGTAAATGCAAATGTGATGTCATCAGTGATGTCATTAATGATATTTGCGATGTCATCTTTGAATTCCTGGGTCTTAGTCTTAGCAGTGCAGGGTGGTGGCGCGAGTTATGGTTGCTTAGCCTACCATAACTGGGGAATTTCAGGGGGTTTTCGGTTTTACTTTGAACCATAATGTCAAGTTTTTTTAGTGAATTGCACAGGTTTTTAGTAGGGCAACTTAACCATAACGTCCTATCTATATATATATATATATCTATATATCGAAAAACACAGCAGAGGAAAAGAAACCGCACTCCAGACATGAGGTACTGCTGGTCCCAAAAAATGACAAACTCGAATCAGTGTAAAGAAACGAGTTTTAATGATGGTAAGAAAAAAGGGCAACACACACACAGCAAACAAAGCAGGACGCCAAGGATGGGGCCTGAACGACGCGTTTCACGCTTCCCTGAGCACATGGTCACGTTAGGGAACCAGAGTGAAAAACACAATACATATTGCACAGTTGTCCCTCTTCCATTTTGCCTATCTCCACAAGTCAGCTACTATGCCGTGAAAGCCAGGGCAGCCATATTAGACTGGAGTAAAGTCTAATACATATCAATGATAGAAACAATTTGAAATGGCAGTATAGTAAATTGCACAGTCAAATAATTAAAGAAACAAGTTTAAAATGTCACCAAATAAGAGGTAAACATAATACTGAAAATATAGGTCCCATAATTGAAAAGTTAAGGATTATGAATATGAATGCATACATAAAGGTATCTGTTTTGGAAATGAACACATCACTTTCCGACGTGCAGTCAATAGCTATAACATAAAGTGCAAGTCCATTTTTATGTAAACATATTAACATAGAAGCAGTATAAAGTCATATAAATCCAGAAATAACAATATAAATATGAAGCCTCTGGTGGCTGTTCGAATTAAATGCATCACTATCAAAAAATGCGACCATAGAATTAAAACATGTTCAAGTGCATTTCTATGTAAACATACCAACATAGCAGCAGCAGACAATCAACCAAAGTTTTTTTGATACTCATAAAGTGCAAGTTTATTCCGATAAAATTCCCCATCGAAATACATATGGCTGCAGGCCAGAGTTCATATAAAAACTATATACCATAAATTCTGTAAAAAGTTGTTGGTTTTTTGTTGATCAAATGGCCACACAGTCAAAGGCAAATATATGAAAACAAGAAATCTACACAGTACTCAGCCTGATAGAATAACAGATAGGGAGAAAAGGCAAAAAATGGAAAGAAAAAAAAGCAATATCTATAGAAAAGATAGATTTGGAATAAACCTATATCATAATCATAAGGTTGCGTTCCCCTAATGTTTCAGAATGGCAAGACAGCCGTAAAACCAAGAAAAAAAATTAATCTGGTTGAGTAATACAGATAATAAAGTTAAAATAAAAAGGGCATTTCTAGGCCAGAGCAATGTATCTTATTGATACCTAAGAGAAGCAATATTAAATTACCAAAATCAGACAAGAACAAGAAAAACTGGAGCGAAAAGGAACAAAGTATCAAATTCCCGTAAAAGTATACAACTCCTCATTCATGTTGTGACCGTTGGGATATTTAGTAGCAAAGTCTAAAATAAACCAGGTTTCCAATAGTCTAAGTTTCAAGGTTCGGTCACCTGCTCTCAAGTGAGTCGGGACATGGGCCACAGCAAAAAACGTGAGTAGGTGAACATCACTATCCTGTTCCTGCCTGAAATGTTTGGCCATGGGGTATGTAGGTTCAAATTCTTAATTGCTCTAAGGTGCTGCAAAATTCTGAGCTTCAATACACATGTAGTAGACCCTACGTACCATTTTAGGCAGGGACATGCTGGAACATACACTACAAAAGGGGGATAGCAGTTGATAAAATGTTTTAGCCTAAATTCAGTGCCTGTAATGGGATGTATAAAGGATTTACAGGCAGTAGTGTGTGGGCGGGCCTTACATTTTTGGCACTTAGTAAACCCTTTAGGAAACCTAGGTAGCCAATTGGTCATGGTAGAGTTTTTTTGTACAGGAGATAAATAACTGGAAACCAGTCTGTCCTTCAGCGAAGGTGCTTGTTTGTAGGTCAGAATAGGGCACTTCGGCAGTACTGGACCAAGATCTTTGTCAAGCATAAGGATGCGCCAGTGTCTCATAATAATCTTCCGGACATCATATGACACATTATTAAATGTGACAATAAGACGGGGATCATCATGGTCATTGTTCTTCTTATTGGTAGGACCATGCAATAGCTTTTCCCTCAAAAGTGCACGTGCTTTAACAAAGGCCATTTCTATGATCTTTTTTCGGTAACCCTGTTGTAAAAAACCAGTGGCAACCAGACTGCAACACCGGTCAAATTCAAGAATATCTGTACAATTGTGCCGAAAGCGAAAAAATTCGCCATAGGGGATGCTATTCTTACAGGAGGGTGGATGACAACTCGTGGCATGCAGAGGGAGGCCTGTATTGGTGGGTTTTTTGTAAAGAGATGTATGAATGCCAAGGCTGTCAAGCCTTACATTGACATCCAAATATACAATCTCAGTGGAACTGTGACATTCAGTGAATTTCAGAATCATATCATTGTTGTTAATGCTGTCCACAAAAGATACCCACTCACTTTCATTTACTTTCCAAATAATAAAAACATCAATGTAACTCCACCAACCAATAATCTGTGTAGGACAACTAGATGAAAGTAAATCAGACAGAAAAGTAGCCTCCCACCACCCCATGGTCAAATTAGCGTATGATGGGGCAAAGGTACTGCCATAGCAGTACCTCTAACCTGATGATAAAAGAAGCCCTCAAACAGAAAAACATTGTTGGTTAAACAAAACAGAAGCATATCCAAAATCATACAGCTATACATATATTAATTAAGGTAGATTTAGGACAATGTTCCTTAATTGGATATCGCTTCCTCACAAAGAAAAGGAAACAGAAGTAATGTTTACAAGGCTCTTCCTTTCAGTGCATGGGATCTTTCCCTCAAATGCTGAGCTTTTGGGTGGGGGGGGGGGGTTTAAAAGGTGGGGAACATAAGCGATTGGGCATTGTGCATGCTTTAAGTACGATTGCCGACATCGCATCCAGAATCAATGAGAAGTGCAGTCAAGGTATGAGGAGATTGAGTTGACTACGTTGAGCCACATTACGCCACCCCTGTCGAAATTTTCTGAGCACCTGATGCTGAGGGGATAACCTATCAAGATGAGGAATCTGTGGGCAGAGAATTCATAGAAACAACCTTACTGGTAATTAATTTCAGATCTATCAACCAAAATACCTTACTTGAAGTTCCCTTGAGTTCCTGAGCGAGTCACAGTGCTGGAATGGTCATACCAGTCAAGAGAACCCATCAGACACGTGTTTCCCCAATAGATTGTTATTGGTTCTTCAGGAGGGTGGTTAAGTATTTAATCTTTCTCGTAGTTTAGATTAACTTAGACATGAATTTGTTCCTGCATGTCATCTTTAATCCGCTTTAGAGCTGTTTGTTTTCAATAGCTGCATGTTATTAGCTTGCAATTCGGTCATAGTATCCGTCAGTTGTGGCCGAAACCTGCGTGTGTTTCTCTGTAATGAAGCAGGAGGTCGGTGTGATAGCCGCGGTCTCGTATTTGCTACCTAGATTGCAAGCAAGTTGCAACTTCCCCCTTACTTCTAGCCAGGTGTTATGGGTCACCATTGGCAGACACAGCGCAGGGAGTCCGCGCAAATCTTTTTCTGTGTTGGCAATTAGCTGGTTAAGGAACTGGCACCACAACCGTTTCCAAAAGCCAGCTTTGAGAGAGAGTGAGAGGGAAAGAGTGAGAGCTAGATGGTGGTGGTGTCACCATCTGCATACATCTGTTGAGAGGTGGCTGGCCAGCATAGTAGATAAGGGACAGCAAAAGCATCCATGATGGAAGGGAATTTGTTACCCCGAGTGGAGTAGCCGAAGGAAGAATCCAGATGGTGAAGCAACGGGCAGAGAAGTTGCTTGAATTCAGAAATGGAAGCTGTGAGTTCTGGAAGAGGGGACATGGAAACTCTTGCTTTGGGAGCAATGTGAAGGGTGGTGTCAGCAGAAAGAGTGTGCAAATTTGGCAAGAATGCTGTGTAACACGGAATCAGAATGACTTGGAAATATTAATCTTGTCTGCCTTCAAAGAAAAGGAAAGGCAAGTAAAGCCCATCATTCAGCATTGCTGATAGTGAGGATCCCACAACCCGAAATAGAAGGTCTGAGGGCATGACAGAGAGAAGACTGTGAGACAGAATAAGATAAAAGAGGAGTATCCGATAGTCGAGGAGTAAAACTGCAGAACAGTCTTGTGAAGAGAGCGCTGAAACACCAAAGGAAAAGGAAAATTCATAAAATGATGCATGCCGGTATAGGGAGGTCGAGCAGTAATGACAGCAACAAATAGGTACTTGAATACATGGTTTATTTAAGTTCTAGGTCTGGGCAGTGGTTTGCCCTATAGGTCTAAATGAACCAGGGGAATCTTTACTAACAATTAAGACGTTTCTGATAACAGCAGTGTCGGGGATGGTCCATACCATGTGGAATATTTAATCATTGTCCAACACCTTCAATGTCGGTCCTCCTATGCTTAAATTTCAAACCTAATCCTACAAGTCATTGCCCCTTCAGAGACACTCTAATCTACAGAGCAATGCCCCTCGATGGGGCCAACAGAGTTCCATACCTATTTTTAGTAACTCCTTAGCTTCCCATCTAATTGCTATGCTAAAACACTAATGTTTCTAGCTTTGACCAGCAGAAGAATGTACCCAACATAGACTAACATCCAGCCTTATTCTAGAGCACAAAAGAAAGGAATATCTTCTGGGACGGCTCTTCTGGGACTTAATCAGTCTGTACCCTCATTTAGTCTTCCTACTTTCAATCTCTCCCTCTATATCTCTCCCATGGTCTCTATTTCTTAGACCCATCTTTAGGCTTCACCTCAGACTCTTTATATTCCAGCTTCCCAATCTGTTGTAATCCACTTGTGACATTCACAGGGCCAACCTGGTATCCTGACCACTGTCTACTTCAGAGCAATACCGACAGAAACCTGATACGCACCCCAACCAAACCAGTTAAACATTCTAAGTGTTGTTCGCTGCAAGAAGAAGAATGCACGGTAAGGGGGTGGCCCTTACAGACCAAAGCCTCCGGATTATTCTCAAAGACCCTACCTCTAAATCAGATCCTGGATGTTAGGCGGACCGTGCCGGAACTATTCCCGATATCCCTGAGACAGCAACTGGTTGTTAACTGCCAGGTTCCAAAGAAGCAGGAGATTTGGGTCTGCATCTCCCAGGATGCATCTTGTTTGGAGCTCCAAAATCCGGGGTGGATACCAAAATGTCTAGCAAGGATTCAAGGGAAGATACGCTATCGGATACACTACTGGGAAATAATAGCACATTTAGAGACCACTTAAAAAACAAATGCAGATCGTTGAAGGCGAAAACCTAACTCATTCTAACCCCCACTTCCCAGAAACTGAGTGTCTGTAAAGGGGAAAGCCTTTTCCTTTCCCCCCGCAACTGCACTGCAGCACAGAAGTATAGAAATGCTGCTTCCACCCACAACCCCCGACCCAACCCCAAATGAAAAAAGATTTGTTCCCTGATAGAATTTCAAACTATTGAAACCCCCCAATGGATTTTCCTTGCAAGGGAAGAGCTAGGAGACACGGGAGGAGCAGAGCTGCAAACCATCTACAGCTCTGGCATGGAGACAAAGTGGAAGAAATTCAAAATGTCGGCATGCCTTTTAAATACCTCCTCCCCCTTGCTTGGACTATGAAATCCATTATCCAATCAATGTTAAAGTTTGACTCACCCATGGTGGAGACTTGTGTGGTCTTTAAAACTGAGGCTTAGAAACACAGACCGTGTCTCTCGACTGGGCACAGGGCACTGAGAAAAGGAGTTTGTTTACGAAACTGAAGACAATCGGATACGTTTCAGTAAGTAAGAGGTGAACCACTGGAAGCCCAGAAGATGGGTGTGCTTCAGTGAGAAGGAATAGAACAACTTGATCCCAGAAGAGGGGCTGGGCTCATGAAAAGGGGGAAGGTCCATGGAATCTCAGAAGAGGGGAGTGCTCCAGTGAGGGGAATAGTGTAACGCTCACCTGATTCTCGCAGAGGCGCCGGTCTTGACTGGGCGACTACCGTATCTTCAAAGGTGATGTGTAGCACCCGGTTGGCTCTTTGGGCTGGACCTCTGTGCACTGTATGCCTGACGTGTAGAGTAAGATGTCTTAGGTAAGTGAATGCCGAGCTCTCCATCTGCCTCGGGGCAGGGTGCTGTAACCAGTTTCTTCACTGGATAGGTAGCGCAGGCCTCTTGACTTCAGAGGACTGCTGTCCGTCGTTTACTGCACGAACGGTAAGTTTCGAGTCATTCAAATGTCTTTAAAGTCTTTAGTAATGATGTCTCTTGTTTTGCAGGGTTCCGGCGATGGCGGATGACGGGCTGAAGTGAGTTGAAGATGGAGCCCGTGTGATGAATAGAAGCGCCTGGAAGCACGTAAGTAAGCGCTTGTTGCCTGCTTCACTATGCGCTCTAACTGTCTTTTTATTTTGCAGGTACGAGTTCGGAGCGGCTGCAGGGTGCCGGAATACCCACTGGATTAGATGTGGAAAGGAGTAATGGCAAGTGAGTATTAAAGTTCCCCAATGTCTTTAAACGCACCTTGTTTTGTCTTTCAGATGCCGGAATGCAGTGTGAAGACCTCCGGAGCGCACGAAGAGTAGGTAAGCCTTTGCCTTTCAGATGCCGGAATGCTAACCTGTTCTTTCTTGTCTTTATAGGTGTTGCTGAAGACTGGATTCAGGATGGTAAGCCTTTGCCTTTCAGATGCCGGAATGCTAACCTGTTCTTTCTTGTCTTTATAGGTGTTGCTGAAGACTGGATTCTGGATGGTAAGCCTTTTTCCTTAGGCCCAGGACCGGATGCAGAAGACACGATGAGCGTTCTGCTGCAGAGGTTGCAGAATAACGCAAAGCAAGATTCATCCACCGGGTGTGGTTTAAATAGCCTCCTGTAGTGCTTAGATGTCTCCTTCCACAGCCACGCCTAAGTAAGAAAAGAGTTCCTGGTAAGAAAAGAGTTCCTGCCTTCCAGAAGAGTTCCAGTGTTCTGAATCTAGGGAGTGGCTCCAGCCCCACCCAACAGGAAAAGTAGTTCCAAACAGAAGAGGATCAGAGGCTCAACTGGCAGGCAAGTAAGCAGCATGGTCTGCTGAAGGTAAGTCCACCCAAGCATTATGAGCCCGGCGCTTCCAGCGCTGGGACTGGGCATATTTATGAGCCTGGTGCCACTGGCGCCAGGACTGGGTCCAAAAGGTCCCAATTGGGACTGGTTGGCACTCGGAACCTGGGTTATGGATCTGCTTCCAAGGGAGTTGGGAAAACCCTGACCTTTTGGAAGCAGAGATCATGACAGTACCCCCCCTCAAGGCCCCTCCCAAACCGGGCTTCTCCGGGGGTTTTGGCTTGTCAGGAAATGTTCGGTGAAATCTTTTGATTAGGCGAGGAGCGTGGACATATTCAGCAGGTTCCCAGGATCTCTCTTGGGGGCCGTAGCCTTTCCAGTCAATTAGGTAGAATAGTTTAGATTTGGAGATCTTGGAGTCCAGAATGCTTTTGACTTCAAACTCGAGTTCTCCATCCACTAGGATAGGTTTTGGAGATTTGATTAGTCGGGTTTGAGGTTGCACGGGTTTTAATAGAGAGACGTGGAAGACCGGATGTATCTTCATGTGCGGGGGCAAGTCCAACTTGACCGCTACTGGGTTTACTATGGTAGTGATGGAATAGGGACCAAGGTATCTTGGGTTGAATGTGCGTGGCCCTTTTAGAGATAGATATTTGGTGGATAACCAGACTTGATCCCCTACTTGATAGTGAGGGGCTTCCTTCCGATGTTGATCTGCTCCTTTCTTGTATTGTTCTTTAGCCCTTTGAAGGTGAGAAACAGCTTCCTTAAAGGCTTGGGTGATTGTAGAATGCAGGTAGTCTACTGCTGGTGTTTCAAGATCTTGGAGGGGATCCAACTCCGAGGTTCGAGGGTGACTGCCGTACAAAAGAAAAAACGGGGTTTTCCCAGTTCCCGAATGGACAGAGTTATTGTAGGCATACTCGGCTATCCAAAGGATATCTTTCCAAGTTTTTTCAGTTTGTTGCAGCGTGCAGCGTAAATACTGTTCCAGAGTTTGATTGGTCCTCTCGGTTTGTCCGTCGGTCTGAGGGTGGTGACTGGTCGATAGTCTCACATCAATTTGAGCCGACCGACAGCAACTTCGCCAAAAATGAGAAATAAATTGACTACCTCGATCCGAAATTAGAACCGAAGGAAAACCGTGCAGTCGGACGATGTTTTCGAGAAATTCTCGGGCCAGAGTTGCTGCTGTTGGCAAGCCTTTGAGCGGAATGAAATGCGCCATCTTGGAGAATAAGTCCACGATTACTAGAATCGTATTGTATCCGGAGCATGGAGGTAGATCGGTGATGAAGTCCATAGAAAGCGTATGCCAAGGGCGAGGTGGGATGTCAATAGGGCGTAAGAGGCCTGCTGGTCTTTCCTTTTGACTCTTGTTTTGGGCGCATACTCCACAGGACATTATAAAGTCTCTGATATCTTTTTTCCAAGACGGCCACCAGAAGTAGCGCTTGATCTTTTCTGAGGTCTTGGCTATACCGGGATGACCTTCCATTAAAGAGTCGTGATAACAAGAGATTACTTTTTTCTGTAAATCTGTGCTGGGTAGGTATAATCGTTCTTGGAAATACAATAAGTTGTCCTTTACTGCAAAGTCCTTTCCCTGCAGATGCCAATTCTGTATGTCTGCTGGAGTTACAAGTTGCCTGGCTTTATCCTTAACTTCCTCTATGGATTCTGTGGCGATTACACCCAGAATTCTTTGTTCGGGAATGATTGGTACAGGTTTAGGGTTGACCAAGTGTTCTTCCACTCCCATCCGAGAAAGGGCATCGGCTTTACCGTTCTTTGTACCAGGTCGATAGGTAATTATGAAGTCAAACTCGGCAAAGAATAATGCCCAACGGAGTTGTCTAGAGGATTGGGCTTTTGCGGTCTTCAAATATTGCAGGTTTCGGTGATCCGTAATCACAGTAACGGTGTGTCGGGCCCCCAGCAGATAATGCCGCCAAGCCTTAAAGGCAGACTTGATAGCCAGAAGTTCCTTGTCAGTAATCGTGTAATTGATTTCAGGAGGCGAGAATTTGCGGGACCAAAATGCCACGGGATGCAACTGATTGGTTACCGGGTCCTTTTGTGATAGAACTGCCCCCATGGCAAGGCTTGAAGCATCAGTTTCCACGATGTAGGGGAGTTCGGGGCGAGGGTGTTTTAAGATTGGTGCAGAGATAAATTTAGTCTTCAAATCCTGGAAAGCTTGTTCCGCCTCGGTAGACCATTCAAAACGTTTGTTTTTCTTTAACAAGGCAGTGATGGGCTGGACTATTCGAGAGAATTCGGGGATAAACCTGCGGTAAAAGTTAGCGAAGCCTAACATGCTTTGCACACCTTTTACGGAGGATGGTGATGGCCATTTGAGAACTGCATCGACCTTCTTTGAATCCATACGCACTCCGCCAGGTGATAATATGAATCCCAAGAATTCAACTTCAGTCACGTTGAAAACACATTTTTCCAACTTAGCGAAAAGTTTGTGTTGACGCAATCTTTCGAGGACCATTTTCACGTGTTTCCGATGTTCAGATTCCGATGAAGAATAAACGAGGATGTCGTCAATGTAAACAACAACACATACATCTATGAGCTCTCTGAGGACATCGTTCATAAAATATTGAAAGGCGGCCGGGGCATTGCAAAGTCCGAAAGGCATGACCTGATATTCAAATAGCCCATACTTGGTGCGGAAGGCCGTCTTCCATTCATCGCCCTCTTTTACTCGTACCAAGTGGTAAGCTCCTCTAAGATCCAGCTTTGTATATATGCATGCTTTTCTGACTTGGTCCAGGAGTTCAGGGATCAAAGGTAACGGATATCTATTCTTAACGGTGATCTGGTTCAGGGAGCGATAATCGATACAAGTTCTAAGGTCTCCTTCCTTTTTTGGAACGAAGAACAAAGCTGAAGAAGCAGGGGACTTGGAAGGACGAATAAACCCATTTGCCAGGTATTGATCCAGGTATTGTCGAAGGTGAAGGTTCTCAGGCTCGGTGAGGGCATAAATTCTACTACAAGGAGGAGTAGATCCAGGTATCAGGTCTATCTGGCAGTCATAAGACCTATGAGGAGGTAGAGAGTTAGCCTGATCCTTCCGGAAAACATCTTGGTATTCTAGGTATTCGGGAGGTAACTGGGGAGTCTCTGAAGAAATTGCGGCCAGTGCAACACCAGGTGGAGGGTGACAAGTAGAGACACATTCTGGAAACTGGACCGTTCTTGCTCGCCAATCGATCAGAGGATTGTGTTTCTCTAACCAAGGTATTCCTAGAATAATCTGAAACTGAGGGGCCTTGATCACATCGAACACGATCTTCTCATGGTGTCCATCTTGACTTACTAGCGTCACCTCTTGAGTGGTATGCGTTACTGGCCCGGAGGCTATCTCCGTACCATCCACCGTAGTAATGACGTCCTTTACAGCCTTGGGACAAAGAGTTAGATTCATCCTCAAAACCATTTCATGATCCACATAATTGCCGATGGCACCGCTGTCGACGTAAGCTTCAATTGCATGTAATCGATCCGGATTATCAGGGCTAATGAGGACCATAGGTATCACGAAATGCGAGGTCACGGAACTGGTTTTCACGCTCGGCAAGAGGACCTCTATTCTTGTCGGGCGAGGTCGTTTCCCTGCTCAGAGTTTGTAACTTTGGTAACTGCAGCTCCTACTGCCTTCTTGGCAGGTTTCACCGGACAGTCTCGAAGAAAGTGCCCTGAGTTTCCGCAATATAGGCATAATTGCAACTGTTTCCTCCTTTCCCGCTCCCTTTGTGTTAGAGGACCTTTCAGACCCCCTATTTGCATGGGTTCCCCGGAGTCTACTCCTTTGGAAGGACTTGGCGGTTTGGAAAATACTCGAGCATCAAACTTGGAAAGATCGGCCTTCCTGTTCTGCAGCCTGTGATCTATTTGAACGACCAAGTCTATATAATCCGAACAGTCTTGTGGGGGATTCACTACTTGGGCTAAAACGTCTTTGAGCTCTCCACGTAGACCTCTATAAAACAGCGTAATCCTTTTGTCCTCAGGCCATTGAGTTTCCACTATTAGTCTATTGAAAGATGCAATATAAGCCAAAAGGTCTTGATTACCCTGTCGCAACGAAAGAAGCTCATTGTCCAAGGCCTGCCCCTGTGAATGTCTTGCGAACAGTTTTTCCATACTAAGCTGAAAGGCTTGAAAATCATGGAGAACCGGATCATCTTGATTAACTAGAGGGATCGACCAGTCTGCCGCATTGCCACTAAGGTACGAAAGTACAAAAGCTACTTTTGCTTGATCAGTTGGAAAGGCTGGTGGCCGGCATAAGAAGTGCAACCGGCACTGATTGATAAATACTGCAAACCTCTTTGGGTCACCAGAAAATCGTTCGGGCGGAGCCAGAGGTACATTCCCAGGTAGGTTGATCTGCACTGGATTCATAGAGGATGTTGAAGGAAGATTTGCCCCTGATGCGGGTAACGGGGTCTGTCCGGCTTGTGACTGTAGCACTTGTCTAGCAAGATTGTCTGTTCTCTCCTTGGAAATAATTAGTTCCCTTCTTAGAGCATTCGTTTCCTGACGAGCTGCATGCACTTCTGCCTTTAGTTCCCCAAGTAACCGGGCTAGGGGGTCAGTATCCGAGGTTTCCATAGCGCCTGGGCGAGAGTTTTGCGGTAGGCTTTGCGTTCTGTAACGCTCACCTGATTCTCGCAGAGGCGCCGGTCTTGACTGGGCGACTACCGTATCTTCAAAGGTGATGTGTAGCACCCGGTTGGCTCTTTGGGCTGGACCTCTGTGCACTGTATGCCTGACGTGTAGAGTAAGATGTCTTAGGTAAGTGAATGCCGAGCTCTCCATCTGCCTCGGGGCAGGGTGCTGTAACCAGTTTCTTCACTGGATAGGTAGCGCAGGCCTCTTGACTTCAGAGGACTGCTGTCCGTCGTTTACTGCACGAACGGTAAGTTTCGAGTCATTCAAATGTCTTTAAAGTCTTTAGTAATGATGTCTCTTGTTTTGCAGGGTTCCGGCGATGGCGGATGACGGGCTGAAGTGAGTTGAAGATGGAGCCCGTGTGATGAATAGAAGCGCCTGGAAGCACGTAAGTAAGCGCTTGTTGCCTGCTTCACTATGCGCTCTAACTGTCTTTTTATTTTGCAGGTACGAGTTCGGAGCGGCTGCAGGGTGCCGGAATACCCACTGGATTAGATGTGGAAAGGAGTAATGGCAAGTGAGTATTAAAGTTCCCCAATGTCTTTAAACGCACCTTGTTTTGTCTTTCAGATGCCGGAATGCAGTGTGAAGACCTCCGGAGCGCACGAAGAGTAGGTAAGCCTTTGCCTTTCAGATGCCGGAATGCTAACCTGTTCTTTCTTGTCTTTATAGGTGTTGCTGAAGACTGGATTCAGGATGGTAAGCCTTTGCCTTTCAGATGCCGGAATGCTAACCTGTTCTTTCTTGTCTTTATAGGTGTTGCTGAAGACTGGATTCTGGATGGTAAGCCTTTTTCCTTAGGCCCAGGACCGGATGCAGAAGACACGATGAGCGTTCTGCTGCAGAGGTTGCAGAATAACGCAAAGCAAGATTCATCCACCGGGTGTGGTTTAAATAGCCTCCTGTAGTGCTTAGATGTCTCCTTCCACAGCCACGCCTAAGTAAGAAAAGAGTTCCTGGTAAGAAAAGAGTTCCTGCCTTCCAGAAGAGTTCCAGTGTTCTGAATCTAGGGAGTGGCTCCAGCCCCACCCAACAGGAAAAGTAGTTCCAAACAGAAGAGGATCAGAGGCTCAACTGGCAGGCAAGTAAGCAGCATGGTCTGCTGAAGGTAAGTCCACCCAAGCATTATGAGCCCGGCGCTTCCAGCGCTGGGACTGGGCATATTTATGAGCCTGGTGCCACTGGCGCCAGGACTGGGTCCAAAAGGTCCCAATTGGGACTGGTTGGCACTCGGAACCTGGGTTATGGATCTGCTTCCAAGGGAGTTGGGAAAACCCTGACCTTTTGGAAGCAGAGATCATGACAAATAGGCTCCCAGAGGAGGAGTGTGCTCCAGGGAGGAAGAGGAGATCCCTTGAAGCCCAGAGAGGTTTATGTCTCAGAAACCCTTTACCTGTGGGAAGCTGGTTGAAAAGTAGTAAGAGAGAATCTGAATTTTTTTCTCCTAGAACAGGGAATATCTATAAATGGAGTAGAACCCCATTTGGATCCCTGGAGAGTGGTATACCCCAGTGTAGGGAGAAGAGGGCCCTGAAGATGGGTTCACTCGTGAAATGAGAGAATAAGTGATCGTGATTCCCAGAAGAGGGGACATCTAACCGAGGGTGAGAACACTTGGTCCTGGAAGAGGGAAGTAAGAAACAGAGCAGTAGATCCCCAGTGAAGGGGAGGACTTTTAGGATACTTGCCAAGGGGAAGGTATCCCCAAAATGTCCTAAAGTGGAGAGGCCTTGCAGTAAGAAAAGTGTTTAAGTACTGAGCACTAGAATGACCTAAGCAGGAGACTTTCCTGTCTAGAAATTTCTGTATTCCTCTTTGTTTGCTGCCCTTTGTATACATCATGAACAATTATGTTTCACAATGCCCTTTATGTTACAGACATCCAGAACCAATTTCCTTTCAATAGTTATGTGTTACTGTTAAGTAATGTACCCTGAGCCTTGTGTCACACTTTACTATTTAGGTCTCTGCACAATCTTGGTTTCTCAGCATTCCTTTGATCAGGTCTCTCCACGACCTGGATTGTCGGCATTAACTTGATCAGGTCTCTCCACAAGCTAGTCTTCAGGGTTCACTTGATTTCACCTTGATCTTGTTCTCAACAGTCAAGGTTCCAGATCTCACCATGACCTAGTTTTCCAGACCACTGGCAGGTTTCACACCCTTGTATCACAGCCTAGGTAGCCAGTCATTTTTCCAGTGTAATGATTGGAAATGCCAGTGCTTCAGCAGGAAGCAACAAGGAACCTGTCCATCTGCTCCGAGTCTGCTGCACCTTTCTGTGGGCCCAGCCAGAATCTTGTATAGTGCCTACGCAATTTCATTAACTCTTTTTATTTGTAGTAATGAGTCTCTTCAAATTAGCGTACACTTTCTTATTAATTAATGAATTTATCAAATCTGTTTCCTTGGTTTAAAAGCACAATACTCCGTTGGTTCCATCTTGGATTCTCTCTCACTGGAGCTTATCAATACGCAGCATTCTCGTTCTCCCGATACTGACCTGTGATCTCCTGCAGCTTCTCTTCCCCAACTACGTGGCTTGCAATCGACCTCCTCTCCCCGCTCATCGGAAAAGCTCAGGGAACCATACTTGTTGAATCTGTAAAATCTGTACATTCATCAGTGAACACAGAGGGTCAACCGACAAGTTTCATGTTTAACATCTAGACTGTGCGCACAGTACCCAAATGATTCCTAGTATTATACATTCAGGTGGGGTTTTGGTTTTAAACCCTCCTGATGGTGGGGTTTTGGACAATAGCAAAACACTAGAGGTGATGGCTGAAAGGTTTACAATGAATCTTAACTTGGCACATTGGTCCTGGCTCCCTCCAGACATCATCATTCGCCTGCCAAGCCATTACCAAAGGGGAAAGACCATATGCATATCATGGTCCCTCCCCAAAAATGGCAGCCCAGCCCAAACTGCTTGGTCATATCCCTTCTGCATAAGACCACAAGAATCCCCAAAGATTTTTCAGCTTCAATGGGCCTCCTCAGTGAGGAGTAGCTTGGGCCTCTAGGCCCAGCAGACGTGGGACCCACATCTGGGCACACCCGTCCCACTCAGGGGTACATTAATAACACAGGTGAAATGATATTGTGTCCAGGTTAGGGTGTTAAGCTTGCAGGCTCTTATTCCTTCTACCCTCTGGGAGGCATATCGGCTAGTAGCCGGCCTAACCCAGACCTTTGTAGATTGCTCCCCTGACATGAATGCTGTCACAGATGATGTTAAGAAGCTCACAAGTCCAATGAATCGTTCAAGGGATTTAATTAACTTCTTTGAGATGCTGTTCCGGGGTGGTTTTGGCTCCCAGAAGGTGACTAAATGCTTCTTCAATGGATTGCTTTTCTTCTGCAGATTCCTCATCAGATGGATATCAATTACAGCATCAGCTGCTTGGAAAACTTTCCAACAGGCAGCGATGTGCAACTCTACTCTGCCGTCAATCCGTCTTGCCGCAATGCAATGGTCGTCGACTCCGGACGTGACGTTGTTCGTCATACATATACTGCGTCACTACGCCCCTGTACCACAGTTCCTTTTTTCTGTATTCTCAGCCCGCTGCTCAAGGAACAACTCTCTCATGAGATCGATAATTTTCCAAACTGTGAGTTTGCCACTGTTCGTGACTTGCATTCATATCTACTCCAAAGATGTTGGACTTCAAACGCTGCATGGACTGCAGTTCTAAGATGTCTATCACGGACCAACACAACATCTGCGTGTGGTGCCTTGTTGTCGGTCACGTCACCGAGGACTGTGGTTCCTTTAGGAAAATGAATTCTAAAGCGCTGCAGGAGAGGACTGCGAAACTCGTGGAAGGCCGGTCCTAATCGAAGTCTCTGTCGCAGTCAACCACCCAGTCGTCGGAACCAGAGATGGAAGGGCCTACTCCTGAGACGGAGGACAGACACTGAAAGAAGACGAGAAAGAGGTCATACTCCCGGAGTCGCTCCTCTTCCTCCCATAAGAAGTGATCTAATCGGTGCAGGCATGAGTCCGACTTGTTGGATGAGCCTGGTAAGTGGTCGGTGACGCATACATCCAGGGCAGAGTGGGAAGCCTTTAAAGAGGAGATGCTCGACATTTTACGACAGGCAGCTGCACGTACAGGTGATCCGTCGAAGCAGCATGTCTTGGTGGCTCCAGTAGCGCCTGGTGAGACCACTATGTCATTGTTGTCGAAGCCTTCGGGTTTGGTGCCAAGTAAGGTTAGTATTACCTCAGCGCCGGGGTTCGCTGGTGCGTGTTCGGCGCGGACAATGTCCAGTGCGCCTCAGGTGATGATGCGTCAATCGGTGAAGGACCATCAGTGTCAGCGTCCATCGCCGATTGGTGATATGTCCCGAAGTCGTGGACCAAGTTCTTTCGACACAATAACCACGATTTTCGATGACAACCAGATGTCGTGTGGCCCCGACCTTGCTTATGCAGGTACTGGAGGTAAAGATTATTTTGGTGATCAGGAGGATTTGGTGACACAGAAGGCTCACCCCTATGGGCATTCTAATGCTAAGTATCACGTCTTGGTGGATAGGGTGGTGTATAAACTAGGCTGGAGTGTCCAGCCAGGCCCTTGTAGGGCTAAGAGTTTACTGACCTTCTGGATGAGGGACCCTCTACTGAGGGGGCCATGCCTTTTAATGTGGCTATTGCTGAACCAATCACCAGCTTGTGGGAGAAGCCATTCACTGCCCCCCCCCCCCAGTGAACTCTTGATTTCACAAAGAAGTATAGGCCGGCAAGGGGAGACCCAGTTTATCTCTCCACTGACCCGATGCCAGTGGGGTTGGGAGGGCAGACTGCCACTGTTAATAAAAGACCATCCACATCTACAGTTCCTACTGGGGGTGGTGGTTGATGGAAAGGAGGTGGCCCAACCGTTGTTGTTGTAGACGGGCCTGAACGTTGCAGGCTGCGTCAGGAGATACATGGGGTCTGCAACTGTCTTGAGAAGGCAGGCTTACCTTCATACATCTGGATTTTCACCCAATGTTTAGAATAAATTACTGGACATTGCCTTTGATGGTGACAATTTGTTCAGCCCGGAAGCTGACGGGCCCCTAGAGAAATGTAAGGACTCCAAACTGGCCCCCCAAGTCTCTGGGCCTAGCTGTTTAGCAGCCGGCAAAACCTGCTTTTGGCTTTGCCTGAAGGGGAAGAGGGTACAGGTTTTACGTGCCCTGTAGCAGGAAGGCTCAGCTCCCGCAACCCAAGCAGGGGAAGAGGTGTTTCCCGTGCTACAGAAGGGGCAGGGGGGCCCTTCAGAGGCCAGCAGACGGCAGCAGCAGTGGCTGGGGCGGATCCATCCTCAAAGCCACTTTGAGTTCTCCCCCACATTTCCCCAGTTGGAGGACAGATGGGCAAGCACTGCCCCCAATGGCCGGAGATTACCTCATTGCCTGGGTGCTCCAGCTCAAGCTACTGTCTGGCCTTCTTAAAAAGGCTGCCTGACAGGCCACCACTGCCTCCTAAACAACCAGAGCAGGAGCTCCTTTGAAGAGCTGCGAGCCCTGCTTTTGACGGGTGCCATGGAAGAGATACTTCCTGATCAGAAAGTGTCGGACTGGTATTTCCGCTATTTCCTGGTACCCAAGAAAGGGGGAGGACTCGTCCCATTTTGGACCTCAGGGCCTTGAACAAGGTCTTCAGAAAGGACAACGTCAAGATGGGGACGTTGAGTTAAATTCTCCACGCTCTCAGATTTGAGGACTGGCTGGTGACGATGGATCTCCAGAACGCTTATTACCTTGTGCCGATCAACCAGAAGCACAGAGAATTCCTGAGATTCCACATGGGGGACAAGCACTACCAGTTGAAGGTGCTCCCCTTTGGGTTGAACTCCACCCCGAGCGTCTTCACCAAGATTATGGCGGCAGTGGCGGCGAACCTCAGGATATCCGGCGTCCATGTGTTTCCATGCCTGGCCGACCCGGGGGAAGTAGACAGAGCAGGTGTTGTCCCATCTCAAGGACACTTGTTCACTACTCCACAAGCTGGGCTTCTCCCTGAAATGCCGGAAGTCCCACACAACAACAACACAGATTTTCCAGTTCATTTGAGCGGTCCTAGACACTTGGGTGGGGAAGGCCTTTCCCCTCACGGAGAGAGTCGCCAATGTCGTGCAGATGGTTCAGCTGTTCGAGTGCCACAGAACCCTGACAGCAGCTTCCTTCCTCCGCCTCTTGGGTCTCATGGACTCCTGAGTTTTTCTATTGCCAAAGACCAGACTGTGGATGTGCTCTGTGCTATGGCTGCTGCACGGCCAATGGTCCCAGTATGTTGGCACTTTAAAAAATGATCTAAAAGTGCCCACGTCAGTGGCCAGCTATCTGTCTTGGTGGGCCAACAGCGAGAACATGCTGGCAGGGCAAATCTTCTGGCCTCCGTGGCCCCAGGCCAGGGTTGTTACGGATGCTTCCCTGAAGTGTTGGGGCGCTCACTGCGAGGATTTGCAGGTGAGCAGTCTTTGGTCTGTGATGGAAGCACAATGGCACATCAACAGGCTGGAGCGGCGAGCGATCAGGCTTGCCCTGAAAGCGTTCGCACCTTTTCTCAAAGGGAATCGCATCCTGATTATGACTGACAATATGGTGGACATGCACTACCTGAACAAGCAATGTGGCATCCGGTCCCCTCCCTTTTGCAGAGAGGCGATGCAGCTGTGGTTCTGGCTTTTGGAGAATCAGATCTCAGTAGTACATCTGGCAGGGACAGAGAATGGATTGGCGGATACTCTGAGCAGGCAGAGCATGGTCTGAAACGGGTGGGAAGTGTGCCAGGATGTCCTGGAGGAGGTCTTCTCTCAACGGGGTATCCAAGCAGTGCATCTGTTTGCCACAGCGTCCAAAAGGAAATGCAGATAGTTTTTGTCCAGGGAATTTGTGGCAAAAGGTGCACTAGGGGATGCTATCCTGGTGGAGTGGACCTTCCATCTCCACTATGCCATCCCTCTAATTCTGAGGTTCAGAGCAACTCTGTTCTCGATAACTGTGGATTGGGTGAAGAGAATGTGGTACTCGGACATACTGGACTTGGCTATCTGCCCCCTTCTTTGGTTGCCTCAATGGCCAGACCTCCCACCTCAGTCGGAGGGCCGGGTACTCCACCTGATCCTACTATCCCTCAACCTACATGCGTGGCTCTTGAGAGGATGAGCTATGACAACTGGGACCTCTCAGAGGAGGTGCTTGAGGTGCTACCAACTGCATTTAGATTGTCAACAAGATCACTGTATGCGTGCAGGTGGAGAAGATTTGAGGCATGGTGCTGGCAGCGCAAGATTGTCCCCATCTCTTTTCCCACCACTACAGTGATGGAGTTCCTTCTGTCATTGGCCTATTCAGGCCTTCAGGTTACCACAGCCAAAGGATACAAGGGGCTGGGTTGGACCGGCTACTAGCCGATATGCCTCCCAGAGGGTAGAAGGAATGAGAGCCTGCAAGCTTACCACCCTAACCTGGACACAATATCATTTCATCTGTGATATCTGTGTGGTCTGGAGGGTATCCCAGAGCAATGCCAGAGATTAGGATTAATTACAGTCCTTCCAGCCGTCACCTCTTTTCTTTTGTGCAAGGCACCCCGAGTTGGACGGGTATGCCCCGACTTTGGTCCCGTGCCTGCTGAGCCTAGAGATCCAAGCTACTCTAAACCTTCCAGTTATCATCCCTTTGGTTTTGCTACTGGCCTCTTCAAGCCTTCAGGTCACCACAGTCAAAGGCTACTTGGCGGCTTTGTCTGTGTTCAGAAGGTCTCCACATCAAGGATGTTTCTTTACGATCCCGGTTATGGCCCAGTGCCTGAAGGGCCTTGTGAATCAGTTTCTGCCTGTTCCCTTTGTTGTCCCAGATTGGGACCTTAAGTTGGTACTCACCTTTCTTATGACGGCTCCCTATGAGCCTTTGCATTCTTGCTCCATTCACTTACTTACTCTCAAGACAGCTTTTTTGCTGGCCATTACGTCAGCCAGACTGGTCAGTGATCTACAGGCCCTAGCATACAAGTCACTTTATCTCTGATTTTTCAGGGAGAATGTTTCTCTAAAGGTACGCCCAGGATTTTTGCCCAAAGTGCTCTTGGAATTCCATCCGGCCCACGCTATTGATCTGCCGTGTTTTCTATCTGCCTCTGCACCCCTCCAAGGAGTAGCGGTTTGATAGGCTGGACCCAATGAGGGCTCTTAGCTTTTTATGTTGCAAGAACAGTGGAATTCAGGAAAGCAGGCCAACTGTTCTTAACCTTCTCGATAATGAGAAAGGGTTTGGCTGTCTCCCAACAAACCATCTGTAGGTACATCACACTCTGCATTTCAGAATGTTACCTCCTTGCAGGGAAGGAGTTACCACAGGGCATAAGGGCCCACTTCACAAGGGGATTGGCTGCCTCTTCAGCTCTCCAAAGGGGGTGCCAGTAAGGGACATCTGCCGAGCAGCACCTTGGTCCTCACTGCATACCTTCACCAAACACTACTGCCTGGATGTAGCCCGTGGAGCTGACGCTTTTTTTGGAAGAGCGGTTTTACAAATTTTCCTCATGTAGGGACTTTCATCCCGTCTCCTTCACACATACTACTTGGGGAGTCTATCTGATGAGGAATCTGCTCGAGAAAAGCGATCCATTGAAGGAGAAATTACTTACCGTGATGTTCTTTCTATGGATTCTTCTCCCGCATATTCCTCATCACCCTCCCATCCTACCACCTACCATACAATGAAAGTGCTTGCAGTTAATGACCATCTTCTTCTTAGGAGAAAGAGGTATACTCTCGCTAAAAGGCTACTGTTCATCTTTTCAGTGTGTTTCTGCATTCTTTTGCGGTCCCCTTTACTTAAAAAAAAAAAAAAAAAGAATTAAGAATACAGCCACAAAGCCCATTTTTAGGGTTCTTTTTTATTATGAGCTCTGGCTGATTAGCCAAATCGTTTGATTCTTTCTCTGTTGCAGCTGAGCTCAGGGGTGCGGGGGGGTTGAAGATGGGGCAATGAGGTACAGGGGCATAGTGACGCATTATATGTACGACTTTACGTCACATCCGGAAGCTGACGACCAACGCATCGAGGTAAGACAGATCAACGGCCAAGTCGAGGCGCACTACGCCCCCTTTCGAATAGTTCTCCTAGTAGCTGACGCTGGAATGGCTATCTATCTGATGAATCTGCGGGAGAAGAATCCATATAAAGATCATTACGGTAAGCAGTTTCTCCTTGTAGCTGGTCCCTCAAACTCTTCTGGGCTCCCTCCACCCACACCATGGCTTTTCTGGCTCCCAGAATTACCTGAACATTAGAAATTGGTAGCACTATTGTCTAACTTAGCCTCTCTGACGTCGTAGGGCCTTATCCTCTGAGACCGCCTAAGGGTTTGCAACAGTGCCTGTATCTTCTCAGACTCTCTCTCTCTCTCTCTCTCCCTCCCTACCCTTCTCTCTGTCTCCCCCTCCCACCCTGAATTTTACATCTCTCTCCATCTCACTTCTCCCTTTTCTTCCTCCTCCCTTCTCCCTCTTCATCCGGTCTCCTTCCTGTACTCTGCCACCTTCTCTTCTCACTTCGTACTCTCTGTTCTCCTTTTCTTCTCCCACCTTTCTTCCCTACGATCTTCCCACACTCTTCCGCCACCTACTTCTGCCACATTCCTCCCTCCCTTCCACTCTATACCTGTCACTATTCCGGTCCCTCTCCCTCTCTCTACTCTCACACAATCTCTTGTTTCCCCCTCTACCCTTTTAGGCTGCCTCCTTCTACTACTACTACCACACTCTTACATTCCACTTCCCCTCCACTATCATTCACTCTCTCAGGCACTCTCAAAATCACATCTACAATCATTCCACTAGGCACCACTCTTTCTCATGCACATTAGTTCACCCACACTCCGATCCAATTACTCCACAGGCTCCTCAGCTCTCAGCTCCACCTTCCGTCCTCCTTTTGGTCTCTTTCAACCTCCACATCTCCTGACAGCACCTAAACACCCCACACACTCTCTGACTCTCGTGTGTCTTTTATACGTGTATCTTTGTTTTTTTTGCCCCTCGCCCCTCCACCCGTTGGTTGCATGTTCCACTTGACTCTAGCACCCAATCGATTCCTGTTCTTTCCCCTGGGGTTGGGCTAGTGCTGTGTGATGATACAAAAAACCCTCTTTAGTCCCACCCCTCCATACATGTGACAATTCGGAGAGTCTCTGGTAAAGTTTCTGCTGGCTGCTGTGTCAGTGCTTTCTTCAATCTAGGTGGCATTCAGTAGTTTGGCTTTTTATTAACAAGCAGCGGAGCACCTACATGGGTGTAGGTGTCATTGTTCCCCTTTAATGTTCTGCTGAACTCGCTCACCGTCGCAGGTCATGCCCTTTCTTGAAGTAATGTAATAAAAGGCCGCCTCTGGCCAGAATGGAAGCTGTGTGATATTGTGTGGCAAAAGTGGTGCCTCTCACTTCACAAAGGACACACATAGGAGGGGTTCAGGGACTGCTCCCCAACTACCTCTTCCCAAATCTGGGGTAGAACAGGCTCCTATTTTGGGCGGTGTCCCTGTTTCCCCCAGACAGTGTCAAGGCCCTGACCATGTCACAAGGGGGAGTTCCGTCAACTTGTCACACTGGGCATCTGAGTCATGGGAATGATGTTGAAATTAGTTCTTATGTTTTTAAAGCAATGTAGTGAGTGCATGAAAGTCTGTGCAAAAGCCTGTGGTGAAAGGAGTGGTCATTTGCATAAAATGCTGCAAGCCTAAAACACAGAGAACGGTCATATTTATAAATGCATTGTATTATAGGAAATAGCCCTAAGGAAAGAGTTTTAAAACAGAACAATCTGAAAGGTCACTTGTCTAAAATATTGTATGCTGGGAAATATACAGCCCAAAGTAAATGTAATCTTCCTTTGTCTGAAATGTTGCACATTGGGGAGGTGAGTTTGAAAGTCCCAAAGTGGATTGAAGGGTCACTTGCATAAACTTCTGCCTTCTTGAAAAATAATTCATAAAGCCCAGAGTAAACTAAAGGGTATTTCTAATAGCTAGTGTCTTCCCACGGATTCCTCATTTTCAGATATATATCCTGCCCAGCTTTCATCAGTTACTTTTCCCTAGTCGGGGTCATTGTGTGCTTCAGCTTTGATTGGCTTCATCGGTCCTCGCCTATCCTCTGGAAGTGATGGCATCCATAGTATATATGTGGCAAACAGCGCCCTGTGACCTCACTTCTATTTTCCACTCGCTCAACATGCTGCATAATGGAACACTCTCTCCTCAGAAAAACATTTCTGAGTCATCTATTTTTCTCGAAAAAAAACATGTCAAGCTTTTCTAAAGCGTCTTGGTTCAAGCACTGCAGTAACTACATGTCGAAAATGACGATAACGGACCCGCACACAATCTTCTTGTAGTGTTTGCATACGTGACGGTGTCTCAAAAGGCTGTTCCTGTCAAGCAATGAACCCCAAAGCTCTCAGATTTCATCCTTGCTGCCCCCCTCAGAATTCTATAGAGAATCCATCCAGAAGTTGCTTTTCTGAGGATGGAAGTGCATCAGAACTTCCAAATGCCCGAAAAGAACCCTCTGAGGTTTGTGAGGGAAGAATGAAAAATCATATAAAAACACAAGCAGCAGTATTATTCTAGAAGTGGCTTCTGCCACTCTTTATCTTCCTTAACCCAAAAAAGAAAAAAAAAAGTACTGTTCACAGTAGGATGAGACTGAATAGTCTTCCGAATGCTCATCTAAAAGGGTGAGATGCCCTACAGAGGCTACATCCGTGGAATCGTGGGAACAATTCAGAGTACAAATGCCAGGTGTTTTTTCGAAGGATTTGATGTCAGCGGTCATAACCTCAAAACAGGTGAGTACAGAAGGGAAGGGTCCTACCGTGCCTGCCAAAGCCGGCATGGTATCGAAAAAGAATGGCTTCTCAGGAGATTGAGGAGATTCAAGACCATGATTCATACCGCCCTGGTTTGGATGTGTAGGATGTGTTACTCTGATTTTCTTGCCATGGCTATGTGCCCGCTTTGACATCTCCAAGAGAAAGTGTACCTTCTCTCCCAGTTGGAAGGTAAGATTCTCCATGCCTAGCTTTTATTTATTTATTTATTTGATTTAATGCTATTACAATTTCTGCAAAGTGAAAAAGTGCACACAGTGCATCCTGACGATGGAAGTCCTTGTTACAGGTTGAGTTCAGTTAATTGTCCCTCTTCACGTCTGTCGGCAGACCACTTGGTTCACTATGAAAGTCCAATTTTGTTTAGAACTAGGGCAACTGCGATGGTCCAGTTGGTTTTTTCACCACTCATAAGCAGTGTCCACCACGATTCTTCATTCAGAATTTCCGTTAGGTAGGTGTCCCTGGCTCCTTGCGTGCCAGTACACGTCAACAATAAATGCTGTATTGTTTTGTATTTTAGAAACAGCATTCCTTAGTCGAGGATTCCCCTCTAATTGCCATTATCTTGTATGTCCGCATCGCGTTCAATCTAGTTCTCAAGAAGGTGCGTCCCAGTTTTCTGTCTGGAAATTTGTTCCGATATCCGCTCAACTCGTTGATTTTCATTCGATGGGTAGGTAAATTGTTGTTAATTTATATGTTGCTGCAGTCTCTTGCGTTCTTATCCAGTCTAGTTCTGTCAATTTCTTTGACACTGTTAAGAATGCGGTTGGGAAAAGACCACTCACAAGTCTTGTATGTTTTAAAACTGGTACTTTGAGTATAACGAAATTCTTGAACACTAAAACTAGTTTCTTTTCACCACAAGGGAGACTGACCAGCTATCATGTCCTCGGTAGTCGCTGAGTCTCTTCCTTAATACTTGTTGTCCTTAACAACCCCTATTGGTTTGAGAAATTTTTCTGACCTCTCAATAGCCCTCTTCCCCTTACATGTGGGCGGGTTTGCTACCCCACGTGGTAAAGTTCGAGTGGGGTGTTAAACTTTAACGCCTTCTGCTCCTCGGTTTTGTGGCAAGCTCTTCCATCAATAGCGGACACTCACTTATTAACCCAAACGTTCCCAAGAATGTTATTTTCACTCTATCTGTTGCTTCAGAGTCTCTCCCTTTCGCTGCTCTCACCTTTAGCCTCTTCCTGATGTCTTCTGTTTCGCTTTGTACGTCCTCCGGGACCTCGTTGCCTCTCTCTCCTCTTCTGGCGTTCAACAGATCAGCTGTTATTCCTTCTATGGTCGCCTTGATGCCGATTGGCTGTTCCAGACGGGCCCTCTTCCTTGTACCGATGCGTACAAGTAAGGCTTGCACCGCGGCTCCTCCTCCACAAGGGTGGGGGTCGGGAGTGGAGCCGCGGACCCGATGACAGCCTCGTCGGACGGGCCCTCTTTCCTCGTACCGCTGCATACGAAGAAGACCTGTTGACGGCCTTGTCCGTAGCGAGCGAGTCTCCTGTTCCTCAGGTACGGTATGGAAGTCTCTATTTAACATGTCTTTAACTTCATGATTCCAGAAATAATATTCACAGGGTTTTGCACAACAGGTGCTTCTGTTCAATAAGCCCACTCGTATACGCCTTCCTCTTCTGCACTCCACCCTTCTTGTTGCTTCTTTTTCAAAATCCAAAACATAACAACCACAAAAACAAACACAGAGAGACCAGTATTAGAGAAAGGTACCTCTCATGTGGGAAACATCATTATTTCTCATTGGTTTAGGCAAGTGTCTTTCATAGTACAGCTGGGCTATCCTTTGTGACATCACACACTAACCCTTCCTGTATGTATGAACACAGAAAAAGGGCTTTAACTGGCTCTGATCTTCCTTTACTTCTTCTGCCTTATCACAGACACCTTGACTGGATTTCCTATGAGTGTTTCCTCCGTCAGTGCTGCTTCGTCGAGGAGATTGGTGCTCCCCGCCGCCACAGCATTTTGTTCTTTCCACTGTCCAATTAGTTTTTTATAATTTCAAACATTTTTGGTTTGTGCTCCATAATGATCATCCTGTACAACAACATAGTTTCTTGCAACTATGCCCTTCAAGGAAGTTAAGCATAGTTCTCGCCTGATGAGCGGTATCGGTACTGATTGTGGGAGGCCAAGCACCTGTCTCCAAAAGTAGCCTTCAAGTTTATCCCAGATCTGTTTTGGGATTTGTGGCATAGCTTCGGTGCCATACGTTATACTCGGTACAACTTTAGCCTTGAAGAAGGACATTACTGGAATAAGAGAGAATCGGCCAAACTTCCTATCCGCTGCCTTTGCTTGGTAAGACAGGGTCTTCATTTTGTCTCTTAGCGTCTCCTGCATTGGAAGTTTTGTGATGCTGTTACTTAACGTCAATCCAAGATATTTAAAGCTTTTGACGTTTTCTAGTTTTTCCTCAGCCACGTACCATTTTCCTTTTTGTACTGTCCTGGTCGATGTTTCAAACGCCATTATTTTAGTTTTGGTCTATTCAATTGCCTTTGCAGACCGACTTCGGTTTGATCTATTATGATGATGTCATCTGCGTAGAGAATTCGTGAAACTTTAGCTTCACCTATCGTAGGGGGAAAACTTCTGATGTTATTTGTCCACTCTTCGAAGTCTGCTCTGTAGGCATTGTATAAAGCCGGGGCTAATGGACAGCCTTGTTTCACTCCTCGGAAGGTCCAAATTTCTTTTGATAGGTCACCTGCCCCATTCAGTCTGACTCTCATTGATGTGCCTTCATACAATGCCTTGATAGTAACTAAAAGTTTTTCCGGACACTCCTTGCATGTTAGTTTTATCCAAAGACGGTCCCGATTCACTCGGTCAAAGGCTTGTACGAAATCTACAAAAGCCATAAAGACTTTAGGGCTGCCTTGTTGCACTTTGGCTTTAAGGCTACTCAGAAGGAGGATATTCGCTGCTGTCCCTATGTTTTTTACAAAGCCTGTCTGGTACTGGTCGATCAGGTCTGATTCTTTCAACCAGATCTGTAATGCGTCCACAACACATGACCCAAATACCTTGCCAATGACGTCGAGGAGCGCTATTGGGCGATAATACCTCAGGTCTTCCTTTGCTGCTGTTTTAAAAATGTGTACGTTTGCTGTCTTCAATGAAGTCGGGACAGTGTTGTTTTGATTACAGTTCTGGAAAATGTGGCTGATAAGGGGTGCCCAAGTCGCCACGTTGGTCTTCAAGTAGAGGTTTGTTATTCCGTCTGGGCCTAATGGTTTCTATGTCCCATGGAATCTCCCAAGCTGTTGTACCTTGATGTTCATGGCTTGTGGTTGGAGTTGCAGGTAATTTGTACAGATCTTCAAAGAACTTGACCCACTGCTCATCGCACACGTTCTGTAGAACATCGTTACTACTTGCGTTTGTCGATTTGATAAGGGACCAGAAGTCCTTGTTTTTTTCATGCTTATCGTGCGCAGCATTTGTTCTGCGTCTTGTTGAAATAGGATTGCACATTGTTGTCGTACCCAGTTTTTGTAGGTTTGTTGAGCCAGTTTTAGTTTTGCTTCCATTTCCACCGATTCTGAGTTTTTTGCCATTAATTTTATTTTCCTCAAAATGGCTCTCTGGGCTAGTAGCTGAAGATTATAGGTGTGCTTGTGCGTTTTTTAGGTTTGAGAATATCGTGACTTGGCTACACCGTATGCTGACAATAAGGGCACATAGTCCACTGCGTTAGTTTGTCCACTGTCTGTTTCTTCCTGCTCAGTGTGGTTTGCTTTGTAAGCTTTCATGATGTCCTGGATGCTTTTATCTGTCAATTTTAGGCGGTTGCGTCTTGACAGGCTTCTAGCCCGTTTGACATGTTTCTTTTCACTAATTGCTGCAGATACCAAGTTGTTTCCAGTAGGTTGTGATCGATGTTTTCTGTTTTTACCACTTTGAAAGCCTTTATCAGACTTAGGAGCTCCTTTGATGCAAAGGTGTGATCGATGGTTCCGTGCTTTTCTTCTCTTTGCCAAGTTGGTACTGCCCTGTTCTCTGTTTTCAACCAGTGGAGGTTGTGTAGGTCCCATTTTTCCATGAGACCCTCCCACCTCTTGCCTCATTCCCAGGCCAGAGCAGCTCGAGGGTTGGTTGGCCTTGTTGTCTCTAGGTCTGAACATGTGCAGTTTAAGTCGCCATTTATGATGATATGTTTCACCTGGCGGCGTTCACTCTTCTTCCAACAAGTTGTCTACGTCAGATAAGTATTGATCAGTTGCAATCTCCACTGGGTTCCAGTAGATATTAACTATCAGTGTGGTGTCCCTTCCTCTCTCAACGTTTGTTGCTTTATGATTTTGCCACAGAATTATTGAGGCTTGCAGCAGAGGTGAATATTGGATTTGCGTTCGTAGTTCAAATCCACTTCCTGAGCGGATTGCTGTCAAGAGTCCTGCCTTCGGGTGGCCTGCCTCCCCTTTTGTGCTGGTGTGAATGTCAGTACATAGCCGTCCAAATAAGGCTTGGACATCAGCCATGTCTCCTGCAGGCATAGAATGTTGAATTTTCCCAAAGTTCACGTCGCTAACATCAGTCAAGTGGCAGAACCTTCTAGTGTTCCATGAGCCCATCGTAATGTTCTTTCTCTCCTCTGGTGTTTGGACCTTCATTATGTTTGTCAGGCCTTCCTTGGCTTTCCAAGACACTGGTTGCTAGATCTCTTGTGTTTTGCTAAGGCTTCAGAAATCCATATCCACTTCTGCTGCTGTCATTTTGTTCTTCCTGACTCCTTCCCAGTCGCCAAACCCAATGATTTATGTGATCTAGAGATTGAGTGTGATCCTTATTTTTTCTCCCGGTCCTTGTGGCCACCTTTCAAGATTTCTTAGGGATTCCGATTGGTTCTCCCTGTTAATGGATGGGGATCTGATGTTGTCCCTCCATTTATCCATAGGAGCTTTTTTTTTTTCCTGTTGGTGTTGGTTTTTTTGTTTGTCATTTGCGTTGATTCTGCTGCTAGTTTCTCATTTGTCTTCTAGTCTGTTGTTACTTGCAGGTTTGTACTCTCTTTTTGCATGGCGATCACACTTCCCCCTTTTAGGGTGGCTTTGGTCATCCTTTTCACGTGCCTCTCTCCCTTCCTTAAGTTCCCTCAAGTGGAATCCCAAAATAAGGAGGTTTTCTGCCTCCTTAGTTAGGATGTTTCGCACAATCTGAGAGGCTATGTGTAAGTATGCGCAATCCCTGCGCCCACTCTCGCAAGGTTTGATTATTTTTAAATCGTTTGAGGTAAGTTGGCGTAGGTTTGGAACCTGGCAGAAGAGGCTAAGCATTGTGTTCCTGCTTAGTCTTAATCTGTCATTTTTGGGCTAGATCCTTTGCAGCATGAAGACACAACTGCTCTGGATTTGCTTGTTCGCTAATCTCTCATTCCATATCCTGCATTTGCTGATCCTTTTTCGGTCTTGACTCTGGTAGCTTTCTCTTCGCCTCGGGCTCTGGTTAGTCGAAATATCTCACTTTCCCCTATCTGTTGCTTTCATTGGCAAAGCCTTAGACGCTTGTAAGGTTCTCCTATTTTTCTTCCTTTGTGCGGTAAGTTGGTGGTTGTTCCTTTTCCTCGAAGTTTGACTAGTGTAGCTATCCAAAATCTTCCTCTCGTCTTTCATGGTTCTAAATGGTACCTCCGGTTTCTCCGTTATTCGCACTTTATTTGTAGGTTCTCCCGTCGGACGATGTAGTCTCTCTTCTCCGACCTTTCTTGACACTTCCACAGTTGATGGGAGCTCAGATTCAGAGTCACCTGTATAGGTGCTTAAGTACATTAAGTCTGCTGAGGCCTCAGGATTTTCATCTGCTTTGTAATCATCTGTATCCTTTCTCTTCCTTACAATTCTTTTTTTTTTTTTTGCAGTGGTTCATTGACTATTTTCACCTTCTTGATTTTTCGCCTGGCCACAGCCGTTCGTCTTGGCTGATCAGGGGAGTCGACCACTTTAAGAACCACTGCGGGTTGATCTTCTTGTTGAGGACGTTGCCCTATCTTTGAGTCTTTTTTCCCCGACGTTCTGAGGTTTTTGATTGAAAAATATCCCAAAATCTTGTTGTTTTTTGCCGCTGTGCTGCTGCTGGTGTCTCCTCGGTGAGTTCTCGTTTGTTGAGAGTGAAGTTATTTTCAACGGGTCAAGGTTGATGCATCCGTTATCTGGCAAGCTATCTAACTTTCCTTGTTCCAGTAAGTCTGCGGGTTTTGGGTTTGAAGTGCCCCCCTTCTGAGATTTGGAAGCTGCGTCTTCTTTCCCCAGCGGCCCATTTCGAGGTCCTGGGGATGTTGCTCTCTCTGAGGTCGATATTTTCAACAGTCTATCCGTCTCCATGTCAGCCAAGCAAGATGTCCCCTGGTCCCTTGTGTTCCCTTTTCTTGCTTCGCTGATCATTAGGTGTTTCTCTAGGTAAGACAATTTTGTGTGCATTAGGGCTATTATCGTGGTTTGGGCTTTCAACGTTTCATTCAATGCTTCATAGAGTTTGCTAAAAGGTGCAAGTGCTATGGTCACAGTCGACATTGTGGCCAGCAAGTCAGGCTTTTTTTGTGGAGTGTCCACAGTGAGGCTTTGGGATGTCTTGCGCTTTCGTCTTAAACATAGAGGGGAGTCAAGGGCCTTTGGTGATCTTATGATTTTCACTTGTCGCTTGAGGTTTTTTTTTAGAGTTACTGGCATTTGCCTAAGTGAACTCCTCTCCTTTTCACCAGTTAGATCACCTGTTTTTGCTCTGGCATCGGCAGAACTCGCCTGAGTCTCTGCGTTCATTAAGGGGTTAGGTGCGGTCAAGATGACATTGCTGGGACCACTCTTCGTCCCCCGAAGATTGCCTAAAGTTTCCATCATGAAGATTGGAAATGGGCACTACTGGATCCCGCCCAAAAAACTGATGTGTTTGTAAAAGGGCATTTGTTAGGGCAGGAGATGGTTTCCCATACTGCCATCTGAACAGCGTTGAGGTTTTCTCTGATACTCTTTATAACCTCCTCTTGGGAGAGAGGCGTGTTATTCTCTGGGTGAGTGGTTTCATCTTTGGCATTCCACACCCTCCAACAACTCAACGTCCGAAATTTCGTTAGTAAAAGGTCTATGTTTAGGTCCTTTTTCTTGAAAAGGTTTGTTAAGGGAGTACCCAAGCTTTGTTTGTTGGTGTGCGTGGATGACTTCTTATGACCTGAACCTCTATAGTAGGGTTTCCTTTGGAGTTTACCCATGTTTAATTTTTTTTATTTTGTCAAGGTCACTGTTTTTACTTTGTTTATTTGGTCGTTTCGGGCTTTTTACCGTAGAACGGGGCTGTCGATACCCTTTGTTGGCTCCGTTACTTAGCTCTGATGTTGGCACATCTCGGCTTCCCCTTGGTACTTCATTCACGTTGGGTCCTCCTTGGTTCTCCCCGCTACCGGATCCGTTGCCAGTGTGGTTACGTTCTCCTGCTCCCCCTCAGCAACCACCTCCCTCTCCCGGGTAGTTGCTGGGCTTTCCAGGCCTGTGCCTCCACAATCTCAAATCCCCATGTGGTCGAGTTGGGGCTGCTTCTCTGAGGAATTCATTGGGCTGCACAACTCCAGGTTTTGCCCTCCTGTTTGTATCTTGATTTCGACTGTCCGCTGTTGCATTGAGGCGAGGGGCACTGAGTCCTCTTCCGAGATTGCGATCAGAGGCTCCACGTCTGCTTCTCCTGTATCAGCTACGATTTCCTCTTGCTCTGGTACAATCAATGTGTTTGGTAATGCCATTCGCCCTCCTTTGGCTATAAATTTGGTTTTAATTTTGGACTGCTCAAAGGTTTGTCTGTTCTCCAGATGCGTGGCGTCTGGTTTTAGCTGCTGTGTGCGTTCCACGCTCCTGTCGCGTTGTTTAATTTCTTTTATTTAGTCTCCGTTTGCAGACAAATCAGCTCTCGCTGCACTTGCTACCTTCGTGCAGCTATCGTGGGGCTGCTCCTTCTCCTGCTCCTTCTTCATTCCCACCAAAGACTATGCCACGCTGTCTACCGTGGTGTCTGCCCCGCTGTCTACCTGAATGTCAAATGCAGGACGCTTCAAGAGCTGATACTCCGAGAGTATCGGGGGTGCGCTCAGAGCGGTTTTCGAAAGTAAGCAAGGTTGTTTATTGTTTATACGTTTTGTGTTAATACTCAGGGCAGTCTACTTCTCAGGTCTGGAGTGGGTAGCGCAGCAGGGGCTGGGCGAGGTAGGATTACAGCGTTCTTCTTACCTATGCTCTCTGCGTCTGCCGCTCCCGTGGGCGTTGAGTCCGTCCCTTGGTGCTCGGAGCTGACTCTCTCCAACTGACTGAGTTCTTCGCGGCGGGGGCGCGCACTCCGCAGGCGACGCGCCTCAATCTCAATGCCCATGCCTGCGCGAGGCGCTTCCTCCGCTATCTCTGCTGTCCCGCCTGTCATGACTGCAGGACTGCTCCACTCTGCACCTGCTCCGCGGCCGCTCCGTGGTCAAACTGCGATTTTGAGCTGGGTGGACCCAGCTAGCATGGACAGAGTAAACGGACTCTGAGCACTGGAAATACAGCTAGTAGAGTGACTGCAGGACTGCTCCACTCTGCACCATTCCATGCCATTCCATGCCTAGCTTTTGAGAAGCTGAGATACAGGGACCTGCCAAATTAGCCCGTGGCGGTGCTCCTTTCCGCTTGCAGACCTGCTACCAAAGCCATTTGCAACTGCCAATGTAAAAGATTTTGTTCCTGATGCAGAGAGAGGGATCCTGACCCTAAAAACCTCTCCCACAGTTTTGGTCCTCAAATTAATTTCTTTTGTTACTAGCTCATGGGGCTTGTAGATTATAATAGTGAAAGGCTATTTGACAGTCATCTCTGTTTTCAAAAGGATTCCCGGAACAAGGTAATTTGTGGATTCTTACCCATCTCAAAAATGGATGTCGGTATTGCCCTAAGGAAGATTCACATTAGCAGTAATTAAAAGCATGTATAAATTTGACACAAGATACAAGAAAGACAAAGAAACAGGAAAGGAAAACAGAAAGAGGAAGGAATCCACAACCGAACAGAACAAACTACCGGCCAATATTCGCAAAACCCAGGATTCCCATGGGGACACAGCTAATTGGACTAAGGATATGGCCCGAGAAAGAGCAAACACAGAATACATCTCTCACTACCTCTCTACCTACACCTTCAAGTCAACGGAGTACAAACAACCAACAAACAACCCACAAACAAGAGCCCAAACAAACCTGGATTCCAACAGGACTCCAAACCTAAAATACCAAAACGCAAAACACAACAACTTGGAAGACACCGCCAGCAAGAACCCAATAAGAATCTGGGGTAAAATTGAATCCATAACCATCAACACCCCTACATAACCAAAGACTGGAAAAAAGCCCATACGTACAAACAGTCAACCAACCGCCATGAACCAGAACTATAAAGTCTTGCAGTGAACTTAATTAAACTCCTCAACAAAGAGACCAGGTACCTATCTACAACCTCAACAAACATCATCACCCAAGAGAGAATGCCAAGTAATGAAAATCCAGCAAACACCATCCTGGCTGGAACTCAAGAAAGGATAGACAACAACCCACAAGTGAAAATAGACACACTACTCTGCAGCTTTCTCAACGTGATGCATGGCGAAACACAAAAGAGAAATATATGACCTCCTATGCGAGGGCAGCACAGATGCACTCTTCTTCACAGAAACATGGTTATCAGACAACTACAAGACAATCACCCATGAAGCCATACCAGACAATGTCAAACTAATACACGCCAACAGAGAAAACTGAAGAGGAGGCTGAACAGACGTGAAAGACTGCAAATCTCTCCTCATCAAAATCAAACTCAATGACCAAGCTAGCATAGTGTTCCTTCTAATCTACAGACCACCGTCCTACAAACGGAACTTTGCAACGACAGTCACGGATGCCATCACCAGCCTTTTAACCCACCACGATAACCTAATCATCCTGGGAGATTTCAATATCTGGGTCAAAAGAGAACGAAAGCACAATCAAAACTCTGTCTGCGCCCTCCTGGAAACTCTCCACTTCAAGCAAATAGTGAACAGATCCACCCACAACACTGGACACACTTTAGACACAATCTTCTGCAGAGACACTCTCTACCAGTGCCTCACAGGTACCAATGATATGGAGTGACCACCACCCAATACCATTGTCCGTCTAACGTCCAACCTGCATACCACCCGGAAACGCAATACTGCACACTACAAAGAAATGAAACTGGAAGAACCTGGATCTGGAATCTATAACAGAACTGCTTGTTGCAACTCAACCAAACATCGCTGAGCTGAACAAAATGACCCCTCACCCAGCAGAAAAAATACTCTACGCCTGGATCACTGAAGCCCTAGACTAATTCGCACCAGCAGAACTGTTCCAAGCCACTGCAAAACAAATGGTACAAATGGTAGCAAGGTGGTTCACAGAAGAGCTGAGAGAACTCAGAAAAACAAACCACAAACTGGAAAAACTATGGAGAAACCACTGTAATCAGTGTGACAAAATAAAGTACCAAAGACATTTCAGAATATACAAATCGGCAGTCCTCAAAGCAAAACAAAAAACATACTACGGCACGAGAATCCCAACAGCAACAAACCCACAAAATAACTCTTCAAAATAATTAAAGAAATCAAAAACCCTATATCGTGCAACAAAGGCATCATCCCATCACAAGCACTATGCAACATCACCAACTACCGAAGAACAAAAATAGGAAAAATCCAACAGACCATGGAAGCAAACTGCAACTAAAAATACAAATATAACCATGGAACCCTCAACAACTGGTTATCCACCAACCGCAGCAAACTCGACTGATTGGATCCCATAGAGGAAGACATTTTCTCCACACTAATAAAGGACACCAACCTCCGGATCCCCAAGCGATCCATGCCCCCTAGCCATCGACAAAGAATTCCTCAACCACAGCGCAACAGCTTCTTACTACCGACTGCTGATGACTCTATCCCTAATCACAGGAATGGTACCAAAATCTTTCACATCAGTGTACATCAAGCCACTCGTAAAATACAAAATGGGAAGTGGGGAAGGCCACACCAACTACAGCCCTATATCTAATCTACCATAACTGGGAAAAATACTGCAGAACCATGCATACAAAATCCTTCTCAGCAAAGTAGAAAGTAACAGAATACTCAAAAACTTTCAAGTCTGCTTCAGGCCTATGAGAGGAACAGAATCGCCACAGACGACCTAAAAATAAATGCGGACAACAGCACACAATCTACCCTCATACTCCTGGACATATCAGCTACGTTCGACAGAATCAGATATTCAAAACTAATTGAGAGACTGGAGGAATGCAGTGTTAAAAAGTCTCCACTCTAAAATGCCAAAAATCTCTCCTCACCGACTGAGCCGAAAGAACCTACCTACCTCCATTTACCTCCAACACCAAAAATATCTACTGTGGGATGTCAAAAGGATCTAGTCTCTTCCCCACTCCTATTTAACATCTATAGGTCTTTGTTAATGAAAATTATTTGAAACCAGACTGACTGCCTACAATTACGCAGATGAGACCCATCTCATCGTCAAGATAGCCATACACCAAGACCCAAACAGCACACTAAACAACTGCCTTACCGACATACACAGCTGAATGACAACCAATAACCTCAAAATAAACCAGACGAAAACAGAAATTATGATCTCACTCCAGAGGAAAACACGACTGTACTTGCTGCGTGGCATGGGAACCCAACCAGAAGCATCGGCTGTGGTAAAAAATCTGGGAATACTCGTGGAGAAACAGACTAGCTGGAACCACAAGACAGCGCTACTCTGGCCAATCCCTGAATGTCATCACTTCTCCCCAAGGGGGAGCATCTTCCCATGAGGCCAGGGAGGTGAGGCTGCTACCCGATAGTCCCCCTGAGGGTGGTACTCAGCGGGTGGATCTCATGGAGAGGGAAGCCCCTATGGTATCAGTGATGACCTGTGTACAACATGGTATCCCCAAAGCCCACCTAACCCTAACACCCCTTCCTCACCAACCCCTTACAACAGCATCCTTGGTGTTCCTATGCATTTCCTTAAAACCAGTAAGGTAGGAAGTACTGGGACAAGGAACATTGTGGGCTCCTCATGGGACCTATATCCTTTATGTACTGAGATGAGGAAGAGACCAACTGACTCAATGGGAGTCCTCAAGATCAGTGCTGGAATGAGGAAGAAGTGCGGAAGCCTAAAGAGCACCTCTATAAACCATACTGAGTGATCTAGACTTCCTTTTGGCCAAGACACAGCTGAAATAGAAGAGGGAAATTCAAACACAGAAAGAGATCCTTCCTGGAGGAACCAGGAGTTATGGAACCCGCGCTCAGGAGCCGAACGAAGCATTCAATAACGGGACGCGAACCCGTCACCAGAGACGTTCCAGAGAGCTCTGTCATGGTTGGGCCGTAACTGGAAGCAGGAGGATGAAGCGCCAACTGGTCGAGAAAGCTGGAGAGCGTGGGACGCAGTGCCCAAAGACAGGAAGCTGCTGCAGAGCTGCAGCAAAGCCCAGATGGATGAGGAGGTATCCGAACGGGGCAAGAGACCCAGAAGCAGCCGCCAGAGACCAGTGATCAACCAGAGAAGGGTTGGGAGACCAGGAGGCTTGCTGGGTACCCCAAAGGGACTATACCGTAGTGGGACACTGGTCTCGGACCTGCATCTACCAATGAGTGGCATCAAGAGTCGTCTTCTTTGTGGCAGTCCATGGCAGACTGGGAGACCAGGGCTGCCTAGATCACGAGCAGGATGAAAGAAACCAAAACCAAGGGTTCTCGGACCTGAAAGAAACCAGGGGGATCTGGGACCCGAGAGGAGAAAACCAAAGGGGCCAGGGACCCAAGAGGAGAAACCCAAAGGGGTCTGGGAACCGAGGGAAAGAAACCAATACCACAGGTGCCTGGGACCCGGCAAAAAAGAATGCATGGCAGGAAAGTGAACTGGGTATAATTGAGAATCAAGAAGAGTAAGGACAGGATTGGGATCCACACCAATAATGAACTGCCTTCAAAACCATTGCCATAGTCACAGTACCTGGCAGGATAATTAACCATGTGGGCTGTGAAAACGATGAGCATTGTGAGAAAAAGCCAGGGGAACGGCGACATACTCCCTGGTGTTTATGAACATTTTTTAAGGTGCCAGGAGAAGTCATTCATTTGACACTGGTAAGAGCTTGAGAAAGGCCAGGGGAAGGGACACATACCTGCAGGTTTTTGGAAACATTGTGAAAGGAGCCAAGAGGAGGCAGTTAAGAGTCTGATAAAACCCAGCAGAAGAAAGATACTTGTCCTGGCATTGGGAAAACAACTGAGAAACTCGAGAAAGGTCAGGGGGAGGGAGTCATCCCCTAACTCGGTGAGGTTTGAAGACTTTTTGGTCTACATGCCTTACTGGAACCTCCAATCCAAGGAACCTTTTTGGGACTTTTTGATTTGTATACTTTGGGAAGAACAGTTCA